>NC_072847.1:619410-1238820 GCF_013085055.1 Fusarium oxysporum Fo47
GGGTGTACGAGGTGGCGTGAGGGCTTGCTGGTTGGGTGAGGTGAGGTACAGATACCAGTGATCGCCGTTCATCTTGCCTACCATATAGGCACTACCTCCGTCGAACATGTCGTCGAGATACTTGACCTCTTGTTTCCAGCTGCGGTGGGGGCCTTGCTGTCTCTCGGGGAAGAGAAAGTTTTTGCGGCTGTAGAATACTCGGTATGGAGTCGCTGCTGCTTGAATGTCGTCGGCCGAATTGGCATTATGGAATGGGAATCCATGTTTGGCGGCGATGTGAAGCATTCGTTGAAGGCCGAGAAGAAGGGTAGTGGTTCCGCAAGTCTTGAGAATGATCTTGTGAGGAAAGACAAACATGCTCGACTCGGAGAGAAGATACGCATCCATCATTTCACTCTCAAGAACAGACAGGACCTTGCAATTGACCATATCAAGCATGGGAACCCAAGTATCAGCTGGAACTGCCTTCAGGCCATTGACGGGAGCAGTAGGAGGCAGAGTCGTCGGGCTAGGAGCGAACCAAACCTCGAGAAGCTTCTCAGGACCTTCAAAAGCGTTGGTCGAGTCGAGGTCGGCGGCTACATCATGGTTGATTGTCAGATGAGGTGTAGCCGAGGCAGGCGAAAAGGTGCAGTTGTACGGGACGGAGGTCATGGCGGCGGTTGGTCAGTGTTCTTTGCCCGGTGGCAGAGTCCGCGGAGCACTAGCTGCCGCTCAAACAGACTATGCGGCGTCTGTTTGAGAGAGTAGGCCCACAGGTACGGGGACTTGTTCAGATGCTGGCGGAGCCAGCAGCAATCGATCGATCGGGGGGTAACGTCTCGGGGACGTTAGGGAGGTCGCGAGCGGATGAAGTGGTAGAGCTCTTTTGACGGAATTGTGGCAGTAGAAGTTACTTGGAAGAGGTGATTATCGGTAGATGCGTTGAAGGGGTGCTATCGGGGCCTGCTCCAGTGGTCAGTCGGTCTCTGATGATTTGAGGTCAAGTGAATCATACTTGGAAGGTCGAGAGAAGAGGAAGCGCAGAAGATCCGTCGGCCGCATAGAAGCCCAGTAAAGGAACCAAGAAAGATCAGTGACGGTATCGAGAGAACCGTCGATTGTTTGACAGATTAGACACGTTTATTCGACATTGAACTTGTAACCAAGTTTGCGGTCGCGTGAGCAGTGCGAACAGAGGATGCGAGGCAAAATAAAGAGGAAGAGACAAGAGGATAACAGATGGAAAGCCAAAGAACAAGTAACTGATGCTTGTTTGTTTATGTTACTCTGTCGGTGAGAGAATTTTGGGTCTCTTGACAGAAGTGGGAGGGGTTGGGGTTTATTTTTTGCGAGCAGAGAGTAAATTTCTCTTCATCCCGATCCGATGTGCTAAGGTCTCAATAAGGCGGTGCTATTTCTCCAAGCCCAACCCAAACAGCTGTAAGGTACAGTTTAGTGGGAGCTACGTAGTGCGACTCGTCAAATCCTGCCCAATCCCAGGTACAAGTACAGTGCCACGACCCCGGGGAAGCAGAGCGTGTCCCCGGCTTCTGGGCCGAAAACTGCAGGTTTTTTTACGAGAGAAAGAAAAATTCCACCCGCGCTGAGCTTTTTTGGGAGGGGAGGAGGGTGATTTTTACTGGGTTGGCGTGTTGGGTTTGGTGGGGCAGGGCTTGGAGATCCTTGTAATGGCCACACGAGTTTCGTCATTGTAACTTTCTTGGAAGAGATGCACATTGAAGAGGCTGTGAGTCTGCAGTGAGCCAATTATGGCTTTATTCGTAAATGCATGTGCCTGGGTGAGTCAATGCCGTTGAAGTTGCTTGTGATGAGACACTCAAACGACAGACTTGCAGGCATTCAAGACAGACAGACACAAACACTCACTCAACAGCCAATTGCCTGATGTTGGTCGCAGACATGAGTGGATCAATTAGCCACGTTTGTCATGACCTTTTCTGTAATATCTCCAAAAACATGAAACAATGAACAATCCCGGTACTTATCAACCAAACTCTCTCCCTCTCCCTCACCGTTCGTCCCCGAAATATCCTTCCCATTCACCGTCGTACCAGACGGGTAAGTAGGTCGTCTACCTTCCTCAACCAGAGAAATGAACTGCGCATCCATCGGAACACTCCCCAGGAACGGAACCTTGAACTCCTCCGCCATGCTCTTCCCTCCTCCTGACCCGAATATGTCGGTGCACTCGGAACAATGCGGACACACGTAGCCGCTCATGTTTTCCACGACTCCTAATACCCGTATGTTGGTCTTGGTGCAAAAGTTGAGCTCTTTTCGTACGTCGGCTGTCGCGACGGCTTGGGGTGTTGTGACTACTACTGCGCCCGCGACCTGGCCGGGCAGTGCGTCCTTTTGGAGCGTTTCGGCGAGGGATATATGTTCGTCGCTTGTTCCGGGTGGTGTGTCGATGAGTAGAAAGTCGGTTTCATCCCAGAGTACGTCTTTGAGGAATTGTCGGATCATTGCTGTCTTTTTTGGTCCTCTCCAAACAACTGCGTCGCCTCGCTTTGGGAGGAGGAAGCCTAGACTCATCGCGTGTAGAGACCCGAGACCTTTGGATGAGTCTCCTTCATGTACTAACACGGGCGCCCATCCTCCTGGTACTTGTGTGACCTTTGACTCTTCGATTGAGAGCATGCGGGGGATTGAAGGGCCGGTTAAATCGACATCGAGAATACCGACAGAGTGACCGGCTGAAGCGAGCGACAATGCTAATTGTGTGGTGACTGAAGATTTGCCTACTCCTCCTTTGCCTGAGAGGACCTGTTTGGTGAGTAACAGCTTGACCAAGCGAGCCAGCGAGCGTAGGGTAACATACCAGGATGATGTGTTTGACCTTGGTGAGGCCCATCGCGGTGAAGATGTGAATGAATGTAGCGTCTGACGAGTCGTAGAGAATGTGTCGCAGATGAAGGAATCGTTGTTAAACGAGCTTTGCGCGCAGTATGTGAATAAATGTCGTGGTCTGAATCTTCACGTTGATCGCCTCTGATTTGAAAGCTATTTACTAAGCCGATCAAAACATTGGCCGAACCGGCGATGAGGGGCATTCACCCCGCTATCGATAAGAAAAGCTCCGTCATCGGTCAAACTCAAAAAGTCTAGATCAAAGATCATCGCTGACATCACTGATCTCGATGACACATTCTATGCACATCTTATGCAACAAATTATGAAAGCACAAAACCATTTATTATCTTATCGCAAGGGTATCTTATCTTCAGTATCATGAAGCCACTTTTCCGACCGCCATGACACCAAACCATGCCCATCCCATTCCTCCTCTTTATGTCCACCGCCATTATCCTGTATCTATAGCAAACTCCCAAGCAAACCCAAGCAAACCCAAGCAAAGAAACCCAAAAATAATGCCTGCTAGTTCAGGCGACAACAACGCATAAAGTCAAAGCGCATCTCCCTTGTCTTGGCGTGCTTTGACGCTCAGATTCTTATCTCATCCCCTGTCGCCGTTGGATGCCTCAGCTTTGCAAGGTGCGAAACAGAATGTCTCAGTTACCCTTGCGGAAAGCCGGTGATGCTGATGGTGGTACTCGTGCCGGAGAGTCCATCAGAAATTGAACAGTCTCACGCTTACACATGACGATAGGCTTGCTCTGTGCGCAGTATCCCAAGAGTTGAGCATGTTCAGGTAGGGTTTCGGGTACAGCATCTGTGTATCGAATGATTGGACCACCATCGAATGTAAGCCCGATTACTTGTGCTTTGTATTCGATGTCTTCTTCTTCATCGGGGTTGACCGAAATTGTGTTACTGTTTGTGTTAGTCGAAACATTCGGAGTAACGGCACTGAGTACTCACGCTTGACTCATTGGAGGCCCCATGGGATCATCGTAGTCGTTTCTTCGGCGACGGCTTCGAATTCGCTTCTTGGTGCAATCATGGAATAGATGAAGAAATCCGGCAATCACAAGAACGGGTGTACCTAATGCAAGTGCCCATGGTCTGAACCGTTAGCAAGACTGAGTGTAACATGATAGACGAGAACTTACGGATGCTGTCTTCCACGAAGGGTATGTGCCATTGCAAGAATGATACCAATCATGGCAATCAATGAACCAACTTGGATCATGGTCCAGGTAGACCAATAAAGTGAGATGAGGTCTTCACCGTCGCAAAACTGAAGAGCCAAAATGGAGTACGCTTCCATGACGACAATGACTGTTGAGACAGAGACACATCCAAGACACATCATGACAGACTGCCGTATTCGCTTCGTTCGTGCTTTAGGATTATGAGCAAGCTTCTCCATAGCTGCTTGGCCACTGTTCTTGTTAGATCAAATCATTCAAACGTCCGAGTCACGCACCGGATATATGTCCACGAAGCAATAAACAAGACCAGTAAATTAGACACAAACAGGGTCCAATAGATAATCCCGAACTGCCATCGTACCATATGAGAAGCAAAGTGAGCATACTTCACACACAGCTCGGGGTCCGGGTCCTGTCGTCGAAATAATGAAGCCATCTTGTTTGTAGAGATGAAATGATAAACTTACGAAAACCGGAGGAGGGAGACATCCTTATACTTGTGCACAGCCCTGAATCACTCCAAGCCATGACTTTGTGATATGGAGTACAGACCCGCTATCTCTGAATCTATTCAATGTGACGCGCAATTCCCTTCTTGGTGTTCCTTGCCAAGCTATCCCAAGAACGGCGATCCCTTGTTGAGCCTCTGTCAGTGAGATCCCGTCTTGGCCTGAATAGGGGAAGTTGGGAAACATTCGGGCTTAGACACGAGGCCGATTGGAGTCTCTAATTGGTCCGTCTGGATCTTGATTTGTGTTGCAGTCGAGATCGGGCACCTATCTACAAGGTACTCCCTGCTGAGCTTAGCTTGCGACATCTTTTTTGCTTGTTTGTGACATGGCGTTGGCTTGTTGCCAAGGGCGAGGCGATATTACAACGGGTCATTGAGGCTGTGAGCACGCTTATTGAGTGGATCCTCCTCCCGTGCCAAGTCGGGGCTTGTCACCCGTCATGACTCCGGAGCCGTAATCTTGAGGGCAGATGCCCGGGGAGAAGTCTGTGTCGAAGTCTGGGGTTTTAGATCCTTGTCATATAACTGCCTGATAACAACCCAACCGTTCGGTTGAGCCTAGTAATTAAACTATCATTATCCTTGCGTATGCATTGCTTTTTTTTTTTTTTTGCAAATTTTCACATGTGAAGGACCAAAGCGACCGTGAAACATTGTGCAATCGTTGTCATGTTTTGTGTCACAAACATTTCCTTGATTTGCTCATCTGGCCAAGTAAGCCTTTCCCGCCCGCAAGTGTGGATCGCGGCACTTGACCGCCACAGGGGAATCTACATTTCAGCTATCTAGATCTAGCCTTAAAATGACATTCCGTGAGTGGTTGGTTGAATGATCAGCACTTTGATCTACACTCTTCTCCAGTTCTCCTCTCGAACCTCCTCATTCTGTTCACATCTTGGCAATTGCAATTATCGCCAAGCGGTTTAACGGATATTCTAGGCTACCTACATGTACAACGTGCCGCGTAATCGGAGTCCGAAGTGGTAACATGAGGCTTCCTGCAGTTTCATGTCCTCGTGGATAATAAGCGTAAAACCAACCTTATCAATTGTGTAACTAGTAACTAACGGCTGGTGACATCGTATGTGAATGCTTAGACTTGGCGTGCTTATCAGGATCGTCGTCGCTGTGACGAGTCAGCAGTGTCGATCTTTTTAGTGACCGTGGCTGAGTGGGAGAATTGCTTGACTCATTGACGCGTGTGAGACATTGATAAAGGGATGATTAAGCTTATCTGAGTTATCGACGCACGTCATGGTATAAAAAGTTCCGATCCACGATGTCTGGTTACAGATCTACGCTGTGGATGTTAGCACGATTTGCGTGGACGTTAGCATGATTTACGTGGAGGTTACAGCCTAATCTACGGAACGGTTATAAGCCGCACTGATGCTGACGTATGATTGCACAAACTCGGCGCAGCTGTGAAGTCGCGTATCTGTAACGATAAGCAGGATCTCGACGTGATACAATGCGTGAGCCAGCATCACAGCACGGCTACGCTGGGATTACTGAATTGGGAAACATGTCCAGATCTGGATGTAACCAATTGATCATTGGCCAACCTTGTTCTAAGCTTAAATCAGGGAATCATCGAGGAAGGAGCACCTGCCAAGAACGTACCCGCGGGTAGTCAACTGAACCATGATCTTCATTGTTTGATGGATGAAGCAATTTGAGGGTCCAGCGTGGCTTGGCTGTGGGGATAGAACTGGAATACCCCAGTGATCTGTCAACAAGGTTGGGTAATGTCATTTGTGAGATTCAGAAAGATTAAGCCAAGGAATACTGACAAAAGGTCTTTACTAAGAGGCATTGTTGAGTGATTGTCAATGCTGATTGATCGGATTACTGTCCGAAGGTCGGATAAGAGTTCGGAAATACGATTGGATAGCCGATTGGTTACTACAAAGAACTCTCGATAGGTAGATAGACTAAGTTAATTGAGTTGCGCCTCTGACGGTAGTCAATTAGGGTAGTGACATCGATAACTACGCGCCGAGCGCCATTGCCGAAAGCTTGACTTGAGATTGAGTTAGAATTGCCGTTGGGACTTCGGAGGCATTACTACCCGGAAGTCTGTCTGTGGATTGCCGTTCCATCCCGCTCTGATGATGACGAATGACGTTGGCAAAGACTCCATTAATCTCCATACAATTGGTAGAGAAGCGTGAATCGAGAAACGGTAAGGTTGGATCCATCGAGCTCGTATATTTGCCACTCACGCTGACCGTCGTAATGGGGATGATCTACAGCTCTGTCTCTGCTTACGAAAACTCCAGAATTTAGCAGCTAGATTGCGTGATGACCATAGTATGTGTGCGGACATTTTCAAGTCCGGTAGGTCAGTTCTGATGATGACGAACAGCTTCAAAACTGTTGAGACGCTGAATGATGTCAACGTGGAGGGCTGAGTTTTGTGGCTGAAGCTTATCTATAACCTCTAGGTCAATCAGTACAAAACAGCTAAGTTGAGACTTTTGTCACGAGATCACTACACATTGAGGAGAATAGGGATCGCTAGGATAAAGGTAATACTGAGAGCGCGTTTCTCTAACGGTTTACGTGTAGGTTCCTGAAGTATAACGAGGTTCGAATGCTGACGTTATCAACGGTCACTACCTTTTGCACGTTGATGCTGTGACTTGTACTCGAGAAAATCAATCCAGCTCTCATGGCTTTAGCAAACCATCTTGTCCGTTCTTATCAGTCATGTCCCTCCGGGGGCTCCTAGCGGAGGGCTCTTCCTCGCTGCGCTCGTACGTTGCACAGGATGACTGCGCCTGGACGTTTTACCTCCAGACGAATCGTCAAATTATAATTGATATTGCAAGTAACGAAATCAGCTCGTTTCTGCTTTCTCTGGTCCTCAAAATTGAGATTTATGAGGCCCAAATAGCAAAGTTTGACAGTAAGATCCTCAGGCCAAGGTAGGCAGCTCTCATCATTTCGAAACCTGGGATCTTATACTTATGGAAAACTCAATACCACGCCATCAAGACAGATCTTCCTTTGCCTCATTGATATATTGAAACCCAGAGATCCCAGCCAGCTTCACCTGTCATTTCTCATTTCAATCTTTGATCGCTGCGGCGCCGAAATATGAATCGAACCGCGAGGACATGATCAAGGTCAATAGCAAATGCCATTCTGTGGTGCGCATAAGCATTTCCTTTCCTGGAGCGCTTGAGATATCCTCGAAATTCAATTCTATCTTTATCAGTGCTATCACAGCGCTATCAAGAGCCGCCGTCGTCACCAGCGGCGGTCAGATAAAAGTCATAAGCTGACGGCAGCAGCATGTGCATGGACGTGAGCAGTGTCACATGCTCAAATTGGGTCTGAATATGAAGTTCCAGTTGTCATTGGCTTCGATATCTGCCGTCAATTCTAGAAACAATCCCGATTATTCAAGGATGACGTATGAGCTAGAACAATTCGAGGCTGGTCGCCGGTAGTTCGAGTTTCCGACGGCAACCAATTCTCCCGTTTCAAAATTCGGATGAATTCAGCTTCCGGGAGCCCTCTGATTGGTCTGATTTTGATGCGACAGGCATTGAAACTTTGGCGGCCGACTTGACGTCGTAGCGAGTTTGAGCTAATAAGACGTGGCTGTGTTGAAACGCAATTGAAGCATGTGATGAGACGAGAGTTTGGGAGTATTTATATAAGAGAAGACTCTCAGTAAACTGTAGTAGAGTATTCGCAAATTCAAAATGGAACCGATTTCAAAGACTCAGAGAACTATTCACGATGACTCCAAGTCAATGGGCAGACGCTTTGTTGACCTGGCCAAGGTATGGGCCCAATCAACAGCCACGATTCCCACTAACAATTCAGTTTTTATCATCATTAAAAAGCGATTTAGATCTCGCCAATGTCACAGCTCCACCATTCTTTCTAGCACCATCTTCAGTTGTCGAGAATCCCGGAAGTTGGGCAAAGAAGCCCCTACTTTTCACAGCACCTACGAAAGAACTCGATCCAGCGAAACGAAGTCTTTCGGTCCTGCAATTATTCTTGGCAGGCCTCCGAAGCCAGTTGTATGTTGCAGGTGCCCCAAATGTTAGCATCAAGAAACCTCTCAATGCTTTTCTTGGTGAACTCTTCCTTGCTTCTTGGAGCGAGGGGGACAGTGATACCAGATTGGTAGTTGAGCAGGTTAGCCATCATCCACCGATTACTGCGATGCATATTTCTGCAGATGGAATAAGAGCGGATGGTTATGGACGAGTCGAGATGACCTTTAATGGAAACATTAACATTAGGCAAATGGGGCACGCTATTATACATCTCGACAAGTTTGACGAGGATTACCTTGTACCTCTGACGGATGTTACTGTACGGGGCTTTCTGTCGGCGTGTCTTTATCCCGAGATCATCGGCACATATACAATCGTGTCCAGCTCTGGATATGTCTCGGAGATTGACTTTTCTGGCGCTGGTATCTTCCGAGGCAAGAGAAATTGCTTCGAGGCGAGGGTGTACCACAAGGATGAGCCCAAGAAGCATTGTTACAAGCTATCTGGAGTCTGGAGCGAGGGATGGAAGATTACCGACAGTAAAGGGAAGTTGGTGGCGACATATACTGTCGATCCAGAGACATCTGCAGACGTGCATATCGATCCAGTGGAGGAACAAGATCCCCGAGAGTCAAGAAGGGCATGGGGAGAAGTAATATCAGCTCTAGAGCAAGGGAATTATCGGGATGCATCGCACGCAAAGCATGAAATTGAAGAGGCGCAACGACAAAAGAGGAGAGACGAGAAGTTGCATGGAAAATCATGGGAACCGTTATTGTACCGGAGTTTGCCAGGTGACGAGCATCAAGTCTTTCATCAATTGGCAAAAGGAACAAAATGGAAGCTTCATGACCATGAGACAAAGGGAGTTTGGAGAGTTGATGATGAGGCTTTGCAGAGGATGCGAAAGGAGGATGGGCAAATTACGATTTGATGAATATGCACAGTTTAGATAATTCCAGAGCGTAAATAGATATAACGTACATGATAAGCGAGCGTCGCAAGCCATTTTTCACCTTAAAAGGACTTTTTTAAACTACTCTCAAAAAGTCTACTTAGCTTTAAATTAGTTCAAATTATAATATAATATACCTAACTATTATATATTTAAGTATAATCTTTATAAAAATTATACCTATTATCTTAATAGAGTTATATAAGAAAGTCTATTTATACTGTGCTATACACTGTGTTTTAAGATTTTATATAGAAAATAAAATAGATAAAAATATGTAAAAAATATTTTTTTACCTAGTTAACTATACTAACTTTAATACTACTTTTTTTTTAGATTTTTAACTATTTTATTTAAACTTTTGGGCTCTATAGGGTAAGCTGCTTTTAGGTGCACAGTATACTGCGACGCTCGCTTGTCTGCGACGCTCGCTTATCATGTACGTTAATTTATATACTTGATATTAATACAGAATGACTGAACAAACGGGTGGTGTCATATCTAGCCTATGGAACAAGTATTGAACAAGTGAACTGAAAGCTTACCCCGCTGTGTAACCGCCCAGCAATAGAATCAACGAGAGAACGATATCAGAACCTTGACCTCTTCCGTACGGTTAAACCGCTCGTAATATTTAGGCGCATCCTCAATGTTGATCACTGCCGTCGTTATGAAACTCGTATTCGCGACGCCACTGGAGATCAGGTTGATGAGCTGCGGGGCGATCCGATAGGGCTGCACAATACCAGCCTGCAGCCGAAGCGACTTGGTCCAGAAGCTCGTGGCGGGAAAGGTAATGTCAGCGCTGAGCTGTGGATGGTCTAGAGCGGCTTGAGTGCCAGGTGTATACGCATGCACTCCAACCTGGCCCAGTCCTCCTTCAAAGCCGGCCACGTTCACCATCTGCCGAACGATAATTGAGGGTTCAAAGGCGAGGCTGCTGTTGAGAGCCTCCAGACCGACACAGTCCACAGCTCGTTTCACACCAGCAGGTTCGAGCTTCTGGATCTGGGTGACGGGGTCGGATTCCACAAAGTTGATGGGTATGGCTCCGATGGACTTGGCGACATCAAGACGTTCTTGGACGTGGTCTACGGTGTAAACGCAAGAGGCGCCGCGGAGTAGAGCGCTGTATGTTGCCATCAGACCAACAGGACCTGCGCCAAAGACGGCAACTGAATCGCCGGGTTCGAAGCCAGACCAGGTGATTGCTGTCCATCCGGTGGAGAAAATATCTCCTGTCATGAGGTAACTCTGCTCGAGGGTCTCATTGGTCTCATTCCGGTGGATGGGAAGGCGGAATAGATTAGCATCGGCTGCCTTGACGATAGCGTACTCAGCTAGATGCCATAAGGGTCAGCGCTGTACTAGATTCTGTGAGGCGATGATTGTCCTACCTTGGAGTCCTGATACCCCAGGAGATTGCACTCCGCCTCCATAGGATATCGGAAACGTAGGCTGCATCTCCAGCTGTCCGTGGTGAAAGTTATCAGGAATGACAACATAGTCTCCGACAGACACGCTAGATACGCCACTACCAGTTTGTACAACGTAGCCAATGCCCTCATGTCCAAGAACGTAAGGGTCCTGATCTGAGCCGAATCCTCGATAGGCATAAAGATCCGACCCGCAGATACCAGCGGTGGTCAACTTGACGATGGCGTCAGTTGGAGAGACGAGCTGTGGGACTGCAACGTCCTGGACGGTAACGTTGTATAGACCTGTGAGCAGGAGAGCCCGCATGGTGGCAGGGAGTGTGAGGTTGGTGGACACCATGATTGATGGAATTCTAGTGGCGGTCGACTGTGGAAGTGGATAGTGAAATGGTTAGTCTATTATCATGAGCAACCAGCGCTCTTATATGTTGAGAGTTTCCCTGTCCGTTCAGTCCATCGAGGCTGTGCCCTTCCGCCTGGTATAGCAACCGCAGAGTGCGGGAAAGGCGGCCGAAGGTCATGTCCGGGAGATCCGATCAAGGAATCTGCGGTATAGTATATTCCCTATCTCCGGATGCGGATGAGCAAGTATCATGACGCGTTTTAGGCGGACTTGGCTCAGAGGCCACGAGTCTTCAGGCTGCGTGGAACTGTGATCTACTGCTACATGATCCAGGGCGATCTCACCCTCATTATGCCAGCATTGCTAGGTTTAACAGAATTTCGGTGCTCCAGCAAGTCCGCAGTAGACTGTGCGTTGAGTGATACTATAGAATACGCAAAGTTTGGTTGGAATTGGTGTGAGTTCCTCTAGCTACTTAGGGCAAATGAAGCAAAGGCTCCGCGATCCAGGAGACGCTTGTGCGAGAAGATAAGCCGTCAATTAAGCAAGGCTGGAAACTGATAGCCCTTAGCTTGTAACACTCCATTGAAGATGAGACAAAAAACCTGAACATCATCTGCCACTAGCTGAGAGCACTATCGATGGTTCTCCATGTATGTTCAGCAAGGCACTCCCTTTGACTCTTGCTCCAGACGGTCTTGTCCTTGATGACGCTCCCATCGCTATTGATGTTGCTCCAGAAATACCCATCCTTTTCTCTTGCACTAGTGACCTTGTCAAGATTCTCCAACAGAAGCTGAGCACACGTTTCAGGCTTCACAGCGATTAATGGGCCAACCACCTTGACACCCGCTCTCATGTACCACGGCCAGGCTCTCGTAAGACCAGTCAACACTCCGCCAGGATACACATGCGCGTAATGCCGTTTCTCATCTCCCCTCTGCACGGCGGCGTAATGTTGGACCATAATGTCGAGCATAGTCGCAGACTGCTGGGCAGCCGTGCTCATAGAGTAGCTTGTTTTGAGGTCGAGGTCGTTCCAGTTGATATGAGCCGGAGACCCTTCCTTCCCATTCAAGATGAACAGAACTTTTGCATCCTCCTTGAGAACTGGGGTCAGTTCACGGACAATGAGTTGCCGACTGTAATAGTGAAGCGCCATTTTGCGATCGATTCCCTCGTTGGTCTCATCGCGGCCAGTAAAGTTGGAAGTTCCTTGCGACAGGATGAGCAAGTTGATTCGGTTCCCCGCGAGCGTTCCTTTGAAGTTGTCTGTCCATTTCTTGATCCCGCGCATGGAGGTAGCTTCGATTGGTGAAAAGTCGATGTTCGAGGGTAGGTTGGCGGGTTTGGTGCGACCGCAGACAGTGACGATAGCCTCAGGGGCTACAGCAATGTGGTGAGCCAAGGCCAGGCCGATGCCACTTGTGCCACCGACAATCAATGTTCTGAGTGCCATATCGTCGTTGTATGATAGTGTTGGCGCTGGTACAGACAAATGACCAAACTGGAGTTCAATGGAAATAATTTTGAGCGCCGTGCTGAGAAGTCTGTTGATGGGAATATCGGAAGACGGGGCGGACATACACTGATAATGAAACGACGAACCAAGCGGAACGAAACTGGATTCACAAGTCCCCCTAGGCTTAGACGTAGTCCGCACTTTTAGTCTGTACAAAGAATGCGGCCGCAATGACCGATCGCAACCCCACCGCTAAGACGCGGGTTTCACCCGAGCAAGCCTTTGCAGCCTAATCAGACACTGGAGCTCTGCATCCAATTGAAAAATCTTCAAGAAGTAATCCCAGCTTCTCTGGTTGAACTAGAATGATTCATTTGATCAATTTGACATTGGTCCACTCCAAGGCTCGAAAAGCATTGTTCAGGCGTAAACTCCGACACCCGTGGGAACTGTCGAACTGGGTGAATGCCTGCTTACGTACACTAATTTACTTGCGGCTAGATGGCCGATGAGAGTATGAGACGAGAGACGTTTACTTCAACCTCGTCTCGTCAACTGGACACTACATGGTTACGTGGCAGCGCGTCAAAAGTCGTTGCTTGACGTTCCAAGACACTTTGATTGAAGTCTCGTTCCTGTACTGCTCTTATGGTGACTCTTCCGCTAGCTAGTGGAGCCGGGATGAAGCACGCTTACAGTGTCTTGTCAAGAACAAATGGCACACTTTCCCGGGGAGTTGCTCCTCTCAGATTGATCCAGTTGCGTGTTTGAACCAGGTTGGATACCATCTATACCAATGAGACCACAAATGTATGAGACACCTATCCAACAATGGCTGTAATGATACGAGATTAATGCAGCTCTACATGTATGGCTTCACCTGCTCCGTCGTCCAATCCCAAAACTTGCTCCCGAGCTCTGGTTCTACAAAGTCCTTTCGAATCTTCTCGACCTTACCAAAGGGAGATACTATGGCAGTCAGTATACGCTACGAAAAGGTAGAGGGTTCTTACCCCATCCGCCATTGTTTTCTTCCGTGATGGTATCGCTCAGACCCGCAAAGAGCTCAGTGTAGGCACCATTAATGGGATCCGATGAGATGAGTTTCTGGGCACAAGTCAGCGCAGGTATCGACGGTTGAAGCTAGATGAGACGCACAAACATGGCGAGTTCCATCTTAGACATATTCTGCTGAAGGTTGGTGACAAAATTGCCGGGGTTGAGGGCCTAGTAACGGTCAGAAGGTTCGATCAGCGGTAGGCCACTTACAAGACTGATGATGCCGGTACCCTTTGTTCTTCGCGCAAACTCAGCCGAGTGGATCACACTGGCAGCTTTACTGCGCGAGTACTTCATCCACGCGCCCTCCTCTCGATGGTAATCCATATTCGTCAGATCTACCGCTGGATTCGGCGCAGCATCAGCAGCACTAGAAGCGACCCAGACAACGCGGACAGAGTTTTTGGGTGCTGATGCAGCAGCAGCTTCAAGTGCAGGGCGAAGAAAAAGTGTAAGTAAGAAATGTGCAATATTGTTTACACCATACTGGAGTTCGTAACCCTGCTTTGTCTTGGAGCCTTCGGGTGGGATCATGACGCCTGCGTTGTTCCACAGGACATCTAGGTGACTTTCCTTTTCTAAAAAGCGAGTGGCAGCCGGTTTGATTGTTGACAGGTCATCGAGCTCGAGGTGAAGGAAGTGAAGTTCGCCGGTTGAGGAGGGATGCGCTGATTTGATCTCTTGGATCACTTCCTCGGTCTTGGATTGAGAGCGTGCAGCGAGGTAAACCTTGCCGTTGTGCCGATACAGAATATCAACGAGGAGCTTGCCTAGCCCGCCTGACGCGCCGGTGACGAGGAAGACCTGTACTGATCAGTGTCTGCTAGAGGGATGGCAGGGGAGGCTGTACCTTGCCCTTCTGATCGGGGAGATTCTGTTCTGTAAGGGGCGGCTTATTAGGCACCACTGTGCTACAACGCATTCCAAAGTTTAGACTCATTTCGGCGGTAGATATGACAGTGATGTCGATAGTATCAAGGTTAAGATGTTGGGGATGTGTTTGTCAGAGCCGGGAACAGCTGATTCAAATACATTTTGGGCCACAAGATTTCCAGCTGAAGTGGCGTTCTCTATGTCAGTGGTCTAGCCACTTAAAGATCAAGGTTGAAGCCCGAACCTTGAATGCGGCGCATTGGGGCCGTCGATCACTAGTGCCAGCGGGAAATGCGGCCGCACATGGGCGGACCTATGCAATCCACTGATCTTAGCTCAGATCATCATGGAGTAAGGCTTAAAAGGTCTGTCTTGTGTCAAAATGACGTTTCTCTCAACCTTGTGACTCTATCGCGCCTCAGAAAGAAACAAACGGGCATAAATCAGAAAACACAAAGTCCCTTTTTAACTATGCAGTAAACATTAATAACAGATGTTCATAAAGCTGTAAGGCTCTCTTGAACCTTGGGACTCGTAGGCATGTGAAAGTTTTAGAAATGTATTTATTAACGCAGTAATAAAGAGCATGTTACAAGTTCAAACTTCAGTCTGATAAAACTATGGATATCGCATTACAAAAAGCTTAGACATTTACTATCTATAAAGCGCTTGTTATAGCCCTCTGACTAAGAACTTCGACATTTCTTGTCAGATTCTCCGCCATCTTGGACTGCTCGCCGTCAGTGATGCGTACAATGTCCTCCGCCGCACTGTCGCACCAGTCCCTGAACTCCTCCTTTCCGCGCTCAAAGTCATCGTCATTCATAGCCGCCAGCGCCTCCATTTTATTGATCCCCGGCCGGATGTATTTATTGGACACAAGGACATACATGCTAGCCACGTCTGCAGTAGCCGAGAAGCGTCCCTGCAGTTCAAATGCGTTCCTGAGTAAATTCTGCTTGCTTCTCTCCCGGATCTTGTCAACGCTGTCTCCCTTGTCCAACACACGTTGAATCGGATTCAGGAAACTCTGCAAGTTCTCGTTTACGGTTGTCGTGATGACGGTTTGCACTCGGCTGAAGAATAATGCCATCTCCTCGACTTCCTTCTTCAGCTCTGTTAGGCGGCGCATGGACTCTTCAAGAATCCTCATAATCTGCTCCTGTTTCTCGTTAGTATGCACGTTGAAAAGGACATACAAGACATACTAGTTCAATCTTCTCAGAGCACAGACGCTCAAGCTCGGCATGGGTTTTTGCTAGATCATGTTTAGCTTTCGTGAGGCTGTGATGGCTGATCGAGAGCTTTTCGGCCTGTTTGTTCAACTCTTCCCAGAGCCTCGTCTCGTTTCCTCTGGCTTCGTCCAGTTGGGCCTGCGCCATCCGTCTCTGCATTTCACGGTGCTCTGCTGCCTTGGCGATATAGGCCTGTCTTTCATTCACAATACTCTCAACATGGTCCTTACGGTGCTTGTTCTCTGCTGCAACCTCGCTGTCACTGGAGCCAAACAGATACCCCATCCTTTGGCGATTACACCCTTTTCCCCTGTAATGAGTCAGCATATGATTGACTACAGTTGGACGTGAGTTCTATACCACGACTTGGTGCTGGTCGGTCTGGAACGAGCTCCCGCGCGTGCATCATATCGGACCATGCAGATGGTTCTTCAATAAGTGGCCGATCAAGAAGAGCATTCAACCTTCGTTGAGCTTCTTCAACCTCTCTCCGGGCCATTTGTAATAGCTTCTGCTGCTCTTGGATTGCCTGTTTGGCATCTTCTTCCTCCCTCTCTCTCGTTTGTCTCTCTGCATCTGCCTTGACAGCATCGACTGTGTTTTGAGTTCGTTTCTCTTCAGCCATCGCTGAACATTGTTAGCAATCAAGCAATCATGGAAAACTGTGTTGGACGTACAACCCGCATCTTGCGAGTTCTTGAGAAGATGCATAATCACTCTCTCCCAGTACTCAAACTTCTTGGTGATAGCTTCGGCATCGGCTTTGAAGTTCTCAGCATTAGTTTCCAGTCGCTTCATAGCGCCAGGGAGATTGTCCTCAGCGTCCTCCAAATCGCTGAGCAAATCGATGATGTAAGCGATGGTGCCCTCAGGCGCGATCATGCTGCGGGCGACACTTTGGAGGTTGTTCATGCGCTTCTGCGCATCAAGGAAAGCAAGTCTACCAATGTCCGCACAATGCTGCAGATTTGTACGGAAATACTCTGAGCTTGTTTCGTTTAGCCATTCATATCTCAGTGCGGACAGGACACTTACGGGAGCAGACCAATGATTTTTCCGGTCTCATCCGTGATCTCCTTGTCCCTCACCTTGATATTGGCAGCCTCGCGCACAGCCGCTGTTTTGAGACACAGGGCCATAATGGAGATGGCGTTGGGGGCGTGCGTGAGTGGCTTTGCCCATTCGTTGCTCATGAGCAGGTCACTTGCCTTGATGGTTTTGACGACATCTCGACATGACATTTGAAGGGCAAGAGCATAGTTCGCTCGCTGTTGCGCTTTGTGGTCATAGTCGGATTGACCAACTCTAAAGGCAGACGGCTGACGAAAGTCCTCCTGATGAGACGAATAGTCTGCGCCGCTGGCTGTCTTTCGGCCTTGGTCAAAAGTCATGATGTATGAATGAGGCGGTATAGTTTAGATGCCTTAACTCTGTGGATTAATGAGGTTCCCAATTTCAAGAGGTGATACGCCCTTTTATCGTGAGATGGTCTTGGAAATGCGGCTCTTGGGCCTCCACCGGCTTCTATCAGCCTGGGGCGGAGTCTAGGCCAAGCGGTCAGCCCATACATGCAAGCCGCAAGATATATCACATACTGCGCGCTCCGGAAATGCCTGACAAGGCCACCAGTACCTCGAGGTTGATTCAATGCCACAAATGATAAGAAGTATACTGCAATATGAACAGGCTCCAGGCTGAACCGTGTCCCGTCCAACAAGGACTAGCGAACTTCCCGTTCTGTAACCTCATAGCCCCGATGCATGCGAGCTGGCAGATGTAGCTAATCAGGAACAACAAGATCACAGTGCCCGTGTCGTAACGGACTGTTTAGGTGACATGGCGTCCTGAAAGGCTTTTGCTGGCGCGTTCACTTCAAGTCGACGTACAATGGCGTTTGTATTAGTTGATTGGATAATACAAAACGCCTGTGCAGTAGTTCACCCAGCATGCCTGACGCTGCTGCACGGGCGTTTTGTCTATCCAGTCAAATGCACGCGCACGAAAACGAAATATTACCCCTCTGTAAAACTGAAACTATTCACAGCCATAATGCTTGTCTGCCTTGTATCGAGACTCAATTTAACCGTCAAACTCAGCCACATTATGCATGGCAATTGATATATTGAACTGCCCGCGTCTATACAGCCAATAAACACTTCACTCATCGACTGAAATCATACGTGTTCGTGCCTCAATCGAAGCATGGCAATGCTGTAGCGGTCTGGAACTGTGACGATGCCTCTGGTGGCGGGGTCTAGAGGTTCACAATTGCTGAAATCATGGTATACGCGTCAGCAGCTGAAATCTTGAACCTTGCTTAACAGTGGTTGTTAGATCAACAGTAGCATCTGAATATGTATTGTGATACTGCCTTGCATTGAATGTTAGACTGACTTTTCACGTCAAATGTCCTTCTGGTAATTTCCCCTCATATACACGACCATTGCTACGTGTGTTTGCACCGTAACTGTTATTTGCTTTCCCACTGAGCTTTTAAAATCGCAACGATGGAGACCCTCTCCAATGACGTCTCCAAGATCCAGAACTCACTTCATCTGCCAGAGAGCGACTCAGTGCTCTTGATGTAACTTCCAAGAATACTGTCGCTACCGAGGTCGCCGCCGTTCGCTCCTCTCTTCAGGACAGCTCGATCCAAGCTCAGCATACCAAATTGCAGATGAGCTCATACCTCTTACTGCTCGAAAATGTCGAAAGTCCTGAAACGATCATCAACATTGCCCCTCAGATTTCTTGGCTAGGTAGATCTCTCAATGGCATTGCTGCTTCTCTGGCCCAAGCCGAGGCGTCAGCGGATAGCGCGTTACAGTCCACCATGGACTGTACTTATCGCGTGATGGATGTCGGAAGAGACGTTGAAGCCCAGGATGACTTGCTAGACGAATGTCAGTCGCAAGCAAAAGGACTCGCTAGCCAGGCGGAGAGATCGCTGAGCTCGAGTGAAGAGATTCTGGCGCAGACACAAACCAAGGCCAGCGCCAAGGAAGAGGAAATTCGTACCAAGACTCGCCAGGCGACTGAGAAGAGGACTAGAAAAGCACAGCTTGATCGTGAGATATTGCAGAAGAACGGCCAAATTGCAGAGACACACAGACGACGAGAGAGCAAGAAGGAATCAGCAGGCGTAGGACTGGTATGCCCTCACATTTGCACGTCTTAGAGATTGTCTAATCAAGAGATAGATGTTGACCGGCATCGGCCTCCTGGCTGCACCTTTCACTGCAGGGGCATCACTAGGACTGGCAGCAGCTGGCGCCGGATTTGCAGGGTGAGGAGACTTCACAGATTATCAGACAGAAGGCTAATTCATTATAGTTACAAGGGAATTCGTGTATCGGATCTAAAAGACGAGATTGTCGCCCTTCAATCCAAGGTGTCCAGTTTGAATAGCGAGATATCCCAAGACCAGCAAGCAATCTCCAACCTCGAGAGGGAGCAGCGCAACTTGCAAGACCTAGTCTCGCAGTACCAGCGCGATATCTCATCCCGTAGATCAACGCATCAACTCTACCAGAAGCAAATCTCAGAGGCTAACCGGGTAGAGAACGACATCACAACGCTTAAAGGTGTCGCAGAAGCTACCATTTCCAACATCAACGATATCAACTCGCAGTTACAGGATGTAAAAGAGTGCTTGGACGAATGTAGCTCTCTCTTACAGGCCAAGTCAGTTGACTTGTCGACCTCGACGTCTTCTGTTGATTGGATCATTGGTGCGGTTAGTAGGTGCACTAGAACCTTTCGCGCAAAGGAATTTGAGAGGCAAAAAATGCTCATGCAGCAGGTTTCTGAGGTGCTTGAGAAGATTGAAATGGATGGCCAGCTACTACTTTCGAGCCAGGACATGGCGTTCCTAGATATAAAGCCATGGGAAGCTGCTACAGGATTAATAGTGGAGGATAAAGAGAGAATTCCTGAATTATGTTATTTTAAGTAGTGGTATTTATCTTACATTTCGAACGTTATGTTCCGTCTCATATTCCTTTATTCATCTTAGGTAGTAGTCCCAGCATACAATTAATAGACTTTATACAAAGAAAAAGCATGCACCACAAGTTCTAATTTCAGTCTGCCAAACTATGACTCTCAAGGGAGCTTCTCCCCCTCAAGTTCCTTCTCCGTCCAGTCCCACAACTTAGCAGCAAGCGCTCTGTCGTTGGTATGCGGCTTACCAAGTCCTGTTCGACCGATGGGCTCATAGTACGTGCCCGAGACGACATCCTTGGACGTCGAGGCCCACAGCTGGTTCAACGTACCTGTAGGAACGTCAACACCGATGAAGAGAGTTGTTAATTTCCACGCTAGGCGCATGATCCAGCTGTTGTCGCTCATGGTGTTGGCCAAGTTGGTGGTTACCAGGCCGGGCTGAAGCGAGGCAGTCGTGAGCTGGGGATAGCGTCTGGCAAGTTCTTTGGCAAACAAGGCGTTGGCGAGCTTGCTCTGCCCATAACGTGTAATGGTGCCCATTTGCAGAGCCTGGGACTTGAGCGTGTCGAACTTGATCCCCTCGGGGGGTGCATACTGGTGGGCAGATGAAGCAAGGACGGTAACACGCACATCGGCGCCCTTGTCAGCCGTCCGGAGGAGTGTTGGGAGGAGGAGCTTGGTCAGAAGGGCATGTCCCATGTGATTAGTACCAAATTGTATCTCATAGCCATCATCGGTTGTCCCAGGCGGCACAGACATGATGCCTCCGTTGAGCAGGAGGATATCAAGACGATCAGATTCCTGCGTAAAGACTTTGGCTGCATCGCGAATCGACTTGAAGGAGGCGAGATCTATCTTGACGAATTTGATGGGCGCATTGGGAACCTGCGCTTTGATGTCGCTGATGGCTTCTTTGGCCTTTGCTTCGGAGCGGGCTCCAAGCCAGATCTCTTTGGGGTCATGCTTGGCAAACTGAAGAACTGACTCCTTTCCAAGACCGCTGTTGCCGCCAGTCACTAGGATGACTTTGTCTTTCAACGAAGGGATGTCGGTGTCGGGGTTGAACCGGACGCTTTTGCTTCCTGCGGAGCCCATGTTTGGTGCGGTGATTGACGACGCTTGGTATAGAGATAAAAATATTGACGCTGATGACTGGATTCTCGTCGAAGGATTTGAGGTTTGTAACGGTTTGTAACGGTTTGTCACGTCAGAACTGCGACACGATCTTGGCTGGCATTGGCGATGCTTAAGTACTCCAGCTCATTGAGACAAGCACGACACTGTAGAGTAAAACCATGCCCGTCAATACTCCGCAAAGTCCGCACCAATTAAGCTCGCAATGTACGATGGACTCTGTGCTGCGACCCTTGCATACTGTGATGGAGCGCTTGACCGTGATGGGCATGGTACGCGGCCGCGATATCCGCATCGCATGGTGGACTAAGTGCCGAGAGTGTGAACGTCCTGGATAGGTTTAGCGTTGCGCGGCCAATTACAGGGCACATCTAGGGACTTGGCCCTCAAGTAAATCGCGGTCGCACCGACCGCACCGTGAGCTAGTGCGGGATTGACTACATGAACTCTATTTCATCGTTGTAGGTTGTGGCCTCTGCCTCGGACTTATCGGGGAATGCAAAGGAGGTAGGCTGTACTTCGCCTCATGGTCAAACCAGCTTGTAATCCATTCGAATTGCTGATGATACCCTTCCTACGCTACCTGAAGTAACCCCATCGCAATCGTCAGCAGAGTCGCGAAAAGAAAACTCGGAATAAAGGCATTCTGTAGGTCCGTCGGACTTATAAAGACCAGCCAGACAACCACAAAGATTCCACCCAAAATAATGCAGAAAAACAGCCATGCAAGAAATCTTCGCTGAGAAAAACCCATCTTGGCATGTAAGCCCCAGCCAGGTTCCGATATTCTCCTTGGAAAGGGGGGAGGGTTTGTCTTTTTGGGAAGCATATCGATAATGGTTGTTTCTCCGCTACCCTTTTTTGGATCACGGAGTCCAAATACCATTTGCAATCCAGCTGCTCTCATGTGAAAGTCGTGAGGCAAAGGAACGGAATGGTTGTAGAATGGAGTAGCAGGGGGAGGAAGTTCTTTCTGAATAGGATTGACTTGATCTTTGTTCTCCCAAATAACAAGGAACTACTAAGTTAGTGTGGTCCGCGATAGAAGGACGTTTCTTACCTGAACAAAATCGATCGCGGTACAACGCTTCCATGAGAAGAGTCGGCGAATCCAACCCTCCGTGCTACCAATGGCCGTGTTGACTTGGTGAAACAATTGTTCGTCGTCTAGCGTCTCTGCATTCTGAATGGGGGAAAGGTATATCTCTGTAGGCTCTGTAAAGTTCCTTTCGATGCACCAGTAAATGTCCTTCGTATCCACCGAGGTCTGAATTGCAGAAGAAACATTGCCTGTGAGGACATTGGTGCCGAGGGAGGAGTGAGATGGTTGTCTGAGTTTGGTGGGTTGCATAGAAGAACTTGGCTTAGCAGCTTGCTGTGCCTTGAGATCTTGTTGTGTAAGAGGGAGAAGAGGAATGCCGTTTGTGGTCACAGGGAAACATGTTGCTTTATAGCGATCAAACTCATCTTGAGAAAGAGCTAGAAACAAGTCGATTCCGTGCCACTGGGGAGTGTTAACTGTGAGACGACTTTCTAAGAGATCATCGGGCACTTACCTTCCAAATTGCCATGTAGCCACCGGCGTCAAGTTTAGGCAGCGGTTGATTCAGTGGAGCCCAATCTATTGGTCGACCAGTCCATTCCTCAATTTTGAGTCTCAAGGTATTGAAGCGTGAGCATGCCAAACGATCCTCTGGAATGAACCGAATCACCCTTACTCCGTCATTGTAGCGGATGTTCGGGAAGTTGTTCTATGAGATGTTAGTTATGAAACATCAAATGCAAAGAGACAAACCTCTGCCAACTTCTCACAGACGTGGGCTATCGTAGGTCTTAGCGCCGATTTGGCGAGCATGCCACTGATCATGGCTTGTAACATCCCTGCTCGATAATCTTTGTACGCCATTCGGTCAATAAATTCGAGAACCTGAGGCTTGACCTGTTCACCATCGTCGAAACGAGTATCGTTGAACACGTCAGAAGAGACATTGCCCTCTGTAGTTGTTATGTGGTCGCGAAACTCTGCTACACCAGCAGAACCTCCGCCTACTAGAAATGCAAGCATCTCTGTGAATACGCATCCCAACTTCCATATGTCGTTGGCCATCAGATCTGATGAGGAAGGGATCTTGATTTTTGCGCTAGGTTCGGCTACCCCCGTTATAGGAGACGCGTTCCGAACTTCTGGAGAGTCATAGAGCCAAGCTGATTGACGAGCGCGGCTACCTTGCTCCCATGTTCTGGCTCTAGATAGGTCGACAGATAACCCAAAATCTGTAAGCTTGAGAGAAAGTCCTGTACCGGAAGGCTCTTCATAGATCAGGATATTTGATGGCTTGATGTCGCGATGTGCCATATGAGCAGAGTCGTGAAGGTAGGCAACCGCACTTGAGAGTCCAGGAATCTGGCCCCAAAGAGAATCAAGATTTCGGTTTCGAAGGGGAACTGGGACATAAGAATCCCGGAAGAGACGTTTTAAGTTCGAAAGAGCCAGTGGGAACACGAAGTTGAAATGCTGTGTTGTACCCATCTCGGACCTGAAGACAGAGAGTGTCTCTATCAGATGAGGATGATTCAAGCTCTTGAGACGCTTCAAGGACTCATATTCGGCCCAGAACTGCTCAGCACTCGTGGATTCATGTAGACGTTTGACCGCGCACTATACTGTTAGATACAGCGGCCTCGCAACAATGGCAGACATACCTTTCGGATGACATCTTTTGAATCAGAAAGATGCCCGTTCAATGATAGGCGAGTCTCTACCCCGAATACCTTAGAGGTCTCGCCGCTTGCGACTGGAGTTGCGTACAAGCCTTGTAAGGTTCTTCCTACCTGGTCCGTTGTGACGTTTTCAACGACCAAGACTTGATCCGGAGTCGCATGCGCCTTGGGCTCCAGCGAAGGAACCACCTGTGTCACTGAGTCGAACAACGGTATTTGACTTGTATCAGGAGAGTCACACTGTTCAGTTGAAGGGTTGGACGGAGACTGGCCCCGGGATGATCTTTGTTTTCTTGGTCTTGCTTTGGCAATAGGCTGTCGCTTCTCAGCAGGCCCTCGCTTCTCAGTGGAGGCCTTGACTGCTTTGTTCTCTTCAAGAATACGCCGGTATCGACTACCCTCGGCAACAAGCTCCTTCTCCGCAGGGTCCAAATACCGCGGAGCCAAGATAATGAACTCGTCACCTTTCAGCTGCAACGGAATCAGCTGGCGAAGTGACAAGGTTCCGTGATAGACATACAGATACTTCGAAGTGCCCGTGGTAAATTCCGTCTAAAATCTTGCGTAATCTGAAAAGGTCTACTTGATACGCAGGTAGCGTGAACGCCACCCAGTTATTGTGACTCATCGAGGCAATATACTCGTCCAAAGCCGAAATTAAAGCTTGGAGGAACAAAAGTCGTCGGTTTACCGTGCAGTGTCGTGTTTAAAGGAACTCGTAACCCCGCAGCTGTGTGATTGTGCTGCATGTGGCTGAGATCTACTGTAGCCGATAATCCCTGAACAGAGGCTAAAATGGCTTATCACCCCGCACAGATAAGGATGGTAAGAATTGGGCGCTTGCTGACATCTGCTGTAAAGAACTAACCGAGACTTGCGCTTGAAAGCGTCAGCAATTTGAGGTATACAGGTGAATCAAGATATTTGACTGAAAGACGTCAATTACATCAACAAACAGAACAAAGCCAATAGCAGTCTTGTCTTTAATACATAAGAGTTTGAGTGCCCAGTAGCAGAATTGGTTACACCGTAACTGACAATAGTTGTTAGGAAGCTAATGAGAACAAGGTACAAACTCTAGCCTAACGAAAGAAAGCGTAGGATCAACTGAAGATTAATTTAAATGCTGGATCTTAAAACGGGCAAAGCAACAGAACGCGGATGTATTTACGGGATATCAGAATACCGATTCAATAAACAAATGCAATTTAGTAGCTCGTATCCAGCACAATCTGACAAACTCATAACCTTTAAACCCAAGCTCAAACAAGCTGGAGGTTTCCAACAGAATAGCCACACATCTGATCAGGAGACTTGCTACGAACACCTCCAGGTCCAGTTCCCTCAATTTTGGACCAGTCAATCTTGAGCCAAGGCTTCTCACCAAAGTCCAGAGCATTAGGCTCCCAGTTCAGAAGGGGGTTGGCCCCAGAGTCTTTCTCAACTTGGAGGGCCTGCTTCCAGGGCTGGGTCTTGGTTGGCTGGGGACAGACGACATCACATTCCCCGGGAGAGCTTTCGCGGGTCATCGGCTCGTCCTCATAACGTTTCTTGTCCGCGTCGGTATAGCGGCCGCGAGAATGTGAACGACTTCTCTCGGGTTCCATTGTGTCTGTGAGTTGTCAGTGGGAGTGCTTGAGGATTAGTTGAGTCATTACTCTTTGAGTTGTAGTATTGCAGTTTGCGACTGAGTGATGCGAACTGAGTGAACAATTCGGCCTCAACGTCGATCAACTCGGTCTTTTATCATTCAAGCAGAGCCTCAAGATCTGAGGATCCAACCAAATCGGAAGAAGATATCACAGACACTAGGAAAAATGTTCAGCAACTGATTGGCAACTCGGAGCGGAGCCCACCCATTGCATCGTGAGGGTGCTGATCTAGTCCAACCAGACTGGAGTCCCACGCCGAGATAATCAGCCGCGTTGCATGTGCACTAGTCTCTGCATCGCATTGATCATGGGGTCTCTTCGCACCAATGATCAACTTCTACCCCGCTTCTGATGAGGCTCTGTGATGATGGTCGGTTAGAATCTGCCAATCAACTGGAGAAGACCACAGCCTGATTTGTGACTTGAGACTTCGGTCCCGAGATATCTGAGGGAGCGGTTATCTAGGTTTCAAATGTAACTCAGTATTCCATTCGACGCGCAGATTGCGGCATGCCTATCTAAGAGGTGCAGACAAGCACAGCTTCACTTGGTGATTATCAAGACTGAGAGGAACGGTCAGTTGATCACGTATTCACATTTGATCAAGGCTAAATGACCCCATTAACGATGGCAGTGATTCTACATGAGCGATACCTATCCAATTACATAAACCCTAAGCTCGATGCTCTCCCGTATCTCCTCCGCGACAGCAGGATCTTCATCAAAGAACGAGGTATGCGGCGTATCTAGAATCATCAGTACATCCCTCAACGAGGCTCGGAACTTACACATGGCAACATCCTCTCTCCTCGCCAAAGAATCCATCGTCTTGATCAGCCAAACCTCCTCATCAGATTGGTCACTAACATAATACCATTTTTGATCTGGTGAGTAAGAGAAAAGGATATTCTCACTCACGACGTGGGGGTATACCAAATCGCTTCGATGGCCGTCTTTCTTATCACATGTGCGGTAGTCGCAAAGTGTGAGGGGGTATTGACGGATCGGCTTGAGGGGTTTCCAAACACTGGGTTGTCAGAGGGGATTGCATTTGGAGGGGGACTCACTTTATTATCCTGAAGCGTTGAGAGAGAATCGATGATGCTTGGGAGCCGAAGTCGTGTTTGATCTTAGCGATTGTTCCTTCGTAGGTTTGATCTGTCTCATAAGTTTAGTGAAGCGAACGAGAGGATCAGGCGTACCATTATGAGCCACTTTGCTTGGACGACCAATGTAGCCTTTCTCCTCTCCAGGTGCAGAGCCGCGCGGTTGACTCTGGCGGACCTGCTTCATTAACACTGTCCAGAGCAAGCAGTAGAAACATACAATATGATCAAATACACAAACTTTGACGTGACTCCCCAGAACTTCCTTCATAAATTTGACCACAGCAGGATACCCTTCTTCTTGAAAAGAAGGCCCGACATCAGAGAACTGATGCTTCCATTTGACCAGCTGGAAGCCATTCTTATCTAAAGTGAACTCGGATTCGTGGCCTCTGGCATCAGAGATCTGAACCCGTGCACTTGTATTGATGACATTCGTATTGGCGATCTTGGTCTGCGTAAAGGGAATGTTGGAGTAGAACGGCTTTTCAGTCGCCCATTTCGGATCTGAGCCGTCGAAGAATTGGAGAGTTGCTGTTTTAGTTGGCAGGGAGAGTGAGTCCTGTTTCTCCGGCCCGGTGTGCGCGTTTGGGTTGGACGTTGTTTGAGCCATGGTAACTTGATATCAATTACACCATAGAGTACACTGCAAATTGAACCAGGTACTGATGAATTTATCTTCAAAGACAACTCGCCAGAGCCGCGAGCCTCTAGGGGAGGCAAGAAAACTCAGGACCTCGATCCTAAGTGACAAAAAGACTAAGGTAATCTAGCATTAGCTTAGGATGCCTTTTGCTGAGTTTATTTTGACACCCTATATCAAGTCCGATGTTTTCTTGCTCCCGAGGAGCCTCACTTGTGTCATCCCCGCACATGCAAGTAAGCAGCCAGCCTGCTTGAGCCATCCACTACATCCCTGCAAGTTCTCAGTTGGGGTCTCAGATCACTTTATTCACGCATCTCTGTCTAATGAGAGCCATGCCCAGAACACCACCATAGAATGAGGCCGACAGCCAGTCGCAATCCGCGCACTGTCTTCCTCACACAGAGTTGAGACCTCCCTTCATCCGACAATCACTGAAGCATTGGCGGAGCTTTTCTTGGACCAAAAGTACCCTCCCATGCGTTCATGAACTTCAAAATCTTGGCTTCCTGGTTCTTGGCTGCGAGAACTGCGAGTCCGAAAGGTCTTCCATTGAAGTCTAGGTATCCGAGGGGAACATTGCCAACGGGGTATCCTGATATTGTAAGTGTTGCCCATGAATCCTGGAGTAAACCTACCGCTTCCACTTGCAAACGCCTTGATTGCTGTGTCACTTGATCCGACAATCACATCAACACCGTATTCTTTGAAGATGCGATCCAATCCATCGTCGCGCGCAACCTTTCGCAGGTGAGATAGGTTCTTCTCGTAGTCTTCGGGGGATAGATCCGATTCTTCCGCGTCGATCAAGAGTCCCTGGTCATCGTAGCCTGAAATGTTAGCGGGATCGTCAGTTGAGAGGCACACGTACCAGGAGGCATTTCAAGGTCGCGATGCGTCTTGTTGAACTCGATGAGATCTTTGAGAGAATGGACCTTGGAGTTTTCCGCCGACTCGAGATATTTGTTGAGGTCGTGCTTGAAGTCGGCCACTATTTCGTTAACTCTGATCATCCTTCAAGAGGTGACTTACTCATGATGACATCCTCACTGTCCTGCCCATCAAGCATGAAACACTCAGAAGGGGGAGAAAGAGGAACATCCCCGACATACTTCTTTGCCAGCTCCTCCATTTTGTCGTATGCAGCTTGGATCTCGGTGTGCTAAAAAGTCAGCAAGCTCATGAAAGCAGCGACCTACTCACCATTTGCTTTGTCGCACTTTCAACAGGTTTGAGGTAATCTTCCCCGGGCCACCATTTCTTGAAATCAACAGTCGCAATTGAAAAATCATCCCAAGATCCTCCCAGAGTCGCGAATTCATCAGTCCCTGAGATTACATCCAGTAAAACGGCCAGATCGTGTGGTGTCTTGGCCATGGGTCCTGCAGAGTCCATGGTATGACTGATTGGAATGATTCCAGACTGGGAAACTCGTCCGATTGATGGCTTGATCGTGTACAAAGCTGCTCGGGATGCGGGAGATACGAGGGATCCGTCTGTTTCGGTGCCGATGGAGAGGGGGGCGTAACCTGCGGAGACGGCGACTGCTGAGCCTGTTGAAGAGCCGGATGGGTTCTGAACTGTTAGTATCGGATGTGATGAGCCTCGAGGAACGCACGCTGTGACCGTTGTTACTGTCCTGGGGATCTATACCACCGCGGACGTAGGCGGATTGACATTGTCCACCTTTGCCGGACCATCCACTCGGGAGGTCATTGCTTCTGAAAGGAGTGAGTCGCGCTTCATTCGAGATGGCTTAAGACGTACCGAAAATATGCCCATTCCTGGTGAGTAGTCAGTTAACATGACCAAACTCAGAGACTGGAGCACTCACACTCAGATTCGCTTTGCCGATGATGATGAGTCCAGCTTGGATGAGCTTGTCGACGAGATCGGCATTCGCAGTCGGAGTCATGCCATGCAACGCCCAAGAACCGCAAGTCGTCTCCATTCCCAACTCAGGAACTGTCGCGATATTGTCCTGGAATGTCAGTCCCACCAACAACTGCATCGCCCGTCATACCGTCATACCTTGATCACAATCGGGATCCCATGCAGATTCCCCCGAACCTTGCCATCCTTTCGCTCCTTATCAAGCGCCTCCGCTCTCTGTCGCAGCTGATCTTTCGGAACCATGCTCAACATCGCATGAAGATACTTGTCGTGCTTCTGAATCATCTCAAGACTCTTCTCCACCAAGTCAACACTCGTGAAATGTCCATTCGTCAATCCGGATGCGAGAGTTTTGGCGTCGACGGTGAGGAGATCGGGCAGAGTGCGCCTCTGTGAAAAAAAGGGCGCCATTTGACGGAGATTTGACCAAGTGAACATGATGTAGAGTGAGAAAGCGAAAAGTGAAATGAAGGCGATGAAATGGACCTGATGTAGAGCCATGCCTCACATTCTCGTGGTGGTGAGGAGAAGCCTTATAAAGGTGAATGCGACAGGCTGATGCAATTAACCGATTCACGTGATTGCCAGTGTAACGGCCAGTGACAGGCAGGAATTCGAACAAAAGATTTATCGTTCAAATGGGCCTTTTGATCTCAAAATGTCCAGATCTGGGGGACTCTGGAGACTCATAAAATCTTCCAAGTCTTCAATAGAAATGTTTTGGGGGTCATTGTCTGAGTTCTCCAGTAATCGCTCTTGGACTGGTCTGTCACGAAAATCTGACAGATATCGATCTAAGCAGAACAACTCGACTGAACAAGGCTCTGAGGGAGACTCTTCTCCAAATGAGCTGAATGAACCAGCTTGTGCTTTTTTTGATGTCATAATGTTCTAATCGGTCAGCATGTTCCCTATTGCACGACGACTCTCACTCACGCACTCAGTTGTGACGTTCTGCAGCCGTACATGAGTTTACGAAAAGACCAATATGTCAATGTGCATTGTCTCAATCTCACCTGAACAGACCCCAAGTTTAATAACTCTTACAAAAAGCTCGTTCACTGACATCAAAGTCTGCCGATTTCCCAATCCAGTAACGTAGCCTTACATTTCACTCATTAATATGTTTGGCTCTCATCTCATTTTGCTTTTCTCTTATGACACTTCATCAGGCTGACTCCATGCAACAACTGAGATTATGTCTCTACAGAGCAGTTTCACCGATTTCCAAAAAGGGAATCATCAGGCAGCTGAGGATGATGACGAGGGTAATCAATCACCTGTTTCACATCTGCAGAAATCTTGACGCCCGATGAGCCTCAACTCAATTACTAATTATCCCAAACTAATGCCGTCGTTGTTAATCCCTCCTCATCACCAGGCATAATCATGGGCTCAGCTCCAATAACTTTGAACCCAACAGACGTATACAGCTTAATTCCCATTGGACTCCCGAATACCGTAGCAACGAATCCCTCACGCTCTGCCTTTTCCATTCCATACTTACAAAGAACAGCCCCGCAACCTCTTCTTCGATAATCTCGATGCGTCGCAAGATTAACAAGGTGAAGCTGTCTGCTACCGAATTGACTGAAATGCATGTCATAAACTTCTTCTACGCGCGACGCGAAATATCGCATATGAGGGAGATTCGCATCACGACGCTCGTTGTCGCCCAAAACATCGGGTTTGACTGGGTTATTAGCTAGGATGTGAGAATTGAGGCTGACATACTTGGTTTGACACCAGTGAGACCAGAAACATCCCAGATTCCCAGGGCGACAAGCTTTTGCCCAGCCTCGATGACAAGAATGTCATAGCTTTCAGGCTGTTTCAAAAATCCCTCATACTCGACTCTGGTCCACTTCCACTGATCTTCAGGGTATTCATGTCGATATGGGAATCGGTAATCTCGTTCTGGATCATCAGGAAATGCTTCAATAGCAAGTTTTGTAATGCCGTCCAAGTCATCAATCGTAGCTTGTCGCATACGGAGTTCTTGGTCGATTGTTCTCTCCATGGTTGTGTAATTCCCACTGTGGCTGGTTGATTCGTCTTTAATGGTGGTTGTCATCAAATGTTTACCGCCTGAAAAGAGTAATCGGGTGGTGAGACTGTAGATCTTTGCCTGTTATGGTAGTCGGTAGAAGCATCGTTTGACAAGTCACGCCAGCTCGGGATCCATGCCTGATATGGAAATCGGTAGAGGCCCTGAATATTTAGCTCCTTACCCCACAACTTTATTTCGTGGATCTTTTGTACCGATTACTGAATTAAGCAAAATGATCGAGAACGGTAAGGTCCTTTTGTTGTGTTTGACGTTGCTGACGACGATAGTGGACTGGTTTGAAGTGATTGAGAATCTGGAGGAGGGTTTGTTTGATAGTGACGACTGGCTGTCGGAGCTTTTACGCGAGGAGCCAAAGGATGATGTCAACGTTGCCGTGGAACCCGTGGAAGGCTCGGCGTCAGTTGCCGAAGAGTTGACTTTGGATCCGTCACTGTTGACTCTTCCGACTTACACGGACTATCCTCGCAGTTACACTCAGACATTTGAACCTTATGATCTTCCGATGGACCATGTCTTTCCAAATTTGACTCTGCAACAGAGTGTCTCTACAGAAGATGAGATACGATTCACGCCGAGCACCAACTCGATCCTGACTCCATCGGGGTCAAGTGCGCATTCTCAAAGTCCTCCAAGGGCAGTGAATAAGAGTCAGAAACGCAAGCCGCGATCAGACCGTAAACCAGATCGATCAGATGTTCTTACTACAGATCTTGTAAGTGACGTGAATAATTGTTGTTCTAACTAACATTTCAGGCCCCCAAAATCGCCTACAAGCATGACCAAGGTGGTAACCTTCAGGGCGTATTCACTGTTTCCGGACTGAATACTAGGGTTAGAGGTCCGTTCACTGAAGAAGCTCGGAAGGCTACTGCGATTGCAAGAAAGAGAGGTGTCTGTGAGAAGTGCCGCGGCATGAAAGTTCGAGTAAGTTGCCTAGCATTTTGTTGAGTCACACTGACTGGGTAGTGCATAATGCCAGAGAATCCCTATGAACCATGTCTCAGATGCTCAAGACTGACGATTCTGAAACGTCCATGTATCAGAGTTAATCTTCACGAGCTTCCACTGCACCGACTGGGTAAGTGTCTGCGCCGGTTGTTGACCAAGCAAGCTAACCGTTCAGGCTCTACACGCGACAACAAGCTGTACGAATGGCTGTCCATTAAGGATGTCATGAACGCAAGCCTAAACATTGACCTCAATCGACATACAATCAAGTTGACTCAAGGATTCGACTGTGAGGTTGAGGTCACTGTGTCAAAGTTTCAGCCTTTGCCTGGCGACAAGACATCATATCCCTGGAGAGACTCTGCAGGGAATCAACGAATGCTCGAGTTGCCGCACTACTACATCGCCGACATGGATAGCCATCAGAGGGTCATTGATCAGTACAACCAGAAATCGTACAAAGTGTATATTCAGAGGCTTCTCAAAGGGAAGAGTCCGTTGATGATTTGGACGCTTCAGGAGGCAATACGGTTCTCGGAAACTCACCAGAGCTCCCTTGTCAAGGATAGTCTTCGGCTTTGGGCTGGAAGTCGGCTAACTGAGCTCCCATGGATGATCTGCGGCGAACATACCCTCGGTCAGATTCCAGTTCAAGATCTCGAATGTCCCCGCAGTGGTACGATACCGATTCCTCCGATCATGGACACGCAAATGGACCATCTTGTCATCAAAAACATCATGACCCCCCTGCGCCAACGGATTCTTGCAGGCCTGCAGGCGAAGATCATGGAAAAGAAACGCGAGAACTGGTACGAGATTTATCTCACCACCTTTGTGCTTCTCAGCAACATGGAGCGTCAATTTGCTCAGGTTCTGTACATAATCGACTGGTATGGAATGGAGAGCCGATTTGGCACAAGAGGAAACTCTTCCGTCAGCGAGTCATTCATCCACTCGTGCAAATCACTCCTTGCGTTCTTTCACTATGCTGGTGGAAGTCATAAGCCACTAGCGCTAGACTGGAAAGGTCCAAAAGCACCTCTTGGGATCATGACACAGCAGCAGGCTGAGTACCTGGATAAGACTCAGAAGCAGGTTGACCGCGAGGGCGAGAACTTGACCGGTTTGAAGACCGGGTCAATTTACGAGAAGGATATGTATTGGTGTCATCAGTTGTTACTGGGTGATTGCAAGGTTGATGAGCAGAATGATCGGGAGATTGATGAACTCAAGGAGGAGGACTACATCTTTCACTGAGGCGGTTTGTGAGCTTGAAGCGGTAGCCTGGGGAGAACGGGAAGATGATGCACGAATTAATCAACCTGTATGACATTATTAACAAGCGGCTATCATTGTGACTGCTTCATGACTGGTCTGGACTAATCTCATTCTATGAAGAAGCCCCCGGTGTTTCATCCGAAATCAGGCGATTGTATGATGGAGTGACCACCTTTTCCCACATAAAACACATTGCAATTCTTCCGTGAGCTCAAAACTAATAAGGAGAGGAGAGGAGAGGAGATGACCTCTGAGGACTCTAAAAAACGTTGGTGAGGGGGTGAGTTGAGCACCAGCTGATCTCGCTTCTTGTTGCCTGGGCTTTGTATCAATAATCAGCATCGCTTCAATTACAGATGATCCTTTGAGTATTTACCTCCGTACTCCAGTTGTATCCTCTTGATTCAATTCGGTGTCAATCCATAGAGTGACCTCATACGGCGCGGAGGTGCACCTTCCTGATCTCCCGTTGGACATGTGAAAGTCCACATGGCGATTAAGCTTAACATCGATGACCAATGAAAGAGGGCGTGTAGTCCAAAAAGGGAATACGTGTTGATGGTGGGGGAACTCTGTAGGTAGGAACATGTCAGTGTTGGTTCGAAACGAATGGGAATGACTAACCTCGAAAGAAGTGGCAAGGAGCATCAGCCTCCGACTCCAGTGGTTTCGAGAGGATTCACTCATCCTCATTGGTGGAAGAGGAAAGGTTGCCGTTTTACAGGCGTCAGGACTACTACCAAATGCGTATCGGCCAAGCCATCCAACAGAATTATCAGGTAGTTGCAAAGCTGGGCTACAGCACCACTTCAACTGTATGGTTTTCTCGAGACCTTAGGTACGCACCATGTCATCTTATAAATCACATGCTGATATCAACCCAGAGATGGGAGCCTTTGGGTACTGAAAGCCCATATCAGTAAGCTCAAACACAATCAAGAATTAGCTGTGTATAAACACCTGTCTAGACTCAATTTAGACCCCGCAGGTCGGCAGCATGTACGAGAAGTCTGAGACACATTCAAGCTCAGTGGTCCTCTTGACGAGCATGAAGTCTTCATCATGCTGCCGTTGGGAATGAGTCTCAGGAGTTTGCAAGAATTGCAGCAGGGCAATGTCTTCCAGGAGACTCTCGTCACGTCCGCCCTCGACCAAACATTACTAGGGTTTAACTACTTGCATGATGCTGATGTGATCCATACTGGTAAGCCTAACAAGCTCATCTGCGACAGAATCCAACTGATGGCTTAAAGACATTCACTCGGACAATCTTGTTTCATTAACCGACGACTCGATTATCTCTACTGTGGAGGACCATGAATTCACCGGCCCTCAGCACGAAAGTTCATCGACGAAACCGTCATTCATGTCTCGCAATATATGTTGGGAGGTGCTGGCTCCCTCACAATCTGCGATCCTGGACAGGCACGCATCGGTAAGGTGCATGGAGGCATCGCCATGCCGCCGCCATATCGTGCTCCCGAGGTCATTCTCGGTATGACCTGGGGTAACTCTTTGGATGTTTCGAGGGTGGGACTCTTGGTAAGAAGAGACGAGCATCTTCCCCAACAAAACTAACCAACTTAGACCTGGGACCTTTTGCACCAGAAAGGCATCTTCCGTGTGTACAACCAATCTGAAGATCTCAATGATGCTCATCATTTAGCGGCTATGACTGTGCTCCTAGGGCCGCCGCCGGATGTTTTTCTCAGGATTCGACAAGACGCGCAAATACTGGGATGCTGAGGGTAGATGGCACGGCCTTGTTCCCCTCCCTTCTGAGGGTGAACTCAAATCCCTGGACACAAACTTGTCTGGAGAGGATAGAGATAACTTCCTTGACCTTTTGGCCTGCGTGCTTACCTGGCTCCCAGAGGATTGGTTAAACAGTCCCGAGGCATATTTTCATCCCTGGCTAAGAGGAGAAGGTGGTGTTGAAAGATAATAGCATAAGTCTTTCCTACTCTTATATAGCTGGTTAGCAGAGTGAACAGGAAATTTGCTATGTCGAATTCAATAATTCCAGATACGAGATGGTTCTTCCAAGGCCAACACGATAAACGATATCTTTGCATTGAACATAATCCAGTCCAAGTTAACTACGCTGATCATGCCTTCATGTTAATGAAGACCGTCTTGGGCTCAGTATGCGATCGGATAGCATGGATCCCGTTCTCCCTCCCAATACCGCTCTCCTTGGTTCCACCGAAAGGGGTCTGCCAGAAGACGGTGCTCACAGCATTAATACCCACCATACCACTATCAAGCTCAGCCGAGATTCTCATTGCTCGAGTTATATCTTGCGTAAATACTCCCGCCATAAGACCGTAGCGAGTGTCGTTAGCCAGCTTGATCACCTCGTCTTCCGACTCGAACCGGTTGATCACCGCCACGGGACCAAAGATCTCTTGCCGGATGATCTCGGCATCCTCGGCCACATCAGTGAAGACGGTGGGAGCAACATAGTAACCCTACATTGAAGGAAGATCGGGTTAGTGTAAGTTCAAATACCAGGGGTGCGTCATGGGATTGGGTCTGCTACTTGGGAAGATGAAGGAAGCAGGGGAATACCTACCTTGTCATGTAGCCTGCTCCCGCCGACGAGGAGTGATCCCTGGCTACTGCCACGGTTGATGAAGCCCATTACGCGGTTGAACTGTGCCTCGTCGACAACGGGACCAACAAAGGAATTGGGGTCGTCAGGATCACCAACGAGCTTGGTCTTTTCCTCCACCAGAGCCCTAAACCTTTGCACAAAGACATCATAGATGCCGCTTTGGACATAGACGCGCGAGGCGGCAAAGCAGGCCTGGCCTGTGTTGATAGTGATGGCATTGACACACCAGGTAACAGCATTGCCAATGTTTGCATCGTTGAAGATGAGGGCAGGACTTTTTCCACCCAGCTCAAGCGTCACGCGCTTGAGGTTGGACCGGGCGGCCATTTCCTGGATCTTCTTACCTGTTGCAGTTGAGCCAGTAAAGGAGACCTTGCGGATACGCATGTGGTTCGCGATGATTGCTCCAGTGCTGCCATCTCCCGAGAGGATCTGGAATACGCCAGGCGGGAACCCGGCTGCCTTGATGAGACTCCCCATTGCAAGACCAGCGAAGGGCGTCTTCTCGGACAGTTTAAGGATGAAGCAATTTCCTGTTGCCAGCGCTGGCGCCGCCTTGGCACATGCACTCCCAATCGGCGCGTTCCACGGAATGATGCCTGATACCACTCCGAGGGGTTCTTGCCGCACAAGCTTGAAGAAACCGTCCTCTTCTGGGTACGTCTCACCAGCCAGTTTGTCAGTCCAACCGGCAAAGTAGCGTAGAGCCTCTACCGCGAAGCCAATCTCCATTGCCCCGGCCACGCTGATAGGACCGCCCAAAGTGGCACGAGTCATCGCCGCCATGGCCTGCGAGTGCTCGAGGAGGTTTGACGCGAGGTTGAGAAGCATGTCACGTCGGATGTTGGGAGGAGTCTTGCGCCAAGCCGGGAAAGCTGCCTCGGCTGCTTGAATGGCGGCATCAACATCTTCCTCACCAGCAAGAGCCACTGAATCGCTCACTAAGGAGCCATCTTTGGGGTTATAGACTGTGAGAAACTTGTCCGACTTGGCGTCGACAAACTAGAGGTAACGGGGTGGTGTTAGAATTTGAGGGAAATGCGTGACTGATCAGATAAACAAACCTCATTGTTGATGAAAAGCTTCGTCGGAAGATGGTCAATGTTCCACGGGAAATCGGCCTTCTCAGAAGGCTCGCTGGTGCTGAAAGCGTTGGAGGACACCATGTCTGTTGCGGATTGATCGATGAATGGAGAGAGTATGAATGTTCGAGGGAACCGGCGGATATCCCGCTTCTTATAGCTTCTCTATGAGAGATGCTTATGTAAATCCCTCCGACCTTGCTCTCCTATGGTGCATGCGGAGTCGTGGCCCCGACACTCACTGGTAGTCCGCAGACAAGCTCGACCCCGTTGCGCAGAGCATTGAAGGGCTCAATATTCTGTCGTTTCTAATGTAACTCCGCCGAACGACGTATATCATGCCTCTGGGTGACCTGGTGACCTGGGCAGTGGCCTTCCGTGTCCGCGTCTTATTAAAGTACCCGTTGGCGCTTGGCTGTCCCATTTCGTTCGGCCGAAGGAACCTGATTGGCTCGGCGTCTGACCGGACCTCCGCACAAACTCCGGAGCGGGATCATGAATACTGCGACTATTGCCAGCTCAAGAGGACAAGGTTGACGCTTCTATCGGAGACAATACTGAGGCGCAGAACGGCTTGTTTGCTTCGGGCAGATTATGGTAGCAAGGGTTTCTATTCCAGCTGATCAATCGCTCATTATGCATCCAAATACTTCGCACAAACTGACTGTAGGAGTACAAAATTACACGCTGCCGTAACTAGCCTTCTGAAAACTCGAATGGTACCAGGTCCTGAAATTCCCATGTATGCGAGTCTGTATACGTGCCTGGCACAAGGACTTCATGTGACCCACGGGCAGCGAGACTTGTGTCAATCTGGCTCCTGTGAATACTGCCTACTCGATCACACATCGTGTCAATGACAGAGAATCCTGTCAGGGATGGCGCGGCCACACAACCTGTATCATGCAAATGCCACGCCCCATATCCTCCGCTACTGTCTTCTGGCATGGTCCCCAAATGCTCGGTCAGAAGTTTTTCTACTGCCCCCTCGCCAGATTCCTCCAGGCGATTCACTCGGAGTCTGCCAAGATAAGGTGCCGCAAATTCGAGATTAAGCCCTTCCTCAAATATGCGGCATTCTCCCCCACATGCCGATTCATTGATATATAGCGAGTGCATGACTCCGTCTGCTGCGCTGGCTTCAGCCTCTTGCAGCCATTTCAGCACCCGTAGCTCCGTCTCGCCCTGCGAATCAAGAGAGGACTTGACAAGGCCCTCTATGCTCCTTATGGTCATCTGTACCAGTCCTATGTCCTGTAAGCGCTGGTGCGCGAGTGCACAGTGGCCGAGGTTGTGAACGTCCAAATGCGCAAGGAGCAAGGTGGCCGAGGCTGTGAGGGCCTTGAAGTCGACAGCACGACAACAGGTAGGTACCTGGTTGAATTTACGGTACAATATGAATCGAGACAGTATATCCCGACTCGCCGTAACAGCCTTGTACAAGCTGTCCGCGTCTCGTGGTTGTAGCGATGACAGGCTCTGAAGGACATAGGGCAGATGGAGGATAAGGAGAAGATGAGCATGGTTGACTTGCGCTAGAAGCCTAGACGCCTCGGAAGTAGACGCGTCGGTGACAGAGTCGCTCAGGTGAGGTGGGAGCCACCATTCTGCAGGGAGTAGGGAAGCGATCCTCTGGAGTTCTCGATCCAAGCTCTGTGTCTCCTCGAGTTCGCTCTGGAGAGCCTGTGTCGGATCTGCAGCGGCGATGCGTTGATTCCGGGAGATGAGTCGGCCCATAATAACTGTGTGTAGTTGATCCAGTCTCCCTAATGGACTTTCTGCCGCTACGACGTCGGATGAGGCGACACTATCATCGGTAGTAGCAGATGGAAGGCCCAGCATGAGTGACAAGAATCGGTCGGCATAGTTGAGGCGGAACCAGAGAAGTCTTGACTTCGGAGCATGACTGGGCTCATATATCTCGTCTGATCTCTGAGACCGAAGGGGTAGATTCAAAAGCTGCGCGATGCTAATAGCGCGGCGAAAGGCCATCCAGCCATGCTTCAAGTTTCCTGAGTTGATATGGTAGAGGCCCTCAAGCATGAGAATCTCAAGGCCGTCGTACGAGGCGACCAGAAGATCCTGCGAAGTGACATAGCGGATAGCCGCGTCAAAATACCTCCGCGAAGCCTCCCGAGCTGACCTGAGTAAGCGAGAGACTCCCTTGTCGGATGAGTTGCTCTCATGTAAGTGCTGCAAACCCAGAGCTATCTCTATGAGCCTTCGTGCAATCAGAAGAGGGTGCAGAGTTGGATCAGGAATAGCAAGAGGCTGATAGTGGATGGATGACTGTACAAAACCTCCCGGGCTCTGTATCATCTGTATGGGGTGGTATGCAACCTTGGCCTTGCGAAGGATAACCAAAGCAGAGTTTAGGGAAATTATCAACGATTTGACATGATGGTTAAGCGTGTCAACAAATGGAATTGTTGGAGGTAATCCGATGGCTGTCGGAACTGCAACGTTTGTTTCAGATGTCTCTGTCCGATATGATTGGGGTTCTGAGGCAGGATTTGGGAGGGTTACAGGCTGCCTTCGGTCTGTCTCCCTGTCACCGCAAACGGGTGGAGCAGACACCGAAACTTCATGCTGGACGGGGCCTCGGGTGGGTTGGGGCCTTATCTCCCTCCACCGTGGCGGTGCTGGTGTAGACCCTCTGTGGAATTTCAACGAAGCTGGTGGCAGAGTAGATGGCTCCCCTCCCGAATGGGAACCCGGAGCGGACCGGTCAAGGAGCTGACTGATGAGCCCCTCCACATGCAGCAGACTCTGAGCAACCTTCTGATGGGCTGCACCCCGGTCTGTCGTAGCGGGACTCATCTGGAACTCTTGGCCCACGCACTCAGACCTATGTCGTCTACAGGAGATGCAAACTGTGGCACCTTGTGTAAAGGTGCAACGGATCTTACGACGCCTACACTCCCAGCAGCTCGACGTGCCTCTCCTGACTTTCCGCCTCCTTCGCGCGGGGGCCGAGGTCAGCGGTTGGAAGTTCGGAGATAGGGTTGTAGATGAGGACGCCATTGGGCAGAATTACGGCGGCTTATGGCATTCACCTCTGTCAATTGGAAGTGCTGGGAAAGAATGAACTCAGTGGATGGGAATGGAAGTTAAAGTTGCATTTAATTTGCCGACTCTATTGAAGCGAAGTGGGGTTCTAGTGCCGTGGTCTCGGATGAACCAGCCAATAGCAAGATTTCGACCGATATGTCCGGATTTGTCTTGGCCGGATAGCACCGTTCTAATTAGACAAGAGACTGAACTGGGTCGCTTGGCACATAAATATCCCGTAGCCGCAATAGAATCACCATGAGATCATTAAGGACTAGCAAATTCACGTAACCGCCAAGATGGGTGGAATGGGAAAGATTATGCGATCGCAATTCATTTCGCTTCCTTATCCTACCAAGAAGTTTACGGGACAAACTATCATCGTGACAGGATCCAATGTCGGCCTCGGCCTCGAAGCGGCTCGCCATTTCGTGCGACTCGATGCTTCCAAGGTCATACTGGCTGTCCGAACCATAAAGAAGGGCGAGGCGGCAGCAGCTTCCATCGAGGAGACCACCGGCCGCAAGGGCGTCGTGGACGTATGGGAGCTGGACCTGTGTAAGTCTGGGTCGGTCCAGAAATTCGCCAGCCGGGTGGACACGCTCAACCGACTGGATGTCTTTATGGCCAACGCTGGCATCATGGCCAAGACATTCACCAAGGTCGGGGACAACGAGAGCCAGATTACGGTCAACGTTATCAACACGATGCTTCTCGGCATCATGGTGCTCCCTGCACTGAGGGCCTCGGCCATCAAGTACAACAAGCCCGGTGTGCTATCTTTCACTGGTTCCTTTGTACACTATGTCACCGAATTCCCAGAGCGCAACGCTCCCAACATCTTTGAGGAACTAGCGGACGAGGGCAAGGCGAATATGGCCGACCGGTATGTATTAAACCCGAGACAGGCGCAAAGGCTAATGTAACTAGATACAACGTCTCCAAAATGATGGAGCTTCTTGCAGTTCGCGAGCTCGCCACCAAGATGACCGAGTCAAAGAAGGACGGCCAAGTGATTGTCTCTGTCGTCAATCCCGGCTGGGTAAAGACAAATATGGGCAGCGGCGAAAAGTCCGGACTGTTTGCAGCATTTGGTCGACGGTTCATCGCAAGGGAGACGGAAGTGGGGAGTCGTACTCTGGTTCATGCAGCCGAGGGAGGCCTAGAGACTCATGGGCAGTATCTTTCCGACTGCAAGATTGGAGAGTAAGTGATCTTCCCTGTCAGCGAGTCTCAGAAGACTGACATGAACAGAGTCTCGAGTTTTGTCTCTAGTGATGCAGGTGCCGAAGCACAGAAGAAGGTCTGGAGGGAGCTCTCCAGTATATTGGAGCGGATACAGCCAGGTGTCATGTCCAGTGTTTGAGCTTGGGACTGAGGCATGGGTAGGCACAATCGAAATAGTCTAGGGAGGGCATCGACATGAGTCAACGCATTGTAGTTTCGTGTCGATGCTCTAGGGTCCTAATCGTATAGTTGGCGGGGCGCCCTGCACTGGAGGAATTGCCGCGGTCATGGTCGGGATTGGCAGCCAAGGTTCTTTAACACTGGTGTCGCTTAAACTTTCGTGAAGTGACAACAGTCCCGCTGATTTGATCCAAAATGGCGAGCTGAAATAGGTAATTGGCAAAGACAGAAAGTATTGGGACTTTGTGCTCAATCATGAGAAGAGGCATTTTGGTCGTTTTAGCAGGTTAGTGCGGAACCAAAGAGAACACGTAAACAAACCTGAGATATTTTCAGGTGAAAAGACTCGGATGTCTTGAGTGCGAGACTGGTGTTGAAGATCCAAGATGATTCTAAGCGGATAAGGGTAAGATGATGGATTGAAGATTGAAGTTCAAGAGACAAAGACTGGCGGTGGTTTGAGCGAGGTTTATGGAGCATGTTACCTGACATAGCATCGGCTTGGCAAAAGTCTGGCAGTGACAGGACAGAGATGGCCCTGTACAAAACCTGGCCCTTGGTTGCTGGGACTGCCCCATACACCACTGGAATCACCGTTCGGACTCACAGGCCTCAAGCTCGCGACATGGATGGCGTAGCAATTGTGGAAGGTTTGAGAATTTTACGGCTTCTTTAGCGGCACCGAAGCATGCCACTGAAAGTCTTGAGCAACTGAACGACTTGTGCATGACTGGATTGGAGTGATGTGGGAGGAAGAGCAACGAGGAACGCTGGTGTTGAAAGGTCCAGGGGACAGCGGAGAAGGAAGATCACATTGTGGGCTCGAATAAATCACCCATGTTCAACGATTCAATAAACACTTTTGATCATCTGACACTTTAGAACCCAAGTAACTTCGTATGGTCCTAAGTATCTCGTACACCACTGGACCCATGCATCCACCCTCATTGGGCAGTGTTAAGACTTTCTTCTTTTGAAGATTACATGTACATGTCAGCGAAGATCTATAAAAGTGATATAGATCGAGGACTGAAAGGTACTGTTACCCTGTATCACTGTTACAGAACCGCCCCACTTAACCGAGATTCCCCAGATCAGGACCCACAATTTGTTTCCCAGGGCTGACCACGTTCGAGGCAAACTTGGGCAAGGCAGGTGCGCGTCCTTCTCGTGCCGGTTTGCGATCCTCATCTTCACCCGTTTTTCGAGCCGTCTTCATTTTCACCAACCGCCTCCGTGATCACACGACCGATTGAATCTGTGCTCAGTGCGAGAAAATCAACTGATGTTGATGAACCGTGTCAATATGAATACCATCACCGTGTTGCAACAAACGAAGCTGACCGTTGACAGTCATCCCCATGTTCGGTTTCTACTCAGCGCGAGACCCGATCCTGACGGAGAACCGGTCGCTGATGAATGTACCAGAGCGGACAAGACTAGTACTCACCTCCACCCGAACAGCCCATGAACAACAGTCACCGGCCTCGGCATACCAGACAGAGTTGAGGTCAGTCTACGTACGGCCGCCGATCCCAAGGGATGGTTGAAGATATATGCCAAGTCAACTGTCTAGCAAGAACAACATGACACTCGGGACTGTGGAGGGGAGAGAAATTGCAGAAGGAAAACCTAAAGGGTATGTGATCGTCTCATGGTACTAGCGATCGCTGATGAGTTGATTGGAGAGATAGGCCTTTTCGAAACGAAGGCGACTCAGACCGTTCGAAGAAGAGTACGACCACAAATTCCATCGAGAGGCTCAAGAGAGACAAGGTCGGGCGGTCAATAAACCCTATCACGACTGGGTAAGGAATCCCCAACACGCAGAGATGAGACTCAGATGAGCCACAGACAATCCCGCCGTCAATCTTCTTCCGATCATTCCGAGAAGCACCTGAAGTCAACGGCAAGCTGCAGAGCCTGAGGACATTGTCTTACCCACGACAAGACGGTGTTGAGCCATAAAATCTCCTTTGACCGAGCTCAACGGGCGTCCTGCTGGCCGCAGCGTGCTACGGACCAGACGCGCATCGGAAGGGACACCCCCAATACGAAAAAAGAGACCCGTATCACCAGTCGCTTGACAACGGCGAAACCCAGAGTACCAACGGCGACCTCCGTCGCGAGGGTGTGACAAGAAGCCGACTCATCCTCTTCAAACGGCGATTCCAGTCGACCTCCAATGATGGCCATTCCAGCCCATGCACTCATGGAGATATCAAAGATCGGCCTGACAATAAAAAGTCGCATCAAATGGTCAGAGCGACATTACCGGCTTCCAAAGTCTTGTGCAGCAGGACCCTAGCATTACTTCTAAGAGAAGGGCTGATCTTAAAGCTCAATAAGATCATCCCCAAACCTCAAACCCTGATCCGATGAGAGATATTGAACGCAATGGAGAGACCTCGGGTTGGCCTGAGATTCTGAGAGGCCAAGGAAATCGCTAGTTCACACGTCCGACCGCAAACCGTGGTGTTAAGAATGAGATTTCTCATCTAATCCATTACATATGGGCTATGGATGTGTCTTGTGAGAATCTCGGTATATTATGAGTAAAGACACTTACCTCTTTGTTTAGAGTCCAATGTATCTGTCATTTCTCTCATTCCTTTGGTCTGACCACCTTTGACCGGGAGGCGTCCCATGTTGCACCACCTCTTGCGACACCTCGTCCCGTATTACTCATCCTCCACAAGATTCTTAAACCTTATAAATCTGTTTCTAATTGTTTACCAGGAGCTCTTTGCGAAGCCGAATTGTCCTGCTGCCGGACCGTATGTTCCCTCCCGATCGAGACGATATTGAACCAGACGTCCCCACTTCTCCACGACCGTTCCCTTTCCAACCGCCCCCCTTCCAAGCGACCAATTCCGCAGATTCAAGAATGACATCTTGAATTTGTTGTGGATGATCATCGAAGCTCTTGTGAGAGACACCGAAGCCGCCATCCATGAAAACCAGTGGATGTTCCTCATCCCCAGGGTGGTTCATTCATGGGTGTGTGACACTATAGAGTCGGGAACAATTTCAGCCCTTTCCGAGGCCCACTAACACCGAGGCGGAGAATATTGTCGAGGACCCTGAGATCATGACCCTTGAGACTGGGGACAAGGCGATACGCCCACGCGCCAAGTCAGTCGACAATTATAAGGCCGAGACCCCCCGCTTGAAGATCACCCAGTGCCGAAGTCTCATCTCAATTCGTCACTTTGACAATCAACATTGAAAGAATACTGATATCACGAAGCGAAGATCATCCCGTGTTGCCTGCCGAGCCGCAATTGGGAACGTATAGTGTGGTGTATTAGACTCTTATAAATATCTTGTTTCTCTCTTGAAGAAAGTGAAGACTATCTTGAGACAAAATACTAACTTTAAATACTTAGGTCTGATAAGTGGATGTAATTGCCGGTTTGTAGCCCTACAGTTAAGGTTAAGTGTTCCCTGTTGGCCTGCACCCGCAATTCACCGACTTGTCTGTCCTCAGATTGGCCATTCCACGCCTTGACAAGCTCTATTTCAGACCTTGATCCTTTGAGTGAACCCAGAATCGCTGACTTGAAGTCCATGAAATCGCATTCTGCATCAGACCATATCTTACTCCAGAGGCCGTATTTGTAATATAACATCATCGCAGCGGCTGCAATAAGTGTGGAAATAAACAACAACGACAATGCGGACCAGAAAACTCCTATACGGAAGACTTGGATCGTAATTGTACCACTCATGGGTTTAGTCTTTCGCAGTAGCATTACCTGAGCGGCTCCGCTCCCCTCAAGAAAATGGTCAAGCAAAAGCCGAAGACCATCTTCGACCGCTTCAACGACATCTTGATCGGTGACCTCTTTACGCTGGGCCCTGCTCTGTACATTTTCGACGTTGCGACGGAAGGAATCACCAAGGACGGACGTATACAGGGTCGTCAATGTCTGCGATAGATACCCAACTCCATGAAATGATATGTTGACCAAGGCTCTACTTGGATCAATATCCAATGCCTTGTGTTGGGACAAAGTGACTGATATGTTCTTTGCATCCATATCAACGCTGACATTGAAGCGTGACGGTGTGAACCAGACCTCGCACTGGGTCTGGTTCAACATGGAGTAAGCATCGCCAGCTAAGAACCCGTACATGTAACGCGACTGGTTGTTGACAGCTGCTATTGATGCAGTGAAACCCTCATACAAGACTCCCCAGGTGGGGAAGCCTGCCCATTCGCCGTTGGGAAGTGAGCCATGAACCCAGTATCCTTGAGGACCGTAGATCCCGTCGGGCGTGCTCACCCTGTCTGACTTGGCAAACGACAATTGGCTGGATCTATTGTAGTGACAAGAAACGTTGGCATAGTATCCGTCCTCGACGAATGAATATCTGCGGATGATAGCATTCTGATCACCCGAGTACATAGGCTGCAACAGTCCAATAGCCGAGCCAACCCCGTATGATCGGCCGTGATAAAAGTAGCCCGTGCCGTCAAGTTTTTGGTAAACTGGTGTAGACAAATTCCGCGAAGAGGCTTGCGAGACGGAATTGGCCAACAGACCTGTCCTTGCTATAGCATTGGTCAGCGTTGAAAAGAAAACGGCCTTGCGTGACAAACCTTTCCAGTTCACATAGGAAAAAGTGCCCAAGTCTTGGGTCCCTCCCAAGAGTTCGTCGCAAGGCTGAGCAGGAGCACATCGAGATGCCCAGTATTTGGACGTCGCTTGATCAAAGTCAGGAACTTCAACCATCGTTTTCTCTGTAAGCTCATTGATGGTCGGTGTGATTGAGCCGGCCCAGAGTGCAGCAGGGAGCTGGAGGAGTAGCAGACAAACCACAGAGATCAATGATGCCTTCTTGCTACCCTTCTCAAAGATTGGAGACTTGGCCGTTATGGCCTGTAGAAGCTTCAATGTGTCGAGTCTGGGTGGGTTTCTGTGGAGTAGCCTGGCATTGGTGGCTAGTCCAATGAGGGATGTGACGACATAAGTCTGGCTGAGAGCAAGCAAAGTCGAGAGAACTTGTACAATGATAGAGATCAAGGTCCGATTGTCTCTGATGAAGTGAATCACCCCATCATGGGAAAAGCCTTTGGCTCTGGACAGTGGTACGGCTATCGCAGAGAGAACAAGAGACAACGCAGTAAACAAAAGAATAGTGAAAAGCTTCATATACATGATGAGTTTACAAGCTGGAATGGAAAGAAGCACGTGATTTGAAGCAATACGAGGGTTGTCGAAATTCGAAGTTTTGTAGAAAGAAACGAATGATTAAATGGCTACGTAGCAGTAAACTAGGACGGGCAGATCCTGCTATAAATCAACTACCTTACGAGTATTATCAGGCTGTTATGATCGTTTTTGATAGCCATTTTACGACCCCCATTTTGGTGAGTGAGGCTGAAAATAGAAGAGAAAACCTAATTGACGACGGAATGTTTCAGCTCAGCCAGCATCTTACTGGATCCTTCTACCGAAATAACAACCATAACAGGACATTCAGATGTAAATCAGTAGCTCAACTTCTCGCAGGCTACTTGAAACCCCACAACAGGTTACTTAAATAGGTTGTGTAGCCTATTAGCCGCGCGCGTATTAATGTTCAGCAACAGCCTCAGCTACAGCATAAATCAGCCACCAGCACGATACGCGTTAAGAGGGAAGACTGTGTGTACCATACATACATAATCCGACTACTTCGACGTGTTGTATGCCAAGCTGAAGCCTGCCGTGATTTGGAGCCAGGCAGTTGGTTGGATGATGCGCGCTATTGACGCCTGCATATCTTACTGGCTTGGCCATTGAACCCGGCGGCTAACGAGCCTTATCTGGACAGCCACAACTGAGGCTACCAAAAGGCTTGCTCAGCTGATGCATTTCTCTAATGGATGGCCATGCGAGAAGTGGCGGTGTCGTTACTCTTCAATCTCATTATTCACTCTCATAAATCACACGTTGTCAAGGGCCGACAACCACTGGCAGTCAGTCGGGGTTACACAAGTGGGTACCCGCAACTCATTATCGTCTCAATGTGGTTCCAATCACTAGGGGGAATACGGGTCTTCCCATTGGCCAAACAATTTGATGTTTTTTACCCAAAAACGTTGGCATTCGCGCCAAAGCCCACCCCTCCTCACTTGCCAATCGCTTGACTTCCGTATCGAACTCGCAAGCGGCCGCTCAGATGCGAAGGTCTCTGTTTGGAATTCAGAAGACTTGGCCAAGTTGCCAACAAACGCGTAGGTTTATGTGCCTCACGACTCAATCATCCAAACCCTCCCATGTCCACAATGACTGATCATATTGACACAGCTGAAATCGAAGCGTAGGACCAACGCCTCCCGTCGAGCTGAACCCGGAACCCAAGACTCATGCCGTATCCGAGCTCTCCTTTCAAGACCGACCTCAAACTGCTTCCGAAACCCCCTCAAGACCTATGTCACGAAGCCTCTCCGAACGTCGCATGCTCCGACCTTTCAAGTCTCCAGCTTTCAGAAAAATCCCATCGAGCCGTGCCTCAAAGAAACCCCGACCGCGGCTCCACCGTTGAAACTTCCCCGAAGAACGCAAGGTCCGAAGACATCACGAACCCCAAATCACGAACCCGACCAATCTTGGACGAAATGGGCCGCCGTAAGGAACGAAAACTCTGGCGCTTTGTACTTTTCCCGAGTCTCATAGGCACCAGCTGCTGAATGTTATTAGCCACGTCGACAATTCAGCGCAGGCCCCCAGATCGAAACCTCCTCCGTATCACCAGGAACTAGAAGGTGAGCGGGTCCCTTGATCAAGCAACCTTTTCGCGCTCAGTGTCGAAGAAGTGGTGCGACCGACTCATTACGGCACCGAGAAATAATTCCGCTGAATTGTCTCGATGAATAGCAACATCCACCTCTTCGAGCTACCCCGAGCCGTGTCTCAAGAGAACTCCGACCTCGACTTTACAGTCAAAACCTACTTAGAAGATCGCAAGCTCCGAAGAGCCCAAGACAGTCCGATCACAAACGCGAAGAATTCTGGACGAAAGGGGCCGCCGCTGGGATCAGCCTCTATCGCCTTTTCCTACCGCCACAGCCAAAGATCCGTCAGTTCTATACGAGCCAACGTCGATATCTTAGCACATTCCCCCAATTAAAACCCTTCCGTATTACCAAGGTGAGCGTGTCACTGGGCTAACAATGTGTTCGCGCTCAGTCTCGAAGAAGAGCCACGATTAACCCATGAGGAGATTGAGAAACAATTGTGCTAACTTATCACGAAGCACAGTTGCAACCCGCGCAAGCATACTCGCCACTTACTCATTCGTATGCATCGTTCACTTCAGACCCGTTCACCCCCGAGACACAGATTGTAGCTTCATCCATCCACCGCCCTGCTCATCTGTCCCTTAATCTTGAGGGATCTCGTGTATGTGCTTCAGAACCCCCACTCATCCATGGACACATCCGCCTACCTCCTTGCCACACAACAAGAGTCGCGGTGCCTATCGTATATCCCTCACAAACGCCAAGTGAACAAGTCCAAGGTCGTCGGAAGCCACAGTTTTGCCTCAAAGCGTCATATCGCGATTCATGTGTCGCGGCCCTGTTCAAATGGCAGTTTGAGATACACGACAACGCTGGTATGCACTCGCCTCTCCCGGCTCCATGCTGCTTCGTGGGCACCGGGCAATCCCACCACAGCATTCCGAGCCTCGGTAGGTCGTCTATGGATAGAACGCGACTTTGAAGGAGGTCTCCAGTACGTGGCTGATTGAGAGAAGAGCTTCAGAGAGTCAGACAGCGTCACCCATCCCACCACGTAATGGCAGGTCGCTCTTTCCATATACAACAGTCACGGTGGACACATTCCTGATTTGGCCATCACGTCTTTGGTCATTGGCTGTCCAACAATAAGCATAACCTGGTCACACGTGGCACTCGCTCGGCAGTTGGAAGGTGCGACAGCAACCCCGAGTATGTTCAAGAATGTGCCTATTCCGCGATCGTGGCAACAGTTCCGAGGCTACCACAACATGAAAAGTCTTGTCGCCATCGCTTCCCCGTGCAAAATGGAGCTCTTTGTACATTTCATCACCCCAACATTGATCTCAGTAAAAGAAAATATATCAGAGTCCATCTGTTGCCAATAAAGACTGCTTGGGACGTAGGTGAAAGGTACCATGATGACATTGTAGTATTCTCTCTTGCTCTCTCTGTCTACTACCACTCATGCCGTTAAACCGGGAAATCCCTGTAAACCAAAGTACATCAGTTGCTGTTCATTTGAACTGATATAAAGCTTACCGTTTCGTGTCTTCCTCCCAGCAACCTCGTCTCATGGATGGGCGACTTGTCTCAAGGTGTCGCCGTACGACTGACCCGAACTTCCAAGCGACAGCAGCAATCTCACCGCGTCGCTTACTCGTCCCGGTTTCACCTCTCAGAATCCCGCAAACAGATCGTGGAGGCGTTTCTCAAGGCCATCCTTTTCCTTCTGAACGAGGTTGCGCTCCATTTTGACATTGTCTCTTTCCTTGCGCATGTCTTCAAACGCCTTCTTCAGGTCTTGATTCGCTTTGACAAGCTCCTCATTCGACTTCTTCAAGTCCTTGTACGATTTGTTCCTCTTTATGGACACCTGTCGTAGGTTCTCGCTTGATGACTTCCAGTATGTCGCCATCTTTTCAGCCATAAGACGTTGCTGGCGGGCTTGTTCGAGTTCGGACTGGAGGGACTCCAGTTTCTGCTTGCCTTGTTCAACAATGTCGAGGGGAGGTTGCGCAGAGATGGGCTGCTCTCCAGAGTTGGACTGCGGGGACATGGTGTCTGGGATCGGGTACGTAGCTGCAACATAAATGTCAGCATCTGTATGAAGGGACTCATGGGATTACTTACTTGTGATATTGGTGTGAAGGTGGGTTGAAAATGGCAGAGAGAAGAAGAGAAGATTGAGCGGCAACTGAAGAAGAGTCCAAGGCGTCCCCACTTCACTTTGATTCACAGCTTACCTAATGTGCATTGACGACTTGTGTAACCCCAACCGTGCCCGCCGTCATCGGCCGGTGCCTACAGCAGGTGCTGGATTCTGTCCTCCCTTCTACAAGCAACAACACATGTCTTCTCTAAATTTACAGTCCCAGTACCAAAATGAGTCACAATCAATCCTGTAAGTATGGCAATTGTTACCGTCACTTTCATAAAGCGCTTTCGAAAGCTAACCGTTCAGCGTCCAACGACAACGAATTCGACATGATAGCCGTAGCAACTGTGGCTGCTCAGTTGGCTTTAGATATCCGCGGTCCACCTCCACAGGACATGATGCGTTTCGTGGTCCCACGTCGAACGAACAGGAGCATCGAGCCTTCACCTATTGACCGAGAGTGTATGAGGCTTTGGAACGGCTCGCAGACCAAGCGAGACTTTGACGCTTTCAATCCAGCAGTGGACACAGACGCCTCAGAGGGTTTGAAGACTGTCTGCAGAGTCTGCATCCGCGTGTTCTGGACCACACCGCATGAGATGTTGTCCTTTGAGAACAAATTGCGCTATCGCCCGACCCCACCACCAGGCATGGAGGCGTCTCATGTGGTTTTCACGCCAAAGTTCAGCCGCCTGTTTGCCGAACTGGCTGTTCACCCATGCTGGCAGGGTCTCCCGTACCTGTTGATCATGGCCATACAGTACACTGTCAAGGTTCGTTTTGACAGCCGTACACCCTGGCCGTTTGGAGTTGCTGCGGAGTTGATCGAGTGCCCTGCCCTCAAAGCACTCGATGAGTTGTTCTATGAACACGAAGATGGGCCTATGGCTACTGCGAGTGTCCACGAGATGCATATACAGGCCAGGGAGGCTCAAACGGAAGCTCCTCCGTCAGAATTCTCAGATTTTCTTGTCTACCTGGGACAGATAGCCAGAATGTCACCCAGTTCTGATTACAGTCAAACTTACCTTGGTCATCCAACATTGCCAGTCACCACCAAGGATCTACAGATCCTGACAACGGCGGTGACACATTTCCACTGGGACAATGTTGACTGGACAGAAACTCCAGGGAAGGTCTTTGAAGCTTTTGAGCGCAAAGGGGGGCTGTCTGATGACCAATACCCTCGAAACAATCGAGAGCTGAAGACTTTTGTTCGTCGATGTCTTGTTGGCAATTACCAGAAAGTTGCAATGTGGAGAGATATGGTTGGAGTCACGAATCCTCCTGGTGAGACGCCTTCCGACAATGAGGTGCTGGCTGGCGATGAGTCTGAGTTTGAGTCTGGGTTTGAGAGTGATTGAGAGGGCGATAGTGTCCGGCTGTGGATGTTACGGAACGATGAGTCGAGGTTTGGGAGAGAATGAGTACGGACGCAATTTGGAATTTCAATCGTGCTGTATGGAATAAGACAATTATTAGCATTAACATGGGAAACATGACTGAAATGTCAGCTTGACCAAATTCGACGCTTTGAACAAATAGTATGCGGTATTAGTTTTACATCACGGTAAGAAGACCAAAGGTGTAGGGAGAACAATTGTTTGCTGCGCTTATATGTTTCCTCCAATTAATATCCCGCTTTTCCACCATCACCGTACTGTGACAGGTTTTTCCTACAATGTGACGAACAATATCTCCCGCGAGGCACCTGAATCCACCCTCTTCATGCTGACGCCTCCTCCAAGCCACTGCAAGCATCCCTACGAACATGACCGAAGACTGGTCCGCTTCTCACTCCCCCCTGACACGAGACCGCTTCTTGAGCCGCGCGGAGCACGTAATATTCGGAATCCAGCCAAAGATAGCGCTAGAACTTGCCGGTGGCTGCTTAAACTCAGTCGGAGCATTCGACATTTCCGCGCCGCCCGATCTTAGGTGCAAACTTTGATCAAGCCCGACAATCGTTACAACAACCCCAATCAACACCATCTTCGCCGCTGGAACTCAATCTGCGCCTCTCCCGAACCCAAGATAAGCATGCCTCGACTGCAGAGATGGTGTCTCAGCCACCAAGATCGCCGCCCCCGGCTCCCTGTTCGGTATAGCTCGGCTGGCTCACCACGCCCCTCGTTCCCAGATCTAATCCCAGTCGGAATAGACTTCAGTACAACACCACGTGTTCTTCACCGCGAAACGCGCGTCTGTTGCCGCGTCCAATAGCAGGAGGCTTGGCGTCCGAATTGGGGAATTCTCTCCAATTGCCAGGATGAGGAAGGCTCGGCCGACCCATGACCCTGCTTCTCGAACAAACCATTGCTAATCCCTTTTGGATGAGGCATAGGGCTCAATCACGGTTAGTAAATGATAGGGTTGGAACTCTAGTTGCTAAAAGAATCATATGGTGGATTACAAGAATGAAAGACTTGAAATGGGAATTTGGTAGAGCCGGAGGAGAGTAAGACCATCACAAGGGCCAACATACGTCCATCGTATCAGTAATCACTTCCTGGACGGGTCAATTAATGTCAGTGTGGTTGATGTCGTGGTTACGCTCTTGATTGCTTCAAGCGGTCTTGGGTGGCTTCATTTCTACAGTAGTTCAATAAATCATGTCGGGTGTTTCTCCTCACGACTCAAAATCTCCATTTTTCATTGAATGAGCCGAAATGGCCACAGTGCCTTGGCTAGGTTGGCGGTACGAATAGTCCATGTTGAATAATGATCGTCAGGTCAGTGCCCAGTCCATCATGGTGAATTGAGATATGAAAGCGATATCACAAACTATCCCGAGACAGCCGGAAGAAACAAATTACTACACTACCAGCTATGGTCCCTTGGTGATCATAGATTTAATGCACAGAAGCCAGTGTCTTCATATCAATATTTACCAAACGCTGTCACTCGTCCCAGCAATCAACAACTGCTGCCCCCATCCACAATGACATCGTCCAGTTCTCTGCTCGAATCTCTACCCAAGGAACTCGGGTTGCCTGTTCAGCTTCTTCCATTCCTTGTCAGGATCGATCTCTGGGTTACCATGTAGAGTCACGACCCGCCTGCTGGCCCGAATGGTGCGAAGGACATTGTCAATCATTGTGGAGTCAGGCTTCTGAAGCCCATCATCAGCCTTGTCTTCTTCTTGCAGATCTGAGAATCTGATGTTCGTGGTATCAATATCTCCGAAGATTAGGAGACTTGACTTTTGCCGAGTCAGTGCGACGTTGAGACTTCTCTGTTCTGCAACAAACGATGGCCCGGTTTCGCGGGTGACGCACAGGGCCAGAACCACAATCTGAGCTTCCCGGCCTTGGAACGTGTTGACAGTTGAAGGTGTAACATCTTTGAGTCTATCGTCCTCTCTGAATCGCTTCCTGATCGCCGCAAGGTTTGCTCGGTAGTAAGTGATCACGGCAATGTCGGCGGGGTTGAGCGAGAGCTTTTCGATCATCTTAACCAGAAGTTCAGCAATCAGATCGGCTTGTCGGGGATTGAATCGCGTCGCCTTGTGAGGGTAGTTTCTGCAGGGGCAATTGAGACAATTGAAGAAGACGGGGTCTATTCGATGCGCACCGGCTGACGGAATGTGATGCTCAAGTCGTAGGTAGTTCTCAACTTGCGTTCCGATTGGAAAGTTTTGCAATTCGCAATACGGGCTGTACTCAAAATGGGGGAGAAGATGTCGGTAAGCTGTCCTCAGAGAGAGGTCAAAGAGACCTTGTGCCATTCGGTGTTGACGGTAGAGATTGAACACTGGCCAGCCGAGGTGAATGAACAAATGGAACCAGGAGATTCGGTAGAAGTTGGCAAATCGGTTGGTCGGCAACTTCTTTTCCTCCGGTGTCTTGTCGCGTCTGTCCTTTCCAGTATGGAGCAGCTCCATCGCCGTCGGCAGTACCGGTGCGAGCTGCTTGGTATCCCCGAACATGATCATAGGTCGAGGTGTATTGCCGAGAACCAACAAGCCGTCGGAGCAGAACAATGTGGCAGCCTCATCAAAGATGACGCCGCGAGCCACTTTGGAGTTGTATGATCTGTAGAGGAAAGAGTTGGATGTCGCAGGTGTTGTAGCCACGACGTTGGAGCATTTGATAACCAAGCCCATCAGATTGCGTAAGGGTTTCTGGTAAGTGCCGGTCGAGTACTTTGTGCGCTTCTTTGGGTCGAGCTCTTCTGCAAGCTTCAAAAGGCCTGCAAACTCGGAAATGTTGGGATCCTTCACAGCCCCAGGGACCAAAAGCTCCTTGAGTTTCTGGTGAAGCTCCCAAAGCTCGCTGTTGTCACTCGGGGTCAATTGGGGGACAGCGCTGGATCCCAGAACTCGCAGTGTCCACCAGCACAAAGAGTTCTTGAACCTCCACGCAGACGAGCTTCGAGGACCAGGCTTGAATCGCAGCCCAGTCAGAGCTCGGAGACACTTGTCCTGCTCATCTTTGATCCTGTACCCCCGGACAACCATCAGCTGGTTGGCGGAAATACCATCTTCGGTGAGCTTCTTGATGATAGATTTGGCGAGGGTGTCGATGCGGTCGAGGATATTGTCGGTTGCTTCGTTTGAAGTGGCGCTCACGTAAACGTGCTTGATTGTCTGATTAAGGCACATGAGAACTGTGATGGCCGAGGCAAGGGTTGACTTCCCAGTACCAGGAGGTCCGGAAACAATTCCGAGGCCGAAATGAAGCTTGCTGAAATATTGCTGGACCTTTCCTCGGTCACCTTCAAAGACAAAGCCAAGACAGGTGTCTCGAATCTCAACGGGCATATCTTTGAAGAGGTCGAACGGAGTCAAGTCGATGTTGGAGCCGGAATGATGAAGGTTCCAGAGTCCGTTGCCGATCAACAGTTCATTGAAGATGGCCTTCTTGTTGAGGGCGAGAGTGTCTTGCTGCATGGTGGGCCAGACCTTGGCGTCGCTCAGTCGATTGATGGCCTGCACACGAAGCTCTTCCCCATACGCGTTCGACTCGCAGATAAGCTTGACACGATCCCGTTCCAGCTCCTCGTTGACTTGTTCGTATTTGTCGTGGGCGATGGGCGAGAAGTCGTGTCCGTCGCCTGTATCTGGGCGCAGCAAGACCAGCGGAATTCGATCGTACGAATCAATGTCCTTTGGGAGTTCCGAGTCACCATAAATCACTGGCGACGCGTCCCAGGTAACTAGCTGTCGGGACCGGTTCGGCAGGAACTCGACTTGCAGCTTGGTGAAGGACCCCTTCAAGGCACGGTGGACAGCACGCCAATGCCGGTTTTCCTTAACATGTTAGCTTGAGCCATAGGCTGGGAGATGTACTCACGAAGTCGTCTCGGGAGGGTTCCAGTAGACACAGAAACCTGGCCGCATGTTGGAGGGGTTCGTTGCCAATCTTCTAGATAAGCGCCGGCATCTCAACATCGTTGACATGTTCCAGGTCGTGATGAAAGTCCCAAACATCTTGAACGTGGATCTGGGTCCAAGCAGTGTCTCTTTCGTTTTGGTCTTTGAAGCGCATCGTTTCGGGGAACAGCATGCCTCTGAGTTTAGGGATTTGTCTATTGTATCGCTCCCAGTTCCATCCGTGACTGCACATGTTAGCTGCAGCCTAAGGGAGGAGACAATGGAGACTTACTCAGTACCGTATCCGTAGTCGCTACGTTGGTGCCGATCATTGATGCCCTTGATCATGTTGTCGAGGTCATTTTTGCTGGCCTTTACGAGGAAAGTAAAGTTGCGCGTCTTCAGGATTTCTGACAAGGGAGCGACCCCAGCAATTGGAGTATGCTTGTTGACCCAATCATCAACAGTCGCGTTCGCTCCATGAAATGGAAGGCCAAAGCCAATGACAGTGGTGTTGTAATGTGGTGAAATCTGCAGATCAACAAGTCTATATTCGCTCAATTCACCGTCAATGCCTGATAGTAGTTCGTTGTGCTTCACAGTGAGTTCGTGGTGAGTCGCAGTGAAACCTCGTGGGGGCAGCTCGATGGTGATATGATACAGGGCCGAGTCTGTGGTCGCAAGATCGGCGGAATACCAACTCCAGATGCTACGATCTGGGTCGCGAGGGAATGAAATTCGAATCCCTTTGGTGTTCAGACTGATGATGAAGTTGCTCGACGAGCGAAGATGAACCAGTTTCGGGGTGCCCTCATCAGTAACCTCGCGGATGATGAGGTTACAGAGGATTTGGCGATGAGAGGCCATCTCTTTGTGCCCGCGGCTCAGGCGGCAAAAAAGAGAGAATGTTGTTGAAGAAGCCTTGTGATGAATGAGAGAAGACCTGTTGATCAAGAGGCGAGAGGGAGGGCTGCAGGCAAAAAGAAGCGGGGTATTCGAGGTTACACGAGGACAACACACATCGAGAGGAACCAAGCGTCAGTGGATGACGCTAGCCTCTTTGGGTTTGATGGAAGGTTGGGCAGTTTTCAGTGAGCAAGACATCCGGTCTCAGAAAGATCAAAAGATACCCAAGACAGTCCATCTCAACCCAGTATTAGACACTGAGCTTTCTGACTGCACTTGAGCAATTTCCAAAGCGCTAGCAACTGAATCAGTCGATACTATGCTAGAAATATCTCAATTGACTAATTGTAGTAGAAACTCTGAGTCACATCAGCCTTCGCCATGTCTTCTCAAGGTTGATCCTGTTGAACAAGATGCAGTAGTTCGAGATGATGGTTTCTTGATACGGATATAATTGACTTGTTGACTTTTGCGTATCAAAATCAGGTCTAAGGGAGCTTCGAAATATTGACCTGGGTTGGAAGAATATCGTTGACAGGGCGTATGGTAGTGAGAGTAACGCTCGATTTGAACGAAGCCAGGCTCTCACTTTGACTAAAGCCACCCGCTGCCTCATCTGTTAGAGCGATGCCTATCTCGCTGCATTCAGCCCAACCTATCCCTGATGGTGGTATTTGATTTACGAGATGGATTTAATCACATTGGTCTGCCTGAAGCTACCGTCCCTTGGCCCCAACATTGTCTTCATTGACGATTTGCTTGCTTCAATCACACCAATTTCTATCTATTGTAAAACTTCCGGAGCTTACGATAACTCATCATATTTACTCCACGCTTATGGTGAAGTAGAGTGAACCTTGAGCTGGCAACGGACTCCCTATCAGACTGATTGACTCAACTGTGGTCTTGAATCAGCCTCCCAGCTGGTCTAGACGTCTCTTGATTTGTGGCATATGTCAAACTGGCCATTTCCAGCCAAGAGCTGACTTCTCCGCTTCAGTCACGAGAGGTAAGACTGCAGACGTGAGAAGCGGGGCGCTTGGGTTACACGAAGGGAGCCCCAGACCAGGGAGACCTCCAAGGAGAAGAGCCAAGCGTCAGTGAATAACGCTAGCCTCGTTGGGGCAGTCCATCGGGCCCGGAAACCGAATTCGTTGACGCTTCCCTTGCTCCATTGAGACTTATAGACTTGTAGTGGTTACTCATAATTTAGGATAAAGCTTTCCTAATTTTAGGGCAACTCTTCAAAGTTAAGTCCAGCTTATGATAAACTGGACTAAATCTTAGCAGGCAAAGAGACGCGTGAAGAACATGGAACGGATCTGCTTTGGTGAAAGGGGTCCGATACAATACGACTGTGCAGATTGACTACAGGATGCCGCCAGCACAACTTGAGGTTCAAGGGCTACTACCCTGAATATGGATTAAGCAAAGGAGAAGGATTGGCGTTTGAGTTCTGTGAAAATCAAAATCATTCAGCAAGCGGGCGATAAACTGGTTTCCGATATCCCTCTCAGCATCCGTAAGACCGGGTCCGCCTCCGTTCGAGGAAGGTGAAATATGGGGTAGTCTGCATGAAAACGAGGCGCTTTTGCCCACGAACGGAAGACATAGGTACCTAGGTACCTTGGCTTGGCTGGCGGGAGTTGAGCAAAACTGGGAGCGCGGGACAAGGTACGTACCGAAAGTCAAAAAAACCCAAAATCCACCAACAGGCGCTAAGTCCACTGACAATCACTGGAGCCCACTGTAGTCCACTGAAAGGAGCAGCCCAAACCCCAGAGGTACCTCGCCTATCAAGAATTGGGAGCGTGGAGCAAGGTACGTACCTAAAGTCAAAAAACCCAAAATCCACCAACAGGCGCTAAGTTCACTAACAATCACTGGAGTCCACTGAAAGCAGGTCCGTCAAAACAGCCCAAGCCCCGGTCACCTAAAAAGGAGGCGGCCCTGTGATTGGCCCTTCAAATTTGATCACCGTCGAGCTTTAATCAATCCCACCCTGAACAAGTCGTGAACACCACTCATCAAACGGGGCGTGCCATCTAACCACCCAAGATACAACTTTATCACATACAAACATTCAAGTCAGTCAGATAGATGATGACGAATATCATCTTATTGAAATCACAAATGTTTCATCATTTCACATTATCATAAATCGTTTGCCGGATTCCCTTGCCGGTCTTGCAATCCCTCCTTGAAATCACTGGTCTCCGGCTGGGTGAAACAGGACGAGTGTCGAGTTGAGGCGTCTTGTCCCACAGCCTTCTCGGGTTGATTATTCTATAGTCTAATCTCGCATGGTCTCACCACTTTTCATTTGTCGCGACAAGCATCAGAAGCCTGCCATTGGGGGCGTTGCTGTAGTTGGGTGTCCGCGAATGTGCTTCAGTTGACTGTGTCACGAGCTATGTGTAGTCCCCCAAGGCACTAATAGCATGGTCCAGCTCTTAATGTCCCCATTCATGGGTCCTAACCAATGATCAAGCATGTGTCGTCTCAATCAGGCAATATCCAAACGCTAATCGTCAAGAACCCACAATTGAACCTTGCAAGTCTTGGTGATGTAGCGCTACCCTAGAGGCTCCAGCGCCTCACATTAAACCCAATTATGACGGTTTCGGATGCTGGGAAAGATGCCAGCTCACTTGAATTGCTGTTAGTCACCAACTTTCACATCCGGGGAGAGGCCCATGTAACAAGGAGGGTGAACTTCACTAAAGATATTGGTGTCATTTCTCGAGAACATCCAACAAGCCACTTTAGGAGTGGCTCCGAAGAACACGCGACAACACCTTCAGTTTCATTACAAAAGTGTTACACAAATCTCGCTAGATTCCTCTAACAGTTTTCCGCGCTCTCCAGAGCATGGTGTTACACAGATCGGAGCGGGGTAGTCTGTTTACCCGCTGAGGTCCAACCTCGTTGGATTCTGCTTCTTCACCATGAGCAATCCAGGTTAACCAAGGTTTTCAGCGCGGCCTACCTTCTGGTCCTCGCTCCTATCTCGACTGTCTCGAAGTCATTTACCGTCTGTCCGCCAACGAGGACTGTTTCCCTCGCATCATCCCTACGCTATCCGCCAAAGTCTACGTTGTCGGAGTCATGGTTCATTTCAGACGGACTCACTCAGAACAGGCAAGTTTCGCTTGTTTTCCAAGTAGGTGACCGTATTGGACCGTTGTGGTCATGGCTGACAGTATTATTAGAAACCATCATACCGCCATGCTTTGAACGACCGCCTCTGCGCATTGCGCCACGAAAGACGCCAATGTAGTCGAATGTCCCTGCCTATTGCACCACAATTACAAGCCGAATCACCGATACACGAGAAGACTTTATGTATCTTGCCACGGGACGCTCTGAAGCGACAATCTGTTTTCACCTTCCAAAGCCAGTGCCAACCAAGCTGGAGATGACAGAGGATCTCAGCTACATCACCAGACTCAATGAGTCTTCAAGTGGATATCCTTGAACGCTATCACAAGTGTATCACTCCACGAACCTACTGCAACAGGACTTTCTGAGTTTATTGGAGCGAGTTGGCCGCTACCTTGCAGTCTCGCTGGTCTATTACGACTCGGTGATCGCAATTGAAAGTGACTGGTTTGTCACCCCACTCGAAGTAAACACGAGCGCCTGATATCGACCGAGAGTCTCTCCGATGAACCATTACACTCAAAACATTTATACTTTACTAGAAGCTGACAGGGATGATACCGTGGAAGATGACACGAGCAGAACACCTATCAACACGCAGGCAGTGTGACCTATTGGCAAGTCACGAATATTGATAGAAGATATCTCTAGCTCCATCAACTGTTTGTGAGTGAAGTTCCTCCCTCGTCACGAAACTGACCTTGTTCAGAGGCGTCACGAGCGAGATCGAGGCTTAAAGGCAAGCAACGAAATGCCACGCGACGCCCGTGTCCGACCTGTGAGGATTCACCCAACTCTGAGTTCTATTCAACAACACCATTAACTTGCTGCTCCAAGACCACAGGAACCAAACTCATATTTCCGGAGACGCGAATCTGTATAGAGAACGGACCTCGTCGCTGGAATCTTTCCTAAAGGCCACCGCCGTATCCATCTCTGATTGCGACATATTGCCTCCCGGCCTTACCAACGTAGATGGTTTCCGAGGAGTCACCCGGATCGCTCGGTTTCTGATAAGAGTTACTCAAGAGAGGGGAGCCTTTGCAGAAGGTTCCTCGCCCAAGTTGGGGATGGCTTCGTGTTGGGAGGAGCAATTCGAGGATCACCTACAAGACGCCCATGGGCTCAGAAGCGGAGTGGCTGAAACCGTTCAAGGCCCGTGTCCATCGACGGCCAAACTCAAGTCAGTCTACTCTATGTCACGCTCTCCTTGGCTCTATACTCCCAATTCCCATCGGCAATCCAGATTCGCTCCCGATGATTATTCTACACTGCGCCAGCCTCCCGTGACAGAACCGTCTATCCCGAGCGCGACCGTCGCTCTCAGCTTCAACATCATACCCAGGTCAAGGCAACTGATTCCCGATGAGATGAAAGAGCAACGCCACGGCACGTCTCCGACTGTGTTATGAAGGGATGGGCACGGAAAGTGCCAAAACGTAACGAGGTGGCTGAAAGCTAAGCCCTTCAAGTTGAAGTCAAGCTAGACGTTTTTATCACTGGAGGATACTTGAGTCCAAGACATGTCGAAGATCTGAAGGATTAGTCTACAAGTATGAGGACAGGATACGAGTACAGAAACTATAGTTTTGATGTGGTCTGGCCGTGGCTCAAGGCAATGAGTCAAATTTATCATGACCTGATGCTTTCTCGCTTCAAATTCGCTACGTTCAAGTTATGCATAAAATTGTCTATTGTCCCTGGAAGACCGATTGATGAGTAACTGTTGGGCTACAGGACCTTATGCTGGTCACCCCCTGTAACCTCTCAAAGTTCACTGGTGACCGAGCCTTGTTTTGATTGTGTCGAGGCATCGTCCGAATCTCAGGAATACGCCCGGGATCAGCAGTGTTGCTCTTCAACCACACATTTACGTTGAAAGTATTGAGCCTTTATGTATCTTAATATTGTTTTGAATGCCTCCGTGGTTGAATGTAACTGTTCTTTCCATGATACGTGTCTCATAAGCGTCGCATTGATCTCCGCGTGACCACCTATGAGATTTAGACTCTAAAGGGATTCATTATATATATTACTGAACCTATACTTCTGTTCTTTACTCAACTCTGTAACTGTAAATTCGATTGTCTTATTCAAGCAAAGCTACACAGACATCCTTCCGTGATTCATGAACAAGACTTGTGAGGCATTGAGTCACTCAGAAGCAAACTGCGCTTGGACCACCTGAGCTCGCTTAATTCTCGAGCTTTCACATTCTCCATTCTTCTCCCAAACCTCTGCACTTGTATTCGAGTAAGTGTCCAAGCTCAACAACGTTATGTGTCTCGCGTCAACTGACATTTCATAGAAACTGTCTAGGCTTTGAGAATACCACCATCAACATGAATGCAGCAAGCATCGACTCACAGGCGGCCAGGAGGCCAGGAGGACTTTTGGCGGCCGAGATTGATGAAAGTCTTGTGCCCATCATCGAGGCGATACTGCAACGACATCGCGCGGTCACCCTCGACACAGTAACCGATATCCTGCAAGACGAAGAGCCTCTCCATGACGATTGGGACCAGGCCGCAGAAGATATGATCGAGGACCAGTGGCAAAAGTCGGAACGCAAGAAGTCATCTGATCACGTTGGTACGCGGAGAACCAATGATGACCCTTTGCGAGAACTCTGGCGTGTCTGTGTCCGGTTCTTTAGGCAAGCTCCTCCGATCTTGCTCTCGTCGTACAATCGGTTGCAGTTTGTTCCAAAGAGGAACAGAAGCATCCTTTCATATCACCTTTTCACCAACGAAGGCTGCAAGGCCATTTCAGACCTCGTCGTTCACACAGTCTGGCAGCAGGACCACCGCCCATTCGTCCATACTCTGATATATGCCGCCAATTGTCGCGTTGGCGGCAGGACCAACTTTCGCTGGCTTCCCTTTCCTGACGCGCCTTGCCCAGTTCTACGGTCACTAAGTGCAACACTGCAGTCATTTGACGACGACGAGCTGCCGAAGACGATACACAAGCTCCACATTGACGCAAGGAACGCCGCCATCGAAGAGAGGGAGGAGCCCAGTGTCTTTTCCGACTTGATGTACGGTATTGGTGAAAGCACCACCGTCGAGAAGTTCCCGTCGAAGCATGAGCTGGACCTGTTACGACACAACATCATTCCATTTCGAATAACAGATGTGGAGTGTATCCAGAAGACGATCGACGCGTTTGCCTATTCCGATGAGCGCGTGAGCTATTCCGTGAAAGCCGTAGCCGATGCTTTCAGGCTGTTGAAGAGGGACGAAGTGCCCACCAGGGACGAGGTGCCCACCAGGGATCAACTTCGTGAGCTTGATGCTCGAGCATGCAAACAGATGCTCAGGATCGTTGCCAGGCCCGGTATCCACGGTACTGTGACTCTCTCTCCTGACTAGTTCCCAGACAGAGAGCAGCCAGCCAGCCGATCAGGCCCATCCACGCGAGACATCGAACGAGTGGCTAGTCGATCTCGCAGCCCTCGCCCGTCTCCTGATATTTCTGATGCGATCATTCGATCCCGCCACCGATCACATTCCGACAGAGACTCGCCTCCTACCTCTCCCCAGAGATCGGTCAGACCGCGCCGTGGACAAGCCACTTCTTCTGCTCAAGTTGCCCGGTACAGCACTTCCTCCCGTTCCACCGAAATCTCTCATCGAAGGAGTCAACGCGATCCCAGTACATTGATGGAGCAGCTTGCGTCGGCTGGACCTGGCTCTATTCAACACGAACGGGATCGCGCCCCTCATGTGGGAGCCCAAGATCGTTTTATCGAGGAGCTGAAATCCAGCGTTGAGTCTCAGAAGACTGAGATTCAGAACTTGTCGAAACGGTTGACTGAGACAGACGGCAAGGTTGAGAGGCATGAGAGTCTCATCAGAAGTCTTCAGGAAGAGAACCGGGTCTTCAAGCAGCAACTGACTCGGTATGTCACAGGCACTGAGAGCGACTCCCCTTCACAACACAGCGAAGCTTAATGCATGCACTCTCTCGTTGGGCCATCTGTATTTAGGCAAGCTGGTACGCGGGATTTAACTCTAGAGGGGCATCACTGAGAGACTGCTGCAGATGATTCCTAGTCAGGGGATGGAGGTTCAGATGGGAAGAACAAAACGGACAACAGAGTTACTTCAATTGAACAGAATCTCTTGGGCAACAACATTGTGAAGTAGGCTTGCCGTAGACATTCGCGTGACTGAATTGTCAAACTTTCACTCGTCTTGCTGATTATACCTCAAGCACATGGTGGTGAACTGGCGACGGAATTAGCCGAGTTTGGTCTTGAGCTTGTCGTCGAGCTTCTCGGTTACGACATCTCCGATCCTGAGCAGAAGGAGAGCTTGCTGGCCCTTTGAGGAGTACCAATGTACCATCAGCTCAATCTACAACTCAGATCTTTGTCGGAATTGCAGAGGAAGATCTTTGGACAGCGTGCCTGGGTTTCTTTGATGATGCTCGTCTGTATCCTACTCGGGGTTTTGCGTCTCACTTCCCGTCAGCCGAGTTCCTTGAGAATGAATCTGACAAGATGGTTTGGTTCGAACGCTGGGAACACAACTCTGGCCGCATCAGAGTCCTGTGTCGCTCTCAAAAGTGGCACGATGACTACAAGAAGGAGATGGACTTGGGCGCTTGAAGGACATCAATTACCAGCGAAAGAAGGAGATGCCTATAAGAATATTATACTTTCCTTATTATATTATAATTTCCTTAATTATATTATAATTTCCTAATTATATTATAATTTTTAAATTATATTATAATAAGGAAAGTAAAATATAATTTCTTAATTATATTATAATAAGATTTTTATTATATTATAATATTTAATTATATTATAATATTTAATTATATTATAATATTTAATTATATTATAAAATTAAATTATATTAAAATTTATAATTATATTAAAATTTATAATTATATTATAATATAAGATATAAAAATAATATTATAACGTGGTTAATAAGCATGCTGATTATCTAAGTATGCTAATCAAAAATTCCAGCCTCTAAACTTTAAATCCATTTAAAAACATAATAAACCATCTAATTAATTAAAACTACTTACCATACTCTTCCCCAGAGGTCTCAATCACTACCTAACACGTCCTTGCATTATGCCCGGCCTTGCCGCATATACCACAACGCCGACCACCCGGTCGCTCTGACCTTCCTCGACCACCACTTCTCGATAATTCGGCCACTATCTGCGCATCAATATCCATCTAATTAATTACTTGCAATGCATCCTATATAGTTATTGCCCCTCCTTTCTGTAGTCTAGTCCTTTTTGCCCTCCAGCGCCGGCTTAGTATCTCATTTGCATCTCGAAGATTTCAGACCTCATTCCTCAATAAGACAACCTTATGCATAACTGCCCTTATTGCTTTAGTATTTAACTTTAAAGCTTCTATTATTGACTCTGGGGAGCTGCCTTTATGTCTTCTGATTCGTTTTTCGAGGTATTCAGACTAAGATTGAGCCTTAATTGCTATCTTTGGGGTCTTTGAAACCCATAGGGTTAATAGTTAGCTGACCTCCCCAGGAGGCGTTGGGGTTCATAGCTGCACATTAAGCTTTGAGATCACGGCTTCTAGGTTAAGAGGAGCAAGTCTAGCTCCTCTAAAACCCCCCTGGATATTACTTTCTATAAAAGTAGCTTTAAAGGTAGCATAAAAGGCCAGGAAGAACTCGGTCTTAGAAATATAGGTTATAGAGCATCTAATCAGATGCTCTATTTATCGACCATAAGCCTGTTTCAGCACTGCAAAGCACTTAACATTAAGAGGCTAAAGTAGGTAAGATGCATAAGGTGGCATATAAAGCATAATAATCTTATTATCCTGGCAGTATCTCTCAAAGTCAGCAGAGTGGTGGCTTTTATGACTATCAAGGATTAAAAGACAATATTAAGCATTTAACTGTTTAGTTATAGATTGATTAAAGTGCTTTAGCTACTTAAGACCTAGCTTGTTATTTATCTACCTATTTTGGCTCGTTATAATAACCTAATCGCCTAGGAGGTTACTTTCTTAGTACTAGTTAGTAAGGTGATATTTGCCTATACTAATAATAAACGGCGCGATTAATTAACCTTCTGCATTAATCGCCTGGATTACTGTAATCTATTCCCGATTTCTAGGCTGCACTGATTTTAATCTTCCTTGCCTTTCTAAGCCTGTGACTGCCATTCCGGCCATTATAAGGCCTATTATAAAGCCAGTCTTATTAAAGTTCTAGATATTATCTGATCAGATACTATACTTCATAATTATATTCTATATAAGCCTAAACCAGCCATAAATAATAGTCAGATCTTCGCATTTAGCTCTCTGGTAGTCATATCTCCGAAATAAACGCGTCTTTAGCTCTGGTTATCGCTTAATGAAGTTATAAGCCTAACGCTTACTAACAGGTAATGCGTCACGGTCGGCAAGCAGAGAATTAGCTATTTCTTCTACAAAACGCAGTCGCGCAGGAAATCCTCGCGAATCTAGGTCAAGGAGGAATTGAACTATTATCTGTTCCTCTAGATCAGTCAGTCTCCGTGACTTTAGCACCCACGCGTCTCATGATTGAATGCCATTCTGTCGGTTACGGAGAGTACCGAAGCTAACTTCATATATTTTTGCGGCGCATCAGAGGCTTAGCTTTAGGTTATTTTAAAGGGCCTAAAGTGCAAGAAGGATTCTAGCTTCATTTGATGGCTGAGGCATGTTTAGTGGTTAAGAATTAATTAATTAAATAGTTAAGATGTAGGATGAGGGATTTTTAATTAGCATACTTAGATAATTAGCATGCTTATTAACCACGTTATATATTATATAAATAATAATATATTATTAAAGAATTATAATATAAAACTTAAAAATAATATTATAATTTCTAAATATAATAATATAACTTATAAAAATTATATTATATATTATATAAATAATATTATAACTTATAAATATAATAATATAATAAATAAAAATAATAATATATATTATATAAATAATAATATAAAACTTAAAAATAATATTATAACTTATAAATATATTAATATAACTTATTAAAATTATAATATATATTATATAAATCTCTTATTTTTATTAATAATATATTAATATTTAATTAATTTATTAAGTTTATTATATATTATATTTTATCTTAAGTATTATTTAATTATATTTATTTTTAATTTATATTTCTCTTATTATATTATTTTATAATTTAATTTAATTTATTATTAATTATTAAATTAGCCTTAGTTTATTAATATTTATAATTATTTCTTAAATATTAAAACTTTTTTTATTTTTTTTATATTTTTTTTTTATTTTATAATAGCTATTAATTTTTATAATAAAATATTTAAATTATTAATTTAATTAAATTAATTATATATTATAACTTTATAAATTATATTTTATAAAAATTATTATTATTACTTAATATAATATTATTAATCCCTTATATATATTAATAATATATTAATATTTAATTAATTTATTAAGTTTTTTATATATTATATTTTATAATTTATTTAATTCTTTTTATATTACTAATATTAATATTATAACTTTAAGTCTTTAACTTTATAATTATAACTTAATTTTCCCTTGTTTATATTAATAGTGCACTGATGTTTAGCTGATCCGTTGAATCTGTCACGTGCTGTGTCCCGTGACCCATTTGACCCTCTTTACGCCGCCGACGCCGACGTCACGACTTCAGGTCTTTGACTTTAGGCAACTGAACTCACATAAAACTCAATACATCTTCTTCCCATTTCTCTGCAAAACCACACGATTACCCCTCTTCCATCCATCACGCGGTACGCCGTCCCCCTCGTCTTCATCAAGGTTCAGTCTTCTCTAGTACCTTCTTGGCCTGCCACCGGATGGCCTTGAGCTACTCATCGTGCAAGCCGCTGCGAAGGGCCTTGACGAATTCCCTTTCCCTCCGGCTTGGATTCACCCCTCTGAGTAACTTCCCTTCTAGCTTATAAAGCAGCTCTATCTTGCAATCAAGGAAGTCTTTATCGATTAGCTGATGGCGAGGCCATAAGAGCAGGAGGATCTTACAACCAAAGATTGCCAATCTAACGCGGCCAGCATTATCCTTTTTTCCCTAGTCTATTCCGATTTCCATCGCCATATCACGAAGCTCGCCGTGATCGTCTTTCTTGATAGCTTGCTCGATTTTATAGGTCACATTGTGACCTTTCGTCAGATAATACCCGTCGGGATCGGGTGCCTGCAGGCTTCTTCTGACAGGCATCGTGACAGTGAAGCTATGATGCTGTTAGCGGTTGCAATCAGAAGAGGGGAAGTCGGATCGGATTGCTTACTGGTGAGTTTGCGGCGCGGCCTCTACTGCTTAGCCTCTGGCTGACCCAAGAAGTGGAAGCGCGGTGGATGATTTAAGCGTGGTATCTGCAGGGGTCGGCGAAAGACCTTTGAAGTGGGTTGCAGGAAGAAGATGGGGGCCAGCTGAAGAGCAATGCTCTCCAGCTGGGTTATGTGCAGCTAGGTTCAGGCTGCAATTGAGGCAGCTAACTATGATGATATTGACTTAATGAAGCTTTGCCTGCTGAGGGGTAATAAATGTTTAAATTATGTTAGACTTTGGAGATGCTTAGATATACCTTTCGAGGCTGACTTGCAAACTTAAAAAAAATAACTTAATTTAATTAATTAATTATATAAATTAAAGGTATTATATTTATTTAATTAATTTAAATTAAGTTAATTTTAAGCTATTAAGTTTTAAAAATTTAAAAAAAGGCCTAAAAAAAGGTTATTATTTTTAGTTAAATTAAGTAGTTTTTTTTATTACTTTTATAAATTTAATTATATATAAAAAGTAACTTTTTAATATATTTAAAAGAGTTATTATTATTAAAAGGAAGTTATTTTTAAATTAATAAAAAGAGTTTATATATAAAGTTTTAAAATAAATATAAAATAAAAATAAGATTTAAAAAAATTAAATTAATTTTTATTAATTATATATATATAATAAGATATATAATTAATTAACCTTATATATAAAGATAAATAAAGTAAAATTAATAAAAAAATAATAATTTAAATTAAGAAATTAAATTATATATAATTAAGTTTAAATTATAATTAAAATAATTAATTATAGTAATATTAACTTAATAAAGCTTTATTTATTAGAAAATAATAAATATTTAAATTATATTAAATTTTAAAAATACTTAAATATACTTTTTAAAATTAAAATTTTTTTCTCTTATTATTAGTTTTATATAAAGTTATTAAGCTAAATTAATTCATAAACTTAAAAAAGAATTATTATTAATATAAATAAAAGAAATAATAATATATATTATATAAATAATAATATAAAATATATAAATAATAATATATATTATATGTAAAATAGTATAAATTATATAAATAATAATATAATTTATAAATATAATAATATATTATAAAAAAATAATAATATTAAATTTAAAAATAATATTATAAATTATAAATATAATAATATAACTTATAAAAAGTATATTATATATTATATAAATAATATAATAAGTTATAAATATAATAATATATATTATATAAATAATAATATTTCTTTTTTATTATTAAGCTTATATAAAATTATTAAGCTTTTTAACTTTTTTATTAAAACTTAAATAATAAGATTTTAATAATAATTTATTATTATAAAATTTAAAATTATATAAGATTTATTTATTTTAATAAGATAATTAGTATTTTAATTAAATAATATTAATATTAGCTTTTAATAATTAAGTTAAATTTATTAAAAAAAATTATATTTAATTTATTAATTATAAAATAATTTTTTAATTTATTTTTTTATTTTTTTTTATTAATATATAATAATTATATTAATTTAATACTTAATATATAAAATAACTTATAATTATATAATATAGTTAATAAGTAAGCACTCTAAATAAGTAAGCACTTTAAAAATCCCTTAACCTTATATTTAACTATTTAATTAATTAGTTTTTAACTACTTAATATATTACAGTCCTTAAATAAAGCTAAAATCCTTCTTACCCTTTAGGCTTTTTAAAATAACCTAAAATTAAGTCTTTAATATATTATAAATATCTATAAAGTTAACTACTTTACTTTATATTATTATTAAAATAGTATTTAATTATAATATAATTCTATCCTAAATTTATAGAAATTATTTAATTTAGAGGAGTAAATAATAATTTAATTTATTTTTAACCTAGATTTATAAGGATTTCCCTTATAATTATATTTTATAAAAGAAATAACTAATTCTCTGCTTATAAACTAGAATATATTACTTATTAGTAAATACTAGGCTTATAACTTTATAAAGTAATAACTAAAGCTAAAGATATATTTATTTTAGAGATATAACTATTAGAGAGCTAAATATAAAAATTTAATTATTATTTATAATTAATTTAGGCTTATATAAAATATAATTATAAAGTATAATATCTAATTAGATAATATCTAGAACTTTAATAAGATTAGCTTTATAATAGGCCTTATTATAGCTAGAATGGCTATTATAGGTTTAAAAATATAAGAAAGGCTAAAATTAATATAGCCTAGAAACCAAGAATAAATTACTATAATCTAGGTAATTAATATAAAAGGTTAATTAATTATATTATTTATTATTAGTATAAGCTAATATTACCTTACTAATTAGTACTAAGAATATAACCTCCTAGGTAATTAGGTTATTATAATAAGCTAAAATAACTAAATAAATAATAAGCTAAGTCTTAAATAGCTAAAGTACTTTAATTAATTTATAACTAACTAATTAACTAATCTTTATTATCTCCTAATCCTTAATAATTATAAAAGCTACTACTTAGTTAATTTTAAGAGATATTATAAGAAGAATAAGATTATTATACTTTATATGCCTACTTATATATCTTATTTACTCTAGCCTCTTAATATTAGGTGCTTTATAGTATTAAAAAAGGCTTATAATTAAGAAATAAAGTATTTAATTAGATACTTTATAACTTATATTTTTAAGATTAAGTTCTTTTTTGCCTTTTTTACTGCTTTTAAAGCTACTTTTATAAAAAGTAATATTTAGGGGGGTTTTAAAGGAGCTAGGCTTACTCTTCTTAACCTAGAAACTATAATATTAAAGCTTAATATATAGCTATAAACCTTAATACCTCCTAAGAAGGCTACTTAACTATTAATATTATAGACTTTAAAGACCTTAAAGATAATAATTAAGGCCTAATCTTAGTTTAAATACCTTAAAAAGCAAATTAAAAGGCATTATAATAGCTCCCTAGAGTCTATTATTAAAGCTTTAAACTTAGCTACTAAGGTAATAAAGGCAGTTATATATAAAATTACCTTATTAAGGGCTAAGCTTTATAATCTTTATATAACAGTTAGGTTTCCAAACAGATAAACTAGTCCATACTAGGTTTATATTTGCAGATAATATAGGGCATAATACTAAGCGATATAAAGTATTATATCTCTTAATAATTAAGTAATACATATTAGGCTTATTAATATAAAGATGCTTTATTAATAGCTAGTAAGCTAAGTTCTATAAAAGTGCTAATAAATATGTTCTATATACTAAAGTGATTATATAAGGAACAATAAGTCCTAGGTATGACGGTTTGGGTTTCTAAACAGGTAAACTAGTCCGTACTAGGTTTATATTTACAGATAACATAGGGCATAATACTAAGCAATGCAAAGTATTATATCTCTTAATAATTAAGTAATATGGTTTAGGCTTATTAATATAAAGATGCTTTATTAATAGCTAGTAAGCTAAGTTCTATTTACTGCTAAATAAATATATATATATACTAGGAGATATATAAGTTAAATATAATCGGTTTAACTCTATCTGTCTTCCTTTATTATATAAGTTAAATAATATATATTTAACTTATTATAGGGTAGGTAGCTATTAATTAGGAGAAAAAATAAGGCACTTATTTATATGCATTAGAATGTATTAGGTTATAATATAATCTCTCCCCTCTCTAGGGTCTTATCCTTAAGGCCTATAAGCAACTAAGCGTAAAATCCGTAGGTATAATCTAAACTTACTCCTATAAACATTTTTCTATGCTAATAATATATCTAGTTGTATTTCTAAGCGTATTAACTATCCTAAAGTGGCTTCTAAGTATTATAAAGATATTTCTAACTTAATCTATAAATTTGGTTTTAAGATGCCTTATTGCTCTGCCTGCTTTTATACTAACTATCCCTAGTATATAGTTTTAGAAGGCAAATAGCAGTGCAATTTTTATATCTCTAAGAAGTATACTAACTATAACTTTAGTAATATAACTTCTTAAGCTTATATATCTATCTTAAGGAACTTTCTTTCTTATCTATTCTTACTAATTTTCTTATAGTTATAAGGGTATTATATAAAAAGGATTATATTAATAAGCAGAAGGAGTAGGCTAAGGCTAACCTCTAGGAGGCCCTTACCTATCTCTAATACTTATATTACTAGGAAAAGCATTTGCATAAAAAGGCTACTAAAATAATTTATTATAGTTATAAGGATCTTAATAAATTAGAGGCATTAGAAAATTAAGAGTTAGCTAATTATTAGGCCATAGAATCTTCTGCTTTAAATAATATTTAGTTATTAGAAGACTATAGTATTATTAACTAGAGTGCTATATTAGATTCTTTTTTCCTTAGTGCTAATAGAAGTTCTTTAGAAGTTACTAGGCATTAGTAAGGTATTTTAGTGGTTTTTATATGTTTTTGCTTTCTAGGTAGTTTTTCTATTTTACTAAGTATTTTCTTTTGCTATTTTTTATATATATGCCCTTAATTTCTTTTACTTTATAGACTTCTAGTCTTTTTATTTCTATTAGTTTATTATCTATCCTGACTTATATTATGCCTTCTGCTAATTTAAGTAATAAAATATAAAAGATTAGATAAAGCCTAACCTTTAGTAGTAGGTCTAATTTATAATTATTTTTTAAGACTTTTTTAATAATTTTATAAGGCCTAATATATTTAAAGTTAAGTTTATAACTTAGTTATTTTATAGTAATATTTTTTATAGATAGGTATATTATATCTCTCTCTAAAAAGATAGGACCTCCTACTCTTTTAGGGTTATAATACTACTACATCCTTTTTCTAATAAATTCTAATTCTATTTAGAGTTTATTATATAAATTCTTTAAATTATTACTCTTAATAATTACTATAAGGTTAGTAGTTTTAGGTTTTTATATATTATAATATGCATCTAATATAAATCCGAAATTAGTATAGGCTGGTATAAGCTTTATATTTTTATTATAGGTAATATTATATACTAATTAGGCGCATAATAGTTTTTTAACCTAATTATTCTATTTATAGTTAATATAATACTAAAGGTATTATTCTAATACCTAGTTTATTTATTCTATCTGCCTATCTACTTAGGGTCTAAATATTATAATAAGCCGATAATTTAGTCCTAGTAGTGCTATAAGTACTTACTAAAACTTGGCTATAAATATAAGTCCTCTATCTAATAGAATTTCTATTAGTAGCCTATATATATTAATAATATTTTTATAAAAGATATAGGTAAGTTCTTCTGTATTTATTACCTCTTTATAGGGTAGGTAATATAAGAACTTTATAAGTTAATCTACTATAATTATAATACTATTATAGAAGATTTTAGTTAAGGGTTCTTCTAATAGTAGTAGCTTAGTTATAAAATCTATTATAATTAAGTCCTATAGTCTTTATACTACTAGTAGTGGCTATAGTTCTCTATATAGTTTATGTTATTATAACTTGGTTTTTATGCAGAGGTTATATTATTTAACTATTTTCTTTACTTCCTTTCTTAAGACCTTATAGCCTTGCTATAATAGTCTTTTAAAGGTTTTAATAATACCTTAGTATTTACTTAGTAGATATATATGGAATTCTTAGATAAATTCTTATAGATCTCCTAGGATTTCTTTAATTACCTCTACTTCTATCTATCTTAATATTTATATTTACTAGGTAAATTAATATTCTCCTTTATTATTCTTTTCTAGTACTTATTCTTTTGCTTTAATAGTGCTAGTATTATAATCTGGTTATTAATTAATTATATCTACTTTTCTATTCTTAAATCCCTTATAGTAAATAATTATAAAATTAAACTTATATAGATATTCTGCATAATATAATTATTATTAGTTAAGTTTATATATTATAGCAAAATATAAAATATTCTAATAATTAGTATAAACCTTAACCTAGTACTTACTTCCTATTAAGTAATATCTAAACTCTTTAAAATAATTAATAATTACTAAGAACTCCTTATTATAAATTAGGTAGTTAAGTTCTGCTTTATATAGCTTATATAAATAAAAGGCAATAAGGTACAGTTTTCTTATATTATCTTATTAACTAATTTATCCTCTTAGTATAAAATCTAATAAATCTATCTCTAGCTTAATTTTCTTATTAGAATTAAATATTACTAATATAAGTTTACTAAGGATTAATTATTTAAGCCTATTAAAGGCTTTTTATGCCTTATTATTTTAGGCAAAGGGCTTATCCTTCTTTATAAGTTTTATTAAGGGGTTTATAATCTTACTAAAGTCCTTAATAAATTATCTATAGTAATTAGCAAAGCCTAAGAAGGCTTATATTTCCTTAATATTACTAGGTACTTTTTATTTTATTATTATAAATACTTTTTTCTTCTCTATTTAGATTTCTCTAGGTATAATAGTATATCCTAAAAAATCTACCTTTATAATATAAAAGTAACTTTTCTCTAGTTTAATTAGTAGCTTAGTATCTTATAGTATTTTTAAAACCTTATAGATATATTCTCTATATTCTTTTTTACTATCTAAGAAGATTAAGATATTATTTAAGTAATATACTATAAAGATATTAAGGTATTATTAAAGTATATTATTAATTATCTGCTAAAATATTATAGGTATATTAATAAGACTAAATAGCATTATTATATATTTAAAAAGTCTAAATTTAGTTCTAAATGCTATTTTCTATTTATCTCCTTTCTTAATATAAATTAGATTATATACTCCCTTTAGGTCTAAAGCAGTAAAGATTTTTTTACCTTATAACTAATCCTTAAGTTCTATAATAAGTAAAAGCAGGGTTTAATCTTTAATGGTTTTTATATTAACTAATTAGTAGTTAATAATAAGTCTATCTTTTCTATTTTTCTTTAGTATAAAGAATATAAATAATATAGAAAATAAGCTAGATTCCTTAATATAGCCTCTTATTAGTATCTTATTAATATATTTTTTTTATATTTATAGCTCTTTTTTATTAAGCAGATATAACTTCTAAAATAATAAGTTATTATCTATAAGATTAATTTTATAATCTTATTAGTTATATTTAGGAACTCCTATTTCTAATTCTTCTCTAAATAGTTTATTATATATTTAATATTCTTTTAGAATATTCTTTAATTAGTCCTAGCCTATAATTAATAATCTATCCTTTTATAGATCTTATTATTAGAGAATACCTAGGATCTCTATTTTGTTTTTCTAGCCTCTCTTATACTTATATTATACTCCCTTTAGAGGTAATAGAATCTTTATTCTATGCTAATCTATGCTTTCTCCTTTAGTTATAAATTAAGATCTCTTCTTACTTATTATAATTATTTTATTATTGCTATTAGGGTCACTAGGAAAGGTAACCTAGCCGGTCCTCTAGTTAATATATAGGTTTTATTATTTAAGCCAGTTTATACTAAGTAAAATATCTATATTCTCTCCTAAAGGTATAATATTAAAGCTTATCCCTTAATTCTTTCCTCTAATATAGACCTTAAGGTAATTAATCTCTTAATTTATAATACTATTATTATAATTAAAGTATTATCCTTCTGTATTTATAAGTTAATATAATAATTACTTCTTTCTCTATAATAATCCTAGCTTTATAACTATTCTTAGATTAATAAAGTTCTTCTTTACTCTGCAGTTAATCTATATATTTAGCTATCTTCCTATAATCTAAGCTTATAGCACTAGGCAATTAGGTTTATTATTTTATATAGCTCTTAGAGCACTTATAGGTATAAGTCTTATTTATCCTTATTTAGTGCTTTCCTATGGCTCTGTTATTATAAGAAGTATACTTCTTTTCCTAAGGCATCCTTATAGAATTATTTATAATTACTATTTATATAGTTTTTGCCATTAGTGTAATTATTAGTAAATTTATTATTAAATAGTTACTATTAGAAGTATATTTCTAATTCTTTATATTATTCCTTAGGCATCTTTAAGTATACTTTATATCTTTTGGATTCTATTATTTATCTATTATATAACACTCTAATATTTTCGAGGTATAGCTAATAATATCTTTTTAGATCTATATATCCTTTGATATAATCTACCTTACTTAATTTATATTATTCCTCTATAAGTTCTAACTTATATCTATACTATTATTGCCATGCCTTCTTTTATTTATCAGTAGGTTTTCCTTTGATGTTATAGGGTCTTTTAAAAAATGCTATTATGGCTTTAAGTTCCTTATTTACTGTTAGTATGCCTTCTAAGCTGGTGTTATTAATTAAAGGTTCTTTCATTAGGTAGTTATATTATCTGCTAGCAACCTTATCTTAATAGTTCTTTTCTTATCCTTAATATTTATTTAGCTTAAGAGTCTTAAGTTCTCTTTCTATATTTATAATCTCCTGTATTATCTATTAGATTTCTTTTAGTAGTTCTTTGTTTTTATATATCTATTGGTAGTAGGCCATACTAAATTATAGTTTTAATACTCTGAGGTTATTATGCTATATAAAGGGTATATATCCTTCTATTTCTTCTTTAAGGTAGGGTTTATTATTAGGCATTCTAGGAATTATAATTAGGAAATAATTATTATTAAGCTTTTCTTACTTATATATATTATATTAATAGTACTTATAAGAGATCTATAATATATACTTATATTATTTATAGGTAGGAAGTATCTAAATATTATCCTATTAGTTATATTTTTCTTCCTTATGCAGTAGATTTATGGCATTATTAGTATAATAAGCTCTAACTAGTATTATTTCTAATTTATTAGTATTTTTATATTCTCTGGCTCCTTATAGGCAGAAGTCTTTATATAAGGTATATATCTAAGCTCTGAATTTATTATAGAGTGGCTTATACTTTTATTTCTATTTTTACTTAAGTTATTTATCTTATTTATAAAGGTCTTATACTGCTTATCTAGCTGCTCCTCCTTTATATCTTATACTTCAGGCATTCTAATACTTCTTTATGTAGATATAGTTTCTGGCTTTGTATTCTTTCTTCTAAGCTTCTTTAGTACTTTATAAAGTAGTTCTAACTAGAATATTATTAATCTATTAAAGTGCTTTAGGCTGCTTGCCCTTATTAGAGGTAGCTCCTTTCTCCTGTAGACCTTTAAGATACTCTCTAATTTCTTATTTTAAAAGTCTTTATTCTCTTATTATGCCTAGTATCTTAGTAGGCATTATTTCCGCCTTAGCTTCTTCTCTTCTTCTTTTGCTGGTTTCTTGCCATTTTCTGTATTTTTTATCCCTATAGGCTAGGTCTTTTTATACTTCCCTGTAGTATATATTTGATTTTTCCTTATATGGCATAGGAATTTATAGAGTGCTCCCTGCTTTTATATCTTCTTTAGTTAGGAAGTTATCTTATAGCAGGCTAACTATACTATCAGGGTATAGGCGCCATCCTACTTAGGGGCCAATACTCCCTTATAGCGCAGTGCCTTATGCCATATCATAGGCACTTTATATTATTCCTAATACCTAGGTCTTAATAGCCATCTAAGGGTCCTATTTATTAATTACTCCTAGTATTTACTTACCTTAGTTAGGGTCTCTAGGTTTCTTAGGTTCTAGGCATATATTAGCTATATATCTAAACCTATTACAGTTATAATATTTAACCTTAGATATATTATAGGGTTTTCTATTATTATCTTATTATATAGCTCTAAGAACTATAAGTCTAGGCTTAGTTCTATATTAAGTATTAATATATCTTTTATATCCTTAATTAGTATTTTACTATTTAGTATTCTATTAGGGATTATATAATCCTTTATATTTCTTAGCTTATTTTTCCTTATATTATTTATACTACTAGTTATTAATTTCTATAGTAATACTAGTAAGCTCATTTAGATCTTTAGGCTTAGGTCTAATATTTACTATGGCATCCTTGACCTCAGACTTAAGTCCTAAGTATACTTATGCCATATAGGCCTCTTCGCCCTAGTTTAGCTTAGCTACCTAGTAGTAGTATTCAGCTAGGTAGTCTATAGCTAATCCTCTCTATTTAAGTTATTAAATCTTTATCTCTGCTATTTATTTCTTATTTATAATTCTAAAGGTATTTCTAAGTTTAAATTTAAAATATTTATATTTCTTATAGATATATTTAATTATTTACTTCTATTTATTAAGTAGGTTATTAATATAATTATAGATAATAGGTTTTATTATTTATAATACCTTATCCTTAAGGAATTCTATTTTATATTAAACTTATAGTTCTTTAGTAGTAAACTAAATTAGGTAATATATCTAATAGCTCTAAAGACTAATAAGAAATCCTTATAACTTATTAGCATTACTATTAAATAAATTAGGTTAATAAGGTCTAAGGATCTCTCTAGGGTCCTTCTTAGTAGCAGTAAGAGCTGCAGTATACTTAATATATTCCTTATATAGCTTTTAACTATTCTTAGCTATCTTCCTAAGTAAGTCTGCTATTATAGTAAGGTTAGCTACCTTCTTCTCTAAGGCCTTAATCCTATCCTGCGCGATTTTGGCATTATTCTTAGCATTATTTAAGAGAGTATTATGCTATTTTCCTAAGTAGCAAAGTCTCTTTTTAAGTTTCTTAACCTTATCTTTATAAGAGTTTAGGTAGATAGGAGGACTTTATATCTTATCTTCCTTATCTATTTCTATTAGGACTTCCTGTAGTTCTTCTGCAAGGGGTTATACTTCTTCGGGGGGCATAGCATACTAGGTATATCCTGCAGTTAAAGGGCGGCTTAAAGTAGTAGGTACTATTATATAGATATTACTTAGTATTATGCAGTATGGTCTAAATAAGAGCTATTAATATATAATAGTTTAAGTTTCTAAATAGGTAAACTAATTTATACTAGGTTTATATTTATAGATAATATAAGGCATAATACTAAGTAATATAAAGTATTATATCTCTTAATAATTAAGTAATATAGTTTAGGCTTATTAATATAAAGATACTTTATTAATAGCTAGTAAGCTAAGTTCTATCTGCTACTAAATAAATATATATATATACTAGGAGATATATAAGTTAAACATGGTTAGTTTAACTCTGTTTATCTTCCTTTATTATATAAGTTAAATAGCATGTATTTAACTTATTATAAGGTAGGTAGCTATTAATTAGGAGAAAAAGTAGGGCACTTATTTATATGCATTAGAATGTATTAGGTCATAATACTAGGGACGAATTATTCCTAGTATGCAGCATTCCTAGCATACATTATTCTAATATCTGTTATTCTAATATAATAATAGCATTAATTAGTTAATGCAAGTTAGGTAGGTCTCTTGCAGCTAATGCTTTATATAGAGTTTTTATAAGGTATATATAATATAACTGCTAGGGTTATAATATAATCTCTCCCCTCCGTTAGGTCTTGTCCCTAAGACCTATTATCCTGGCTGCTAAAATCCTTCTTTTAGTTAGTCCTAACTTAACCCTTTTACCATTATATTACGCAATATCTAACCGTGTTTCTAAACAGTACTCTTGCAAATCTCATTAATTTCGCGAGGTTGATAAAGAACTTAAGCAAATTCGTAAAAAGCGTAAAATTACTGCGCTAGCTAATTCCGTTTATAATTTTAGAGATAAAGCCGAAATGCCTTATACTCGTTATTTTCATAGGAACAAGCAATACATAATATCTGCAGACTCTAGTTATTATAATAAGTATATTTAGAGTAAAAAATCCTGCAATAGCATACAGGTTGCTTCTTTATATAAGTTATTCCTTACAGCCTTTATTATTTATTTCCTTAAGTGCTAACTTTTCTTAAGTAATAACTTTAATAAAGCAGGAAAAGAAGTTAGAAAATAATAAGGATAAAGCTAGTAAAGACCTACTTAGGCTTCATAAGGAAATAGCCGCCTTGCAGTCCTATCTAGCTGCTGCTGCCAATTATTTATTGCATATCTATAAAATTAAGAGTAAAGTAAGAGAGAAGTGCTCTAAGGCTACTTATTAAGGTTTACAGGAGGTAAAGCAATAAGATAACTTATTATTAATATTAAATACTTATAAGAGTGTATTAGTTAAGGACCTCTAGGTTAACTACATTCTAAATAACATCAATTAGTCTACTCTTAGTTTAAGGGATAATTTCCTTAATGCCTCCCCTTTATTTAATTCTAGTAAAAATTCTTTAGGAGTCATTAAGCATTAATAAGGTGTTTAGATAGTTCCTATATATTCTTGCTTTCTAGGTAGTTTTTCTATTTAATTAGGTATATCTTTTATCTATTAATTTTCTTTATTTTCCTAATTGCCTCTACTTCATAAACTTCTAGTCCTGTGATTTATCATAGTTTATTACTGGTTTTAACATATATTATATTAGCAGCTAATTCTAATATCAAGATATAATAAATTAGGTAACATCTAATATTTAGGGGTAGATTTAACTTATATTAATCTTCCCCTGTCTTTTATTTAATCTTAACTAGTCCTAGGTATTTATAGTCCAGTTTATAACTTAGTTAATCTATTTTAATATTTTTTATAGATAGGTAAACCATATCTCCCTCCTTAAAGGTTAGTCCCTTTAACCTTTTAGGATTATAATATCTCTATATCCTTTTTCTAACAAATTCCAGCTCTATCTTAAGTTCATTATGTATTTCCTTTAGCTTATCGCTTATAATAATAGCTATAAGGTTCACATCTTTAGGTTCTTAAGCGTCGTAATATACATTAGGTATAAATCCGGCGTTTATATTAAACGGCATAAGTCTTATACTCTCATTATAGGCAGTATTATAGGCTAACTAAGCATTCAGTAATTTCTTAACCCAGTTATCTTATTTGTAATTAATATAACACCGAAGGTATTATTCTAGTACTTAGTTTATTTACTCTATCTAGCCATCTGCCTATAATCTAAAAGCCATCATAAGTCAGTGTTTAACTCCTATAAGTGCCATAAGTAATTACTAAAATTTTAAGGCAAATATTAGTCCTCTATCTAATAGGATTTCCTTAGGTAATCCTTATTCTCTTACTACCCTATTATAGAAGATATAGGCTATAACTTCTATATTTATTGCCTCTCTATAGGGCAAGTAGATTAAGAATTTTATAAGTCTATTTATAATAATTATAATACTATTATAAAAGATTCCGGTTAAGGGGTCTTCAGATAATAGTAATTTAGTTATAAAGTCTATTATAATTAAACTCTATAGTTATTCTATAACTTTAATTAGTTATAGTTTTCTATAAGGTTTATATTATTATACTTTTATTTTAGTATAAATATTACATTTTCTAATAACCTCTTCTACTATTTTTTATATAATCTAATATCCTTATTATATTAGCCGTTTTAAGGTTTTAGTAACTCCTTAGTATCTATATAGCAGGTATATATAAAATTCCTAGATAAACTCCTATGGATTTCCTAGGATTTCCTTAGTAACTACTACTTATATCTATCCTAGTATTTATATCTATTAGGTAAATTAATATTCTCCCTTATTATTTTTTTCTAGCACTTACTCCTTGGCTTTAGTAATATTAATATTATAATCTAATTATTAACTAATTATATCTACTCTTCTATTCTTAAATCCCTTATAGTAAATAATTATAAAATTAAACTTATATAGATATTCTATATAGCATAATTATTATCAGTTAAGTTTATATATTATAGTAAAGTATAAAATATTCTAATAGTTAGTATAAACCTTAACCTAATATCTACTTCCTATTAAGTAGTATCTAAACTCCTTAAAACAGTTAATAATTACTAAGAACTTCTTATTATAAATTAGGTAGTTAAGTTCTACTCTATATAACTTATATAAATAAAAGGCAATAAGGTATAATTTTCCTATATTATCTTATTAACCGATTTATCCTCCTAATATAAAGTCTAATAAATCTGTTTCTAGCTTGATTTCTTTATCTAAATTAAATATTACTAATATAGGTTTACTAAGAATTAATTATTTAAGCCTATTAAAGGCTTCTTATACCTTATTATTCTAGGCAAAGGGCTTATCCTTTTTATAAGTTCTATTAAGGGGTTTATAATCTTGCTAAAGTCCTTAATAAATTATCTATAGTAATTAGTAAAGCCTAGAAAGGCTTATATTTCTTTAATATTATTAAGTACCTTCTATTCTGCTACTATAGATATTTTCTTCTTCTCTATTTAGATTTCTCTTAGTATAATAGTATATCCTAAGAAGTCTACCTTTATTATATAAAAGTAACTTTTCTCTAATTTAACTAATAGCTTAGTATCTTATAGTATTTTTAAGACCTTATAGATATATTCCTTATATTCTTCTTTATAATCTAAGAAGATTAGGATATTATTTAGGTAATAAACTATAAAGATATTAAGGTATTATTAAAGTATATTATTAATTATCTGCTAAAACGTTATAGGTGCATTAATAAGACCAAAGGGCATTACTAGGTATTTAAATAGTCTAAATCTAGTTCTAAATGCCATCTTCTATTTATCTCCTTCCTTAATACAGATAAGGTTATATATGCCCTTAAGGTCTAGAGCTATAAAGATCTTTTTGCCTTATAATCAATCCTTAAGTTCTATAATAAGTAGAAGCAGGGTTTAATCTTTAATAATATATATATTAACTCCTCGGTAATCTATAATAGGTTATAGTTTTCTATTCTTCTTTAGTATAAAAAACATTACTAATCCTGCTAATAAGGTTAATTCTCTAATATACCCCTTCTAGGTTATCTTATTAATATATTATCTTTAAACTTTTAGTTCTCCTTAATTTAATAGATAAATCTTTTAGAATAATAAGTTTTTATCTATTAGCTTAATTTTATAGTCTTATTAGCTGTATTTAGGGACTCCTATCTCTAGTTCTTCTCTAAATAATTTATTATATATCTAATATTCCTTTAGAATATTCTTAAGTTAGTCCTGGCTTATAGTTAATAGTCTATCCTTTTACAGGTCTTATTATTAGAGAATGCCTAGGATCTCTATTTTACTTTTCTAGCCTTTCTTATGCTTATATTATACTCCTTTTAGAGGTAATAGAATCTTTATTTTATACTAGTTTATACTTTCTCTTTTAGTTATAGGTTAAGATCTCTTCTTACTTATTATAATTATTTTATTATTACTATTAGGGTCACTAGGGAAAGTAATCTAGCCAGTCCTCTAGTTTATATGCAGGTTTTATTATCTAAGCTAGTTTATACTAAGTAAGATATTTATATTTTCTCCTAAAGGTATAATATTAAAGCTTATTTCTTAATTTTTTCCTCTAATGCAGACCTTAAGGTAATTAATCTCTTAATCTATAATACTATTATTATAATTAAAGTACTATCCTTCTGTATTTATAAGTTAGTATAATAGTTACTTCTTCTTCTATAGTAATCCTAGCTTTATAACTATTCTTAGATTAATAAAGTTCTTCTTTGCCTTACTATTAATTTATATATTTAGCTATCTTCCCTTAATCTAAGCTTATAGTACTAGGCAATTAGGCTTATTATCTTATATGGCTCCTAGAGCACTTATAGGTATAGGTCTTATCTATTCTTACTTAGTGCTTTCCTATAGCTTTATTATTATAAGAAGTATACTCCTTTTCCTAAGGCATCCTTATAAGTTTATTTATAGTTATTATTTATATATTCTTTGCTGTTAATATAATCTTTAATAAATTTATTATTAAATAGTTATTATTAAAAGCATATTTCTAGTTCCTTATACTGTTTTTTAGGTATTTTTAGATATATTTTATATCTTTTAGATTCTATTATTTATTTATTATATAATACTCTAATGTTTTTAAGGTATAACTAATAATATTTTTCTAAATCTATATATCCTTTAATATAATTTACCTTACTTAGTTCTTATTATTCTTTTATAAGTTCTAACTTATATTTATACTATTATTGCCATACTTTCTTTTATTTATCTATAGGCTTTCCTCTAGTATTATAAGGTTTCTTAAAGAATTTATTTATTACTTCTAGTTTATTATCTAATATTATATCTTTTAAACTAGTGTTATTAATTAAAACCTAATTAAATCCTTTACTAAGGTTAATAGGTTTAAAAGTACTTTCTTATTTTATATATTCTTTTAGGGTTAAGGCTTTAAGTTCTTCTTTAACTTCTATAATTTCTAGTATTATTTATTTAATTCCTTTGCAGAGGTTCTTATTTCTTTAGATCTTATAGTAATATAGCATATAAAATTATAATTCTACTACTCTGAGATTCTTATACTATAGATATACTAGGTATCCCTTTATTTTAGTTACTAAATACGGCTTATTATTTAATATGCCAGGAATTATTATAGGGAAATAATTATTATCTTCCTTGCTTTATCTATATTCCTTATACTAATAATATTTATATAAGAGCTATAATAATTCTTTATATTTTAAATACATAGGAAATATCCTTATATTATCCTTAATGTTAAACTTAGGTTCCTTATAGCATAGATTTATAATATTATCTATATGGTATATGTATATATTCAGGGGTGCAAGTTTATTAGTCTTGCTATATTCTCTGGCTCCCTAGATATACCTATCTTCGGGTAAGGTCTATATCCTGCTGCCTGTTTTATCAAACAGTTATTTATAGGGTTATTGCCATTTCTATTCTAGGCATTTATCTTAATTGCAGAGGTATTATATAGTTTCTCATGCTACTCCTCCTCTATGTCCTATATAATAGGATTATTAACGGTGGTAGGTATAAGTCTTTGCTCCTGCCTCTCGCTCTTTCTAGAAGGTCTGTTTAGTATCTCATAGGGTGACTCTAACTAGGATATCATCCACTTATTAGAGTACTTCGGGTTACTTATCCTTATTAGGGGTAGCTTCCTTCCCTTATAGACCTTCTAGGTACTCTTTAGTTTCTTATTTCGAGAGTCTTTATTCTCTCATCATACCTAAGGTTTTAGTAGGTACTTTTTATATATTATTCTTCCTGTGTTCGGCCTCTCATCATTTCTTATTTTCTTTTGCGCAGTATTTAGGATCTTATCGCCTTTCTGCCTTATATTCTTTTCTCTTCCTCCTTATTTCTTCCTTTGCTTTATACCGCAATAATACTTAATATAAGGATTTATGGCATCTTTCGGCTTTCTCCTGTTCCTCTGCATTTTATTCTTCTTATTCTTCTTTTACTTTCCTTAGACTTTCACCGGGATAATAGCAAAGCTCCGCGTTATAGCCTGATCTATATATACCTAGCATCTAGGTTTATATAGCTATCTAGGGGTTCTATTTATTAATTACTCCTAATATTTACTTACCTCAGTTAGGGTCTTTAGGTTTCTTAGGCTAAGGATATATATTAGTAATATATTTAAACTAATTATAATTATAATATTTAACCCTAGATATATCTTAGGGTTTTCTATTATTATCTTACTATATAGCCCCGAGAACTATAGGTCTAGGTTTAGTTCTATGCTATATATTAATATATCTTTTATATTCTTAGTTAGCATTTTATTATTTAGTATTTCATCAGGGATTATATAATCCTCTGTATTTTTTAGCTTATTTTTCCCTGTATTATTTATACTACTAGTTATTAATTTCTATAGTAATACTAGTAAGTTTATTTAAATCCTTAGGTTTAGGTCTAATATTTACTATAGTATCCTTAACTTTAGACTTAAGTCCTAAGTATACTTATGCTATATAAGCCTCTTTGCCTTAGTTTAACTTAGCTACCTGGTAATAGTATTTAGCTAGGTAATTTACAGCTAATCCTCTTTATTTAAGTTATTAGATTTTTATTTCTACTATTTATTTTTTATTTATAACTCTAAAAGCATTCCTAAGTTTAGATTTAAAGTATTTATATTTTTTATAGATATATTTAGTTATTTACTTCTATTTATAGGGTAGATTATTAATATAGTTATAAATAATAGGTTCTATTATTTATAGTGCCTTATCCTTAAGGAATCCTATTTTATATTAAACTTATAGTTCTTTAGTAATAAACTAAATTAGGTAATATATCTAGTAGCTCTAGAGGGTAATAAGAAATCCTTATAATTTATTAGTATTATTATTAAATAAGTCAGGCTAATAAGGTCTAAGGATTTCTCTAGGGTTTTTTCTAGTAGTAGTAAGAGCTGCAGTATACTTAATATATTCCTTATATAGCTTTTAACTATTCTTAGCTATCTTTTTAAGTAACTCTATAATCTCGGTAAGGTTAGCTACCTTTTTCTTTAAAGCCTTAATCTTATTCTGCATAATCTTGGTATTATTCTTAGTGTTATCTAAGAGGGTATTATATTATTTTCCTAGATTATAAAGTCTCTTCTTAAGTTTCTTAACTTTATCCTCGTAGAAGTTTAGATAAATAGGAGGACTCTATATTTTATCTTCCTTATCTATCTCTATTAGGACCTCCTGTAGTTCTTCTGCGAGGGGTTATAGTTCTTTAGGGGGGGTAATATACTAGGCATATCTTGTAGTTAAAGGGCGGTTTAGAGTAGTAGGTGCTATTATATAGATATTACTTAGTATTATATAATATAATCTAAATAAAAGCTATTAATATATAATAGTTAGGTTTCTAAATAGGTAAACTAGTCTATACTAGGTTTATATTTACAGATAATATAAGGCATAATACTAAGCGATATAAAGTATTATATCTCTTAATAATTAAGTAATATATATTAGGCTTATTAATATAAAGATGCTTTATTAATAGCTAATAAGCTAAGTTCTATAAAAGTGCTAATAAATATGTTTTATATATTAAAGTAATTATATAAGGAATAATAAGTCCTAGGGATAAATTATTCTTAGCATGCAGTATTCCTGGCATATATTATTCTAATATCTGTTATTCTAATATAATAATAGCATTAGTTAGTTAATACAAGTTAGGTAGGTCTCTTACAGCTAACGCTTTACATAGAGTTTTTATAGGGTATATATAATATAACCGCTAGGGTTATAACACTTTAAGATATAAATAAGATACTAAATTAATACTATAAGGTAAAAAAAATTAGATTATAAAAAGGAAAGACTATAACTATATAGAAAGTATTATAAATAATTAATTAGATAGATATTAATATATAAGTAATAGCTAAATTATTAAGAAGTAGTAATTAAGGAAGGTTAAAGTAACTAGGTAGTTAGCGCTATAGTATATATAGTAAGGGCAGTTATAATATAAGGACTTATAAGTATATTCTTAAGTTATCTAAGGAGGAGTTTAATAAGTAAAGGTAGCCCTTTTTAAGCTGTAGCTTAAGCTTTTTAAGCTATAGCTTAAAAAGGTTAAGGAAAGTAAAGTATTTACTTATCTAGAATGCTTACTTATTAACTATATTAATTATATTTATTATATAATTAATTATAATTATAATTTTATTATTAATTTTATTTTAAATATAATTAATAAAAAAAACTTAAAAAGATTTATATAATAATAATTATTATTAAAAAAATCTACTTATTAAAATATAAATTTAATTTTATTAAAATAATTATTTTTAATTATAATTTAATTTAATTAAATAATTATATAAATTAAAAATATTATATTAATTTAATTTATTTAAATTAAGTTAATTTTAAATTATTAAGTTTTAAAAACTTAAAAAAATACCTTAAAAAAAATTATTACTTATAATTAAATTAAATAGCTTTTTTTATTATTTTTATAAATTTAAATATAATTATATATAAAAAATAGTTTTTTAATATATTTAAAATAATTATTATTATTAAAAGAAAATTACTTTTAAATTAATAAGGGCTTATAAATAAAAAGTTTATATATAAGATTTTAAAATAAATAAATTAAAAAAAAAGTTATTTAAAAAAATAAATTTAAATTAAAAAGAAAAAGAATTTATTAAGGCTTTTTATAATAATTTATATAATAAGTAATTTAAGGCTATTTAATAATAAATTAAAAAAATATTAAAAAAAATTAAATTTTAATAAAAATAAAAAAAAAATAATTATAAAGTTTTGTAAAAAAATAAATAAAAAATATATTAAGTTTTATATAAATTTAATTACTTAAAGTTAAAGGTTTAAAGTTATAATTAATATTAATATTAATAATATAAAAAAAGTTAAATAAGTTATAAAATATAATATATAATAAATTTAATCTCTTATTTATATTAATAATATATTAATATTTAATTAATTTATTAAGTTTATTATATATTATATTTTATAATTTATTTAATTCTTTTTATATTATAAATATTAATATTATAACTTTAGGTTTTTAACTTTAAGTAATTAAACTTATATAAAACTTAATATATTTTCTTTTTATAAAACTTTATAATTATTATTTTTATTTTAAATATTATAATATATTATTTCTTTTATTTTTATATTATAATTTAAAATTATAATTAATTTAATTTTTATAAGTTATTAATTTCTTTTAATAAAAGTAATATTTCTATTACTTATTTTTTAATATTATAAGGCTACTTATTATATAAGTTATTATAAAGTTTTTTTAAAAGTTTATTTTACTTTCTTTATAAGTAGCCTTTATTTAATATTTATTTAAGACTTTTAAGGCTTTTTATTTTAATATTAAAAAAGGCTATATTAATTTATAAGATATAAAAATATATTTATATAAATTAAATGATTTTATGATTAAAAAAGGCTAGCCTAATATAATTAATATTATTTTTAATTATTTAAGTTATTTTAATTTTAATAGCTATTATATAAAGCTTATTATAATTACTTTACTTAATACTTAAGAGAGCTTTTTTAATTATTTAAATTATATTATAATTTTTTATTAAATAAGACTTATTAAGCCTAAGTAATTATAAGCTTCTTTAAATAATAGGTATTATAATAAGGTAGGTATAATATTATTAGTAATTATAATTAAAAGGTATTTAAATTAAATTACTTATTATATATTAAATAATTTAAATATAATATCTATAAGAATTAGTAAAAAAGTAGCCTTTAAAGTAAGATATAAAAAGAGATTAAGGCTAGCTAAAAAATAAAAAATCTTTAGCTAGGTTTATATATAATTAGGTTTTAGGCTATAATTAAGGCAGCTACTTATAATAATATTAACTTAATAAAGCTTTACCTATTAAGAAGTAATAAATATTTAAATTATATTAAACTTTGAAAATACTTATATATACCTTTTAAGGCTAACTTATAAACTTAAAAAAAGATTTAATTAATTAGTATAATTAAATAATTATAGCCTAATTAATTATTATTAATAATAATTTTATAATAATATATCTTATAATAAAAAAAAGAGTTTTTAGCTTATTTTAATATAGCCTTTTAAGATTAAACCCTTAATAGTAATTACCTCAAAAGGATAATAATAAAAAAGGTATTTAGCTTATTAAAAATAAGAAAAATATTCTTTTTATACTTATAAATTAAAATTACTTATTTAATTAAATCTTAAGGTTTAAAGTAATAATTATATAATTTACTAAGATTTAATATTAAGGTTATTATATTTTTTAATATAATATATAATATATTATATTATATTATATTAACAATAAATACTTTATTTTATTATCTTATTTTAATACCTTTAGTTCTATTTTATATATTATTTAATAGGTATTTTAACTTTTAAATATAAGCTATTAAAATTATAATTATTTTAAGTTTAAATTAAGGCTTTTATAAGCTTTTTAAAACCTACCTTTAAGGTAAAAAATAAAATATTTATTTACTTATTTATTTAATTTACTTATTATTTATATTATATAATTAACTTAATTATATATTTAATTAAGTTAATTATAATAATACTTAAGTTAATTAAATATATCCTTAGTTTAAATTACTATCTTTTTATTAATTTTACTTTATTTATTTTTATATATAAGGTTAATTAATTATATATCTTGTTATATATTTAATTAATAAAGGCTAATTATAACTTTAAGTTAATTTAACCTTTATTAATTAACTTATATAAAAGTTAACTTAATTTTTTATAAAACCTTACCTTTATTTTATATTTATCTTAGAACTTTATATGTAAATTCTTTTTATACTTTTATAATTTAAAATTATAATTAAGCTAGTTTATATATTACTAATTTAAAAGTAACTCCTTGTTAATAGTAATAACCCTTTTAGATATATTAAAGAATTACCTTTTATATATAATTAAACCTATAAAGGCAGTAAGAAAGGCTGCCTAATCTAATTAAAGGTAATAACTTTCTCTTAGGCCTTTTTTTAAGTCCTTAAGACCTAATAGCTTAGAATTAATATAATTTAAATTAATTAAACTAATATAATACCTCTAATTTATATAAATAATTAATTAAATTAGGCTATAATTAAAAATAGCTATTTTAATAAGGTTAAATCTATATCTTAATAAGAAGTTCTTTCTAATAGTAGTTATTATTATATAAATCTCTTTAAGTTCTTTTTTATTAATTATATTTAAGGCAGGCCTAATAGCTAAATTAAGGTTATAACTAATTATATAATAAGTATAATTATATAGCTATAAGCTATTTTATATAATAGGTATTAAGGTAATATAATTATTATATTATTAGTAAAAAGAGTTAAAAGCCAGGTTAAAAAACTTATTTTATAATAAATAAACTAAGTATAATATTATCTTAGTCCTTTAGGTAAAATTAAAAAAAAAAGATAACTTAACTACTAAGAGTTAATATTAATACTACCTAGTTAAAGTAGTAATTATATTATTAAGGTAAATAAATTTTATATAGTTTTATAATAATAGCTAATAATACTTATATTATAACTAGTAGTTAAGGATTATAACTAGTTATTTAATAATATAGCTAGTACTTTAATATTATAGCTAGTAATACTTATTTTATAACTAGTAGTTTAATATTATAGCTAGTAATTTAATAATAAAACTAATAGTTTTATTAATATTTAACTACTTATTTATAAGAACCTCTATGCCTCTTTTTATTCCTCTGTCCTGAAGAAGAGATATCTGCAGATCGCTTCCCTTCTTGTTGTTGTAAGTTCACTCTTGCTGTATTGCCCCTGTGTCTTGATATTTGTTCCAAGGGAGGAGGAGGAGAATCCGGTGAGGGAGGATGAGTGGTTAAGCTCTCCTCAACGTTGGAGGAGAGTTTCTCATGTAGCCCTTCATATTGACCACGGCTCGAGGTCACAGCCGTAACTGAAGATGAAGGCTCTTCCTCAGCCTGGGTCAATGTCTCAGAGCCCCGCAAATTCGCCATGAACTCTGTGAAGTCCTCCACCAAAGCTTCGTCAACAAGCTCAGGCTCGGCTACCTCAGGGAAATTGTTGGTGTTGGTCATCTGTAGATCAGTGGGAGGTAGTCCGTAGAAGAGCATATACTTCCCCTCCGATTCCGCCGACCACTTCTGGGACATAATTGTCGAAGGTTCATACTCGGGGATGATGTTCGGTCCATACGGGGAATATGTCCGAACATAATCATTGCCCCCCAACTTCTCGTCCCTTAGACGCACTACAGCGATGAGCTTGTATTCGACTTTGTCCGTCTTGTCGAAGGCAAGGGTTGGACTCTCTTGTATCTCATCCCAGATTGGCAAGAGAAATTTTCGTTTGTGCGAGAAAGAGGGGTTGTCTCGGTCGACCTCGGAGCATGCAAACATCACCCTTATGACCCATGGCTGACTGGGTACAAAGCATGCCGGTATGCCGCGCCAGTCACGTCGTCCGATAGATGGAACAAGGCGGCCGTTAGACCAGTGAATGATACTTGATTCAGCGACCTCATCGTTCGAAAGATCGATTGTCTCACCGGTTCCTGCATTAAAAGGCGCCTCACTCAGGCGAAAGACATCCTTTGACCAAACAGTATCGTTCATGAGACTTGAACAACAAAGGTTATAAAAAGAAGCATCCGGTTTAAGCCCAATTTCTCTCAGCGCCTTTTCGACTTCAAGCCTTGCTTTGGTGGCATTATCTATAGCCTTTGGCCCCTCACCAAAAATGTGCCAGGCATGACCCAAGATTGGATTCTTGTGCTCAGACTCTTGAACCCAGCCAAGATCGTCGGATACACCTTCACCTAGCATTGCAAAACTGTAGATGCGACGTAAGACTACAATCAAGCAGTCCATGCCGGAGGTTTTCCTCCGGCCATGCCAGAGAGGGGCGGGTGTCGAGAATGCTCGCAGCGATGCGGCTGTGGGTGCCCTCACAATCGTAACAGTCTCGAATGTCGCCCGAGTTCTGGGTGTCGCCTGTTTCCATGTTGAGGGATCTAATGATATCAGCAACTAGTGTTGGATTCGAGAAAGCACTTACAAAGATCTTGCTTAAAGATCAGAGACTTGACTAAGCGTGGGTTGGTCTGTGGTTGGTGTGCAATGTTTTACCAGTTGCTTTGTATCAGTAAGTACTAAGATTGGATCGGAGCAAGGACAACAGACTGTAGAAGAGGACGCCTAACTAGAAAAGAATTCCCTAAGCTTAGTCTAACTTACCTAAATCTCTTCATCGCTTAGGGTCAACGTCCCAAGACTTATTGCCTCTGGATATGGTAATAGGAATTGTATCGATTTGAATGCCGACGGTACAAAGGGCTACGTACTTACAAGGGGCTCGAAATGCAGAACGATCTCTACTGAACATCACGTCAATGGCGGGTGGTCATATGTCACGGTGATTTGCTACGACCGGAAATACTCTATTTAATCAGGGGTGGACCGAATGAATGCAATTGGGAGAGGCTGGCGTGACTGTGAGTCGGTGGTGCTGGGGTTCAACATCACTACTGTGAGATGCGGTTTGTACCGTCCATGAGAGACAAGATTTGAATGAATGTCGAGCGTTGCTTCACGCGCCAAACCAGGACTTCAACTTTGACCTGGGTGAAGAGAGCTGTGAAGGAAAGCCGTGAAGAAAATCTTGAAGAAAATCGTGAAGAAAGTCATGAAGAAAGTCTGGATCAGTCAGGGATCAGATTTCGGAAAAACAATTCACAAAACGCTATCGCAAGCCATGAATTGTGCATCATGTCTCTGGCTACCGTGACGAATTTCCTTCAATGCCTTTGCGGGACGGACGGGGTTGACGATGACCACGATCCGACAACTTGTGGCAGTGAAAGAGACATTGGGAGCTGGACTCGAGCTGAGATGGTTATTACTCGTGACAAAGGCTACGGAGCCTGACCTCTCCGTTCTTAACAGGTCAAGATAGCGGCCATTGGTATTTAAGGGCCTTCAATTCACAATCCGTCAACATTCCCGTGACCCCAAGGCACGGCCTGTGTAGCCCTCGGGGTATAGCCAGGAAGCCTGGCACAGCGGAGGCTTGAACCGGTCTTTTTTTGCTTTTTTGACCTCTTTCTAAGCTCCGTGCGATGATACAAGATGCATCATTTTTAAAGTGCAAGGTCAGGCGACTGACTACTAAAGTCGTACTTTGAGAGGAAGTGAGATGAGTGACGGACAAGTGAGGGAAGAGATGGCTACTTATAGGCAATATCATGTGACTTGTCCTTCATTACAGGCCCTTTGTTTTCATGCATCTTCGTATGTTTGCGAGTATTACTATGAGTCACTACTGAAAAAGCAAATGGATTGCGCTTTCGATAGCTCAAATTCTTGTTTAAGCAATGACTTCAAGAAAATGTTGACCTGACTGGTGAAGGTTCGTGATGACACGTATATCGGTGCTATCAGGGAAGAAGGTTTAGAGTAATCAGAAGGTCGTGGCAGTATTGAGTTTATGAGTTAATCCTAAGGTTAGAAAATACACTTTTGATTTAGCATAATAGTTTCACACACACTGATATAACCTTCAGCCTCAAAAGTTTCTCGACAGATGACTCACCCTTCTCTATATAAAACGGCCAGCTGTCCCCCTTCTACACTATCCAACTCTCACCACAAAACTCAACATGTCCAACGAAACAAACACTACCGAGCCCAGTACTCGCCCCCGAGCCGGTCTTGTCGCAAGTTCAAGGCCAGATCCTCCTCATGGCTACAGGTACACGTCTTACCCTAGTACAGGCCATGCGATCCAAGGTCCTTGGAACGATCCACAAAGTTCTCTCCGACGACAAATCATCGAAGCACTTGGAGACATGAAGTGGTTCGACATCGCTGTCCTTCGTTTCGGATACGCAGAGTCCTATGAAGCTCTGGAAGATCGATCAACATGTCCCGTCACTATACTCATCTCAGTGAGGGTGGGCTCAATAACATCTGAGCAGGGACACGCAGCGGTCCTCAAATGCAAACAAATTCTTGACGAATTCGATCTCTCCGATGTTGAAGTCGACATCCAAGAGGCTATGAATTTGGGGTCGGCATGGTGGTGATTAGCCCCATCTTACGATATGCACAATATTCCGCTTCATCAGTGCCTAATGCTGTTGAGATTGGTGGCATGACAAGGTCGAATTGAGATCAAGCTCACATGTTGTTCACGCGATGGCCTTGGAGAGTCTGGGGAGGCCTCCATTTCTACTAGATCATGGGCAGACGAACCGTGGCGACTCACGTACATGTCGGTGTCTGGATGTTGCCTACTTAGTTGATACGTAGAAATAAATGCGGTTGGCACAAGATTTGAACTTGAGAGGCAATTCTGCGATCGCTGTAGATTGAACTACTGTACATGCTTCTTCACCTCCCGATCAACCCCAAGCCACAACATATCCGGTCGACTGTAGTGTCCACAGACATCCACAAAACTCTTGCAGCGTAGAATCTCATCCAAATCAAGTGTGGCATACAAGATCCCCTCCTCACATTGAGGTATATCCTCGGTGAGAATCCTTCCGTCGGGACCAAAGATTGCAGAGCTACCTCCTCCTGGAGTGCTCATGACAGCCCCTCGTTCTGTGTTCATGAGGCTGATCCCCTGTTCACTGATGATGGATGTCGCATGAAGGACAAAGGCTTGTGATTCGATTGCGTACGTTTGAGATAATGCGCGGGCGCCTGTTTGTCAGTAACTGTCCGAACAGATGTAAGTGAGCGAATACCTTCTCTCGACATGGACCACAATTCCTTCTCGTCCTTGTATGGATGCAATGGCGGCCACGCAGCAACATGGATCTGCTCACGGTGGCTGTAGAGGTAATACTTTAGCAGGGGCTGAATATGCTCCCAGCAAGAGAGTGCTCCGACACGGCCGACCCTTGTATCAACAACGCTTGTAAGGGCATCACCAGAAGCATCACCAAAAATTGTTCTCTCCATGTGGGTAGCTTTTATCTTCCGTCGAAGTGCAAGCAGCTTGCCGTCAGAGTCTATGATGGCCTGTGAGATGTACAGAGTGTTGTGAAAGTTTTCCGAGAACCCAAGGACGACTGTCATGTCGTTGTCGGCTGCGCATTGCTGGATTCTTGCCATCTCTGGGCCATCGGCGCGCATTGAGTTTTTGATGTACCGGCTCGCGAGATCTGTATCAACTGGCCGCGCCCTTTGACGTCAGCACCGAATAAGCGTTCATGGTGTCCATGCCGATAACTTACCAGATCCAAGCAGGGTATCCTGTAATCCAACACTCGGGGAATGCCAGGAGCTCAGCACCTCCTTTGGCGGCTTCAACGATCAAAGCACAGGTCTTGTCGATTGAACCCTGCAAGTCAAGCCATCTGGGTTCAGCTTGCGTGACTGCGACTCTGACTTGATGTCGAGTGTCCTTGGAGGCGATTCCCAGCTTTGCCATTGGGGAGTCTTGTGTAGAAGAGTCAATCATGGTGTCGCACCTGATGAGTCTTTGTGAATGAAGTTGCTGGCCATGGCAAGCCATTTAAGGCAAGTACAAGACATCAATCTTGCACATTGACTTTCTACCAATCAGCTTCGTATCATCTGCGGAATCTTGACATCCGCCGCTAAATCTCACTTATCAGCTTCCCCGCAAAGTTCATCCCCACCTCCCCGCGATCAGGGTGTTATCAGCGGCGGCTCTTTCGCATCCGCCGCTAATGAGTGGAGCATCTCTTATGATAACCAGATACCGATAGATACTGTGATGGGCTTTCCGAGCTCACTCGGGAGTGTTCCGTTAGACTGTAGCTGATATGAACTCACTGACATAAATATGGCCATGCAGTGACCATTGTAGCCAGCAAATCAGCGCTTACACCATCACCATGGCTTTCGGCGTCCTTGAAAGTAATGCTTCTGAGCAACCTGCTGGGACTGTCTTCCTCGAAGACTCTCAAGATGGCATGCACACAATCTTGGTGCCTTCACCCTCCAACTCTCCCAATGACCCTCTCAACATGTCACGAATCCGAAAGGAGCTGTACTTCTTGACCCTCCTCTTTGGTGCCTGCGTAACTGGCGCTCTTGGTCCTGTCCTCGTTCCAGCTTTCGGCATTGTGTCGCAGACCTTCCAAACACCTCTCTCGAATGTGGCTCTACTCAACGGGTCGCTCATCCTTGGTCTGGGCGTGAGCTCTTATTTTTCGGCAATCATTTCAGATCTCTGGGGTCGCAGGATCATTTTTGTCCTGACTTCAATCTTGCTGGTAGTGTCCAACATCTGGGCGGCTGTTTCGCAAGGATACGGGTCACTCCTGGCAGCCCGTGTATTCCAGGGACTGGCCATGGGACCATGCTTTTCTCTGGCTGGTACATCTTGCGTGAATGACGTCTTCTTTCTTCATCAGAGAGGTCGAAGGGTCGGTCTGTGGAATTTTGCCGTCATTGTCTCTGTCAACATCGCCCCGGTCATCAGCGGGTATCTCATTGTCGACATGGGCTGGCGATGGGCCTTTTGGTTCCTTGCTGTCGCTTTCGCTGTTGGATTGATCATGGTGGTCTTTTTCCTCCCCGAGACCAAATGGGACAGGGACGAAGTTATATCAGGTGGAAATGAAAAGACAGATGAAAAGGTTGCCGTCGAGACTGCACCAGTTGTCGAGTCGGTCACTCCATGGAAGAAGATCTGTGGAGTCCAACATCTCCAATTCGCCAGCGCACAAGAACTACTGCCCAGTCTTGTCAGCCCTATTCTTATGCTTCGACATCCTGTTGTCATCTGGGGTTGTATCATGTGGTCAATCACCTTTACCTGGGTCATTGTTCTTGGCACTGTAGCTGACCAAATCTTTGGCGCTCCACCATACAGCCTCGACCCAACCCAGGTCGGACTCGTCATTGGCATAGCTCCTCTTGTTGGATCTGCCTTGGGAACGTTGATCTCTGGTTGGATGTCTGATCTTGCCGCTCACTACATGTCCGTATTCAATGGGGGTCTGTACGAGCCTGAATTCCGACTTGTTGTCATTGTGCCTTCTGCAATCACCATGACTGTAGGAGCTTTTGGCCTTGGCGATGCAATTGACCATGCCAGGCCGACAATGGTCTGTTGCGTCTTTCTGGCCCTGATCAACTTTGGCGTTGGCGCAGGCTGTACGGGTATCGTGACGTATACCAATGATGTGTGTATGGATCGTGCGGGCAGCGCATTCGGATTGGCAATGGTATGTCTTCTTATCTTTCTTCAAGGTCAGCGCTAACTTTCACAGCTTATCAAGAGCTCGTTCGCATTTGGTCTTACCTTTATGCTCAACAATTATTATGCCACAAAAGGGCCGATGGTCTTCTTTAGTACCTGGGGAGGTTTGACTCTGGGTATCTGCCTGACAACTGTTCCGCTGTACGTATTCGGAAAGAGAATTCGAAGCTGTATGGGTCGATATTGAGTCTGAAGTTTAATATGAGGACCGGGGATGTGGATGCAGGCTGTGCGGTTACTGTGTAGTCATCTGGTGACAAATATTTAGCTCGTCTAGTCGCTTTCGTGAAACACCCATTCTCCCGTAGGCGTCGACAGGTCAATGGTATCCAAATTCAGAGGCTCTTCGAGATTGGCAAACAGCATACCCCAATCTAGATCATTGGTATCGGCTTGCGGAGTGGTCTCCTGTGTCGGTGCGATGAGAGGAACACTGTGCCTCATAGGCAACGCCGAAACAACCTTCCATCTGTTGGCCAGCTCTCTCAGAAGCAACAGACCTCGTCTTGCCCTTGTCCATCTTTTCATTTTTTCCAATGCATCAACACAGACTCGGAACCGGTGTACCGATTGGCTGCGAATGGTCGAGTTGGTTGATGTCGCATTCAGCAGTAGACTCACAGCAGCTGTAAGAACACAGTGTATCGCAAAGAACGGGGCGTTCTCCATCTTGGCCTCTTTGTCGTATTGTCGGATTAATCTGACAAGGGCGTGTGCGGAGGTCATGTTTGTTCTGATGGATAATTGATGAGCGGCACTCCCATTCAGTTCCCTGAGATATGGCCGATGTATCAGAAGTAACGACATGTTATAGACCATATGAAGGAGGATGACTTGGGGGTTCATGTTGTTTTTTCGAAGTTCAAGGTCGCGGCCCATTTGGCGGAAGAAGTTCATATGATGATCTCTGGCTTCCGAGAGAAGTTGATGCCGTTCGAAATGTTCAAGTTCTCCAAACTCGAAAGAGTAGCTGTACAGTCAGCTCCGAACCTCATCACACAGGGCACTCACATTTTATCCATGTATCGGTCGTGAATGAACCACATCTGGCAGTGAGCGTCAAAGACCGTGTCCTCTGTCGTGGGGTTGCTGCATGCTTTGAGATACGGTGTCGCTCGAACTCTCCGCCACGGAATCATGCAATTCCGTCCGAGCATCGAGGTGGAAATTCTAGACATGTAAGTATCCCATTTTGCTACCTGCTCTTCGAGCCCTACCTGTCCATTAAAAAGACCGACCAGAACGTTTGTACACGTACGCTCTTCTCAATTGAGTCTGAAGGCGGCCCAATCGGTATCTGCATGACATTCTCGAGAGAACTCACATGCAGCCCGAGGTGAACTATCAGGCTCGCCGCCATAGCTGTGATTTCAGCTTGTATCAAACAGCTCGTGACCAAGGATACGTACAATTATACAGCCATGCATTGTTCTCGTTTTCCAGTGCCAGCTCGCGCCAAGTCAATATCGCCAGGGCCTGTGCCGTCACAGTGTTAGGGATTGTACGGCAACACTCCATCACGATAGCCTCAGCTCGGTCAGCATGCATCTGCCCCTGTGAATCCGCGAAAAGACTCGCTGCTGCCAAGACTGATACTTGCAACAGCTCACCTTCAAGAGTCTCTTGAGGCGCTTTGAGAGTTTCGATGACATGAGGAGGGACGAAATGATGGACTGAATTGATGTGCTGTCGGAACAGGTCGAGTAGCGCTTGAACACTCTCCGTTTCCGGCTCAGGCCTGATGGCCTCGGTCTCAATGCCATGGTTCGTAACAGGGAAACAGAAGCTACCAGATGGACCAAGAAAGGATGTCTCTCCACTACCATGAAGGTTCATCCGCCACATCATTGAGCTCACGTCATTGATGGCAGAGGTTTGGCTGTCATCCACGGTGTGCGCAGCATCATCTTCTAGACTGCTCGATGCAAAGTCTGGAAGATTAGCATATCCACATGCAGCCTCAAGCTTTCTTACGTAGTCTTTGAGGGCAAGGACTTGATCTTCAAGGTTGGATACAAGCTCAGAGTCTCGCTGTTTCCTTGTCAAGTTAGCGAGTGGACAAGACCGGATCAAGAGACATACCTCTTGGGTCTTTCGAGCACGTAGACGCATTCAATGTTGTTCTTCAAACATGATGAGCATGGAGAATTTCCATCACACTACGATTGTTAGCGCCATAAGCAACAGACGAAATGACTGACCTTTCGCTTCCTTCTCCGACACGTCTCACAGGCTTTGGCGACTCTGGGCCTGGATTCCACTGAATTGGGGTCCTGGCCGGGATATATCGGTTGCGTCAATCCAAAAGCGCCATCATTGATCTCCCCATCTGTCGTACAAGGAAGAAATCCTAAGTTTGGGTCCATGAGAATTGTTGGTGACAGATGAAGGTGCGACAATGGAGGGGTGAGTTGCCATTTAACTGATGACTCAGCCGGGTAGATCCCGAAGAAGGCGCTGCGACCTAGAAGGCAGGAACCCGAGACTACGATCATGAGGTGAAAGGCTTCATTGGGATAACTTGTCGGATAATCAATGCTATACTGTGATATGATGACAGCTGTCGTCTATTGTCTCTAAAAGTACTTCTGAGTTTGGGCAAAATGCATGCCTGCAGCAAAGTGAAAAAGTTTGGCCGCAACAACTGTACGCTCTCTCTTGGAGTACTCAACCAAGCGCTGATACAGTTCAGACAAAGGAATAATCTCCCGTTGAATGTGTTCTCCATCGTCAAGTCTTTGTTCCGGCTCCTCATCGTTTTCGCCCAATTGAACCTCAACCATGGCCAGTTGCATGTTGGCGTTTGTCATTCCGGGATCGGCAGCTTGCGCAGGACTGACACTCAAAACCTTGCAATCATATCCAGTTTCCTCCTTGAATTCTCGAACAGCTGCTTCTTCAGCAGTCTCTTCAGCGTCGATGAGTCCAGCAGGCCATTCGATGGTGTAGGCATCAAGAGGGGGTCGGTATTGAATGACGAGTAGAGTGGAAGCAGGCTTTGATGGATGAAGAAGAATGTTTCCCATAGCTACAGCATCAACACCAGATTTTCCTCTTGTTTTTCGTGTTGCGACCTCCCATGTTCGTGCCTTTCCGACTTGATCGACGTACTCGATCTTTTTGAGGGTTACCCACTTTGCCTCATCAATGGGGAGGTCAGAGGTTTTGGTAATGACGGGTTCTTGTGTTTTCTGAGTCATGGTGAATGGTCGGGTAAGAGAGAGACGAAAGCGCGGTTTGAAGCACTGGCGGAGAGGGAGATGGCGCATGTGGTTGAGTGTTGAATGAGGGATTGATTGAGGATGAGTGAAGACAGTGAGCGGGGAATGGCTGACAGTTTGGCACTGTGCGCGTACTGTGTGTCGTCACCACAAGCTCAATTATCACGACATTTAGGTTGGTGTTTAGTTCACTGAATATGTTGAGTTTAATGAGTGATTCATTTATTGAGAGCCTCTCTTATGTTACTGGCAGCTGTGTATGTAACATACTTTTTGTGGACTTGTTTCGCTGTCTGCGTTGTGATTAGAGATCTGGTTTAGGGTATTTTCAGCGAATCTCAAATTGTTCATAAGAAGCATGAACCAATTCGATTTTGAGTGCTGCGGTCATTTTGGGGTGACAAGAGCACGATATTCTCTTACATCTCACGAGATTAATATCTGTGCTCTAAGAATTCATAAAACTTACCCAAACTCATCAAACTCGCCAAACTTGTGATGATGCTCTGGCTTACTACAATGAACATAAGTCATAGTAAGGTTATGACCACTGATTCCCAAGCACTTCAACAACCTGAAACCAGATCTGCAGCAGGATCTCAGCTGATACAAATAGATACAAAGTGAATGCCATGATTGGTGCGAGGCCGGGGTGGTCGCATCTAACCGCCGAAGCAGGAAGTTGACAAGGGTCAACCAACAGCTTCAGGATCTCAGCTGCTCATTTAAATCGCCGACAGTAATAAACCCCTCAATTCGAATTCGTACGACAATTATCTCATTCTCATACCTTTACAACCTGAACCTTCAATATGCCTTCGATTGATGCTGACACGCCACTTCCCTCAAGTGAGGGTATCACGGAAACAAGCTCAAGTCCAGCTTCCCCAGTTAACAGGCAACGCACTCCTTCCGTTTCCATAACTCCCCCTTCTGGCAGGACCAGGGGAGAATCTCATGAGCTCACGTCTGCCATCGGCAACATTCGGCTATCTGACACAAATGGTACTCATGAATTGATCATTTGGGTCCCGCTAACAAGGCGCAGGACGCGCAACTCTCTCCCCGGAACCGAGGCGTTCCAGAAATGGTACGCCCCGAAGACGGCGTTCAAGTACCGGGGCTGTTGAGCAGCATGACGTTGCCGATGAAGAACTCCCTGATGATGCATTCCATTCCCCCGAGTTCCAAGGAGCTTTCCGAGATGCCAAGCAGCTGATGTCTAACATTCAATCTGTGCTGGGAAGCTCGAATATTCACGAAGCGCACGAGTCAACAATGGGAAAGCTCCATGAAGATGCTGGCAGACTTGCAGCGTTCGAGTACCCAGCAACCCGTACCGTCGGATTCGTAGGCGACTCTGGCGTTGGTAAGTCGCTATTGTACGTGATTGCGCCGCTGACAGTTATAGGCAAGAGTAGTCTGCTCAATTCGCTCCTCGATACAAAAGGGCTTGCAAGGACTGTAAGTAACTGCCCAAGTTTCGGACCATGCTTACATCTCAGAGCAACAATGGAGAAGCCTGCACATGTGTTGTGACAGAGTACCATTATCACAGTCGTGATACGCTTGACATTCGAGTCAATTTGTTCTCGATCGAGGAACTTCAAGATCAACTCGGCAGACTCCTTCAAGTTTATCGCACCTTTGAGCTTCATCGGGATGAGATCACTGATGCCGCTGAACGTCAAGACATGGAAGCGAATGCCAAAGTGGCCAAGGACACGTTTCAAGCCATGTTTCGCGGTCGACTGACTGACGAAGCATTCCTGATTCGTGAATCATATGGTGACGTGCTCGATAGACTCACACGTTGGGCAGCTGATGCAAGGCCTTCGCCTTTGAGAACTTGGACAGGTCTCTCGCCACAAGTCTGCTCCAATATTTTGATGGCGCTCTCTTCTGAGCCGGCATCAAGAGATTCTCCAGCGACGTGGCCCTACATTCGAAGCATCAAGTAAGTTACATCCCCAGAATTGAACCGACTGACAAGAAAGGGTCTTTTTAAATGCGCATATCCTCAGCCGAGGCTTGATTCTTGTGGATCTACCCGGCCTTCGAGATCTCAACTCTGCTAGAAGAATCATCACTGAACGTTATCTCCTGGAATGCAATGAGATCTTCGCAATCTGCAACATCGGACGCGCAGCCACTGACGAAGGTGTTCATCAAGTTTTTGACTTGGCCGACCGTGCTCGCCTGTCGAATGTCGGCATAGTCTGTACTCGTTCTGATGTGAGTAGTAGTGAGCATGTGTGAACCTCGCTGACCATGCAGGACATTGACCCTGAAGAGTCAATTCGAGATTGGCCCGGCAGAAGGGCAAGACATATTGAGCAGCTGTTGGAGTATATCGAAACGACAAACAAGGAAATTGAAGAATTGAAGGCAGACATCGAAGATTACGAGGCCGCAGACCTATCCGAACATGAAAGACGGGAGCTTGCAGAATGTCGGGAAGATCTACGACAAGCAAGGTATGTTTCCGACTATTACTGGTAACTGCTAACAATTTTAGCATCCGCAAACAGAACTACGACTTTGAGTAAGTTGGCCAAAGGTAACAAGATCTGGCTAACATTTGCAGACTCAAAGAATATCTGATCACAACCCGCAATCGGATCATCATTGACTCACTCACAAACACCTACGCCGGCAGAGTTACAGATTCTAGAGTGTTTTGCGTGAGTAACACAATCTACTGGCAAAACAGAACTGCAAGGAAGTCTGAGGCCGAACGATATCTCCACCTAAGTGGCATTTTGCAAGTCCGAAAACACTGCATCTCCATTGTCGCAAACAGTCAACGACGAATTGCCACGCAATACATGAAAGACCAGATCCCTGCGTTGCTTGCTGACATCGAGCTATGGGTCCAATCTGGAGCCCGTACTGCGAGTGAAGAACGTCGCGAGGCACTCTGCCAAACTCTCGACAGTGTTGAGCGTCGTCTGAGGAAGGTATGAGATTATCGAAGTTGTGTTCCGACTGACGTGTATAGGACTTTGCATCGCGCGCTTTTTGTCGCCTAGCAAGAGGATACAACGAAGACTTTACAGAATACGTTTACAACAGTGAGTACCTCGGTTCGGTCAGAGTTAAACTGACCTTTAGATCGTCACGTTTCTTCATGGAGCCGGTCAGCCAAAAATGCAAGCCAAGACTGGGCAGGGGTGCGTTCTCACGATATTGTTTGGCCAAGCTAACACATTCAGTGGCATCACAGTAAGTTGGCAATGTCCCAAAGGTTCAGCACTAAAGAATAGGTTCTTATTCTGCATTTTGTCGAAACTTTGGGGACTATTGCACACCTGCAATCGGATCACGAAACTGGAACGAGGAGGCTATGGATGAGATGGTTAGTGATCTTGGAGGGCCTTGGGAGGAAATGTGTGGTTCTCTACGGGAGCGACAGTCGAGTATGCTTGAGAATGCCGACGAATTCGCGGACATGGCTATTGAGAAACTTGGTAAGACCTTATACCACTGACTGGGCATGCTGACATGAGTAGAAGAGCATGATTCTGTCGATTCTTTGACTCAAGCTCTTGAACACCGCCAGAGTATATTCCTGGCTGCTATCGAGAAGGTCAATGATGACTTCGAGAACAGCCTCAGGTGAGTTACTTGTGCTTCATCGACGTCGCTGACAGGCCAGGGTTCTCCGCATCGAGTCGCTTTCTGGCCTTCGAAGTTCAATTTTCGGAAAAGCGATGGAACCATTTTACAATAAGTGCAATGCTGAATTTGGTACGTTTACACATCGTTTACTGATGCAGCTAACCCTCCAGGCCGGGGATGTGATGCTCGTCGAAAGGCAATCATCAGAGGGGCTTTGAGCGATGAAGATTTGTTCACCAAGCTCATGAGAAGCCTCAAAGACAGTTTCCGGGCCAGTTCAGAGGCCACTCAGGCGAAGATACAGGAAGCGACTGTGGAGTATTTGCGCGTTATTGAGGAACGGTTTGACCTCGTTCGGGGCGAGAACGTCGCCCGGGAAAGTGAGCAAGATCCAGACTTTCGACTTCGGGTTGACCAAGTTGCCCGAGCTGGGAGGGAGACTATGCAGAGGGTTCACCAAGTTATCTGATTTCGATCTTTATTTAACTATGTCTAATTAATGCGATTGTTATCCTGACAGATTGCCTATTCAGGAAGCGGGGCTGGTTGTAAGAAGGCGTTACATCACTCGACAGAACACCTTCTGACAACAGAGAATAAATATTTCGTCGAGAATTGCGTTCTGCTAAACTTCTACAGCATCCCAAAATGTCCTCTCGCACGATGCTTCGACACGGTCTGCGCCCGCTCCGTCCTCATGTTTTATTCCGTCGTTATATCTCGACTCGAGATATGACGGCTACAGATTTGAAGAAGCTGAAAGTTGATCAATCCCGATTGATGGACACTCTTCATGAAACCTGCAAATGGGGTACTGGGCTCAAATGGGGAGAGTGAGTCTCGCGGTCCTTGTCAGATCAAGCTAACAGAATAGCAACCCGACCGACATCGGAATGTCACGGCTGGCACTTTCGGATTCAGACAAAACAGTCCGAGATTGGTTTGTTGAAACTACAAAGTCTCTTGGATGTAAAGTGACCATTGATTCCATTGGAAACATCTTTGCAATTCGACCTGGCCGTAAAGATGGTCCTCCAACTATGGCTGGAAGTCATTTGGATACCCAACCTACTGGCGGTCGCTACGATGGTATCCTCGGCATCCAAGCAGGAATAGAGATGCTCAAGATTCTTCAAGACCACGATGTTGAGACAGAGTACCCTGTCGGTGTAGTCAATTGGACAAAGTAAGTCACCAGTCCATTATCGACAATTCTGACCATTCAGTGAGGAGGGTGCCCGATTTCCAATCAGCATGATGGCTTCTGGTGTCTGGGCTGAAGCGATCTCTGAAGAGAGGGCTCACAGCTTGAAGGAGGTATCCGGTAACGCAACAGTCAAATCTGAACTGAAGAGAATTGGGTATCTCGGTGACACACCCGCAAGCTACAAGGCCATGCCAATCGGGGCGCATTTCGAACTTCACATCGAACAGGGACCGATTCTCGAGAGGGCTGGAAAGAATATTGGGGTCGTACAAGGTGTTCAGGCCTATAAGTGGTTCACTATCGACATCACTGGACGAGGTATGTGAACGGGACTCAGATGAACATGGCTAACTGGTTAGATGCCCACACTGGCTCAACCCCATTCTCCGACCGAGCCGATGCTCTTTTACTCGCTGCAAGATTGATCACTCACTCTCATCGACTGGCGACAAAGCACAAGGCTCTTGCATCGACTGGCATTCTGAACCTCACTCCTGGAAGCACCAACACCATTCCCGGTCACGTCAGCTTCACTCTTGACATTCGCTCTCCATCCGATGAGACAGTCGAGAAGCTTGAAGAGGAGCTGCGCCGCGACTTTGATCTGCTGGCCCAGGGAACAGACGTAGACGGATTACTGGCCGGATCAACTCCTGCCTTACCACTGTCTCTCAAATGGCGAACCGACACAATCTCAACTGCGACAAAGTTCCACCCGGATTGTATTCAAGCAGTCAGAGAATCTGCCGAGTCTATCCTTGGAAAAGATGCTGCTATTGACATTTCTAGCGGCGCCGGTCACGACAGTGTCTACACAAACAAACATTGTCCTACGACCATGATCTTTATCCCATGCAAAGGGGGAGTCAGTCATAACCCGGAAGAGTACTCATCTCCTGAAGAGTGCGCAATTGGAGCAGAGGTTCTGTGTCAGGCAGTTGTCCGATATGATCAGAAGAGGGTATAACAGTCGTGAAACTAGACAGAATATCTCAAGTTCATCGCAATCTTCAAAATTGATGACATTCACATCTAGCTTCATTTAGTGCCACCAAATTGAACATGTATTGGAATCCTCCCCACCAGTGTTCCGATGATACAGCTGTAGCAGCGCAAATAAATTGGCAACCAGCGCCCAACAAGGAGCCAGAGTTGTCGTAAACGAGGTCTTCGGCGCGGGCTCTCTACCCTCTTCCATAAGTTGTCCCACTCCCAATTCCAGGTTCTTCCCGTTCCACACAGTGTAATAACCTTTGAGAACTGGAATTCCAAGATCCAAACAGCCGCAAGATCACTGATGGGAATTGGGCGTGAAGAATGACAGTCAGGCATTGCCCGAGATGAGAAGGGTGCTCCGAGGTTGAAAGCATCCTTTGGCATTGTTGAACTGGATAGCCTGTCTCCAGATCCAACGGTGAACGTTAGTTCTGGTTCAAGCTTCTAGACACCGAGTTTGTCGAGTTTGATGTTAGGGCTGATGGTTGCGTACATACTTGGCGGTCTCGCAATCTGGAGCCATGATATATGCAGTGCCGGGGTCGAGATGTGCAACGGACTGAAGATGCGTTGCATTTTCAAGAGATGGGTGACAGTCCTGTTGATGTAATTCGCAGGGTTGTTGATATACCAGCTACCACCCAAAGAAACAACAGTCTCATTAAGGGAACTTTCTTCACGGCTTGACGAGGTTCCACAACGTCGGGGTGAAAGTCTTGAGAGCGCTGAACACAGACGACCCAGGAGGGCCTATCCCAAAGATGCCGTTGATGTTAGGACCCATTGGGCCTTTACCCAGTTCCTTTGGAAAGTCACCGCCAAGGAAGAAAGCTGGTTCTCTACACTGAGACGCCCAATCGTTACCGTCTCCGTCACAATCTTGCCCTCCATCGATAAAGGTTTCGCGTGCGGTTGTGCATCACCAGCAGTATCGTACGTATACCGGCTTGTCAGAATAAGTCTCGGACTTTGTAGGACCAAGAGAAGCGTGATCACCGATTGTCGAACATCCTTTGGGTATGACAAGCCGTTGAGCTGGTATCGACGAGGAGGTTGTTAAACTGTTAGCTAGGTTGTCAAGGAATGACTTATAATCCCTGAGGTGGTGTTCCTACAGAGACTCTTCCGTACCATTTGAAGTCTGCTGTATTCCACCAGCTTGACAGTTGAGACTGACAGCGACTTTCGAGTTTGACTGTGAGAAGCTCCGCCGCTGCGGAGACGAACAATATGGTGTACTTCATGTTGGAAGAGATATGATGTGCTCAGTAATGTCGGGACAAAGGGTACTTATCATATAAAATTATTGCCACAGCCGATACATGGCATCCTATCGAGAGCTGCATGATCAAACACGAGCGGAGCGAGAGAGAGCCCTCCGCTAGGAGCCCCCGGAGGGATCTCCATCATCATCGAGACTGTTCATTGAGACGTCGGTCAAGTCAGGAGTTTGCCCTGAGGTCAGGGTATCTTCAATTCAAGGCATGCGTATGCTGGTCGGACAAAAGTGACTGAGACATTCGTATTCCATTTAATGCGTGCTCACCTTCTACCTCTTCCACCTCCAGGCGGCATCCCAGGCATGCCGCCACCACCCATACCCATCTGCCTCATCATGGCCTGCATATCCATACCACCAGGCATGCCTCCACCTCCTCCACCAAGCATCTTCATCAAGCTACCCATATCGGGCATACCGCCTGCACCGCCAGCGCCTCCCATACTCTGTAACCTCTTTTGCATGGCCGCTAGTTGTTGTGCCTTGTTGCCTCCTCCCATAGCTTGTTGCGCTCGCTGCATGTTCTTCATGTTTCCTCCCATCTTCTTTGCCATGCCTGCCATCATTCGTTGTTGGGTTAGGAGGTCCTCGACTTCGCGTACTGAGGTGCCGGATCCGCGTGCGATTCGTGTCATTCGGGTGGGTTGTTCGATGAGGATCTTGCCGTCCGAGTCGAGTTCCTTGTCCGTCATTGAATCGCAGATGTAGATCATTCGCTTGAGTTTGGCGCCGCCTTCTTCGTCGTCCATACCCTGCATCATGTTGCTCATGCCGGGGATCATGCCGGCCATTTTTGAGAGGGGGCCCATCTTCATAATGTTGGAGAGTTGGTCCCGCAGGTCACGCACGGTAAAGATACCCTCCTGGATGTGCTTGATGGTGTCCTTTTGGTTGAGGTTTAGGCTCTGCACATGCTCCATCAATCCAGCCATGTCTCCCATACCGAGAAGCTTCTGCACGAATTGTTGAGGGGCAAACTTTTCAAAATCGAGCATGTGTTCACCGGTACCGATAAAGACAATAGGGGTATGTGTCGCAGCGACTGCAGAAATGGCACCACCACCATGTGCGTGGCCGTCCGTCTTTGTGATGATGATGGCTCCGAAATCAGCCGCCTCTTTGAAAGCCTTGGCTTGTGACTCCGCTTGTTGACCGATCGAAGCGTCAAGAACCATGATAGTCTCGTCGGGTTTGATGGCTTCTTGGATATCCACCATCTCCTGGAAAAGAGCAGACTCTTGTCGGTGGCGACCTGATGTATCAACAATGATGACCTCGAACCTCTCCTTCTTGAATTGGTCAACACCAGCCCTCGCAACTTCAGCGGGATCCGTTTCTGTGAGGGAACCATAGTAGGGGATCTTGGCTTTTGTGGCATTCTGCTTCAACTGATCAAAAGCACCAGCTCTGAAGGTATCGGCACAAACCAGACACGCCTTGAAACCCCTGGACTGATAATGTCGCGCGAGCTTTGTACATGTTGTCGTCTTTCCTGCACCCTGGAGACCAACAAACATGATGACATTGCTCTTTCCCTTCTTCGGTCGGAACGGTTCGGCGTGAGGATCGACGAGTTTGACGAGTTCATCGAAGACTGCTTTTTGGATGAGGCGTTTCTTGTTTACGGCGGGGGGGAGTTCTTTGAAGTTGACAGTGGATTTGATGGATTTCCGTAGTTGGCCGACGAGTCGTACATTGACGTCTGCTTCGAGGAGAGCGGCGCAAATCTCCTTGAGCATGCCATCGAAGGCCTAGACTGTTAGCGGGGAAGACAGGGAGAGTTTGGGGCATACCTTTTCATCGAGATTTTGCTCTCGGGTCAGGTTTGTGACCGCCGCGTTGATGCGACGGCCGAGATCTTGAAGAACCATGGTGATTTGATGCGACTTTGATGTCGCGGGGTATCTTGATGATGGAGAGTGTGGCCACGATCAAGATGTGGAGGTGGGGTTGTAGAGTTTTTCCGGTCCGAGACCATCGTCCTGCAGCTAGAGCTAGAGAGGTTGTCTTATCACGCGAATAATTACCTTTCAGGGCAGTTCTAGCCTGTGAATAGATACAGATAGCTATATAAGGTAGCGTGTCCTATCGCATTGTAGGAATTGTAATCATCAGTAGCAAACAAAATGGGCCGTCATAATCTTCAGTACCCAAAAGACTCGACAAATACCATCAAACGGTACAAAGTCCACGGGGTTTATGACCTCGAGACTGTTCATAGCATCGTCAATACATGTCCGATCCTTCATATATCATTTAATACACCGTCCCAGCCATTTCCGGTTGTTCTGCCGATGATAGGACAGCTGGGATCGTTTGATCGTCCAAGTTCAAGCCTGCGAGATCCTCTGGAACTGTATCTTCACGGATATGTATCATCGAGGATCATGAACTTGGCTCAGACATCTACGGTTGATGGAGAAGAGGTTCAGGGAATGCCGGTTTGTGTTGCTGCATCGCACGTTGACGGACTTGTCTTGACCCTGGCGACGTATTCGCACAATTACAATTACCGGTCAGCTGTTCTTTATGGATACGCGACTACTGTCAAGTCAGATGAAGAAAAGTTGTATGCGATGGAACTTATCAGCAATAGTGTTGTGGCTGATCGTTGGAACCATACACGACAACCTCCGTTGGCGTCGGAGATGCAGAGCACGAATATTCTCAAGGTCAAGATCACTTCGGCAAGTGCCAAGATCAGTGCGGGATCGACGACGGACGATAAGAGTGATTTAGAGAATGAGAGTCTGGTGAATTCGACGTGGACGGGTGTGTTGCCTGTGTATCAGACGATCGGGGAGCCGATTCCTGGTCCATACAACAAGGTCGAAGTGCCTGAGCATGTTTCTACTTTTGCGAAGGATACGAATGATGAGAAGAAGCAGAGATCTTTGGAGGCGGCGGAGGGTGAAAGGAGGGCGAGTTGAGTTGGGAGATGATTGTATTTGATTGAAGTAATTGATTGGCAATTCAATGATTCGCACCCCTGTTTGTGCCCCAACGCAACGTTGGAACCCAGATGAGATGCATTCTTTGCGAGCTGATGCACGAGGTTTCGGACTCTGCTCATGTCGAATTGATCGTCGGGTGCATGGCGCTGACTAGTGGGCGATCTCGCATTCGTCGTATTCCGTGTCGACAACCATGAACCCGAGCAATACGGCTGCACCGTCGATGTGCATCTCATTCAACAACCCTCCATCCAAGCATAATTTATCGGATATTTAAATGGCATTCCCAACAGATATGGCGAATTCATTTCTGCCATCATGTGGCAATCATGAAGCTTCTCACATTGTCACGACTCTTGCTCCCAATCTACGTCGGGGCTGAAACTCCAACAGCCACACTCGACTCAGGTCCAGTCTTTGGCCTCACTACAACTCTCCCAGCTGCTTCGCCTGTGAACAAGTTTCTCGGTATTCCTTATGCTGCGAGAACGCAACGTTTCAGTCGAGCTAAGAAACCTGAACCATGGACGAAGCCCTTGAATGCGACCAGGTTTGGTCCTTCATGCAGGCAGCTCTTCGTCCAAAGTGGTGAGTACAGCCTACTTCCAATGAGCAAAGCTAACCTTGTAGAACTCACACCAGAGATTGACCTGCTCAAAGGACTGTTCAACACAGCATCCCGTGAGAGTGAAGACTGTCTCTACATCAACGCTTTCGCTCCAGCAGACCCCCACCCTTCAAGGGCTGTGCTCTTGTTCATCAGCGGCGGTGGATGGCAGCAAGGCAATGGAGAAGTCGATCTGAGTGGTTTCGCGGCGTATGAAGACATCGTAGTCTTCACCTTTAATTACAGAACAAATGGTAAGTGAACTATCCGCTTTTGAGCCTGCTGACGAGACAGTCTTTGGGTTCCCAAACTCCCCAGATATACCAGCTTCAGAGATCAACCTCGGTATCCATGATCAGCAGCTCGCTATCGAATGGGTTCAGAGAAACGCTCGCGCCTTCGGTGGTGATCCAGACAAAGTCACCATCTGGGGTGAATCTGCAGGTGCCATGTCCGTCGATATACACGTCAACAGATACACATCTCCCCCATTCCGCGCCGCAATGATGTTTTCTGGTCAGATGTCTGTTGGGTACCTCGGAAGCACTGCCAGCCATCACGATACTTCGTACTGGGATAACCTGACGAATGTTGTTGGCTGCCAGGGACCAGAACAGCTGCAGTGTATGCGAGAGGTGCCAGGAGACGATCTGGTCAAGGCTATGGGCACGGCTGGGAGTGCATTCTTGCCGATCACTGATAATGTGACAATTCTGAGTGACAGAGCTGAGAGATGGAGAGATGGCGATGTTGCAATAATTCCTGTGCTTATGGGAACAATTGCGGAAGAGGGCCGAGGACTCATCAACAGAAATATCTCACTCGAGACATTCTTAGGGGCATATCTTTCTGAGCCACTGGTCAGCAAAAGCCAACAGAAAACAATTCTCGAGGCTTATGACGACCCCAGCCTCAAGACCGACTTTGATGTTGCTGCCGCAATCTATACAGACTTTGTCTGGCAATGTGTAAGTTCACATGCTTCCGACTTCACAGCTAACACGCCCAGCCCCAAGCTATTCTCGCCAACATTTCAGCCTCCGTCAATCCAACATGGCGATTCTACTTCAATGCCTCGGTCACAAGTCTTTTAGACGACAAATACTCCTGGCTTGGCAAATTCCACGGCTCAGACGTCCTTCTGCTGTTCAATACACCAACCTTTGACACGATGTCACCACAACTCTACACATTTGTGGAGTATCTTCGAGGAGTTGTGGGGAGATTTGTCAGAAACCCGCAAGCTGGACCAGGCTGGCCCGTTGGATCGAGATATGTTGCAAACCTGGGAGATGTCGGACAGACACAGACATCAGGACCTTCAATCATCGACCAAACAGTGCTGGATCAGAGATGCAGCCTGTACGAGTCGATTTATCCTCTCATCGAAGAGTATGTATTATCAGTTTAATCGGAATTATCACGTAGGCCCCCGAATGCTACTCAATCTCGTTGCAACGTAATCTCGCCAATCGTCGTCTACGTCATTTGACCCACGGTTTTAACACGGCCACTTATCTCCAACTTTCACTCAGAATGCATCCCGATCTGACTAGATTTCGAGAAGCTTACCCGATTGAGTGCAGATGGAGAACAAATGATTCTGTCAATGCAAATATCTCGCCGGAGCTTTTATCGCGGAGCGTCATAGACATTCAACTCAAGACGTCATTAAGAAAGTTCAGAACAGACAACAGAGAAGGCGGAGAGGAGAGGAGAGAAGAGTGAGAGGATATAAATACTTCGAATAGAGAACCCTGATAGACAGATCAATCATTTATTAATTAACATTTCTCATCATGGGCTACCCCGATACTTTTGAAGGCTTCTGCGTCGACAGCCCCAAATCATGGAACAAGTTCCAAAAACAAACCCTCAAGCCCAAGACCTGGGGCGATCGCGATATCGACGTCGAGATTGAAGCCTGCGGCGTCTGCGGCTCAGACGTGCACACTGTCACAGGCGGCTGGGGCGAGTTTGAGGGCCCTCTCTGCGTCGGCCATGAAGTCGTCGGCAAGGCTGTCCGCATAGGCGACAACGTCAAGGACATCAAGGTCGGGGACCGTGTTGGCGTCGGTGCTCAAGTCGCTTCGTGTTTGGAGTGCAAGCTCTGCAAGAACAAGAACGAAAACTACTGTCCTGATATGGTAGACACGTATAACTGCACTTATCCGGATGGAAGTGTTGCTCATGGCGGTTTTGCATCGCATATCCGTGCTCACGAGTACTTCACATTCAAGATTCCCGACGCTCTCAAGTCTGAGCAGGTTGCTCCTCTTCTGTGCGCGGGTATCACCACTTACTCGCCCCTCGTGAGAGCAAATGTCGGCCCTGGAAAGACTGTTGCGATCGTTGGTATCGGCGGTCTTGGACACATGGGCATTCAATGGGCGAAGGCACTCGGTGCTGAAGTCTACGCCATGACACATTCCCCCTCAAAGGTGGAGGATGCAAAGAAACTCGGCGCAAAGGAAGTTATCGTCACAACCGATGAGAACTGGGCCGACAAGTACAAGTTCACCTTTGACTTTATCCTCAATTGCGCCGACATGACGCACAAGTTCGACATGAGCGCGTACATGTCCACGCTCAACATTGGAGGAGAGTTTCATAACGTCGGTATTCCTGATGAGCCGCTTCCTCAGATGACTGCTGGTACATTTGCTGGAAACGCTGGTAAGATCACGGGAAGCCATCTTGGTAACCACCAGGAGATGGATGCTATGCTCAAGTTGGCTGCCGAGAAGAATATTGTTGCTTGGGTTGAGACTATTGATATCTCGGAGAAGGGATGTGCTGAGGCGGTTGAGCGTGTGAAGGAGAATAAGGTGCATTATAGGTTTACCCTGACTGGGTTTGAGAAGGTTTTCAAGAGGGATTAGTAGTAATGTAATGACAGTCACTTATCACCCATTCTGTCCATCAGTATTGTGCTTGCACTCAATGCCCAACTGAAGTGGTCTGGAGGAGTAAGATGGGTGGATTTACCTGAGTGGTATGATATGAGTACAGAATGGTGGATACATGTGATCCCTAGAATCATCCAGTGATATCACTCAAGGCGAGCGCAGCGAGGAAGAGCCCTCCGCTAGGAGCCCCCGGAGGGAACAACAGGGCACAATTTGCCAACTTTGGACATTATCTCATTGCATTAATGTGGTATCATGATCTATCTAAGCGCCAATGGCCTTGAGAATGGCCTTTCCAACAGCGTGGGCAGAAGCAGGGTTCTGTCCAGTGATAACTTGTCCATCAACCGCCAGCTTCTCAGCCCAGTCGTCAGCCTTGACGTACTTTCCACCAACACGCTTGATCTCATCTTCGAGAAGGACGGGCATGGCGCTGGTCAGCTTGACAGCCTCCTCCTCAGAGTTGCTGAAACCGGTAGCCTCGCGGCCCTCGAGGAGAGGCTTACCATCGACCTTGACGTTGACAAAGACAATGGGGCCGTGGCACACTGCGGCGACGGGCTTGCCGGCCTTGTAGAACTCCTCGATGAGCTTGATGGAGGTCTCGTCGTTGACGAGGTCGAACATGGGGCCGTGGCCGCCGGGGTAGAAGATGGCGTCGAACTCGGAGGCCTTACCGAGGAACTCCTTGAGGGGGGTGGTCTGCTCCCAGATCTGCTTCTTCTCGTTGAGGAACTTTACGGACTCCTCGTCGCCCTTGAACATCTCGACGGAGGCTTGGTCGAGGGGGGCTTCGCCGCCGGCGGGAGAGGCGACAGTGATCTCGACGCCCTTGTTGACGAGGTCATAGTATGGGTGAGCGAACTCGGGCTGTTTGTGAGGTTAGTATTGAGATGCGGTGAGTGAGTGAGTGAGCGGCTTACCAGGTACCAGCCGGTGGGATGTCCATTGTTCATCTTGGACTGGCTGGTGAGAACGACGAGAACCTTGGGAGCCATTGTGTATGAATTGGGTATCTGGTGTGAAAAGGTGTGATGAGATGGGTATGTTGAGTGAAAGAGTATATGCTTGTGGTTGGGTATATGAGATGAGTTATGAGATGAAATGCTATGATGAAACAAACTCTAATGGATGACGCACTCACCTTTATACCACATGCAGACGTCTCCCTTCTCCACGCTTGGACCCTTGCAGTCGGGCCAATTCTCTACCGTTTCGAGCACATTGACAAACTCTTCCGTTCGGCTCTTGCTGCTACTGACGTCAGACTAACGGGCCTAGCCGTCCATTCTCGGCACTTAACCCCGTGTAGCGCCGGCTTTTGTGTGGGGCGGGCCGGGGTCACGTACCCGGAGCGGCCGATGCGTGAGCTTCGAGGTTTGCACGCACTGCTGATGGATGCTCGTGGAAGAGAGAGAGATCCACTTGATGTGTAAGCCAGCATTCGTGGCAGATGTTTGGATCATGCAGTTTGTCACTTTCATGCAGATCTGAAGAAGTCTGATTCACTGGAGCATTCGACTTTGGAGGTATGTGAGATCCCTCCGGGGGCTCCTAGCGGAGGGCTCTGTCTCGCTACGCTCGTATCTCAGTCTCATCAACTCTTGAAGCGATTGCAAGCACTGACGATCGAACAGACTCAATAGCAATGGGTCAATTTGGATCTAACAAAAACACCAAATGAGTGACTTCCTCCACGATTACCTACATCCAAAAGCCCAGTCGATTAGTTCCTCTGACCTTATTACCCTTCCCGCCCTTGGATCCAGCTAATGGGGGAGTCTTGCATCTTCCTCTATAGTCAGGCTTGACAACGAGACATTTATCGCAGCCGCAGAGAAACTCAAGATGGTTTCCGACTTTCTGACTAGGCTGATCGCATAGGCAGATGAACAGAGCATTATCTATACTGCTAGTTGGCGTTTCGCCGTCGCATTTCACATTCGGCGTGCTGCAGTATGCCTCGGAGAGTTGAGCCTCATTCCATGGGTTGTCTGGGCTCGTTAGTCTTGGTCATTGGGGGGTGGTGGACATACCCATGTCCTTGAGGACTGAGGAGCAGTAAGTGTAGCCGCATTCGCAGATTGGTCCCTCGGGAGGAGGAGGTTCAGCAGTTGAGCTCGGAGGCGGGGGAGGGTTTGGGTCCGGAGGGGGTGCTGGGGCGGGAGTAGCTGGAGGAGGAACAGGAGCTGGTCCGGATGGAGGAGGTCCTGGGGCAGGCTGAGACGGAGGAGGCGGCGGCGGCGGAGGAGGAGGAGGAGGTTGAGACGGTTCAGCTGGAGGGTCAGCCGGGGGATCAGCCGGGGGAGGGACCGGAGGAGGAGCTGGAGGTGCCGGAGCTGGGGGGTCAGGAGGAGGTGCAGGCTGCTCAGAGGTTGAAGGAGGTGTTGAGTCAGGGGGAGCTGGTGTTGGATCAGGAGGAGCCTGAGGGTTTGCAAGGGCTATGACAGCCAGAGTAAGGATAGTAAGTTGAAACTTCATATTAACGAGTGTTGATGGTGATGATGTGAACTGCTTGTTGTCTCTTCTTATATAGTTCACGGTTACTGTATTGTTATACAATCATTTCGTCCTTTCCATTATTTATCCCTTCGTCTGTCTCTTCGTCTCTCTTCACTCTCTTCGTCTCTCTCTGTCTCTCATCCGTCTGATGCCCAATATCGGTTGCTACGTACATGTCAAAGCGTCGCTCAAGGCCGGCACTCGCGCCTGTTACTCTCGTGTAGCGCATGCTCATGTCCATGCGTGCTAGCAAGGTTATTTAATGTTACTTTTACGGTTATCAAAGGTTGACTATAACTAGAACTCGGCCATATGATTTCATCGAGATCACGATCACAACATCCACATTTACATCATGAAGTTATCCACTGCTACAGTGTTATACCCCGCACTGTACAATTGCCCCACCATCGTTGGAGGAAAAGAGCTTGCCCCCCCATGGTACGAGTCGTCATCCTACACTCGTCAATCAAGAATCATGGCCGAATCTCAGAGCAAAGGCGTTGTCAACGTCGGCACGCGAAAGTCGCCTCTTGCACTCGCCCAGACCCAAATCGTCGTCGATGCGCTCAAGAAGAACTTTCCCGATCATGAATTCAACATCCACAGCATGACAACGACTGGCGATCGTGATCAAAACACAGCGCTCTACAACTTTGGCGGAAAGGGTCTCTGGACTTCTCAGCTGGAGGAAAAGCTCGTCAACAAGGAGCTCGACATTGTTGTTCATTCGCTCAAAGACATGCCGACGGTTCTCCCCGAGGGTTGCGTTCTCGGATGTGTCACGTCCCGCGAGGACCCGAGAGATACACTCGTGATCAAGAAGGAATTGCAGGACAAGCACGGCTGGAAGACTCTGGCCGATCTGCCGGACGGGAGCATCATTGGTACTAGCAGCGTTCGGCGAATTGCTCAATTGATTCGACGTTACCCGACGCTCAAGTTCAAGGATCACCGAGGAAACATCCAGACTCGTCTACGCAAGCTTGAGGAGGATCCCGATTTGACCGGCATCATTCTGGCCGCGGCAGGTCTCCAGCGGATGGATCTCGGAGACCACATTACACAGTTTCTAGAGTCTGACAATGGCGGTATTCTTCATGCTGTTGGTCAAGGAGCGCTGGGAGTTGAGTGCCGAGCGGATGACGAAGAGGTGATTCGGTTGCTCAAGACGATCGAGAACGAACAGACAGCTCTTGCTTGCGAAGCCGAGCGAGCACTTATGAGGGCACTTGAGGGTGGCTGCAGTGTGCCTATTGGTGTTGAGACCAAATGGGTTGACGACAAGTTACATATGAAGGCTACGGTCGTCAATCTTCGGGGTGACCACGGTGTCGACTCTGACATAACAGAACCTGTCAAGACACATGAGGAGGCAGACAAGTTTGGGAGAAAGTTGGCGAATGCATTGGTTGAACGGGGAGGCGGTAGTATTCTTGATGAGATCACTAGGCTCCGACAAGTCCCGGAGACAGTCAAGTAGCGTCATGGCAGTCGGGGACTGTACGGCAGATCAATACCCTTGTATTCTATTCAGCTCCAGCAAAAGTCTTGTAGGCCTCGGCATCCAATAGTTTCTCAAATTGTTTCGCACCCTCCTCATCCACCTCGACCTTTGCGATCCAACCACCTCCAGCGCTGTCGTCCTCGGGGACCTTGTTGATAGTTGAAGGCTTCTCCTCGAGGTTGTCGTTGACTTGTAGGACTCGTAGACGAACAGGAGCGTTGATGTCGCTAGCAGACTTGACAGACTCGACAGCTCCGACAGCATCGCCTTGCTCGACCCATGTTCCAGCCTCGGGTAGTTCGACGTAGACGACATCTCCGAGTTGTTCGGCGGCGTATTCGGAGATTCCAACGAAGCCGTGCTTCTTGTCTGCCGAGAGATCAATCCATTCGTGGTCCTTGGTGTATCTTCTAGCGAGGCCTGTTTGGTTAGTGTCGTCATTGTAGCGATCCAGGTCGGGCACATACTCAGTTTGGTGGAGGAGAATGCTCGGATTGGCGTGCGGATAGCTGCGCGGGGCACAATACCCCTAGCCAGAGGGGCTGCGGCGCGTAGAGACCGAGAAATTGAGGCCATTGTGATGATGCGGATGGTGATATCAGAGTTCAAGCTTTGTCGGCATCATGCGGAGATGGGCCGAGTGGATCGGAGGGAAGCCGACTTAGTCAGCATCATGAAGTTCATTGCAGCAGCAGTTCTACAGCAATTCCACAGCAATTCTACGGACAATTCTACTCTGCACGGTATCTGAGTGTGGAATGTAATTGCAATTAAGGCACAAGAATTTGGCCGTCAATTAACAAGACATGAGGAAGCACTGGTCCAATCGGAGACATGTCAACGTGGGGTTTGAATCATCTGTTTACCTGGTTGTTTAGCTGCCAGCTGTCTTGCATACTACTGTACTGATACTACCATACATCTTCTGTTACAATAACATGGCTGCTACTTACATTACAAATGTTGACGTTCTATTCAGATGGTGGACAATCAGATCAGACGCAGTTATTGCGCAATCTCAGCTAGCCATACACCAAATCCCAACCAATTACTTGCCCAAACGCGTTGACGCGCTGCGCTACGCTAAAACACCACCATCATCATCACAACATTTCATGCATAAGCATGGCCTAGCAAAGTTTATCTCGAAATTGAGTCAAATGGACTATTTTCAGGACATTTCATCTCAAATACCACATCCCCTGTTGTGCTGTTAGAATCCATCCCTCCACTTTGGGCCTGTACCAACTGCAAACCCGGTGCCTTGAAATTCCGTCCCGCTTCTGGCCTAAACAAGAGGCTCCCACCATCATCCTCTCCAAACGTCAGCGCAAACTCCCTGCTCCAACAAAACGCATCGCCCGATCTCTGGTCTGGAAGAAAAAAAAGTGTGTGAACGCGATTAATTTCTGCCGCTGAGGTCTCAACGCTAAACGGCTTGTCTCACGGTTTCACTCTGGTGGCTTTTCGACTCCGCCACCTTTCAGCTGCCTCGTCTTGACCTCCCCGCTGCGCATCACGATATCATCACTTGTCAACTAGCTTGATGCTGTCGACAAGCTGATCTTTTCTTCTGTCACTCTCTCCGACCACGTTCTCTACCAATTTCTTTCGTTCATCGCTCGCATCATCCGACTCGACTGTTTCACCGTCACCGTTTCGACACCGTTCACCACGATACCCGTCACACCTTCACGCTGGACGACTACACGATTCCTTCGGCTCCGGCCGAACCTACAACCATGGAACATATCATGAGTTCACCTCCCCATGAGGTCCCACTGCCACCGCCGGGTCAAGATGAGGCTCTCGGAGGCATCGAAGAATCTCCCCACCCGAATGGGTTCCATCATCAGCAAAGCACATCCCTCGATCAAGGGCTAGCTCAAAGTCCACGGCAAGAAGACCCTTCCACCAGATATACTCCTCCCGTCCAAACCGCACCACCAATTTCCCGCCCAGCTAGTGGCTTGTCCAACCCCGCACATCAAGCCTACAACGACTATCGACAGAGTTCCGGTGAGCCATCATCCAACGGTCGAAACCATGTTGTCATCAAGGTCGGAATGGTTGGTGATGCACAGATCGGCAAGACCTCGTTGATGGTCAAGTACGTCGAGGGAAGCTGGGATGAGGACTATATCCAAACGCTAGGTGTCAATTTCATGGAAAAGACAATTTCCATCCGTAACACGGAAATCACCTTTTCGATTTGGGATCTTGGTGGTCAACGAGAATTTGTCAACATGCTGCCTCTTGTGTGCAACGACGCTGTTGCTATTCTCTTCATGTTTGATCTTACTCGCAAGAGTACATTGAATAGCATCAAGGAGTGGTATCGACAGGGACGAGGGTTCAACAAGACGGCCATTCCAATTCTCGTCGGTACAAAGTACGATCACTTTGTCAACTTTCCTCCCCAAGACCAAGAAGAAATCTCAAATCAGGTACGAGCGCAGCGAGGAAGAGCCCTCCGCTAGGAGCCCCCGGAGGGACATGACTGACGACAACAGGCGAGACGGTTTGCTAAAGCCATGAGAGCTGCATTAATTTTCTCGAGTACAAGTCACAGCATCAACGTGCAAAAGGTAGTGACGGTTCCTGGTTCTTGGAGAGTACAGTGTGCTAACTGGACAGATCTTCAAAATTGTCCTATCCAAAGCGTTCGACTTGAAATGCACGATCCCCGAAATCGAAAACGTCGGCGAGCCGCTCCTTTTGTATCAGTCCGTGTAGTCGACCGATTTACGAGTAAATGTTGAACCTGACAACATAACGACATGCGACGCGAGAATCGCAAGCAAACAATTTCCTTTGTCATTACATACAACACAACTGGATCGTCTCCTTTTCTTCAAACTTGAGATTACTAGGGCAAATTACGGAAGGGGTCAGGATTCACCTCTGGGATAGATAAACATGGGTATTGGCGCAGGACCGCATTAATGTGGCCAGCTTTACCGGTCGGTGGTCACGGCGGGCTATTGAAGTATTTGAGAGATACAATCGACTGTTAATCGTATTGGTGTATGCTAGATGTAGATGAATGATGTGTCCGAGGGTATTGACGTGTTGATGCTGGTGGGATCTGTGACCATGTAGTCGTGTTGATTATTGTTTATTTGTTGTAATATCGCTGTACCAAACGTAGTCCTGCGAACAATTCTCTTCGTAAATCTTGCATTGATCTTTCGGGAGGTATTGGGACGTCGTGGAGGTGCATGTGAGCCTGCTCGGGGTCCTGGAGTGAAGGATGGTAATACAGACGTTGACTGGCGGGTGATTTGTCTCTTGTGTAGATTTCGATGCCGTCTCGATAGATGGAGATGATTTCGACCAGCATGCCTCGGTCAAGATTTGGCTTGATCTCGGTGAGCTCGATTGCTTCGTCATCGGGAAGGTGTCGTTTGCGGCGGACGAAGTAGCACATGATGATTCCGAGGGCGAGGTTGAAGGAGATGATGATACTGATGAAAGGTAGGATCATTGCGTGCATCTCTGGTGATGGTTTCATGATGTGCCTTGGGCGCATTATCTTGCGAGGCTGTGATTCAGTGCGATCCATATATTAGAGTAGGATACACAAACCTTTTCTCAAACCTAAGGGGGGATATGGCTTATATTGAAAGTTCTGTAGGTGAGGCCAGCCTTATTCGCTTGTACATCTTGGCCAAGGAATAGAGGAGTGTTCTGGGACGCTCTCCAAATGATGTGATCTGATGGCGTGTTTGGCCAACGCTGTTGGTCGAGCAGGTACTTGGGAACAGTCACAGACAACAGCATTGATATTGTCCATGGCGTCTGGATTGGAACCTACAGCCGACAAAGACCCCAGCCCTGCCAATGCTGTTCCGGTCACTGTCGGTGTATACCCCTATGATACTGCGGCGTCCTTGGAACATGTATTCCAATATACACCTTTTGATGTGGCTCTTGAGTTTGAGCTTGTGTGTAAGGGTTCAAACAATGATTCATCACAAGAGTTTACAGACAGTCTGTTGGAGTTTTACATGACTTCACGACTGGACAAAGTTCAGTGAGTAAATCTATTCTTTTTATCTACTCATCAAAAAGCTAAACGACCTGTGTTTGCTACTCACCGTCAGCGAGGACCAGCCTCGACTGTTGACGGCTCAGGACCCTGCTCATCATCTTTGAGTTTTCTCTTCCGGCAGCATTTCACAACGTACCAAGTAAGAACAATGCAGAGCCGGACACCAGAGCAGATGCCAAGAATAAGATAGGTGGTCTTGTGATCGGGAAGTTCTTCGACCTCATTGCGGCGGACGAGGGTGAATGGAGCTGAGAGGTTAGAGTTGGTCATTGTGGTGATGTGTTGATGAGTGATGATGGTGAAGTGATGGGGTGGGGAGTAGTTATATAGCGCTGAGTAGGTGGTGCTCTGATGACTGTTTGGCTGAGTGTTCATGCAGATGCTCCTTGGGGTGAACCAGCACCTTTGAGTGAACTACCTCCGTGCTACTCCTGTTCACTGTCTCTGACTCTGTGCACCCTGCTCAACATCTTTACCCTTAGCCCTCGCCCGACGAAGTCGAATGGTCCTGGCGATGAAATACCAGGTAGGCGGTACGATAAAGAGAAGAATGATGCCGCCGACAATACCCATGGTGAGGATCCGGTTGCTTTTGGACTCGGGCGCATCGTCTCGGCGAACAGGCCAGGAGAGGAATCCTGTGAAGGAAGCTGGGAGGTAGGAGTTGGTCATCTTGTGTGTTAGGTGAGGATGGTGATGCAGAAGGTTTTCAAGATGCTTCTTATGTGTGTGAATGATTCACTTCTTTGTCTTCATTGTGTGCTGAACGGTGAATTGTTCGTCTACAGCATCCTTTGTGGTGAACAAACATAGAACACTACGATGCAGAGTAACTGGCAAGCAGTGATGGCAAAGAACAGTGACTGTTGTTATTGAACAGAGAACAACACCCATTTGTCGCTATTAGTACACTCTGTTCTCCCCGTCCATCGACTGAACACACAAACGACCTTCAACATGGACACCTTGGCTCGCTTTGTCCTTCCCAGGCTCATTGTTCTAGCCTGGATGGTATCAGTCTGCATAGCAACGAGACAACGTACGCGGCAGAGACACCGAAACTCTCTAATGGTGGATGCAGAAAGACAGGAACACGAGTTGAGAGACTCCACCACATATGCATATTACCTCAGGTAGACACTCGAGATTACCATAGAATAAATGCAGTGGCGGCGGCGGCGGTTATATCTTTTGGACATTCCCCATCGGATGCTTCGGGTACCTGTGGATCCCCTCCATCAGCATTTCCAACCTCCACTGGCTATTTCTTTGCTGCCATTTCCAAATCAAGAGTGATTTCTCACAAATCTGCATCTTTCCGTTCCCCACAGACCAACGGGCCGCATCTATTGTTCCTGAAGATCTGGTGGAGATGCAGGGGATTGGTGTGTATTCACGTGTGATGCGACAACCTCAGTTTGTGCGATGAAATGACGGCCACCGTCGAGACTTTATTCTAGACTCTAGTTTAGTCCTGGTCTACCTCCAATAAAATAAGACCCATGTTCTGTAATCCATCACTCCTAAGAAATGCCAACTCAAATGACACCACAACGCCGTTCATGAAAGGAAATCAGCGCGCTAGCGATAACAAAGTCCTGAAACAAATCCCTGCAAACAAAGAAGTCGATTTCTTGTCGATGCAGGGCAAAGTCGAAATATTGTCTTCAGACAAGTCTACTTCTCGTCCTTGTCTCCCCATATGGGAGCGTTGAGGGGCTTGCTGACACCAAATCCAACCCCGACAGCAATGCCGACGACGAGAAAGATGATCAAACCCTTGACGATCCATCGATTGCGCTGGCTAAGCTTGGCCATGCAGGTGCAGCGGTTCTTTGCCTTTGCGGCCTTGGCCTGTTGCTTCCAGTGATCTTTTCCAGGCCAAACTTGGCAGTCGGTCTTCCTGGCGAGGGGGGTGCTCGATGTTTTGTGCATGCATGAGTCTGATGTTCGTGTTGTGATCATGGCTTCGATGTCGGTGTCGAAAGGGTTGAGCTTGTCTGTCTGGGGTGTAGATGTTGTACTGATGCGAGGGGTCTCGGTCACAGTCGCATTTGTGGCAGCTTTCTCGGGGATTGTGAGGTTTGTCTCGCCGCTCGGGCGGGAGAGTTTTTCGTAGTTTGAAGGCATGACGAGTTGAGGATCGAGTTGTCAAATTGTCGGATTGATTGAAGTATTGAAGGATTGGAGGAATTGAAAGCTATCGCGGTTAGTGGACGCGTGGCTATGGCTGGTGTGACAGTGACACCGACGGCTGGTACATACTTGAGTGAAACCAAGGTTGGGACGACTCTGCGCAGTTGGATGTAGATGTAGAAATGTCGAATGAATGTAGATGCAAGAGACAATCCTCAATCGGCAAGGAGTGCAGGTCTTCAGAGCATGGATGTTTGGATCGTCGGTTCGTTCAAGTCCGTTCGGTGATGGAACGCTTGGATTGGTTATGATGGGTCAAGTAATAAAGCCAAGAAAATAGAAGAGAATCAAAGAGGATCTCCCAAAGAGACGAGATTGCGATGAGAAGAAGAAGACGGTCGAAGCAAGGGAGAGTGATGGGGCCCAAGAGAAGGAACCTTGTATATGAGTTCTTTCTCAACGCAACGCAACGCCACTGATCGAACGAACTCACTCGCTCGACTGACTTCCACGAAAGACGTAGGAGAGGAGAACGAGAGCACAAGTGACAGAGACATGACAGAGGGAACCCCTAACTAATCCAAGATGAACCAAGCCCCCTGCACATTTCAACGCTTGGGCCCGAAGCGGGTGCGCTAACAATAGGCTTGCCGCCTTTGGGCCTAGTGGGAGCTCCCAGCTAAACGAGCTAGGTCCAGCGGGGGTCCCCGGCTCTAGTGGCCCCCATCAGCTAGGCCATTGCTACGCTCTAGATTGCTCCAGGACCATCACCATTCAATCGAAACATGGCATCACCAATGAAGGTTTGGTCCGTCTGATGCATAACACGCGTCTGCTCACAGTTGAGATGCACAAAAGACATGCACAAAAACTGTACTGCCCACCTTGTGCACTTGACTGGACTTTACTGAACTTGCAGCCGAATTCCCCCGCAGATAACAAAAACCTCAAGTCAGGCCTTCATGACCTAGATCCAGATCCCATGTGGCACGGCTGCATGTCTCCAGATCGATTCCCACGAATAACACCTCCATCCCTTCAAAAATGGCTCAAGTTTATCTAGTGATTTACCCGCGTCCTAATGCTAATTCTGAGCGCCGGCGCCACCAACATGGGTTAATCGCCGGCTCTTGGCACTGACTCGCCAATTGTAGCTTCATTCAAGCCGTGCCATAAGAGTATTCTCTCCGCAAAGCCAAGAAGGATTATTCTTCTTGGCAGCCGAGATGCCGTGATCTTGTGTCTAACTGTCTATCATGTCGTCCATGTCACGCTTCCAAACTGATGATTTGGTCAGTGGGCTGTCAATATCATCTGGCATGACTTCACACATGACAGTGGTCACCGTTGATCCCTCAGGAGTCAGCCAGGAACAGGCACCAGGTTTGGCTTCGAACCGCGGGAGTTGAAGCCACAGAATTCCTGCCCTGAATAAAGAAGCTTTCCACAAAATCTTATTGATGTGTATATCGCCACGATCGAATTCGATTTCCATGGCTCGGTCCTTGTTGTGCGTATTCGTTGTGTTTCAATCACGGCACAGCATCCACTTGTGTTTTGGAGTTCCGTGTATTTTTATCGCACTCGGAATCGTGTCCGTGTCTAGCAAGGAACCCGCGTATAAGGATCCGACAACTTGATCACAATTAATCCCAATCTCCGCGTATAATAGATCCGATATCACAGTCAATTCAGATTTACGTACCAGATGCGAAATCATCCCAATGCAAGTTCCCCTCAGTGCAAGTGAGTTCTTCAGTTAAAGTCCAGAACCTGGTCTCTGCATTTGCTGGGGTCCCTGCATTAGCTTCCATTGCCAAGGAATGGGATAAGAAGAGTTCTAGACTTGAGTTCAGCGGGTGCTCAGTGGCGCTGTCATTGTACTGCGTCTGCTGCCACTGATGTTGTTGCCGTTTTTCCTTGCCAAAAACGGACCTGAAGCTGGAATTTTCATTGTTTCTATTGCCACTTTTGAAGGTTTGGTGGTGATACAGTCGCTTCAGCCGATGACGACGGTGACACTTAGTGGCAGGACGGCAGTTGATTGAACCACTGTATTCGGATTTGCGCTTGATACGAATAAGTGGTGACAATCAAGTCTCTCCTGAGTGGGAGACGCTGACCTGTAGTGATCCCTGTCAGGGTGTTTTAATGCCCACAAATATTGGTCTAATTTGAGATCAGTGCCACAACGAGAGCATCATGCAAGTTGATGTCAATCGAGTGCATTTTTGTGTCGTTGAAGGTAGTCGTAGGTGCCGGGATACTGACGTCTTCAATTTCTTCGTCGATTTAAAGCCAGTCGCTTCGATGTGTCGATGTCTAGAATGCAATCAACACTTTCAGTTGGGTCCTTATCAGCAAATAGGAGCAAGACCTGTAAACTTGTCAGCGCATAAACTCGCCTGAATGATCAGCGCGAATATGCACAGAGATTTGCTGAACTTTATGTTTGAAACATCAAATTGGAAGCAATGCATGCCAAACGTGGTGTTTGACGTGCATCGTATAGGAAATTGGAGCGGGCGGAAATGGCTGCCGCCCAAATCTGTGTTTCGTCTCGAAGGCCGTGTCGTTCTTGTATCAACGTCGTACCTACATATCCAACCAGTACTTTCGGCCTGTCCAAGATGACGTAGCCTAAGAATGGGAGAGAACATGCGAATGAAATTGAAGAGGCCAGCGCTGAATGGTGGATGACTGCTCACCGAGATGGGTTCGATGCAGCAAATGTGAGCCCTCAGGTGCCCTTTCGTTGCATGAGGCAGCCTGTACGGGAAGCATTTCGGAGTATCTGTCAGCGTCATCAGATGCTGATCGATCCAATGACTGGAGACATGGCTCGACTTGCGAAGTTCCACGTCAGTCGTAATTGGAACCGCAACGAGCGCTTGTACCTGTTGCCGATGCATCTGGCAAGGTCCGGAGAAAGGTGACAAGATCCCATCAGCGCAGACGGAAAGACGGAGGGTTATAGCTTGAGACACAAAGCGATCAGCTCGACCTCGGCCTACTGACATCGTATCTCGGCCCTCAGTCAGCGTTCTTCAGCTCTATGCCGGGTTTGGTGACTTGCAGCGGCAACCAGAACGTCGTAAAGTGTAGAAGACATCGTCGCTTGACCCGAACAGCGCGGACTCGGTGGGATCTTCAGCTCCATGAATATTGGAGGAGTTGACAGAACCCAATACGCAGATGGGAAGACTGAGCTTGGTATCGAGACGCGAAGCTATTTAACTTGACCTATGCTTGACGTCAGCGTAACTATATACGCAGTCAGTGTCCCAAACTGTTTGCCCTTAGTGCCTCTTGGGCGCTATTCGAGGGCTGGGGAATGGGGAGCTTCTGGTACAGCGGCCAGACGTAAACGATGAAGTCGGCATCTACGACCAAGTGTCAGAGTTTTTTAACATATGTAGGCGCATCAATACTCTTCGAGGCAATCACAAGGTACGAGACAGGGGCGTGGCTTGTTACTGTACAAGGACCATGAGCTCAAGATCAATGCCGGTCATTATGTCCTTTCGACTGACTCTCAGTGCCTGTTAGTGGCTGCTCGACGGGGTGAAATGGCAAGGAGCATGTGGCATAGCGATCGGATGTCAGTTGTCAAGTCGATATTATTGTTTGCCCGAGCGATAGAGTCGTGGAAGCGGCATCCTCACTGGTTGCCATTGTGTCTAGGAACCATCAGCATCATTCAAAGCACGCAGAGAGTGTGTAAGATCGCCGTCGTTGCTCGGTGTTACACGGGCAATGAAAACTTGAAGCCGATGCCCATCGTCGTGGGCCCCTTCAACATACCACTAGTGCTCCGTCGAGGTTATTCAACGGCAAAGGGGTTGAGAGGCGTGTCCGGCGCCGCGGTTGGACGTTGATCGTAAGGTCAGTATGCGTAAAGGTCCGGAGGCCGCCTCTTCATCGATCACAATGGTATCTAGGCATCATCAACACTCTTCGGCAATTGAGATCGAGCACTTACAGAGGCTGAACAAGTTGCACGAGTCGGCGAAGAGCACAGGTGATTCCCTGGGCTGTTAATGCTGAATTGCGCTGACTCTGACTCACCTCTGGTCGCACTCCGGAGCCCAGAAATCGGGAGCTTCTCGAAAGGTGCATGAGAGTGCAGCACTGCTCCGTGCTCTACAAGTATCCAAAGCTCCAAATTGGTATCGATCCTCCTGTGTGGTGTCAGTCTGAGGCAAGTCGATGGATCTAGATAATTGGTGTGTATCTGGCATATCTGTCGAATGTCAATCCACATGTCAAGAGAAGCCCAAGCTCGATGGCAACGTCCCTGGATCACCATTGAGTCCAGGTTGTCGTCAGCACTCTTCAGTAGATGGAAGATGTTTGAGCAGGCGGCGAGAAGCACATGGCAGTTGTCTGGGCTGATTAGTGCTGAGTGTTTGTCATTTGTACTTCTTTCTATCAACGCAGTTGATGTCCAGACACCGAAGGGTTGCTGAGAGTATATGAGTGCGGTCTTCTTCGTATGCTCCTATGAGCACTCATGATGATAGCGCTCTGCATTCGAGCCACACTGAGTCCGTAGGAAACTTGTCGTCAGGAGTCAAGCACCTGTATCTCATTATCAGACATGCTTTCCGAAGGACATGTTTCTGGGCAAGGAACTGATGCTGTCACTCACATATGGCGGGCTTAGCTACAGTAGATGTTTGATTCAGAAGCATCATCGAGGGCCGCCTGTCAATCCGTAAGTAGTTAAATCCGCCACTGACCAAAGACGAGTCGTAGTAGGTCATGCTATGTCAGCATCTAGTCGGTAAATTCTCCAGCGACATCGAAACTTGGGGGCAGTACCTGCTAGCAGGCTTGAATGGCATCGACATGCTTGGAAAGGTGAATGCATGGCGCTTCTGAGACTGGAAATATTTTAGCTGGGTGCTTGCTGCAGCGTTATCGCCCTACTCGCCTTCACCTGCTGATCCATGGGCAGCCCTCTTCGTTATGGCCGCAAGGTCAGTCGCAGTCGGACACGGTCGGACAACGAGGTGTGGCTGCATCTCATCAGTAGCGGTCCTGGTGACAAACTGGACAGTACCTCTGAGCAGATTTGCTACCTGTCAACAAATTGGTTTGGTAGGTCTCACATGGCGTTGGCAAATGCCGCACGATCTGTATCGTCAGTTAACCAGGCGGTCTGGTATGATGGACATAGAACCTACCGAGAAAGGTGAATGGTGGAAGCAGGACTAAGAGAAAGCGACTCTGCAGCGAAGTCCGGATAGGATCAGCGACAACTCAAGGGGCGAGGATATCGGAGGGTCGAACGAAGGTGGCCTTGGTCCTGCGAAGAGGCTTGTTGACCCCGCTGTAGATTGGCAACATTGACGATATTCGAATAGCGCGCCGCATTGGGCTTCTTCTCCTCTACATGGGCAGCAGCGTCACCGCAGACATGCTCAGCTTCAAGAACGAGTAATGAAAGAAAGCTTTCTCCGTTGCCCTCGGCGTGCTAAGTTCTCTGTGCTGATATAAGGTCTCAGTCACAGGTTTCAACTGCAAATAACACCGGCGTGCCACATGGACTGGGGCAGTGTTGATACCTTGTCTGGGGTTGCAAAAGCAGTCTTTGACTGTCAATATGCGAATCGATGGTGGCAGAACAGACATACATAGTGCTTAACCATGGCCGAGATATCTCCTGCTCGAAGACCCTTGGGATGCTTCGAAGGGCAAATTGATGCTCTGATCAGTAAAAATTTTAGCTATGCCGGGTCAATGAAGAAGTATTCTCGGCTCGCTTGCCTCAGACGCTGATTTACAAGGAGTCATCTTTGGGGAGGCCAGTCGTGTTGGCCATGGTGAGCAATCGAAGGGGTATGTCTGGGTCTCATCAGTAAATTCCTAGCAACAAAAGATGACAGTACATTGATGCTTGCAACGTGGTCGTAGTGTTTATAACGGTTCAGTAGCTTCGTCATCACCCTCGTGTCCATCCTCTGCACGAGCGTCTAACACCAAGCTTCATACTCGAGTCAGCCCGGAATTTGGTCGTGGAGATGGCTCTGACTTAACACTAAACTCCGGTGATGTTTTCCAGCGGGAACTCAACTTCATCGCTTGAATAGTGGTGGCTTTTGTCTATTGTTAGATGATGGATCAGGGTTGTCAGCTTAGTTGTGAATCATGGCAACATGGTTCCAGTGCAGCTAAAGTCAGTATATCGAGATCTGAGCTCGAGAAGCTTGGCCAGCAACTACGGGCCGCAATTTGTGACTGCCAACTTGACATTCCGCGTGGAAAGTGATGATTCTGTTGATGAAGGGTGATGATTGATGGCAGACAGATGATGGGATTTGGATGTCGAGATGGCTGATGGATGATGGATGATTCTGCTTGAGGGCCAGGCTTGTGAATGGGAGCACAATATTTCCGCTTGAAATGAAGAGTCCGTTGAGGAACGGCGATGGGCGATTGATGATGAAAGACGGTGGGGAGGGGAGATTGATGATTGTGTTGAAGTGATAAATGAAGATGGATGATGGGCGATGGAAAATGAGGAACTGGGGAACTGAGGCGGCTCACGATCAGCTCTTGCCATTTCATTTGTTCCCGTGACCTTGCCATGTCTTCAGGAAGGCATCACCACTGTTTCCAGGAAGCAACGCAACAGTGCTTTCACCTGCCATTTGCATGCATCTTTGACTCAACACCTTCTCTTCTCATCACCATCCTCTCAAACTCTTCATCATCTTCATCACTCTTGTTTATCACTGCATTATCACCATTCTTTTCCTTGCCCTTATCGCCGCTTGTCGTCTCATTATACACCATGGAGAAGCCGTTCGCTGGACAATGGCTGTACGATGATGAAGATCTCGCCCCAGTCAACGTCCTATGGAAAGCAATTTTCTGCCCTTGCATTGTTTACGGTCGATCCAAAAAGAGCTACGGTGATGCTGTCAACAGGGAGTATGAATGTGATTCACCCCCAAATGGCCATGTCAGATTCAGAGTCAGCAAGAAAGGAATCGTCGATACACATGAGGAATACTAGTCGAAGCCTCTGAAGAACCCGGCAATTTCTGTTCCTTGCTTGACATTCGCTGCCTGCTTGCCTTGTAGGTGTCCCTTTGCAAGTCAACCACTCTAACATGTCTAGTCTATGGTATCTTGATCTCCAGACTGCGTTCAGATGTTCGCGATCTCTACAACATCCAAGGAACCCGTAATGATGACAAATTATATGGCTGCTGCTATCCATATGACACCCTCATTCAGATCGAACACGAACTCATCAATCATGGACATCATCGGAGACGCAGTTGCTGTGGGTATGAGACCGAACCTTCAATGACCACATCCTTGAGCACTTCTAGATCGCACAGCAAGGTCACCACTTGTGATACGGAACCCGATGAAAGCCTTCCATGCATTCCCGAAGGTTCATCCGAGTGCACGTCTTCAGCCTCATCTGCAAGTAGCCGAAGCAAGCCCCGGGAGAAATCAATCGCTCAAGATCCGGTTGCACCCACCGACGCAACGCTTGACCACAGTCATGACCTCTCCAAAGATCCAAAAGGACCATATCGAACCAACGCACCTCACCGGTTGAAGGATGACAGTTCTGCTCCTGTGTATCCTCCTTCAATTCATCAACTTCGAACCGATACAAAGGCACCTGCCAGTCCACCTGCAGTTCATCGACACGATTTGTTTCAGGACGCAAGCGAGACGAATGAGACCCAACCCAATCACGACATTGGATTCGATCGAGTTGAAACATACCGAGCTAGTCCTGATCATCAGCTTGGGCAAGACGAAAAGACACCAGGAGCGTTTCCTTCATCTCATCATTTGCACCATGATACGGTGATCCGGACCAAAGCACCACGGCAGCACATGCTTGAAGATGATGAGCAAGGTCCGAGCAGGTCGGTAACTCGTGGACCACACCATCTTCATGAGGACAAGTGAGTGAGGAAGGCGAGGAAAGCGGCGAGGTCAAGAGGCCAGATGACAATTCGGTGGAATATTATTATGATTCAACCTCAGACACGGCAGTAGTATTATCACTTGATAGGGGCTTACAATAGATATATCTTCAACTGCAACCTCATGCGACCATGGCGGTAGAGTGTATGTTGTTACTGAAGCATTGGTGCAAGATGTCCAGACTTTATGGTCACATATGGTCTCTGAGTTGGCAGGCTATGCATGCGACCAGGTCAAATTTGTGGCAAACGCCGAGCGAATGTTACTGTCCCGCCTCCCAGCCTCCGACTTGCAGCTCGATGCATCGGCGTTGCACATAAGTATCATCAAGAGGGGTCCGACACGGACACGACGCGAGAGTTCGCGGGTGGTCTGGCCTTTAATAGTAACAAGCCAGGTTAGAGTTACACTTTACAGGGACCCGTTTCAGTGGAGGCAATAGCTGGTTGGCGATCGTCAGATCAGCTGAAAGACGACAACCAATTGGATTTCTGTGTCTGCCAAGGTTGTGATGAGACCATGGTCGCATATTGGCGGCCATGCACAGAGCTGGCTGGGCACAACAGCAAGACGAGTTTGGGCATTGAGTTCAGGCTTGCACAGATCAAGGAACACGACACTCGCGTTATATTAAATGTCTTCATCCTGCATGCTGAATCTCCCTTGCATTGGCGCTCAACGCGACGATTGGATACGACATGGAGCAGACTGGGTTGACGCTTGTGGAGTTTTGGACGTCCCACAAGGCCAAGGCATGTTGCATTGAGCGAATCATTTTGGAAAAGTCCTTAGCGGTGACCAACTTGCATTGATTGAGGGGAAAACACCTCAGGCAGAGATGGCCTTATCTTGAAATGATCAATGCTCTGGACATCGACGATCAAATTCCATGTACTACCGGTTGGCTTAATTAACACGGTCGCGAATCTGCATTCTTGTTTCATACCTGTCGGCCCACTGCCATCTGTAGGCATTCTAGTGACCTGCTTCTAGTGGCCGCCGTCACGTCCGCGCTCACGTCCAAGGCACGACGCCCTAAAAGGAACCCACTTTCGCGCTGAGCTCCCTTATTACCGATCTTCTCCACGCGCCCTCCGCACCAGAACCCACCTTTGGCACCTCTTTTCTACCCGCTCCCTCCCACTTTCACTCATCATCGTCCTCACTCATTTACACGTTCGACTCACGCGATAACAATAAACAAGAACTTCACTCGCTGCTGGGTCCATCATGGCTACTGTCACTCGTCAACCATTTGCTCCCCTTGACGGGACTCGTCTCCAGACCTTGACCAGTCTCAAGAATAGGCAAAATGGTATGTGGAGATGCGGAGTGTCTGGGCTTCACTGACATGACTAGCTTTGCCAACTGGTGGTAAACGAAAGGCTGAATTGATTGATACCGATGATTCTGAAAATGTCGATCCTACTTCTTTTGCCAAGCGATCAAAAGGTTCCAAGGACAAGGACATCCTAAAGGACAGCATCCTCAAGCCGTCTGCTTTTATCCTCAAGCCTACTGCACCTGTATCTGCATCTCCCATTCCTAATCGCCTCACGAGTCCTACCAAGACCCGGCGCACTCTTCAACCTAAATCACCCGCCAAACTCAGCTCTGGCATCTCAAAGTCTTCTCCCATTTATGCTCCAGCTGGTCGATCTCCCACACGAAGCAAGCGATCTGGTATCGCATCTAGCCGACGACGCACTGCTGGTCCCTACACTCGGGTTGATCCTCCTTCATTCAGTCTTGGATCTGCCGCTCCCTTTTCTCTCGATGCTGCTCTCAAGGGTACTATTCCTGGCTATGGCGCCAAGAAGGAACCCATCACTGCTCTGCATGAACCAGACATGAAGGCTAGCTGGTTCTTTGACATTCACGAGGACACACCCGAACAAGAGATGACCAACCTTCTTCAACACAGCACATGTGTACTTGACATTTCGTCCGACGAGGAGAGTCAACGGAAGCTCAACAGAGATCGTGCAGAGGGTCGCGATAAGGAAAATGTTCCCCCTCCTGATGACATCTCTCAAACTCGTCGCGCACCAAAAGCTGATGAGATGGTTGTTGAGAAAGAGCGTGTCGCATTGGGAGAAATGAACACTGCCGACTTTTACGCTGAAGGATGTGATGAGACATCTGTCATTTTTGTACCTGAAGATGAGCCAGAGGTGAATGCGACTGCGACTGCCGAAAAGCCCATCGATCCTTCAACAGAAGACATCGACAACCTAATGGCCAAGCCCACAGAAGGCCCAAGCAAGGCTGCAGTTTTGGAACCAATCGAAGGAACAGGAGAAAGTTTTGAGTTGTGGGAAAGCGGCAGCGCACATGATGAAGCTGTATAGGCATGAGGCATGAACAAGTCATGAAGTGTTATGGTAATGGATATGGATGGAATGAATGATGGAATGGATGGGTATGGATACGGATGGAGGAGTTTGGCCGGCGTTCTTCTTCTTCTTTAGGCTACCAAGAGCTGGGGCTATAGTTTTGTGATTGCATTATTGTCTGAGTATTAATTGATACCTGAATGTCTGAATGTGTTTCACTGAGTGTAAATTATGATCTGATTCATGCCGCACTGTGTCCCACGTGAACCACTAACCAAAACAGTGTGAATATTTCGTCAGCAATCCACTTCCCCTCATCAACCATCATGGCTTCAATCAACGATTTAGCTACAGCCGCGATTGCGAGCTCTGATACTGCCGATGATTCAACTCGAGGCGCATTCGTTGTTTTGGAGGGTTTGGATAGAAGTGGAAAGACGACGCAGGTGAAACTGTTGGAGCAGAGATTCGTCGAGGAGGGTAAAAAGGTCAAGGTTATGAGATTTCCTGGTAAGTTCAGTGGAAAGTGGTGAATTGTACTGATATTTTATAGACAGGACTACACCTATTGGTCAAATGATTGATGCTTATCTCAAGAGTGATGTCGAGATGGATGATCATGTTATTCATCTATTGTTCAGCGCAAACCGATGGGAAGCTGTGTGAGTATGCTGGTCTGTTACACTTCAATTCTGACCGTTTAGCAAACAAATTCAATCTCTCCTCGCTTCTGGTACTACAATTGTCTGCGACCGGTATTATCACTCAGGCATAGTCTACTCTGCCGCCAAGCAAAACCCCTCTCTGACCCTCCCTTGGGCACGAGCACCAGAACGCGGTCTTCCCCGACCAGATCTCGTGCTGTTTCTCGATCTGACCGAAGAGCAAGCTCAAGCTCGAGGTGGTTGGGGTGGAGAAGTTTATGAACGATCTGGTATGCAGAAACGTGTACGGGAATTATTCTGGGGTCTCAGCATGGGCGGAAAGGACGTTGCAGCGCAGGGACTTGGTTTGGATGAGGGCGAGGGCTGGACGCAGGAGGAGGAGGATCTTGTGGTGATTGATGCTGGCGGGAGTGTGGAGGAGGTTGCTGAGGAGGTTTGGAAGAAGGTTAGGGGTAGGGTTGAACAGGTTGAGAGGGGAGAAGTTGGAAGGACTGTGAGGGTTGTTAGGTGAGATGCCAGAAAGGTCTCTGTTGCAATGACAGCAAAAATGAATCCCCGAGACCTGGATCGAACAAGTGACCTTTCGGTGACGGTACAGTTACAGCCGAACGCTCTTCCAGCTGAGCTACTCGGGGATGGCTCTGACGATCAGAGGAGTAGCTATGGCGATCGGCGAGGAAAGTTGGATACATGAGGATTGGATGATGCTGTGCTCTCAACGAGGTAAGATGGGCTGTGACAGTGAGATTCGTGCAGGCTGCGGGTGCAGGAGACTGGATGCAGTGGTTGAAGTATCCCAAATGCAAGCTTGGTGTTGAGGCGTCGCATTGTGACACGGATAACGCGGGGTTTGTTTCATTTAATCCTATGCGATTGTTTTCTCAGACACGAGCTTTGCGACAATGCTTCCTTGCCACAATTCTACTTTCTCGCATTCAACCCTCATTCTGGGCCATAGGGTACCAACTTTGGTATTAATTGTGCTCAAGCAAATGTGCTGCGTATAGGTGCAGTTTACACTTCTCCTCCCAACCAAGTCCAATGGCTATTCCTCCGGTTTCGGAGATCTCCCCGAATAGCTCAGCTGGAAGAGCGTTCGGCTGTAACTGATATATGACACCGAAAGGTCACTTGTTCGATCCAGGTTTCGGGGAACTCATTTTTTGCATCTTTTCACTCCTACAAGTTCTTTTTATTAGCTGGGATTCTGGCATACTACTAGATTCATTGAGTTGTTGTTAATAACGGCAACTCTTTTTCGCTGTGGTTGCTAGTATATTTCATCTTGTGACTAAAAAGTTGAGTTGTCATGATATACTCATTGACAACATGAAAATGCCACGACCAGCAAAAGAAATCCCCGAAACCTGGATCGAACAAGTGACCTTTCGGTGTCATATATCAGTTACAGCCGAACGCTCTTCCAGCTGAGCTATTCGGGGATTGATGTTCGGTCGTTCGCTATCACTCCATAGAGGCCGCAGTCTGGGGCAGGGCTTGGGTAGACACTTCAAAGCATGCGCATCACGAGAGTTTTGCATAGAACATTGTACAGTCAAATCAAGCTTTTATTAATTAAAGACTACAGTCTTGTGTCCGTTGAGGAACAACCTCCTCTCAGCATACCACCGCACAGCAGCAGCAAGAACTTGGCTCTCAACATTAGATCCCTCCTCAGACAGCTCCTTAGGGTTCATGCTGTGATCAACACGAGCAACCCGCTGCTCGATAATAGGACCCTCGTCCAGATCAGCAGTGACAAAGTGAGCAGTAGCTCCGATAATCTTGACACCGCGCTCGTAGGCCTGGTGGTAAGGCTTGGCGCCCTTGAATGAAGGCAGGAAACTGTGGTGGATGTTGATGATGCGGCCGGACATGGCTTCGCAGAGCGTCGGAGACAAGACCTGCATGTAGCGGGCGAGGACAATGAGCTCGATGCCGTGCTTCTTGCAGAGATCGAGGATCTGGCCTTCTTGTTGCGCCTTGGTGTCTTTTGTGACGGGCAGATGGTGGAACTCGATTCCGTAGCTCTCGGCGAGGGCGGCGTAGTCGGGGTGGTTCGACACGATGACGGGGACTTCCATGCGCAGCTGGCCGGTCTTCATGCGGAAGAGGAGGTCGTTCAGACAGTGGCCGATCTTGGAGACCATGATGAGAACGCGGGTCTTGCGGGCGACGGGGCGGATATCGTAGTCCATCTTGTACTCGGCAGCGAGCTTATCGAAAGCCTCGACGAGGTGCTCGGTGGACTCGGTCTCGGTAGGTCCAAAGTGAACACGCATGAAGAAGCGCTCGGAGACGGGATCGGAGAACTGCTGGAGGTCGAGAATGTTGTGCTTGTTGGCGGCAAAGATGCCAGTCACGGCATAGACGATGCCGGACTTGTCAGGGCATGACAGGGTGAGGATGTGATCATTAGCCATGTTGAAGGCTATGGACGGCGTTGAATTGATGGGGGAGAATTTGGTGTAAGTGAGAAGAATTGCGACGTATCTTGTTAGCCTCCGTATGTCGACCGAGTATGACTCCGAGAACCCCACTGCGGGCTAACCCTCCACTATCGGAGATGCGTCGGGATGTGGCCATGGAAGCATTGAGTTGGTATTAAGTAAATTGAGGGAAATATGCTGTATTAAGATCTATTGAATAAGGCAGTAATGCGACGTGGATATCTGTGGACTGAGAGAAATGTCTTGTGATCGTCATGGTGAATTGGTATGACCGTCTAATATCCGTCTCCGCTGTGGCTGCAGGGTAACTGTAGAATCCACTGCTGAATCAAGTATTCAGACGTCAGATCTGATAGATAATCAGAAAGATACAAAGGTGTAATATAATTTAGAAACAATAAAGCTAATGCATGTCAACTCGGCCGTCACGTGGCGTTGATCGGAAGTCCATCCGTTCCCCACCATCGACACTCAACTAACATCAACTGCAATGCATCATGTCAGGTGGCTCTCGGAGCCGAGATGGCTGCTTCAACTGTCGAAGACGAAAACGAAGATGTGACGAGGAGAAGCCAACATGTCGAAGATGTCAAAGAACAGGAGATGACTGTGTCTTTCCGAGTCCAGCTTCAGCATCGAATCCGTTAAAGTTCATCGTGGCAGCTTCAAACGATCATTATCTGGTCCCGAGTGATAACCAGAGTCATAGCTTTCTGAATCTCTCACCTCAAGAACTCGTCGCCATTTGTAATTCGAGTGAGGGAAGGATTGTTTGGACGCAGGAATCTGTTCCCCGCAGTTTGTCACCGTTTGCTTTTGAGTCGGGTCGTTCAGTTGAGAAAGCTCTCGTCCAATACTGTAAGTATTCTCACCACGAGTTGTCGCCGCTAACAGATTAGATGTCGAAATAATATCTAAGAGCAGAGTCTATGTGGATACAAGTCGGAATGGCTTCCGTACATCAGTCATCCCACGAATGTTCTACCAAGGTCCTCTGTTCTCCGCAGTCCTGGCCATGAGCGCAGCAGAATGGGCACAAAACATTGTCCCAGATGGAAGAGACTACCGCGCTCTGTCAATGCAGTACAAAGTCCGAGCTCTCCATGAACTACAGCACGCTCTTCCAGATTCCCAAGGCAGTGAGGGCAATCTTCTCACCTGTGTTCTTTTGGCATCTCTCGAAATAGCACATGGATCGTGTCCGACATGGCTCCGTCATCTTCAAGGCGCACTCGCTCTGCTTGAGAGCTTCGGAAACAGTATTGACCCTAATGTGGCCGAGTTTGTACTCCAGTATTTCCGGTTTCGATATATTCTGATGGAGACTACACAACCTACCCACCAGGATTCGTTACACCAAGCAATGGCTGGGTTGGCCAAAGCTGAGGCTACACTCCCGCATTCTCGAAATCTGGTTGATGAACAGATTGGTTGCTCAATGGATCTCGTCGACATCATCAACGAAATATCGTCACTGTCCACCCACGACATATCCAAGGATCAACTGTACGCAACGGGCCAGGAAATTGAACAACGACTTGAGGATCTCTCTTTTCAGGGCACCGACGACTATCTCTTACGGAGCGCCGAGTCTTTTAGAATTGCAGCCCAAATCTACCTCCGCCTCGTGTGCTACAACACAGTCATTACCCACCCATCAATTCTGGCCCTCCACGAATCTCTTCTCTCTTGTCTTTCCGATATCATCGTTGAGGGACAGACTCGAAGGTCATTCCCAATGTGGCCGCTGTTCTTAGCAGGCTGTGCATGCTCATCAGACGAACAACGAAAGGTTGTGTTGGATCACTTCATGTTGATGGATAGTAAATGGCCGATCAGCAACATATCTGCTGTTTGGAACGCACTCAAGTTGATCTGGCATACAAGAGATCTTCAGGTATCGAGTACAAATCAAGACTGGAGGGAGATTATCCACAAGTTTGGATGGAAGCTCTCATTATCATGATCAATTCTATTTTACATGCCTGGGTATACGCTCTATGCTCTAATGCGACCGCACGCTAAACTTCCAACTTCCTTGACTCGCCATAGGATCCCTCGGTCCATCCCAGACTGGACACCATGATTCTTTAGCTCCTTCGTCTGCTCGTGCTCTTGATTCCTCCACCATTCGCATGATGAATCTGCTGTCCTGTACCTCGTCTTGTTCATCCTGATCTTGAGACAACCATCCCTCTCTCCGTCCGTCACCAGAATTAATTCGATGATCAAGTGGTCGGATATCATGAGATCCTGCGCTAGCCGTCCTTCCCGTTCTTAATCGTACAGGCTGCCCCGTCAACATGGCCATTTCCACGTCCAAGTCAATCATTCCATCTGAAGGCCGATTCGGTCGAGAGGGCATGTGTTCTGTGGACGAACTAATCCATCGGAAACGCTTTTTGAACAAAGAGGTCCGTGTTCGATCGCGCGGCCAGTTCGGGTTTCGTGCTCGTCGACGTTTACGGACATGATGCTCGATCAGGAGGTTCAGAGATGGAAGACAGGCGCAGACGAAGCCTATTGTAATCTCGAGAGCCCTGAAATCGTTAGACAAGCATTATCGGGCTGAAAAACATACGTTAGAATGCTAATCGGCGTATAATCGACAGTGATATCATCCGAGTTCAGAAAGTCTACCGCTTTGGCAACACGGAACAGTGTCAAGGCTGTGGCGATTCCACCGGCCCCCAAAAGCAAGACAATCTTGATCCTTTTTCCTATCGACATTCTGAGTTTCCAAGTCAAAGGTATTGGGATCAACAGAATGACCAGATCCGTGACAATCGATAGCGATAGATCTGAAAAGAAGATCTTTCGCTGGTTAAGACATCGCGCGTTTCTGACATCTGGGTCCCAATATGTCCGAATGGGATAACAGTTGACAATTCGAAGTATTTGAATTGGAATATATGCAACCAGTAAAGCCCATATCAAGATCTTGATTCCCTTGGCGACCCGTGGTTCGACAGCAAAAACTCGTGCCATGAGAAGTAGAATGGTCGCTTTGGTAAAAAAGGCAGCTGGGATATAGACAACCGTACTGGCATAAAACCACTGACTTGTTAGATCGATCGTGTGACACTTGGGCTGCTCACCTTTAACCAGTTGTAATATTCTGGTTTGCGAATCTCCCAAGCATGATAACCTGCTCCATACCGGGCCACTACTTTGTTAGTGACGCAACGAAAAGGGAATAGACATACTCATAAAGGCAGTGACGCAGTACATGATGGCGGTGATCTAAAGGTTAGCCATAGCCAAACATCAAGAGTCGGTCATACAAATGCTGCTATACACGTCCCTAAACTGTTAGCTTTGTCTAACATAATATGTAGACATACAATCTTCTAATCCAAAGTTCCGGCTAATCGTTTTCTTCACAAAGATTCGTACTATAAAAAAGAGTGTGATAAAGAATACACATATCGTCGTCAAGACAATATTCAACGTCCAGTAAACGTCTTCAGGATTCTTATAATCGGGAACAACCCCAGGAGGGGCATTTCGATTCGAATCGGGACCTGTTGCATTCCACATATCGTGGAGATGAGGCCGAATTCATTGCAAAGTGTAGATGCAGGACGGGAGGCGATGAATACTTGATATCTGAAAGTCAAGCTTTAACTAGTGGATCATCGGGGAGCCATCCGTCGACGATCAACGCCACTAACGGTTGGTGCTGAACTTTGTTTCTGTTACAGGGCTTCCTTTGGATTGAGGTCGCTGCAATGACTCAAGGCGACAGGTTAGGTCGTTGATCCTGTGGCGTAATTGGGCAAAACATGTTCTTGAATGACATATGCGAACGGTTGTAGGTAAAGTTGGCCGATTTGGAGGAGTATTGATCTTGGCAAGGCTGTACGATCTGACCAACGCGAGTTGTTTCGGATATTAAAGTCAAAGCCCTACCCCCCATGAGTACAGCTTGAAGCTGCATATAACATTGTCCCAAATTCATCAACATCTTCCAGCCATCGATCTACCCTCCGTCGTTGGCGTTTTATTTCTTCCTCACTTATTCCATCTGGAAATGGCCACAATTCATCCAGTCGAAAGGGTTCACTTCCCCATTCGGCCAGATGAGAGTTGTAGCTTTGTTCCCATCCATTCCGATCAGCTTGCCATAGATATTTGCTCGATGGCGAATAGAGTCCCCTCAACTCGGTACCGAGATATGTGGTGAGCCCATCATGAGCCGACAACACATTGTCCAGAAAGTACATGGTGTATAGTGTTCGTCTCTTGGCCTCGGCCATAATCCATGATTCCCATTTCGGTAGGGCACCTCGTTGTTCTGCCGCACATACAAGCCCTTCACGAGAGGTCGCGCATGCAATCTCTTGAAGGTTGATCATTGCCTGACGAAGAAATGGCATTGAAGGCCCCAAGTGAAAGAACAGAACCATGGAATAGATGAGGTACGCTTGAAACACTCCAAGAAGATGGATGCCTTCATATGCTCCTCGCTCTTCGTAAAGCCTAGTCATTTCTCGCTGGAGGATATCTGCGGCGATACTCACGTTGCCAGGTAGAGGGTCGCATATTCGGACCAGAGTAAAGCAGGTTGAGAGTGGCACCAGTGATTGCTGCATAGGATGGATGAATGGTGGGAGACGACCTCGAATCACTGTCGAGGCATAGGATTTGAGCATTCGGTAGACAAAATTGATAACACTTTGACTGTAGTTCTTGGGCGATTGTCCAGGCAGAGGAACATACGAGTTGAGCCATCGGTTCTTGATGTCGTCGCTGTTGATCGGACACACGAGGTCCAGTGGAGCAAAGTGAAGGTCAGCTGGCGCGTCTGTCTGGAGCGAGCTCTGCTCAAAGTCCAGAGTGTCCGACGTGTTTGAGTTTTCCCAGTTCTCCGAATTCCCAGAGTGCTGCGAGTCTACGATCGGCTCTCGAAATCTCCCAGGATAGCTGCATGTTAAACTCCGCAAGGCACATCGTCCACAGGTTTCTTTGCGATCACATTTTGCTTTTGCGGTTATACAATGCTGACAAGCTTTGACTCGAGTGGTGGAATATCTTGATCTTGAAGGTGCCATGATTGAGTGATCGAATTGCATCCAAAGAGTCTTAAATAGTCGGTATTGTGTTGTTCCGACCCGTACATCACATTCATGTCGTCCGATGATACATCAGACAGCCAACAATTGACATGCTGAAAGCAGCTCATATTCGTTGCTACAAAGCCAACCAAACGCCAGAAACAATCCAACTCGCTCATCACCAACTGTCGTTTGTCATTCAAGGAAATAGAATGAGTTCCTCGTGATATTGGAACTCGAAGGTATCACCGCCTCGTTTTCGTTTCCAATTAACCCATTTTCACATCTCCATTAGCCTCAGTTTGAGGAAGCATTGGCTTCTCATCTTCTTGAGCTCTTCGTTTGCCCATACGGTCGAGCCATTGCTCAGCGCTGACAATTGTTCCATCTACAACACCACTTACTTGAACAACCATGTCCAAACCTTCTTTAGCCAATACCAAAACTTTGTGTGCACCTTCAGTTAGAGCCGTCTCGTTGTCTTGTTGCCCGGCATTCCTGTCGGTCATGGTGGCGACACGGAATCGTTGGGGTAGACTAGTGAGATGACGTCGCACAAGGATTCGTGCATTTTCTGGCAATGCGCCTCCTGCGTATTTCGACACAGTATTGATGGCTTCTCGGAGGGTTCTGAGAACATCACCCTTGAGGTTTGAGATGCGAGCAGCAAGTTGAGAGCGAGATTCAGGATCAGCTTGTTCGCCAGCTTGTCCGTCTGGTACCTTTTCGTACTCTTCAAGGGTGGTCTTTAAAGCTGAGATCACACGAGCAATGTGATCATTGGCCCATCGAAGCCATTGTAGACAGTATTTGAGACTGCGCAGACTCTCCTGGCTCATGGCAACACTGAGACCGGACGTAGACGTGATCAGACGTGACTGCCAGGCGCTGTTTGGTCGCGATGGCCTTGGTGAATTGGAATCAGTCTCGGTATATGCGGGTGATCGCAACTCATCGTAAGCAGGAAGCGTGTCGACGGTGCTAGTAGTTGACATGCGACGAGACATGGTCTTTGAAGATGGCGAAGGCGCTGTATCCATCTGTTCATCGCTCATTTGTTGCATTCCTTCAGACTCAAATCGCTTGTTGCTGACTGCCTCATCCTCATCCGTTTTGCGTCGCTTCTTGCTGTTGCCGGTTTCCAAATCCGACGTTGAACTGTTTTGTCGCCTTCCGGCACCTAAAAACCATCTGACACCTCCTTCAACACCAGTCACTCGACCGACTGAACCAACAGTGTTCGCAATAGGTGTCAGGTATCCTTCAACATATTCGGCGCCAGATCGAAATCGCGGTGAAAAGTTCTTGGCACCACCGTATGCCGAAGTGGCGCCCTCAATTGTGCTCGCTAACAATGGATGAGTCGTCGTAAGGAGAGACAGAAGCGGTTCAGGCTGCGGAGACTGTGGTTGATTCGATTGAAGCCCAGAAGTTGGTGGACTAACTGGAAGAGAGGAATTTCTATGCGGCGGCGAAGATATAAAGTCTATGACGTTAGAAATGATCTCTGTTAGAATCGAAAACATACCTGCTCTCAAATCACCAAGCGCTTCAGCTGCCAGTCGCACATCTGGATCATCAAGGCTGACGCTACCAGCCCTTGTATCAAGAAGACCATCAGGAGAAGCAGCGCTGACGACACTGTTGCTACTCCCGTCAAGATCCATTCGTGTCGGGCTATCGATACTATGCGCAAGAACAGGCGGATAAGGCATAGGATGTAACGGAAGCCAAGTCTTGGTTGGCTCCAAGGCCATTTCGCTCGTAAGTGAACTCAGAGGTGGTAACTTGGTCTCGTTATCGGATTCGAATCTAGCCAAAGGAGGCAAAGAAGTTGGTATATCGGTAGGAACATCAGGAAACTTTATCGCATTTGGTGAAGCGACATTGGAATAGGCTGGAGGAGAAAATGCCATCAATGATTGAGGTCGAGCAGGTGGTGGTCCGAGGACATGACGAGACTCGGACTCCCGATCAGGAAGCATGTGATTGCGCTCCATGGTCGGCGATAACACGGATATGTCAACTCAGCATCGAATGAGATCGGCCAGTGGCCGCAAAGAATATCGCAAAGAGACAAAAGAAACGGTAAATCAATAATGGTGATGATGATGAAGCGGAGATGTTGGGGAGATTGGGAATGAGAGCGATCGTGGGGGGACAAGAGAATCCTGTTAACGTCAGGCGCTCGCGGGACCTTCTCTCCTACTGCAGGGACCGGCTGAACAAACAAGCCCAGCGCAAGACGATAGCCCACTAAAAACCGGGCCGGCTACAGTGGCTTCAGGTGACTTGTTTTAGAGGCGTAGTGGGGAAGATCGCTAAAAGAGTTGTACCCAGTATCAGGGCATCATCACAAGATATACCGAATTTGGGGCACTTCGCTTGATTAATGATGCGATAAATTTGTTGGGCCTAGGTTTTGTTCGCAGCATCACAAGATCAATTCAACTCAACGTTCAACGTCGAAACTAGAGTCGCTAAGAACTGTACCTGAAGCCTCTGGGCCTCTAGCACGTGTCAAAACTGGGGATGATGATGCACCGACATCACATGCAAAGAGAATACTCATCGTCACTATTGTTAAGCGGGTCGCCCGAGTCATGAGCAATCCACTAACAAGATCAACTCAAGCACATGCCACAGAGGAAGGATTATATCCTTTTCCTGATGCGTTTGAATGTTATTTTTCCATCCAATGGAATTGTTTGATAACGTCAGATGCGATTGCTCATTGATTGCTCATCTTGAGCTATGCTAATATGTTCCTTTTCAAGTAAGGTTGCATTTGCATACTCTTTATCCAAACCAGTCGGCATTCGGTTACTTTATCGGACCTGTATTTGGTCCCCGATAACTGATCAACATGTGAATTTGACATGTGCGATGAACGGTATCATTCATTCTTGCGGATACTAACAATATCGCGACGGGTGAGATTGTACTATCTTGGACCCTGAATCGGTTGATCGGATCATGTCTGCACGGACTGAGGAGTTTACAGAATCTCAGACACTCGAATTACTCTGGCAAAGTCGTTTAGTGTAGATTGTGAGCTGGATACTGGACCCAGGCCTCGCGTTCGACTTCGTGATAAACGCGAGATGGATGCACCGGCCACAAGCTCATTGGACATGCATTTGCAAATTTAACTTTGCCACGATCTTTACGAGCCCAATTGTTACAACCTCGAAAGATCCCTGATTGCAGATCTCGTCAAAGTAGACTGGCAGAGACCCTGAAGTCAAGGGCCCTCGGCCACGATACCCCAACAAAAGTCGAGGCTGCGAGGTCACCTGCCACGTTACCCCAGATCGCATGTCTCAGTCACGAATTTGTATGTCCGGCTCCTCTGACACCGCCAAAGCAACTAATAATACTCGGGCAGTTCTTAATGGAGCCAGGTCTCCCTCTCCGCACCACGAAATCGCAGCTCACATCAACGGCTCCACGGCTGAAATGACAGAATGCCATTCGGTTGCAGGCTAGGTAATGGTCTGCACTGTCTAGAGGGTGCGTTGAGGAGAAGGGAAAACAAACAGAGGCCAAAAAAAAACCAAAGCTTTTATCAAAATTTCTGATCCATATCTCACGTGACTAAAAGCTCAAGCTACCCCACCAATATCCGACATTCTACCGTGTCGTCACTGGAATGACCAGGCATCCAAAAGATGCCAGCGAAACAGCTTAACCACGAAACGATTGCGCCTCGGACCATGATGATTGCCTGCGCTTCTCTATAGTCCTTAATTACTATTCAGCCTCTCCTTTTTGATTCTTGTCTTTGTTACTGCGCATGACCTCTTCGTCTTGATATTGACCGTCGCATCTATCGCGACCTCCTTTCCGCTTCCGCCAAGACATCCAACATGGCATCCGCACTCTTCTTTCTAGATCTCAAGGGCAAGGTGTGTTGAACGCCACTGAGTATAACCTCGCTGACAATGTAGACCCTTCTTGCCCGTAACTATCGTGGTGACATTCCCATGTCAGCAGTTGAAAAGTTCCCTGTACTCCTTTCAGAAGCTGAGGAAGATTCCTCTGCTGTTCCACCATGTTTCTCCCACGAAGGCATCAACGTAGGTAGTCTCCATGCTTGGAGGCTCCGCTAACTGAATAGTACCTCTACATCCGCCATAACAATCTCTACCTCCTCGCCCTTACGAAACGAAACACGAATGCCGCCGAAATCCTCCTATTCCTTCACAAGATCGTCGAGGTCTTTACCGAGTACTTCAAAGCTTTAGAAGAAGAATCCATTCGAGACAACTTTGTCATCATCTACGAACTTCTCGACGAAATGATGGACTTTGGTTATCCTCAAACAACAGAATCCAAGATCCTTCAGGAGTACATCACCCAGGAGTCTCACAAGCTCGAGATCCAAGCACGGCCGCCGATTGCTGTCACAAACGCTGTGTCGTGGCGATCAGAGGGTATCCGTTACCGCAAGAACGAAGTGTTCCTCGATGTTGTCGAGTCTCTCAACCTTTTGGTGTCTGCAAACGGCAATGTCCTTCGATCAGAGATTCTTGGCGCTATCAAGATGAAGTGTTACCTCAGTGGTATGCCCGAGTTGCGTCTAGGATTGAATGACAAGGTCATGTTCGAGACAACCGGTCGAGCCACCCGTGGTAAAGCTATCGAAATGGAGGACGTCAAGTTTCACCAATGTGTACGACTATCACGATTCGAGAACGACCGAACCATCTCCTTTATCCCCCCTGACGGCGAATTCGAGCTCATGTCCTACCGTCTCAACACCCAAGTCAAGCCTCTGATTTGGGTTGAATGTGTGGTCGAATCCCATTCAGGCTCCCGGATCGAATACATGCTCAAGGCTCGAGCCCAATTCAAGCGTCGCAGTACCGCCAACAATGTCGAAATCGTGGTTCCCGTTCCGGATGACGCCGATAGCCCTCGTTTCCGAACAAACATCGGATCCGTTCATTACGCCCCTGAGCAAAGTGCCATTGTCTGGAAGATTAAACAATTTGGTGGTGGCAAGGAATTCCTCATGCGTGCTGAGCTGGGCCTGCCAAGCGTGAGAGGAGATGATGAACAAGGTGGCGGTATGATGGGTGGTTTCGGTGGTAGCATGGGAGGAGTCGGAGGTGTGGGTAAGGGTGCCAAACGACCTATCCAGGTCAAGTTTGAGATTCCTTACTTTACCACAAGTGGTATTCAGGTTCGGTATCTAAAGATTACCGAGCCAAAGGTACGAATTCCGTTGAATATTCGATCAGCACTAACAATAGTAGTTGCAATATCCTTCGTTGCCTTGGGTTCGATACATTACCCAATCTGGCGATATCGCTGTACGACTTCCTGACGCGGTCTGAGTCGACTACATAATCGAACGGACAACTACACCTAGCTCATGGATGGGATAACGAACATGGGGCAAACTGCAGAGCAGGGGCTTCATACAGGAATGAATAATAGACTAAATCAATTCAAGCTTAAGCTGTCAAACATTTGGTCAATCTCGAACAATAGCCCTCTCCCACTCAAAACTGTGGAGATCTTCTCGAGTAGAGTATTGGTTGTCTGGGTCGAAAAACACCTTGACAATAAATCCTTTTGGATCTTCAGAAGCTGTTGGGGGATCTGTGGTTGTTAGCTATATCAGCAAACGAATGGACAACATACGTCCTCTAGGAGCATCAGGACTTGTCCAAGCTCCATGTCTCCATAATCGATTGTGTCCAAGAAATACACTGTCTATCGAATGGTTGCTCATCACACTGCCTGGAGATGCATTCAATGCCATGAGCCCCAGAACAATGGGCAGCTCTCCTCCAAGGCCTGCTGAGTGTGGTGCATCACGTCGAGGTGCTTTGTAGGTCAGAGGAAGTAGACCGGGAATCCACGCAGGATTTCTGCCAGCAACGTGTAGCAAAGGACCAGGCCCGGGACCCATAGTGCTGGTGATGGTGCTCAGTTGAGAGAGCCCGGGAATGGATGGTGGATGAAATACACGTAGAAGTTCCCAGTTCGATATGGTGACCAGAGGATCATGTTCAGTGACCATGATTGGGAGCAGTGGATTGCAAGCAGCAACCCCAAACGTTTTATACTCCTCAGCCGGGTATACTTGTCCATACTGATCCGTGATGCAGTTTCCGCGGGCGTCCACCCTCAGTAATTGTCCTTCGGATGCCGGAAGCGTGGAAGCGTCTCGATACCATCGCCAATCTGCTGCTTCTGACACTTCGCCGTTCTTGTAGCGCATTACTTTGCTTGGGACTTCGCCGCGGTAGTATTTTGGCGAGCTGGGTGGAATGAGGTGAAGATAATCGTCACGTCCTGGATTGTGGATGACGAGTTTGTTGGCGATGAACAGGAAGCCTGGGGTGGGTTGGCTTGAAGAGCTCCCTTTCCGGCTTGAGCTATGCTTTGATGTTTTCTGACAGTGTTAGTTGAGCCTGGAGCTTGGCTTTAAGCGTACCTGTTTCAGCATGATCACTAGTTGACTTGATCATCTGTCGATCACACTTGAGCAATTGCCATTTTATAACTCACTCATCCGCAGAGCCTCATCTCGGATTTACCACTTGGGCTTTCCTCGGTCACTAAACCGGTGAGGAAACCGACTTCCGGTGACTTGAAGCAATAGAGTGGGAGAATGACGACACCATACATGTCAGCTTCAGCAGTCTGCCAGACATTTCACATATCCATAAAGCCTATTCAAGACTTCTTGAATTAAGGATTGGTGCCACGCTTCATGGTACTTCTGAATGCTGTATGCAGGGAATATGAAAACACCCTAGTTCATGCAACATCATCGCGGCCCGGCCCCTCTTACGCTTCTTCTGCTCGACACCGGTTGACCCATACTCCACGGATAGATGGAGGAGCTCCAACCCGACACTCCCACCGGGTAAGTTGTCTTATTGATTTGTCAAGAAAGCGGGCCAATGGGCGAGATTAGATCTTGATGTCGATCAGTTGTTGGCGCTAACCCTTGATTATCTGGTGACTTGCGACTTGGCAACGTTGGATTTATGCGATGATAGGAGCTGAATTGCATCTGAGGCCAGAGGATGTCGGTGTCTCCGCAAGACATGTGTCTTGGTCGTGTGGGAACCTCGACAGGTGACTCGAAGCAACCAATGCTCAAGCCTCTTCTCTGATGGTGTTGAGTTCGGGTTCATTCAAGTCCGAATAGTAACTGCTCGCTTGCAACTCTTTGGGGGTGGCGTACACCGTAAGATGGTTGAATGTAACCGAGACAGATCGTCGATCGAATAACTCACAGCGAGGTCATCAAGTTGGTGGACTCGTGGTTCAACATTATCATACATCTCCGGTGATGTTTTTGCGATGCGAGTGCGGAACCGCGTATAGCGAGGCATTTCTTGTATGGGAGCTGGGCAGACTTCTACTCATGTCTCAGCCGGACGGTAAGCTCAACGGCTTAGAGGCCTGGATCGATCTAGACCAATTGTTTGTCAGTATCCTCGCTGGTGTTCAGTAGCTTGAGCTTCATCAATGTGATTGCTGATCAGGAGGAAGAGTTGGAAAACAATATGTGCAAGATATGGATCATTTAAATAGTAGATAACTGTAGTTTTGATTGGAATTGTTGCCTTGCGGATGGTTCGCAATCGCCTTCTGCACCTCTTGCATGAGAGGAGAGGAAACAAGATCTATCACATAACCCCGCTGGATCATCGCTTTGTACGCTTGGCTGGTCCAGATTCGTCGTCCATTGTCATCTCAACGTCTCCAGAAGATGCAGTAATGGCTTCTTGAAGTAGCTTCTTCTCTCCAAGTCTGACGGCAATAGCCATGCGAGTTCGTTGGTTGAGGTCCTGCTTGAGTAGGTTTTCGTCTTCGGAAATGCTCGTTGGGTATCTTGCTACCAGAGCCTCCAGTGTCTTGGCCAGTACAGCTTGGTGGATCTCGTCTCTCTTTCGCTTGTCAGGGATAGCATCGGGCTGTGCTTTCTTGATACCTTTGAGGAATGTCTTGAGTTGTTCTTGGAGATCTTCGGGCATGCTTTCGAATCGAGCGGGCTCGGCAAAAGTGCCATCCGAGTTGACCTCGCCTGTTTCTCGCTCCAAAACGAATGTGTCTTCAAATTCTTCGTCCTCTTCGAGAGCGCCACGCTGTTCAAGTTAGAAACGCCATCAGAGGGTGCACTCAACCTACAATCTGCTCCAAGACTTGACCTGGGATGCCAAAGTTGGAGGTCAGAGCTGACTCGACAATGTCCCAAGGAATCTCGACAACATCATAACGAGAATGCTTCTCGGTAACGTATCCGTATCTTCTTAGGAGCTCCGAGTTCGGGTGAGGACCATAGTAGTTGAGAATCTCTTCGCCCGCCTTGATGGGCCTCAAGCTGGTCACGGTGAGACTCTCCTCTTCGTGGTTGACGTGAGCCTATTCTGTTAGCTTTGCCAGTCACTCAGGAAAATGACCCACGTTGAACTCGGCGTCGGCATTCAGAATGTCCGCCATTGGTACCATTCCCATCATCGACTTTCCGTCTCGGTCTTCAACCCAACCATCTGCCTCCTCCTCTTCCTCCTCGTCATTTTCAAGGTCGAAAGCATACGCCATGATGGTGCTGCCCATCCGGTGGGCAATCTCGATAAGCTCTGCATCAGTCTTGTTTCCGGCGTTGAAAATCTCAGAGTTGCTTCGAATAATGGGAAGCAGTGTCTTTTGGAACATATTTTCGGCATCAGCCTTGCCGATCTTGTGTCGCATATGACTGGCTTGAAGCTGGTCAAGCTCATTGTCAGACCAAAACATGGGCGTATCAAATGACGAAGGAAGAACATCGAAATAAGGCTTCCACTTGGAGTTTTCGCCCTGTAGATACTCGTAAATCATGATGAGGATAAGCGAACTCCATGAATCCAGTCCTGGTGCATCATCGTCATCAGGCTTGTCGAGATCAAAAGCATCTGGAATCTTTTTTGGCAGCTCCGAAGTTTCAACATTGATGATTCCTTTTCTCGGAATGGTAAATAGAGTTGTTTCCGCAGGGATATCCTCGAGAGCGACTGTTTTGTTAGCCTCGCCTGGCAGCCATGTATAAGCACCTACTTATACCACGACCAGCATTGCGATCACGAAGATCAACAATTTTAATGGCGTCGGAGAATGTAGCATCTGGCAAAGACTTGAACCAGCGCAAAAAGCTTTCGCTCGTTCCGTCAAAATTCGTAGAACCCATCTTGGCTGTTGTTTGAAGAAAGTTGAGGCTTCCAGGTTGACTTGGGAAGGTCTTGAAAACTTTTCAGACCTCCTACCCTGTATGTTCGGCCACCTCGATTTTCACCACACATTGAACAATATTCATGCAGTCTTCATTAATTGTACACTATTTACATGCAATTGCGACATTAAACCTTAATCATTCTTCATCCCCATCGTGCTTCAACACAGGTGTCCTATCTTTGCCCTCCTTTGCCTTCTTAATCTCTCGCTTCTTCGGTCGCAACCATTCCTCCATACCTTCAGGCCAATACACTCTTGCTTGAGGACCTCCCATGCCAAAATCTTCAGCGCTAACAATCTTTTCAGGTACTTCAATGTCATCCTTCGCTTCTCCGTTGACGCCGTTTGCTTTTTTGCCCTTCTTTGCCTTCTTTTTGACGGCTTTTCGTGATTCATCTGGTCGTTCATATGGTACAATGTTGTTAAAAGTATCCCAACCTGGCAGTTTAAAAGTTCGCATTAGTTCAAAAACAGCTTGCTCCTTATCCTTGGCTTCAATCATTAGATCCATGTCGGGGGCACATGGTGGGAGAGTTTTGACTCTGGCGGAATGCTTGCGACGATCTCTTGGTGTGACTGCACTGGAAGTCTGCTCGCTGTAATGCATTTTCTGGGTAATTCCCTTCTTGGTCCAGGTAGCTTTGATGCGATCGTAAAGGCTTATAATGTCTTGGGAACCTTCTCTTATCGATGGGTCGAATATGATGTTGTGATGGTGGTAGTCGAGCACCAGAGGAATGTTGAGTTCTTCGCAAACAGGCAACAGATCGTGAACACTCCATGCGACATCATCGTTTTCCAACACCAATCGTCGCTTGACACTGTCTGAAAGCTTGGCATAGTTCTCTTTGAATCGGTCAATGGTTGCTTGCTTGTCGCCATAAGTGCCACCCATGTGCAGGATCATGACAGCATCGCGGTCAAGCTGTTCGGGAAGTTTGAGTAGAGTAAGCATCTCATCGTGATATTCCAGATCGCGCATGGCAGCGGCAACAACTTCTTTGCGTGGAGAACCAATCTGTGTAAATTGTCCAGGATGTGTCGTTAGACGATGATTCAGCTCTCCAGCTACTTTGCCAGCTTCTGCCAGCACCTCTGACGCAAAGGGCGCTAGCTTGTAACCATGTTCTGGATGACTTGCAAATGGAAACATCTCACTACTCAGTCTCATGAATCTGATGCCGTACTTAGCATTCCATCGAATCATTTTGACAATATCTCTTGCATTCGCCAGTCCCAATTCTTGTACATATTTGAGTCCTCGTTCGTGGTCTGCGGGTTTGTTCTTGTCTGGTCGGTTCTTGGTAGGGTGTTCTGGTTCATCAGGGTTTGTTAACGGGTGTCGATGTTCAATGATGGAGGCCATGCGACAGGTCCTCGAGGAAAAGACGGCCGGAGTTGCATTGCGCAAGTATGTATTTAGGCAGGCCTGGAAAGTCAGTAATGTCTGATGGTCACAGTGCTAAACTCACATATCCCAACCTTCCTTTCCATGGTAGAGGAAGAGTTTCACTGTTGACAGGGGGAGGCCTGTTGGCACCGCGGTCCATGCCGTCGTCTTCATCTTTGGCATCAGCGACATCGCCAGCAGCGAGTTCGGCGTCGTACTCATCCAGTGGTACAGAGTTAACAACTTTTGACTTTCCTTCCAAGTTGCCTCGAGGAACAACAGTATCCTTGTTCGGCGAGTACATTTTCGGTCGAATATCAGGTTCGTTGGCGGCTTCTTTCTTGACTTGAAGATCTGAGGACTCGACTGCAAGTCGTTGTGTTCTGACGACAGTCTGTAGCTTTTGCTCCATCTCGCTCAGCTCGCGCATAGCTTCTTCAACACCTTCGCCTGTATCCCAGACAGCCTTTGCTTTCTTTGGATCAGCAGCTTTCATTGGATCCGTGTCTGACTTTGGCCGTTCGGCAGCATCCTTTATTCTTCGACTGCTTCTCCTGGGAGCATCAGGCATCTCAGGTACCGGAGGTGGCGGATGAGCACCAGTTCTCTTCCGTTTCGATGTCATGGTTGTAGTCGTGCTGTATGCTCTACTAACTGAAAGTCGCAGGGAGAGAAGTCTTCCAGCAGATGTCAAGAAACGAGATGACATACGTCGAATGATGTAAATGAGGAAAGAAATGAATGTCATGAGGCGAAGCAGATATAATCGACAGGTCAAGTACCTGATAAATTCGGCAACGAACATTCTCCAAGATTTAAAGTAATGGTAGTCGGAGGAAGTGGCCCGAAGAGCCAATGACGCAGGGCGCGTCATGCATGGTCTGGGAACGATGTTGCATCCGGTAGGGCTATTGTTGTCATTATTTCCGGGGCAAACGTCTCTGGTAACACAATGGGGCATAAAGCCCCCTGCATCAACTGCTGAATTGCTGGCTTGTCGAACGGTCAATTCACCAAGCGATCGATGACCAAAATCCTCGATCCAGACCCTGCTGATGGCGATGAAGTCATTTAGACTTGGGTGGGCGGGATGATCGCCGATCCGTCATGGTGGCGGTACGTACTTTGTCACCAGCTTTTATTCCGCTGTGACGCTCAAACCACCCAACAACGGAAGACTGCATCAAACCGTAGGAGATACTCCGGAAGAAATGAGCACAGCCAATGAATTGAATCGGAAAGGGCCGGAGAAGTGTTGAATAAGCTCCACAAACAACTGAAACATTCAGATATACGGCATCGAGATGCTGAAGGTAACTGTTGTGGCTGAAGCTGAACTAATCAGGAGCCGTACCTTGCCACAGGCTGCGTGTAAGCATCATCAAGCTGCGTTGACAGTTGTATGAGAAAGCCTGGCTGGATAGCAACCATTGACATTTAAATTAGAGATTAGTGATCAATTAAGTGTGGTGGTGATCACCAAAATGGTGTCACGCTCAAAGCTGTTTCGCGACGTGGTATCCCTTGGTAATACGGCACCCTGCATACAGGGCAATCATATCGTTCGATCAAGAACCAAGACGAAAGGCATTTTGAATGAAAAGAATGCCCGCACGTGTTTATCGTCATGATGTCGTCTTCAGCCTCATCGGTCGTCGTTTGTACACTTGGACCGGGTTTGGCTTGATTTGTCTCGTGAGACGTCACTGTTGAAACTTTTTCGAGAATCGGACGTGGGTGGGCGTTGACGGTGTGTACTGGTTCTGGAACAAGAGGACCTATGCAGATGGGACTGAGAATGTCAGCAAGATCCAAGGAGCGGCCCGTGCAGGCTCCGGCCGAGAAGCATGAAAGCGGAGACAAGACTTCCGTATCTCTTGACCGGAAGTGGATGCACTCACCATTCACCGAACCCGGACAGTGGAGTCTGAGCTTCAATGTCGGCGGTGGGATCGGGATTCGTTTGTGGAACGACCGTTGAGGTTGTAACGGTGCTGAGTTTTCGACGGGCATTGTCCAGTTGATTAGGTTGGGGATTGAAAACCTTCTCCGACGCTCTCCGCACGCTCATTCTGAAGCATACTCTTTTTCAGTTAGCAGTGGCCAATTTGACTGTGGAAGACATACAGAGGACCCATGATAATGATAAAGAGAAAAAGCACGAGCAGAATGATCCCAACTGGCTCCATTTTCAGCGATAGAAACGAAAATGCGGTGTTTTGTGAGGGTTCAGTAGTCAGATTGACAAGTGCGAGAATTGCCTGATAATGGTCGCGGCATGTGACTTCAATTATAGCAATCGAGACTGATTAAAGTGCTTGCAGTCGTGGCTACAAGCCCAAGACCTGGTTCTAGAACATCAGGGTGATTGTTTGGTGCCGGTTCGGAATATCGCAACGGCATGGCTGTCATCAACAGTTCTGACCATTGATTGATGAGTATTCCGAGCCGTGAGAGTGATTCAGCTTTAGGGCAAATGACGAGATGTTTATTGTCTTGGCAGAGCTTGGCAAGTGTTGCGAAGTTGATGTTTGGTATCAGTTGGTATCAGAAGGCTGAGGCTGTGAAGCCGCTATCTTAGCTTTGCACCGGTTGAGCGGGCGAGAGCCAACCTCAGCACAATGAACCTTGGCAGGTAGGGTACCTTCGGTAGGAGGGCTGTACTTCCTCTACCACCGCGCCATGATGAATCAGGAAGGACGAATAAGAGGCCAACATCTCTTTTCTCTTCTCTTACGTAAGTGCTGTCATATAATACGAATAATAACTACATTTTTTAATCCTGGTTCTTAAACGTCCAAGACTACTACGTAATTGCCGAATCTTATCTCACATATCGCGGAGACGGGAATCTGGGGATTGTTTAGACCCTTGAAGGTAGGAGGTGAAGACCGACTCCCCGATGGAGAGATCCGCTTTTCCGATACCTTTGTTTCTCTCAGAATTTGATCTAAAAATGACTTGAAGCTTAACAAGTACCGAGATAATGAATACGAAACGTTTCTACGACTGTCTGAGCACTTCTGAGTCTCAAAAAGACCAAGAATAACTGTTTTCAGCGTCAAATTATGTCATTGCCATGTGCCCTATCGAAAGAACCAGGTTGGAGGACCCAGCAACGCCAAGAAGCAAGGACCACCACTAATGACTTTAAGCTCTTGAGATAAACTTGGCGCATCGCTGGTTGTCTATACAATGATTCACAGCCTGCTTCAATTTAAGGTTGTTTAAGCTTCATGATAGCTAAATGTGAGTTAATCTTGAAACCCTCCAGGCTTCCAAGTACTCAAAACAGACATTCATCACACATGTTACCAACTCAGGTGGCAATATCTTCAACACTCGAACCTCCAAACCGCCTCAACACAATGCGGCTTACATCCTCCGACGTATCGTCTTGGCATATTACTCTGAATGCCAATCATCTCCACATATAAAAATTCTCCTCCAAATAAAATTGTTTAACCATGAGCGACCTTGGCGCAACCTTTGTTTCGCATGCACCTCCTGTGATGGTAACTCTTGGCACATCCACCTTGGTCCACCGGTGTCATACTTGGAAGGTTTCTTGAAGTTGATCCCCAGTGAAGGTGCAGCTTAAAAGGGCTTCTCCCTCTCCTCTTTCTAAAATTCTCAACTCATTCCTCTTCATCAACTGTCAAAATGGGCCAGAACGAAGAAGAGAAGCCTCACATCTCGGGCCAAGCCAACTCTCCCATGACGGCACCTGCTCATGCTCTTACCTTTGAGCAGGTTGCCCAGGAGCTTAATGGTAATCTCGATGATGGTCTCACTGAATCCGAGGCCAAGCAGCGTCTCGAGACTTATGGACGAAACGAATTCGGCGAACAAGAAGGTGTTCAACCTCTCAAGATCTTTATCGGGCAGATCGCAAATGCCTTGACTCTAGTAAGTTACCTTCCACAGGCTTCCTTCGAGTATACTTGAAAGGAAGCTTTAGAGATAACGGTAGAGTCGCTCATTTGCCCTTTGGGGGACAGGTTCTCATCCTTGCCATGGCTGCCTCTTTTGGTATCAAGTCTTGGATTGAAGGTGGTGTAGTAGCCGCCGTCATTGTGCTCAATATTGTCGTTGGCTTCCTCCAAGAGTTTCAAGCCGCCAAGACTATGGATTCTCTGCGTTCTCTTAGCTCTCCCACCGCTCACGCTGTCCGTAACGGTAACACTCAAGTTGTCGTGACTGCTGAGATTGTCCCTGGTGACATGGTTGAGCTCAAGACTGGCGACACCATTCCAGCAGATATCCGTCTTGTCGAGGCTGTCAACTTTGAAACCAACGAAGCACTTCTCACTGGCGAGTCTCTACCTGTTCGCAAAGAGATCAACAAGACCTTTCCAGATGATACTGGCCCTGGTGATCGACTCAACGTTGCTTATAGCTCGTCTACTGTGACAAAGGGACGAGCTCGAGGCATTGTCTTTGCTACCGGTACCTATACTGAGATTGGTCAAATTGCTGTTGCTCTTCGTGGCAAGTCTTCCAAGCGCCGACAGCCAAAGAGGGATGCCGAGGGTAACACCAACTTTGGTCGCTGGATGCAAGCTTGGACCTTGACCGGTTCTGATGCTGTTGGGCGATTCCTTGGTGTCAATGTCGGTACTCCTCTTCAGCGCAAGCTCTCCAAGCTGGCAATCATTCTTCTCGGAACGGCCATTGTGTGTGCTATTATTGTTCTGGCAGCCAATGATTTCAAGTCGCAGAGGGAAGTCATCATTTATGCTGTGGCAACTGGTCTCTCTATGATCCCAGCTTCTCTGATTGTTGTTCTCACCATTACCATGGCTGCTGGTACCAAGCGTATGGTCCAGAGACATGTCATTGTCCGCAACCTGAAGAGTTTGGAAGCTCTGGGTGGTGTAACCAGTAAGTACCACTCGGTGTTATGCAAACATAGCTAACCTTTTAGACATTTGCTCTGACAAGACCGGAACTCTTACCCAAGGTACCATGATCGTCAAGAAGGCTTGGATCCCTGGACGCGGCACATACTCTGTTGGCGCTTCCAATGAACCATTCAACCCTACCCTCGGAGATATCACCCTCACCGAGGACCAGCCCAAGAACATCGACTTCCAGAATGAAAAGTCCGAAGGTACATCAATCGACCCCGCTTCCCAGCCTGCTCAAGATCCAAGCCTCGTCGAGTACCTCAACGTTGCTTCACTTGCCAATCTTGCTACTGTCCACGAGATTGAAGGCGAGTGGCATGCTCGTGGAGACCCAACCGAGATTGCTATGCAAGTATTTGCTTCTCGATTCAACTGGAACCGCATGCGATTGTCGTCTGGCGATAACCCCCGCTGGCATGAAGTTGCCGAATTCCCCTTTGATTCAGATGTCAAGAAGATGTCCGTCATTTTCCACGACAGCGAATCTCAAAAGCAGTGGGTTTTCACAAAGGGTGCGGTTGAGCGTGTCTTGACTTCATGCCCCGTCTATGCTGCTGGCGACGAGATTCTCGAGTTCACCGATGCCATCAAGGAAGATGTTTTGAGCAACATGGAATCTCTGGCTCGACTTGGTCTCCGTGTTCTTGCTCTTGCCAGCCGAACGGATATCCCACACGTCGAAGATAACGAGGCTGAACTTGATCGTGGACTCTTCGAGAAAGACCTTGTCTTCCGTGGCCTCATCGGCCTGTACGATCCTCCTCGCCCTGAATCTGCCCCATCAGTCCGAAAATGTCACGAAGCTGGTGTCAGCGTTCACATGCTTACTGGTGATCACCCTGAAACAGCTCGTGCTATCGCTTTGGAAGTTGGTATTTTACCTGCCAAGATGTCCGAGATCCCCAAGGATGTCGCCAAGGTCATGGTTATGGCTGCTTCAGAATTTGACAAGCTGTCCGACGATGAAATTGATCAGCTTCCACTTCTGCCTCTTGTCGTCGCCCGCTGTGCCCCTCAGACCAAAGTCCGTATGATTGAAGCCCTTCATCGCCGCAAGGCTTTCGTCGCCATGACCGGTGATGGTGTCAATGACTCGCCCAGTTTGAAGCGATCAGACGTGGGTATTGCTATGGGACAGGCTGGATCTGATGTTGCCAAGGAAGCGTCCGACATTGTCTTGACTGATGATAACTTTGCTTCTATTCTGAATGCTGTTGAAGAAGGCCGAAGAATGTTTGACAATATTCAGAAGTTCATTCTGCACGTTTTGGCTGAGAATATTGCCCAAGCTTGTACACTCCTGATCGGTCTTGCTTTCAAGGATAAGAACAATCTGTCGGTTTTCCCCTTGGCACCTGTCGAGATTCTCTGGATCATCATGATCACATCTGGTATGCCTGATATGGGTCTTGGCTTTGAGATTGCCGCCCCAGATATCATGCAGCGTCCTCCTCAAAACGTATGTTTTGCCCTTCTCTTTATGAAATCCTGCTAACCTGTGTAGTTGAAACAAGGTGTATTTACTCCTGAACTCATGCTTGACATGGTCGTCTACGGCCTTTGGATGTCAGCCCTTTGCCTCGCTTCATTCGTCCTTGTTTTGTACGGCTTTGGCAATGGCGCTGATGACATTGGAGAGAACTGCAACAACACATACAGTGAAGACTGCAGGGTCATTTTCCGTGCTCGTTCAACAACTTTTGCATGCTTGACCTGGTTTGCCCTATTCCTCGCCTGGGAGATGATCAACATGAGAAGGTCTTTCTTCCGAATGCAACCCAAGAGCAAGAAGTACTTCACTCAGTGGATCTACGATGTGTGGAGGAACCCCTTCCTGTTCTGGGCCATTATCGCTGGTTTTGTTACCATGTTCCCCATCATTTATATCCCTGGACTCAACACCGTCGTCTTTAAGCATGCCCCTATCTCTTGGGAATGGGGTATTGTTTTTGTTGAGGCTGTGCTCTTCTTCCTTGGCATTGAATCTTGGAAATGGGCTAAGCGTATCTATTTCCGTCGCCAGGCTCGTAAGTCTACGGGCGGTGTCTCTGATCTGGAGACTCGCGTCTTTGGCAAGTATTATAGCATGGGTGGAAGCCGTGATGAAGAGAGTGGCCACAATGAGAAGAGTTCCGATTAGCTGGATGAATGGGCCACAACCTGAAGTCTGGTAAGGTGGTTGGTAAGTATGTCGTCAGTTAGGTAGTCCACTCTGCAAGCGTGTAATCGTTAGTTTAGTTAAATCGATACCTAGTTAGCAAACTCGTTCATGATCCAGTGATGCTCGAAATAAGTCTTGATACAGTAGTCCCTACCAGCCCATGAGCTACCAGTGATGAGTGGAAACTCGTTGCCCAGCTCGTTGCGTCTGGCTGGGTCACTCGCGGAGGTGTTTGTGAGGAGCCTGCAGAAGTACACCTTGATCAATGGGAGAGGCTGTAGACATTCGAGGAAGCAGGCTTACAAGCAGAACTTGCATTGATTGATGAGATTGCCAGTGCTAGCAGCCGGCACCTTTCAATAGCCTCATCTCTGATTCATGGTGCCTGCTTCAAGCTGTTCTTCGCCTTCACCTGGACCATACTCTCTTCTTCCTTTCAACTTTCCAACACCCCTTTATTGTCACATTCATCTCGTATCTTTATTCAGCGTATGGTCATCTGATTCTTTACTCGTATGTCGCTCATTTCACTTTATTCAAATTCTAGTTCATCCGGTAAGTTCATCAACCCCACCGGTAATAGCGAAACTGATGTGTTGAATAACAGCGTACGACCATCTCTTACAGTAGAATTAATTGAGATGAACTCCAAGCACACCAGTGGACTGAAGCGGAAGGCATCAGACAAGCTAGAAACTGATCGGTCCAGGAGGACGCAGAGACTGGGTCAATAAGACTCGAGGCACCATTCATCTTTTTGAAGCAAATGAATCCAAAAACCCTGCTGAGACAACTCGCGACAACACTCAGCTGGGAGGTAAGAAACCATGGCAGAAAGAGTTTAACTATTCATTTGCCGACAGCGATTCAGGTAACTCCAAGGCCGCGGGAACTTCCAACACCAAATCTTCTTGGGCGTCTGATGGAACGTGTTGAGGCTTTGGAGGCTGAGAACCGGGCTTTGAAGAAGAAGAACTCTGAGTTGGAGGACAAGCAGGCAAAGGTGGTGAGGCTGCTTACAGATGATTGAGAACAACTCACAACTCAACCAAGTAGTTGACATGCTTCTGGGCTGCATTATCTGGAGTTTGCTGGCAAGATGCATGCCGCTGATGGTATGCTGGCATGAGCGGTTTACAAGATCTAGACCAAGGAAGATCAATATCGTTTCATCTCATCGTAGAGATGGCCAATCATTCAAGTTTGAGTGGTTTTTCGAATGACGAACGAGGTTGCATCGCATCCAACCATTCCCCTCTAAACATTCGGCTGTGTGACGACCCTGTCATTGTGAAAATGACGTATTTTGAGGCCGGCAAGTTGACGGTGCGAATAACGATATCAGGTCTTTTCATGATTTGCCATATTGCAATCTCAAGATGATGAGAATACAATTGTGATAACAAACTTCTAATCGCGAGATAACAACTCGTTAATGCATTCACGTGCGTAATCTCACGATATTCCAGATGTTTCTTGCATCAAAGAGGGTGTACTAGAAATGGGACGACAAGGGTATTCCCCGTCACAACCGTTATGTACGACCAAAAAAAAATGACTGAAAAGGTTAGAATAACGGGATTAACAGAGAAATCCTTATTATCTTCATATATCGCCATCATTCGTTTAGCATCACACGCCGTTAATCAAGGCTTGGTACGTACCAGCCCCTCCAAATCCTGGGGTCTCAGGCCACTGCGTCATTGGATGTTATAGGCCCTCCCCGCCTCTTTTACTGATGATCTGCTCACGAGCACAGTGTTTCATCTTTCAACCTGATCTCGCGACTACATCACAGGCAAACACCACGTTCAACCGCACTTTATCTCAGATACAACGCCTTGGGCTTCAGCTCTGGCTTTAACCCTTTCAACTCAAGCTTCCGACTATACCAAAATGGCTTCTGCTGTTGATTCTCCCCCGGCGCACTCGCCTCCCACCCATCCTCCTCAACGACCTCGAGGTGAGCTGCCTGACACCATTTGTGACCTCTCTAACATTTCTAGGCATCCTCAAGAACTCGTATCAGAAATCTCCTCCCACTTCACCGAACCACGATCGACCTGCCAGCGACAAGGAGCTCACCATCGCCAACACTCAAATCAACGCTGGTCACCGTCGTTCCTCTTCTGGAGCTCGCCCCTCTGGATCCCGCCGACAATCAGGTGCCAACGGTTCCATCGGAGACGTTCTCGAACCCTCCCAGCGGCTCAAGTGGGACGAGGCAAACCTCTACCTCACGGAGCAGGAGCGCTCCTCTACCATGAAGATCACAGAACCAAAGACTCCCTATGCCAAACACTACGACCCAGCCGAAGACCCGTCGGACGAAGACGAGGATCCTCTGGCGGACGCTGGTGCTCGTCTTAAGAATTCACGTCCAAGCCGTGAAGATGACATTCCGGGCCTTTCGCTGGGCGAACCGGAAGAGGAGATCCCGGAAGCGGGCGCGCCGTCACCCCGCAGCGAAAAGAGCGTCCACGTCGACGACGAGAGCAGCATCGGCCACAACGCGGAGGAGGAGCTGGCGGGCATGTCTCCCGAGGAGCGTGAGAAGCACAGAAAGTTTGAACAGCTCCGAAAGAGACACTACGAAATGAAAAATGTGGCCCAGCTCCTGGGCCACCCCGAGACGCTCCCGGATGAGGATGAGGATGACGAGGGTGAGGTGCCGCCTGTGCCACAGGTACCGCGCGTGCCCAACGGTACTGCGTAGGGTGCTGGGGAAGCATGATAAGGGTTGTGAGCTGGCTAGGGCATTAGGATGGAGTTTTGAGGATATCATTATTGGGCGTTGGCAGAGGAGGAGTGTGAGGTTATCTGATTACTCGCTCGCTTTCAAGATTCTGATGGAGACAAAGGGCACATAGTCTCATCGGTAGAGGTCATGTTTCATTTCCTAATATTTACGATTATCCACTCGTAACTGGTGTCGTTCGTGGTGTCGTTATGCTTATTGCCGATGGTTCACAGTAATCCCTTTCTTGCTAATTCAATCTTTCGAGCTGTTTCGCCTGGCCGGAATCCACCACGAGAAACACAAAGACGCTGTCCCTTAGCTAATTCGAACTTTTCTTGCTGAGCATCCCAAGCGCAGGGACAATGGTGAGGAAAGTGGACGCATGCGAGAGTATCGGGGCAGAGGTATTTGTCGCAGACAGCTGTACATGTTAGCAAAGTCAAAAGGTGGTAAATGTACTTACAGTTCTCGTAATTCTGCTTGTAGTGGTTCGCATCGCTTGGGTTGTTTTGCTGTTGCGCTTGATGGTGTTCGTGGCCTCCTTGCTGATTAAACATTTGATCAAAGAAGCCGCCAAATTGGGCATTGACCAAAGTCAAGAGAGACAGAACAGCAAAAAGATACTGCATTTTGTTGATGATTATTCTACAGACCAATGTTGATGTTACAACTGGAGTTTAGGGAAGCTGTCCACATCCTTATCGATAAGCGATGACTAAGCGCAAAAACTCCATCAATTGAGGATCAAGCGTTGCTAACCTCACTCAGCCCATATCGTCACGAATCGCCGGCATGAGGTTCCTTACGATGCAGCGGCCAATATTGGCTGCTGTGGCTAGTCTAGCCAGGCCGGCTTTCACACCTGTCACTCCTCTAGGTGTCCAATTGGCCAATTCCCTCGTCCAAGGTCATCGATTTGCCTCGGTCAAGTCACAGGGAGCATACAAGAAGAAGCCCAAGAGGGGTATTCCAAAGAAGCTCGGTGCAAAGCGTACAGGAGGTATGTTTACGCTGTGAATGGACCGGGCTGGGCTGACCTTTAGATCAATTCGTCATTCCTGGAAACATCCTCTACAAACAGCGTGGTACGCATTGGTGGCCTGGAGAGAACTGCATCATGGGCCGAGATCATACCATTCACGCAATGGCAACCGGATACGTCAAATACTACCGCGATCCCTCGCTACACCCCGACCGCAAATACATCGGCGTGGTCTTTGACAAGAACGACACGCTACCATATCCCGCTCACGCCCAGCGCAAGCGAAAACTAAACATGACCGCCTTCCCCATCAAAGAAGTCGCCGCCCAACCCGAGATCTCGCCGTCCGGAATACCCTTCCAGGTCAACCGTGTCGAAGCGGGCGAACCAGACAGATTGCTCAAGCTGCGAAAGGACTACAGTTATCGTGAAGATAACTGGGCTATTGGAAAGCTGGCCAAGACGACGGGCCTCAAGACCAAGAGGTTCAGGACGCGAAAGCAGTGGTTCAGACATAGACGATGGAGACGGGAGAGGGAACTCGAGGGGCAGAGAAAGGCGGAGCAGAAGAGGGCTGAGAGTGGTGGGGAGATTAAGGCTGTCAAGATGCTTAGCCAGAAGCAAGCTAAGAAGGCGAAGAAGGCTTCAAAGAAGAAATAGCCGTTAGATGCGACAGAAGAGGCTGCTGTAGAATAGGTGGACAAGTGTATGTATAGCTGTACATTATGAGACATGTCGAAATCATGAATCACTGCAGTAGAAGTGAACCTGAAAATAGATCTGTTTGTAAATTCCCAAACAGTATTAATTGCATGTAACGTTAATTGTGATAATACTGCGTTGGCGGAGAGGTCACTGTTGGAGGGGACCTGGAGAGGTATCTCGCACCTTATTTCTGCAGCGAGGTACATTAGGCCCCTAACCGCGCTATAACCTCGTTCGCGTCGGCGCGTCTCCAGTTCACTTTCATCATCAGCCTCACTCACAGCGTTTCATCTCACCCGTGTGCAACCCGACTTGGGCTTCTTATTCGTTCCTTCATTTCACTTCTCAGTCCGTTTCTGCACTCGCCCATGGGATTTTTCGCAACCTACAGCCAATGCTTGACCCTACAATGCCCGGCAATGAAGACCCTTCAATGACAAAGAACACAGGCTTTATACCATGGAATCCAGCCCTCAAAGCCAACGTCAACATCCCGGAACCTTCACGTATCGTCAGCGACATCGTCGGTAGCGCAGCCGTCAAAGCTTCAGCGGCTGGTATACTATCAAGTAACCCTCGAATTCAAGCAGCTCAGTCTGAATGGGAACGTAGACAGTGTATGTCTCTTTTAAGGCGTCGTTCATTTCTGACATGACCAGCACAATACCTCTCAAAGGCTTCCGAATCGTCTCAAGTGATCCCTCAAAAGAGAAACTCACCCTCAGACCTTCTCCCAAAAAGGACTCCCGCTGATTACGCACGTGTTCGTGAAGCTCGTCGCTTTACGGAAGACGAAGTCGCTAAACAATTAGCTGAGATCAACAGTGCAGCTATCAAGAAGAGCGCCATGCATCATTCATCTCAATCTCCGGTGGTTTCTCTCACCGGGGCCGAGTTGCTCAAAAAGTACACTGGTCAAGGGACACCATCACCAACACCTGGACCAGCAAGATCGCCTGATTCGTTAGTACCTGATACTCGATTGGAGGCAATCATCATGGCTGAACCTGGTCGAGCCTACACTGTATATCCTTGTAGGTCCTCGAAATCAACTGCACCGAGCTGATCTAACATACTCAGTCTCCGAAGGTGGTTCTACCTCTGCTCGCGGGGCACTTATTCCGGCAAACTACAAACTTCACGATGACCCTGAACTTCCATACGTATGTCCTGTGCGAGATTGCCGCCGCGTGTTTGGCAAACTCAATGGTCTTGGTGGACATTTTGGCGCTGGCCATTGTTCGACGACATTCAATGACAACGGAGATGGCACATTGTCCAAGGTCGGTAGCTATCAGAAGGATGGTCCTGGAGGTACACCCGGGATTGTTGTTTCCAGAAACCCACTCCCTCCTGATGCGCCACCTCCAGTTGATCCAGGATTGTCTGTGTTCGCTTCATTCCAGCAAAACCGAGTATCTCGAGCTGCCGAACAGGAAAAAAAGACAACACGCTCACAGGATCGCACCTACCTGCCTCAAGCTATGCAAGAATCGGAGGTGAAGCAATATCTCCACCAACACCTCAGTCCAGCCCAAAAGTCTCACCAACGAGAGGACATCGATTTCATGTTGACATTGCCTCGCAGACGCGAGCTGCCCGAGAGTTGGAAGCATACCCACCGGGGAAGCAACCTGGATGTCACTCATTATTCCTGTGCAGTAGCATATCTCACAGGTACAGTTGTGGTTGGTAGCGAGCAGTGTACGGTTAATACCACTCGACCATCTGCACGACTATCGCAACCCTGCATCCGTCTCCCAATTGGCATGTCTGCGTCAGCGAAACAAGCATTTTCTGCTCTAGAGTCTTGCGTGGGATGCAGATATTGGTGTCATCTGCAGCGACGCTCAAACGGCTGTGACTGGTGTCCTGAGCCAAAACTGGGACGAGGGGCTTCTGGTTCATCGAGGTCTTCTTCTTGGGAACTGAATCCTCCGATGGATCTCGACGATTTTAAGGGTGTCGACACCATGACCGAGGTCCAGCCAAAGCGAAGAAAAAGACGTTCTTCTGGGAATGATGTTGCCATGAGAGACCAAACACTTACCATCATGGGCAGACCTGAAATCGGCGTTGAATTGGAAATGGAGGATTGGGAGGTTGCTCCAGGAAGGATAAAGGATGAATCTTCCTCAGACAGTGAGTTTCCCGTTGTCCGTGAGGCGCAGCTAACAGGACAGATGTCGCCTATTCCAACTCGTATCTCACCAGCGGTCAACCCGTCACCGTTTCCGAGGACGTCAGCTTCAACATCATGGTTCTCAAACCTGGTAGCGCTAATCATTGGGCTGTTGAAGACGACAAACTGCGAACATGCTCCGTCGCCTCAGGAAAGATTCGGGTCACGATGAACGAAAAGACATTTAATCTTGGCCCCAATGGCATGTTTGTTGTTAGACCAGGACAGACGTGCAAGGTCGAGAATCGACTATACATGGATTCTGTGGTGCACTGCACTACTATCGGGGATTTTTCACTGCAGTAAAGGCGTTTGGTTCGGATACATACCTTTTGGTTGGAGTTGAGGGCGCATTTCGGCATCGCACATCTGCATGCTATTTATCGATGGTGTTTAAAAAGCATTGGTGGTTACTGGGATGGGTTGAAACGGGTTAGCAGGCAGTCATCGGGATGGTTCAGGTGGTGCAGTCATTTGACTAACCTTGTCTCAGACACCCCACTCTGGGATCTACGGAGTCAGCCTATAGAGATAATATTAGCACATCAACAATTGATATGGGAATCGGATATTATTTTGAAAATGGACTTTTGTCACGAGCGGGCTAAGCCAGGCTGATGTTTTGTGCGGATGACTCAGAGTGACTTTTGAGTGATATGAATACCGTTGATACTTCGAACAACACCATCTGGTTCACGACTTTCGATCAACATTCTCATGTCTCATGCCTCTCGACCAAAACTCCCCAGGCAAAGACGCCGGGAAAATTATAGGACTCACACTGTTGATATGGATGCAGTGGACTCACCTGAGCCTGAGCTCAGCAATGACAAGGACTCGGTTCGTGTAAACCCAGGGAGTCCCCCAGGTCAACTTCCGCCACTGAATGATTACACGACAAGGAGAGAACCTGAAGGGAAAATTAGTGAAGAGTCGACGGAGACAGGAGAGGTGGTGTCAAAGGCCAGATTTATTATTGATCCAGAAGGAGAGCTCACTCATGATCAAACAACTGTCGACATTGTAACTGTTCCGTGTCCCGGAGCAGATCCCCTTCGAACATGGAGTCGCGATGGTCTCATGAGTCGATACTACGGAGCATTGTCTATGCGCGACGCCGAAGGTGCAGCCTCTGATGCCGATCGACCAGCTCCATCATGGGTTCGCCAAGGACTTCGTCGTGAAGCCGATCGAGCTCGGATTCTGTTGTATGAGCATCCATCGACGACTGAGGATACGAGGCTGAGTACTCTGGCTGATGCATTGTTGGAGGAGTTGGGAAATTTGAGAAAACGAGAGCAGCAGAAAAGACCGGTTGTGTTTGTGGGACATAGCATTGGCGGTATTATTGTCAAGATGGTGTTGACAAAGGCGAGCAGAGACCCGTCGTTTGAGGATATCTACAGGCAATGTTATGGTGCTGCATTCTTTGGTAAGTGATCCATCTCTGATTGACCCATGCTAACAGAATAGGCACTCCTCATCAAGGATCGAGTTACTTTGCCATGCCGAGTCTTGCAACGGGTATTCAGAATCTGCTTCAACTATCAGCGGCTATGCCGACATCAATAACCGACGACCTTCGTGTGGGAAACAATCTTCTTCTCCAACTAGACGACGACTTTAAATCGATAGCACACGAATTTCGCATTTGGACGCTATATGAGACTATCGACTCTCGTCTTTCAGGCAGCTCGGGAGATGTCTACTTCACCGCACCACTAACCTCAATCAAGTCTGCTATTCTTGGCATGCGACAAGAGACCATTCTCCCACTTCAGAGCGACCATGCCAATATTGCTTCTTTCGGGCGTCATAATGTGCACACGATGCGTCTGTTTCTCAAGCAGTTGTCGGCTCTGATCGGACGTGCAGATGAGTACTCTCGTGAGGATGGAAATTGGTCTCTGAATCTCGAGTCAAAGGTAAACGTCGAGGTTCACGGATTCTTTGAAGATCCCCCAGGACCATTGGATGTGGCGACGATTCGAGCTTGGTCTACGCGACTGCCACTCCGAGATTTCTTGAGAAAGGGACCAGAGGAGTGTTTGGCTGAGAGGTTGAACGAAGTTGAGACGGTTGATGAAGGCAGGTTCTTGAGGAATCGAGGGAAAACAACGATGCTGCCGACTGAGAAAGTTGCTGATGAAACACACGACAACCCTCTTGGGATCTCGCAAGGATCTGTCGAGTTGTGTCCTCCTGCATCCCCTGTCATACGGCCTGTTGATGCAGAAAAGACAAGATCAGAGTCAGCACCTCAGACGGGAGCAAGATCCCCCGTCACACCTTTATCACCAGCGGCGATATCACCACCCACACACTACTCAACACCAATGCGACGTCCTTCGCCGCTTATCCGTGCCAATTTTGAGCAGGATTTGGCTGTCGATCGTCTATCACCTCCTCCTCGTGGAAGGATGGGTCGATCTCTGAGCAGGTCTGTCAGCATGGGAACTCAAGCCTCACAATACGAGTACAAGGACTTTCCTCCATTCTCACAGCGAAGTCGAAGCACCATAGAGGGTTTCAGTGACGATGACGATATCGATGCGTCTCCGAGGCTGCCAGAAGCGATCGTTGCTATCCGAAAGGCCGCTAATAATGGCGAGAGGAGAGCCAGTGAGACAGTAATCGTGGATGAAGTACCTGTTGCGTTTTCGAAACCTCACATTGAAACCCGCAAGTTTATGTGGGTTCATCTGCCGTATAATAATCCCAGCTGGGTGACGGTAAGCAGCCTGAAGACAGTTAGTTGATAGGATGACTGACCTCAGTAGAAAATATTCGAGACTTTGCAGACAGCAAACAACCGCAATTATGCTCCTCTGTTCAACAATGACTTCTGGGCGACGAGGCATTCTCGAGGGCGACACTCTCAACACTATGCGTACTTTGCGAAACCAGGCTGTTACTTTTCAGCTCCTCGGCACAGTAAGTTGACTCATATCTTGCAGTCCAAACTGACCGTGTAGTGTCACCTCGAGGTCGATCTTCGAAACAATCATCGATATCGCCCAAGCCAGAAGGGGGAATTTACACCTGTCTCTTCCTCCCGTATCTTCACTTTGACTCGTACAAACGACTCATTCGCCGACGAGAACTCATCCTTCAGCGTCTCGGCCATGGGCGAGCCAGACCTGTTCCCGAATCTGTGGCAAAGTCTGATTCTCTTGAATCACAGGTGATCTGGGAGTTTTTGGGCCACGACCCACCCCTCAACTGTCGGCGAACACTAGATCAGTACGGATATCCATCGTTGAGGGACACTCGGTCGCGAGATGATGATCAGATGCTGTATAAACTGACAAAGGAACGGACATTTCCTCCCGGTTTGGGGCCAGGACTTCATGGGCAAATGTCGAACAGTAGTTCAGGGAGTAGCGGAAGTGGTAGTCGACGATCCAAAACCAGCAGCCAGGATGGGGAAGACGAGGAGGGTTGCGAGGACTCTATACTCAACGGTAATGTTCTCATGGTGGATCAGGTGTGGCTTTGGGCCATAGACTCTCGTAAGTGATATATCCCTGAATTGACCCTAAGCTGACCCTCAGATACCCTACTCTCCTTCTTCCCGAAGCGGGAGGGTGATGCTATTGAAGGGCCTCTGTATCAGCAGGCAGATCTTCGCGACAGCATCTTTAACGAAGTCAACGTCGATCTCACCCGGCAATGCGAAAATGCTTTGGACCTGGCGGCATTAGCAGTCCTCCATGCTGTTACAGTCCTCCTCGACAGATCTTCGCACCCAGACCTTGAAGTGTTTCGAATCTTTGAAGAGGCCATCAGCGTTCTGGTATGTCGCCCTCGCATACTTTGCGCGGTTTTATCATGCAATCTCATTTTGTAAACCATGCTAACCTTTAGACCGAAAAACTCACCTCATCGCTCAAAACATTTCGTGCCGAAGGATTCCGTGACAAAGCGTCAGCCTATGAGCCAGTTGAGAACAAAGCTCGTTCCATCAGAGCACGCCATAAAGCCGAAGGCCGTCGAGCAGAAGAGGATAACCGGGACAACACATCTGCTCTCCTTGAACTTCGAGATATCGAGGATGAACTTCTTATTCTGGTTCATCTGTTTGAGCGTCAGTCTAAAGTCGTCAGCTCTATGCTCTCTACTTACACTCGTCCGGAACTGCGTGACCGTACTGCAAACGGGAGACTGTTCCTGAGTGAAGCAATCAAGAAAGTCTCAGAGTATACACACCAAGCTCAAGAGATGATTCAGAGAGTCCGGAGTACGAGGAACGACTACGACAAACTGCTTCAGATGGTTCAGCGACAGGCGCAGGTTGATGAGGTACGGCTGAGTAGGCTTCATGCCGACCTTGCAAGTGCGCAAAGTCGCAGTGTCATGATCTTTACCACATTTACAGTCATATTCCTCCCGTTGACCTTCTTTACCGGTCTCTTCGGTATGAACACTCAAGAATGGGGTGGTGAGAATAACCTGTCGCTCAAGACCATCGGCGCAATCTCTTTACCCGCTAGTTTCGCCCTCGTGGTCTTTTCTCTCGTGGCAGCTTTTAGCACAAATGCTCGACTTCTGATCAAGTGGCTTGCCCACATGTACCGACACATGATGTCTTGGGTGTGGAGAACGCTGTGTAAGCCCGCTGTTGCAAAGGTTGCCGATATGCTGCCGCAACGAAATGAGCGACAGAGGGAGGAGAGGGACTCAAGAAGTGGGAAGGGAATCTTGAGAGAGGAAATGAGTGACTTTTGGGAAAGACATCGATTGGAGAGGGACAGAGGATACACGGTTCCTGAGAAGAATAAGAGGACGGTGGTGAGTGGTAAGAGTAGTTGGAGGAAGATGAAGTAGACAGTACCACTGGTACAGTACTGATTGTTCAACATCTTTCACTCGTTTCTCCCTATAAAATCGGGAACTGTGCTCCAATTAGCTGCTGAATATGATTGTTCGTCGGAAAAGGCTGTGATGCTCATCTTCATCCATCGATCCGTTACAGGGATACCCCAGTCTCACACTAGAGCTGCACATCATCCGGGAGCTAATCAGCCGTCAAGACAGGGGTAAACTTACAGATCCCAGTCAACGCATCACATTGCCTCATGATTGACGAATAGTTGAGGTTGATTCATCTAAAGAAAAAGCAAAGCGACCACCCGCCCGGACTTTCCCGTGTATTCCTGTTTCAGAATGAGGGATCGAGTATGGAGGACGATGAGTTGGCAGCTTGCAGAAGGGCATATAATGCCGCAGTTCTCAGCTGAGCTGGAGGATTTCTAAGTTTCCCTCCGACTTGTGCCCTGTTAAAGATCAGCTTGAAGCATACATCCTCCATCACTCACATTCGTGTCAACATGGCCGACTCCCCTCGCTATGCAATGGGCACACAGTCCTCTCAACGACGAACCAGTCCCATTCGTAAGGGACAACCAGAACGTCCTAGTACTCCAACCCGTCGACCAACGACGCCCACCCTCGGCCGCCGTCCTACAACTCCAACTCTGGGCCGCCGGGGCTCCAACGCTTCTCTCCGTCGTCAGGGGTCGAATGCAACGCTCAACCGTCCTGTCACTCCCACTGCAACGGAGATACCAGACGGCGACCCTGTGAAAGTTGGCCGGGTCACCACTCCAAAAACCGGCCCAGCGCCAGGAAGCCCAGAAACTCCAGCACGAATCTTACCTGCTATCCCCGAGAGTCCTCTTGTTATGCCATCGCCTCGTTCGCGACAAGTTTCTCGTGCTGGTATCACGCCTCGCTCTCGACAGGTTTCGACGACCGATGCAGCTCCTCGTTCACGTCAGGTCTCGCAGACTCTACCGGCTCCAGAAGTCGATCGTGCTCCCGATGTCGCCCAAGCGCCCGGGCTTGAAGTTACTCCGACTGTCATCAATGCTCCTCTTGTCAGAACGACACCGAGCGTAGGTCGTGTGCCTAAAGTTCGATCGACTCCTAAGATCGCGCTTCTTCCAAGTGTTCGATCTTTGGTGGGCAACACTATTATCCCGTCGACTGCAAAGACTCCTCGAATTGCAAAGACCCCAGCGGTGGCATCTCCTCCCGTCGTCGCCCCTAACCCTATCCTCGTGCCGATTTCTGTAGCTCGGGGTGTACCTGGCGTTGCTCCTGGACCCTATGCTGCTCCTATCCCACTGTCGGCACCTCTGCCAGTTATTGCACTGGTACCTATAATCGCTAGGGCTCTGGCCACTGCTCTTGCGCCGCGTGTTTCCGATGCCCCCAAGGCTGCTCGACTACCTTTGACTCAAGAAGCTCCCAAGTCGACGCTAGCTTCGAGGTCAGCAAAAGCTCCCAAGGCTTTGCCGCCGCCTCCCACTAAAATCCTCCTTGGTCAGGCGTAAAGTTGATTGTTGATGAATGGAAGTTCTGCAGGGCATGCCAATTAATTGGTTCGGAAAGCTACTGTGTTAACTGGCTTCTCTCGTGAAAGCCCACCTGGTCTCCTCCCTATGTAGGTGCTTCAGGAATGGCCTCAAGCATCAGTTGGCAAACATATATAGGCCAAACAACAGAAATTGCACCGTAGGCTGAATACAAGTATTGTAAATTTTCTTTTGAAGATGAAAAGAATTCTACTCGAGGCAGCCACAGTTTGGGAATGTATACCGCTGTAGCTTTGGCAACTGTCATCCCCGCATCCCCGGTCCTTCCTTCCTTTGATGAACTTGGGTGAGCTACGTACAATCTGCCATTTCCTAGCCACAAGGTTCAAAATAGGACCATTAACCGATAAGAGACGGCATCAGTGATGTTCTGAGGGCAAAGGTTGATCTGTCAATTGTTGCACTGGTACGTCTCATCACTAGGGCACATCCATGAATATACACATTCTTCAATCTCGCTCCTGTATTGACAATCTCCAAAACTACCTGACTGGATGAAAGACATGGCCAGATAAGCCTCGGTATTTATACCAAGATCTGCTTCCACTACGATCAATTGTTGACAAACCCTAAGCATGGGGTCTAGGTTTAACGAAAGGCAACCGCCGCTCAAAATTCCCAACTGTGCTCGACCTTCACCGAGCTCTGCTGAACACCACCATAAATCAGCGAGAATCCCATCTCTGCCCCGTCCCATATAAATTCGATCTGCAAAGGGGCTTTCAGATCAGCATTCATGTCGGACTTCAACCCAACATCAACGGTCTTCCAGCTGAGTCGACAGACATCTTGATGGTATTGGCCTGCATTCTGCTGTGTGCGGCAGACACGAATACTGAAAACTTCACTGCTGGCGGGATCCTCGGCCGAGAGAGCTTCTACGGGTATAGGTCGTAGATTAGGGCTGGTGGCGTCAAGGGATTCATTCTGTTTAGAGGATTATTAGTGATATATTAATAGTATGAACCTGAAGGAAAAACTAACGTCATGGACGAGCCAGAAGACTGAGTTCCCGTGGCTAGCACGCACTCCCCAGCTAGCTCTGACGATTCTTGAGGTTATTAGCACCGGTTGCTGAATCGCCTGCGCTTTGAGAGCCTGGATAACGGCTCCCCAGGACACAGCATTCCACCTTCATGGCACGGTCAGTTATCTGAGTGTGAGGAAGGGTGGGAGAGTTACCCTTGTCCATCTGGATATTCGAGAATGTTGGTGGTGGGAGAAACTCTGTTCACTGTCTGCACAACTTTCTGTCGCAGGTAGCCATTCTGGCCGAAACCTCCAGCCACAATGAGGTGCTGGTGATCTTCATGTTAGTGGGCGTCGCTCAATACGAGCTTTAAAAACATTTCACTCACCGACACGTCCTTCGAAAGCGAGCTGGAGATTTTCTGCATCTCCATCTCGATCAGGCTTGTGATCTTTCCCACAATGGGGTTAAAGACCGAAGCAAGATCACCACTAAATTTCCTGTTAGCATCACGTATATCCATTGCAGCTCATAAGACACTGCACGAGTCTCAGTCACTTACTGGGTGAATGTGATATCGTCTCCTTGGCCAACGGGCATTCTTTTGTAGCGGCTCGCAGCCCACTTGATAGGCAGGTAAATATGCTTGGTTGGGAAATTGTCATTAAAGCACACCTTTATATCAAGCTCCCAGTGGTTGTAGACTATGCCGTGAAGATCCTTTTCTGTCAAGGTCTGGAATGCCCGGGGAGAGGTCATCGTCTCGACCTTGTCCTTTAGAAGTTGCATGAATGCATCGTCGAGAATGCAAGCTCCGGCAAGGATACATTGGCCAGGAAGCACCTCTTTGACACGGAAGGGGCGAACGGAGCATATTTCATAGGCGCCCGTGTCCTTGAGGGGGGATGAGCACCAAACAAAGAAGCTTAGGTAGGGTGACGAAAAACTTACAACGGTACCGCCGCCACAGTCGCAAACGATGACAACATGTCCAGGTTGAAGTTTGGAGATCTAGGGGCGTGTTAAGCATAAACAGATGACCAGGATTATAGAAAGTCGTTCTTACTTGTGTCTCTTGAAGGTAGTATGCCGTAGAAAAGAATGCCAGAGCCGCAGCCTCTGGCTCGGCAAGGAATTTGGGAGCCAGTACCACATTCTCATTGAGAATACGTGCTTCATGGAGGGCTTCATTCATCTTTTGACGAGCATTGCTAGGCCAAACCACAGGAACAGTGACTGTTAACTGGATATAAGGGTCGGGGAACTCTTTTTGAAGCTCGTCACGGAAGACATTCCAGATCTTGCTAATGTAATTCGCTGTAGCATTGACGGCTGTGATATTCATAGCTTCCCGGGTATTGTTTAATTTAATAAACTTCGGTGAGTTTCGTACATCCGTTGGTAGGTCATCACGATGTAGCAGGCTAAGCTTAAACCATTCGATAGGGATTTCAGAGACCTCGATTTTGGTTGGGATTTTCTGCGACTTTCTGCCGTCAACTTCCCACCAGAAGGATGTCGGTAGATCCGGGTTTTGCGTCAATACTGCATACGAAATTCCAGAAAACCTACAGACTCGAGTGAGCAAAGTGAGTATCAAGAGTTGTGTTGTATGACTTACGTGGTTCCAATATCTAACCCGACAATGACACGGGTTCTGCTCCCGGATTGGGATGGGTTCTCTGAAGAAGCCATATCTCTTTGAGCTTCAATCGATATAGGTTGAAGGAAAGTCAGATGGAAAGTTTCAGCGTCTGACGGACAGGAGATGAGGAAGCTTAAGCTGCGCTGGTACTATGAGTACCCCGGGATAGAAGCCTTGCAGGCAGTGCAGCCCATGTATGACTTATCCGATGCATCACAACCTAGACCTTCTGCCCTGCCATGCACGGCAGGCCAGTGAGGATATGATAGGTAACGATATGACTCGTCACGCATCTGTGGGGTCATTACAAGGCATCAATAGAATGAAATGTCGGTCAATCCCAATAGTTTCAGTTGTGGAACAAGGCAGAGGAGGAAAGGGATACTGTGCTGGTCAGTGTATCCCAAAACAGCCACTCATCAGGGCATCCTTAACGGAGACTTGCTTGGATACCCGCCCCATGGCTGGAAGCTACATTAGCTCAGTTACATGTCCTGAGTTGCACGTTCAAAACAAGACAATCAAGCCAATTAGAAACGGCATCTGCAATATTGCGAAGGGGAAAGACCATCATGCGGGAGGCACGGGCTGTGTGAATAGAGATTTGGCGTTTCTTTGTCCAAGATGCTACCAATGAAGAAACAAGTTCCATCAACCCCTCTTCGTACAATTACAAAAATAAAATTAAAGGTGCAAGATTCATTGACAAGCTTGTTGCTCACCTCTCTAATGCAGATGATGCTAGTCTCGGGTTGCCTCCTGTCCATGCAGCAGACGATCAACAGAGCTGAAACTATCGCAGCAGAGGCGTTGTTTGTCCAGCTACGCACGGCCTCTTGTCATACATAGAAACTCACTGCTTTATCTGGCAGTCGGTGGTGATTGGTTCTGTACTCCTGTGGTCATGTGTTACGGGGATGGGGGGTGGGAAACAAGAGACTGGATTTTGGTGTAAGTCAGCAGGTTGTATTTTTTCCCCGGAAGGCAATCGACTTTAGACAAGGATGAGTACATAACGTGAAAGGCCGCTCGCACTTTTGAAATCGGTAGCTTTCGAAACAATCCTCCTTTCCCTCAAATTTCTCACACAGCGGCGATCGCGTCTTTCTTCCTTCTCAGAACATGGCTGGCCTTCGAAGATCCAAGCGACTGGAGTCTTGCAATCAACCTGGCCAAGACAAAGTCACCAAGATCGCAAGAACGTCAAAGGATCAGGAACAGATGGTTCCAGGGAAGAACAAAAAGACAGGACGGAGCCTCATGGAAGGACCTTCGGACCCAGGGATCGGCAGAGTGAGTAGCCACTTTAAAGCCATCTATATTCGGTTCTGAACTGACGTTTTCGAAGGCATCGCTGGATAATCCATCGCCAAATGCATCGAAACAACAGCTGGGCAAAGAAGAAGCAGTGTGGAAAGAAGCACAGCAAAAGGAAGGACAGGCCAGCGCTAAATTAGCTAGGGGTCAATTCAAGAACCTGGATGACGGTCTTGAAGACTTCCGGCGGCTTGTTCAGTCGCATGTTGGTTTGGGGTATCAACAAGGTTTCCTTTTCAAGATGTGGGACAAACTTCATAGTCACATTATGAAGATCTCAGAGGTAGCTGGTTTCAAGGATCTTCCCTGGGATAGTCTTGACGAGGCCGCTCAGCAAAAGTTCATTGGATATTCGCCTCATGCCCAACAGCTCTTTGAGACGCCTCTCATACGTCAGTTCATGTTCGCACGTTGGATCTGGGAGATCATTGATGAGAACTTTTTCTCTAGAAAGAGTCAGGACATTGAGTGGACGTCGCCGTATTGGGAAGCCCAAGCCACGATGGAGCGCATCTTACGAGGTAAGAAGAAGAAAGAAAGAAAGAAAAAAAAAAAAGTCCCTTAATTCGTGGGCTGACCTTGGCCATAGAGAGAAACTTCTGTCACGACGAGGAAAGACGGAGTGTCCAGTATCCCAACTGGCGATACACCGCAATCGACTTCTATTACTCCCTTGAAGAAGTGGGCCAATTTGAAAAGAGGATTGAGCCGGGATGCGTGGTCAAGATCGTGGAGAAAGCGGTTGGCCAATACTTCCCTGAGAATCCTGGCCCCTTCTTAACAAAGATGCTCTCACTTCTCGCAGAAACGGTTGTCAGTTTCGAGTTGAAGTTCGACTGCGGTCGCCAGACTCTTCGAAATGTGTTTCATGACCCCAAGACCAAGGAGGTATATGGATTTCCATTTTCAGCCACAGTCGAGGGATTCCACGCTGGAAACGTGATGCAATTAGTTTGCGGCGACGACGATGCTACATACGATGGTCGGCCTGTCGATCTGGTTGTGTCGCCTATGCTGGTGTTTTATGGGGATCTATATGGATATGATTACCACGTTGCGACTGTCGCATTTCCTATGCGAGTGTGTGTTGGATACCGTGACGGCTTTGACCAGGACGAGGTGACTGAGACGGAGGGGGACGGAGAAGAGGAGGTGAAGATAATCAAGGATAAAGAGGGCGGTAATGAGGATGAGGATGAGACGAAGATCGAGGACGAGGAGTAAGTACAGAGGAGCTCCCGCGCTGGAAATCTGATCAGGCGGGAATTTTCGATCTGAGGCTGTATTCCTCTGGGTACCTGATTGTATGTAGAAAGTCATTTGCGTTAGATTATTAGCTTGTTCATTTCTATCTTAATCCTATTTTTGACAAGAGATAAAATGGCGTGTAGCCTAGGGAAAAAAGTGAAGCTCCAGATCATCCATCTTGGCGTAAACTTGGTGTTGACAAAGGTGGGGTCACAGCGGTGTCACTTTCCTTCACGTGACCTCGAGAAAATGTTCGCGGCCAAGCTTCACATTTAGCCCCATCTCGATAGTGAACATCAGATGCAACTCGAGCCTTGACCTCCAGCCCGGTTCGTCCCAATTCATCACCATGGCCCTCCAACCCTGCCGTTCCGGCCTCTGGCGGAGTAGGCATGCCGCCCGCACCCTCATGCCTTGCGTGCGCACCTACGCTACCGACTCGACACCCGAATCCTTCAGGACCAAGACACCGTCTTCCTCTGGTGTCGTGCCACGATGGAGCCAGACGCCTGCCGCTATGAAGGCGCCTCTGCAACTCGACTGGGCAAAGAATCCTCAGAACAAGGTCTGGACTGTCAACAACGACCCCAAGAAGCTGGACGAGGTGTACGAGCGCCTACTGGGTCCTGGAGGCAGCAAACTTCTGCCCGAGGAGCTCAAGTGGTTGGCTGTTACGCACAAGAGCTTTGATCAGGGACGAAGAGGATTCAACGACCGATTGGCGCTTCTAGGTGGGTGGGACGAGGGATGAATGTTGGTCTATGCTGACTCTACCAGGACGAATGACTCTTGTCATGGAGACGACAAAGACAATTGTTGCCCAAAGTCCAATGGGAACACCGAATTTCGACGACGGATTTGACCGCCAGCCATTCGTGCATCCAAATTTGCAATCGGTAGACAATCTCTCCATCAAAGGACCCAAGGATGTTGTCGGCAAGGAGAGACTATCTGGCTTGGCAGCTGAAGTGGGATTGATCGATGTTGTGCGGTGGAAGCCCAAACAGGTACATACATCTGCTGTCCGCGGTAACTCGACTAACGTGCAGTAGGTGCAAAAGCTCCGAGCTTCAGGTGCCGATGTCGTGCTCAACGGCGCCATCATGGCCATCATTGGTGCCATCACATTACAGCATGGAGCAGTAGTGGCATCACAGGTTATCAGAGAGAGGATATTGTCAAGACTACAGGATTGAGCATGGTGAGTGGGTTAATCTGTATCATATCTGTACCATAAGAAAGGTCTGGACCTGTACATGACAGTCTTGCAAGCTGTAAAAATACTCGAGTCTATTGATCAGTCATGAAGCATGTCTATAGGAATTAGGGCTATAAAAGTAACGTCAGGGTATCAAATCATTGCAACAAAGGCGTCTCCTCATCTGCTGTTTGAGCATCCTCTCCATTGTCTTCCTCGTTGTCGTGATGAATGAGCTTCTCTCGGTATATCCACCCAACGCACGTTCCAGCGCCAGGTCCAACAACAATGGAAGTGATGATTGTTGTCAAAGGAACGCGCCACCCAACCTCCACCAACATCCAGTACAGAACGGTCCAGAAGATGAACTGGGCGTTGACTTCAATGAAGACAATGATTGATCTCGTCATTTCTTTGCGGTCGTCGGGTCGAGTCAAGCTCCAGATGAAAGAAACATGAGCCAGAACCGAGCAGATCAAGGGCAGCATGTAAACAAACAACAGAGACCACCGATTGGATGCGAGATGGACGAGTGTTGGGTCAACTCTTCTCAGAGCAGCGATAGTGTGACGAATAATCTGGCGAATGATTTCGACATAGATCGGGAAGAAGAGCCAGATGCCGATCGTCTCGGGAGTTGTATAGAACAGCATAAGAAAAGACGGAAGAAAGTAACCAAGCGCTACACTGATAGGAATAGCCACGAGCTCACTGTCAGGAAGATGACGACTCGTAAAGATCTGATGCGCATCGCCACCCTCATCTCTCCTCTGTGCATTCAAAACACTTCTCGCGCGATGCAGAAACGCAGGAATAATAACAAGCTCCCAGACGACAGCACCACCCACAAGATCAAACACCAACCATGGACCAGTAGGATACGCGATGAGAACATTCGGCGCATTGCAGATACGCGCTGATTCAACGGTGCTCACTGTCAAGAGACCGCCGATAAAGGCCAGCACAACGCCCATAACAGCGCGACTGCGCAATGAGTGAAGCGCGGCGCGGAAGAAGCTGATCAGATAGCATAGAGGTGTGCCGAGACCTGGAATGCGACTAACACCAGGAAGGCGGGCGTGAGAGTGGCATTGGGACCAGAGAAGAGCAAAGTTGACGTCTGAGTGGAGGAAGAGAGTGACGATGGTTGCTGCGGCTAGGAGGATTGGGGGGATGATTAGGGAGCGATATGAGAAGTGGTGAATAGGAGCTTTCCGAGGCATGTTGATCGTTTGTGTTGGATTAGCGATGATGAGAAGAAGACTGCTGTTAAAGTCTTATTATGAGTTGGGTGATCACTATGGTCATGTGGAAGAGGCTCTCGTGATTAAATTACACGACCATTTTTGGTGTTGAGATCCACACCATTACACCAACGTTAGGCTTAATGGGGAAATATGCAGCAACTTGGCGAATCGTTATCAGATGTTAACCCATGCAACCAGGTATTCATTCACTTATAATGAGATGAGAAAAATATGGCTTTAAGTCTTTCATCAATACCATCTCCTAGTAATGGATGTGATACATTGCAACGACTCGAGCAAGAGTGAAGCAGGAAGCAGCCGACGTGAGAAATAAGTAACTTTTCCTACGTTGAATAAATCTTCAGAGCAAATGGTGCAACCCTTTTTGGCTCATTTTCTACAGCATTGTGGATGTGATGAGCCTTCATCTCAACACCATTCTCAGGCTCAATACGGAACACGATTAAGCTGAGATTAAAGGTATAATATTATACCAACTGATATAATAAATAAGGATATATGTATTACTCTCTTAGTCTTGATACCCTTATTAGGCGTGAACCGTCATAGTGCTCTCAGTGAAAATGTTCATCTCAGTTCTCACCACATTACCATTCAAAACAGTAATCGAGTGGACAGACTCCCTTTGACGGATCCTATCGAATGTAGTTGTCGCTTAAAAATCTTTCTGATTTAAATCCATCGGGAATCTAAGCGATCTTAATCGAGATGTGCCTCTTTGGCAACGTACATGTGAAGTACTACCCTGGGTCTCTCTGAAGATCCATGCATCCTCAGAATTCTTGCTATGCTTCACAGGACAGCTGCATGCAAGCAGTAATCAGGCAGTAATCAAACACGGTTCTTCAGTCAAGTCATGCAATATTTGCATCTCTGCAGTTTGTAGACCTTCAGGGTATTCATGACCATCCCGTCCTGGAGTCACGCATTTAGCGCTAGATCTTTGTTTGGAGACTGAGAAGAGGTGCGCAACTTATATTTAACCATTCTAGGAAGAATTTATGTTCGTACACCAGATGCTTCTCGTTGCTCAGTGCTCTTATCAGCCAGCTCTGATACTGTCATCTGCGTAACGCGTATAGCTTTGGATGAGCTACAATAAGTTTCAAGCCGCGAGTCAAATTGTCTTCTATAATACAAAATGGCTACATCAGAGAGAAAACGACTGAAAGGTATGGACTTGGCTGAGTTTTGTTGACGATGAGTTGGCCTTGATCGGCTTTAGTCGACATTTACGAGGACGCACTCTTGAGCGAGAAGAGCTCATGAGCGTAACTGGACTCAAGATTCTGAACGCACGCTCACAAGAGGAGTTTCTTCAAGGGCCTGGTGCAACTGTATAGACCGAGTCCTGTATGCAAGTACACCAAGCATCTTGAGACCACCCAGTTCACAGCAAATGACGATGCGTTCTTCTCTTCCTGGCACTACCAACAGACCAGCCTGCCGATGGATAAGCCGCATGAAACGTACCCCACGTCAAATACATCATACATCATGATCTAGGCCCATCTTTGACCGTTTCACGCCCGGATTTCAACGTCCGAGGAGGGGAAACCATCTGCATTTGGAGCCAAGCGTCTCGGCAAGACTCATCAGGCAGGTCCGTAGCCACAAACTCATCTGACTGGATGCACAACATGTCGCTACTTAAATTCTCCCGAAGCTCCCGCTGGTAAATAGTCTATGATTCGATGATACCCTGCATCGTTTGATGCTTCTCCGCAGCTGCGGCCCCTCCCCCAGGTTTTAGCGGCAGCAGTGGACCAAGCCCCTCTTCCCGGGGCGGCTAATAGAACCCCGGGAGAAACTGTAGGGTCCAAGGAAGCTCCAGTGGTGGGCTGCGGGAGCTGGAGGAACGGGGGGTACCCGACAACCTAACACATGACACAGAGACAATAACGCAACCCCTCGATTGTTTTGTCTTGTTTTTTATTCCCTCTCTTCTGGAATTCCTCACGTTTGACTGTTTTGTCGCTTTTTGGATACACAGGCCTCAAGAGTTCGGCACTTGAGGTGACGGAGCTAAGCGATCCACTCGTTCCGGTCTCGCAATCGCTCTCATGATTCTTTAATCATGGCAACCCAAATGCTTCGCCCGCTGGCCTCGTCCGCGGTTCCAGCGTCAGCTTCCGAGCTGTGCGCCTCGTCCTTCTTTCTACAGAAGCAATTGAAAGGGTATCGAGTTCAAGGTAGGTTTTGTCTGCCATTGAAGCTCATAGCTAATAAACTTCAGATGTCCTCTCTCGTCGCAAGCAATGGCACAGCACCTTGAGAGCTTCGCCTCGACAGCATGCTCTTGTCGCAGACGTCTCCAAGCCCCTCGCATTGATCCACCATGCTTCTGCACCTCCTCGCAAATATTCCACCGTGGTCCTTCCCAAGACAACTCCCTATGATCATCTTGTCGTTGGTGTTCCAACCGAGATCTTCCCTGGAGAGCGCCGTGTAGCTCTTACGCCTGCCAATGTTGCACTCCTCAAGAAAAAGGGCTTCAAGCAGGTTCTTGTTGAACGTGGTGCTGGTACATCTGCTGATTTCCTCGATGCCGCCTATGAAAAAGCCGGCGCAACTCTTGTCAATGGTCCCAAGGAAGTCTGGTCCAACTCAGACATTGTTCTCAAAGTTCGTGGTCCTGGTCTTGAAGAGGTTGAGTCCATGAAAGAAGGCCAAACCATCATTTCATTCCTCCAGCCCGCTCAGAACAAAGAACTCGTCGAAAAGATTGCCGCTAGAAAAGCTACCAGTTTCGCTATGGACATGATTCCCCGTATCTCTCGAGCTCAGGTCTTTGATGCCCTCAGCAGTATGGCCAACATTGCCGGTTACAAAGCTGTTCTCGAAGCGTCCAATGTCTTTGGTAGATTCCTCACTGGTCAAGTCACTGCTGCTGGAAAGATTCCTCCCTGCAAGGTTTTGGTTATTGGTGCTGGCGTTGCTGGCTTGAGTGCTATTGCTACTGCTCGTCGTATGGGTGCCATTGTCCGTGGTTTCGATACTCGATCTGCTGCTCGCGAACAGGTTCAATCTCTTGGGGCCGAATTCATCGAAGTCGAACTCCAGGAGGATGGATCTGGAGCTGGTGGATACGCTAAGGAAATGAGCAAGGAATTTATCGAAGCTGAAATGAAGCTGTTTAAAGACCAAGCCAAGGAAGTCGACATCATCATCACAACTGCATTGATCCCTGGAAAGCCTGCCCCGAAACTGCTCAAGAACGATATCCTCGATGTTATGAAACCTGGAAGTGTCATTGTCGATCTGGCTGCTGAAGCTGGAGGCAACTGTGAAGCTACCAAGAAGGGTGAATTGGCCGTTTACAACGATGTCAAGATTATTGGTATGCACACTCCCCTTGCTTGGGGAATCTACTGACATTTTAGGATACACTGATCTTCCCTCTCGTCTGCCAACTCAGTCCTCGACTCTCTACTCCAACAACATCACCAAGTTCCTGCTCTCAATGGCCCCTGAACCCAAGGCTTTCGGCATTGATCTATCAGATGAAGTCGTCCGAGGTGCAATCGTTACCCAAGAAGGAGATATTCTGCCACCCGCTCCTCGCGCAGCACCTCCTCCTCCACCCGTAAAGGCCGAGACAACCGAAGTGACCCCTGAACCTGTAGCTCTGACTCCCTGGCAAAAGAAGACTCGTGAAGTTGCTGGTGTCACCGCTGGTATGGGTAGTATCTTGGCTCTTGGAAAATGGACCAGCCCTCTTCTCATGTCGAACGCTTTTACATTTGCTCTGGCTAGTCTTATTGGATATCGTGCTGTCTGGGGTGTTGCTCCTGCGCTTCACTCTCCTCTGATGAGTGTCACCAACGCTATTTCCGGTATGGTCGGTATTGGTGGTTTATTCATTCTTGGAGGTGGATTTCTGCCCGAGACTATTCCTCAAGCTTTTGGTGCCCTGAGTGTTTTGCTGGCTTTCGTCAATGTTGGAGGTGGTTTCGTGATCACCAAGCGTATGCTGGATATGTTCAAGCGTGAGTTGTCCGATCTTTAACTCGACCCAGCTAACAGGAATAGGACCTACCGACCCCCCTGAGTACCCCTGGCTCTATGCGATTCCTGCTGTTGTTTGTGGTGGTGGATTCGTGGCTGCTGCATCAACTGGTGCTGCTGGTCTTGTTCAAGCCGGTTATCTTGTCAGCTCTGTTCTCTGCATTGGTTCCATCTCCAGTCTTGCTTCCCAAGCCACTGCTCGCATGGGTAATGCTCTTGGTATTCTTGGTGTCGGTACAGGTGTGTTGGCTAGTTTGCTCGCTGCTGGCTTTACCCCTGAAGTCCTCACTCAGTTTGGTGGTCTTGCTGCACTCGGTACCATCGCTGGTATGCTCATTGGAAAGCGAATCACTCCTACCGATCTCCCTCAGACTGTCGCCGCTCTTCACTCTGTGGTTGGTCTTGCTGCCGTCTTGACCAGCATCGGTAGTGTCATGGCAGACGTGATGGATCCGTCAACTCTCCACCTCGTTACAGCCTACCTTGGTGTTGTTATCGGTGGCATCACGTTTACTGGATCCATCGTCGCGTTCCTCAAGCTCGCCGGCAAGATGACGTCTAAGCCAAAGATCCTGCCTGGACGACATATCATCAACTCAGGATTACTCGCAAGCAACGCAGCCACCATGGGAGCTTTCATCACAATGGCCCCAGGAAGCCCCTTGATTGCAGCGGGAGCACTTGCTGGAAGTACTGTTTTGAGCTTCATCAAGGGATACACCACCACATCTGCCATTGGAGGTGCTGACATGCCCGTCGTCATCACTGTTTTGAACGCATACAGTGGCTTTGCTCTTGTCGCCGAGGGTTTCATGCTTGAGAACCCCCTTCTTACCACCGTTGGAGCCTTGATCGGTGTATCCGGTTCAATTCTATCGTACATCATGTGCGTCGCCATGAACAGATCACTGACAAACGTTCTCTTTGGAGGTCTAGGCACGCCAACTGCTGTACAAGAATTTAAACCTCAGGGAGAAGTTACCCAGACTTCTGTAGATGACCTTGCTGATGCACTTCTCAACTCTGAAAAGGTCATTCTCATTGTTGGATACGGTATGGCTGTTGCAAAGGCTCAATACGCCATCTCAGACATTGTTCAGACTCTTCGATCCAAGGGTATCACTGTCCGTTTCGCTATTCACCCTGTCGCAGGCCGCATGCCTGGTCAGTGCAACGTTCTTCTCGCTGAAGCCAGTGTGCCATATGACATCGTCCTGGAAATGGACGAGATCAACGACGACTTTCCCGAGACTGACCTGGCCGTCGTCATCGGCGCCAACGATACCGTCAACCCTATTGCTCTGGAAAAGGGCAGCTCTATTGAGGGTATGCCTGTGCTGCATGCCTGGAAAGCCAAGCAGGTTGTCGTCATGAAGAGAGGCATGGCCAGTGGTTATGGTAAGTCACCCGTCCCCTATCCGAATGCGGCTAACAGGAGCAGCTGATGTTCCAAACCCCATGTTTTACATGCCCAACGCAAAGATGTTGTTTGGAGATGCTAGAGTGACATGTGAAGGTTAGTAATCCGTCCAGTTTCCAAACTCAGCTGACATTTTAGCTATCAAATCTGCAATCGAAGCAAAGTCGTAGATCGTGAGGATTTCCTATGTAGTTCGTATAAGAGAAGAATCTGAAAGACCATAGAGTGCACATTTTCTAGATCTTATACCATGTTCAGCTGTAGAAATAGCAGCTCATCTGAATTCAATGCCCTTGGGTTTCTCGATTGAACCTCTACGCGAATTTATGTACACTTGACCACTCATCCTCATGCCCGAGGCGCCGCCACAGGCTCCCATGCTGAGATCTTGGACTTGGAACTAAAACGGTCAGAATTTTGCCTCCTACGAAATGCGAAACATACGTGTTGTAAGTCTTGAAAGCGCCACGGGTCTGGGTAAAGTTGGGGATGGCGCGTGACGGCTCAAAGGCTCGGACACCAGCTTGTAGTAGAGGATCCTCGGTAGGAGGCTTGTCGACGCTGTAGCTGATCCAGGCGTGCCATCCGGGCTCAATGTGAGCGGCGTCGTAATCGTGCTTGGCGTACTCGACCCAGCGTGTTCGGAGGGGGAGTTCCTCGTTGTTCTCGAAGAACTTGTTGCCGGCGCGATCGGTGCCAATCAGACGACCAGCCTTGGTGTCACCTGCGGGTGTCAGTGGACGATTCGGCGGATAATAGAGGAAGCGTACCGATGTACTACTCGTGAGAAACAGGCGTCGTTAGCCAGAGTCGAGGATCGTTCGGTCAGGTACATACCAGCATCTGGACAAAGTAGTCCTGCTCGAGTTAGCATTGGCTCGTTGACGGTTGACGGCAGACATACCTTGATTCCAACCTTTCGCAGGTTGGACAATGTTCGTGAGATTGTCGACATGATGGCGGTTGAGCGACAATTGACCTCAGCGGGATGGTTGTTGATAGCTCGTCAATGATGGGAGGTTTGAAGATTACCGCGGATCAACCTCGGTAGATTGGGTTTGTGACGGCATGGGTACGTACCTTGAAGCTCAACCAGAAATTCTAGCGATTTACGAATACAAGCAATTTTAATAGAACGAGCTTCAATTGAGCTTTAGACGATTCGAGATGCTCACTCGGAGCTGTGCGCGATGCACTACGAGGCTGCGTGCCAAAAGTTTCAAGCCCAGAGTTCCCAGCGCACGAGTCCAGACCAGACAATATGCGATTCCAGCTGGGAATACTCCTCCAAGTGTGAATAGCGTTGGGGCTTTGGCTCCTTTCGTTACTGAATTGGATCGACTGGCACCGAGTTTCGATGTTCGAGGGGAACAGATTCAGATTATTCGTACACCAGCAGAGTTTTACGAGACGCTCAAGGTTGGACTTCCTCCGATACGGAAATGACAGGGCTGATTGGTTTAGGATCGGATACGAAAAGCACAAAGACGGATCTTCTTATCGACGTTGTACATTGGAAAATCGGAAAAGGAACTTATTGAAACGCTGCAGGAGGCGTTGAGGAAGAATCCGGATGTGAAATTGAGTATTCTTACAGATGCGCTACGAGGAACGAGAGAGGCGCCTAATCCATCAAGTGCATCGTTACTTGCACCTCTGGTCGAAGAGTTTGGAGCAGACCGTGTGGAAATTCGAATGTACCACACGCCGAACCTCACTGGATTGAGGAAACAGTATATCCCCAAGAGGATAAATGAGGGTTGGGGACTTCAGCATATGAAGCTTTATGGAGTTGACGATGAGATCATCATGTCTGGGTATGTCTAGAAGGTCTCCGTGATGAGAAATACTGACTTTTCAGGGCAAACTTGTCAACTGACTACTTTACCAACCGTCAAGATAGATATCATCTTTTTGCCTCAAAGGAGGTGACTGATCACTTTTGGAAGATCCATTCAGGGGTTACATCCTTCAGCTTCTTGGTTCAACCTTCAACTGAACCAGCGGGCTTCACACTCTCGTGGCCACAGAACAACTCTACCCCCTCACCGCTAGAGAAGCCCCAGTCTTTCATCAAGAGCACTACATCGACGCTCCAGACTCTGTTACATCCGACGTCAAAGCCTGAGAATGACATTTCTGATACAAGAGTTTACATGCTTGGGCAAATGTCCCAGGTCATGAAACCTGACACCTCAACTGAACTCCCCGTCATCACACACATCCTCAAAACTCTTGCCCTCCCCGCATACCGCGAGTCTTCGTGGACCTTTACAGCAGGTTACTTCAACCCCGCTCCCTCTCTGACTAAACTCCTCCTCAATACTGCCTCTACCTCCAACACCGTCATTACAGCTTCTCCTGAAGCAAACGGTTTCTACAAGTCGAAAGGCGTCTCGGGTCTCCTCCCTGATGCCTACACTCTCCTCGCCCGTCGTTTCGTTCATCGCGTACATCATGAAGGCCGTGACAACGACATCACATTGAAGGAATGGCGTTATGGCGTCGTTGGTCAGCCTGGTGGATGGACATATCACGCCAAGGGACTCTGGGTGACGATGCCAGGTGACAAGAACCCCGCTATGAGTATTATTGGAAGTTCCAACTATACTAAACGAAGCTACTCTCATGATCTTGAAGCTGGTGCTCTGATCGTAACCCGCGATGAAGGACTGAAGGGGAGACTTGGAGAGGAGCAGCTATGGTTGCAGGAACATGCTACCAAGGCAACGCGAGATGACTTTGCTCGCACTGAACGAAGAGTTGGACTCAAAGTCAGAGTTGCCATGTGGATTGTTTCGCTTGTGGGCGGAGCATTGTAATACTGCAGTGTATAATAGTGTACTCATAGATGATCAAATCTAACGATACCCAAGCAACGATATTATAACTTGACAAGATTAGCTTTCATAAGAATATTCACTGAGGGTTGCGACAGTTGGTTGTATACAAAATAATACAGGTAGTTTACACGCTCATGCCCTAATCACTGGTGTCCCTAGCTTGGGCCCTCCCTTGACCAGGCCTTGCATAACAACTCTGCTCACCAAGTCGCTCTGGTGCTTCTTGATCATCTCTTTGAGCACACTTCGTTCCAAAACCACCTTGCCTGTCTCCAAAAGGTCCTTGACATCGACATCCTCTAGATCGAGTGCTCTACCCTCCCAAGGGAGCTGCTCCATGGCGCCGAAGAGAGCTTCACGTCGGTTTCCAGTGACGAAAAGAGTTCGACCGCTAGCACGGCCCAGACCAAGGTTACCCAGCACTCCAGTCATGTATCGCTTGAGATACGCCTCCTTCAGTCCATCCTTGAGATACTTTCCAGCAACGAGCTCGTAATCAGTCGGCAACACAAGATCCATACCATCCTCACACACGATAAGATCGCCTTTTCGGTAACGGTAGCTCAGAGCTGTGCGCCATGCCTTGTCGTACACCTTTCGGGTAAGGCTGGTGCCGAAGTCGCGGGGATGAGGGCCGAATGTCTTTCCACCACCGCGGTTCACGGGACTTTGCTTGGTTCCCATACGAGCTCGACCAGTTCCCTTTTGAGGACGCATCTTTCGGTGGGAGCCGTGGACATCGTAACGGGTTTTGGAAGAGGCGGTTCCTTGGCGGGTGTTGTCACCTTCGTAGACGACGGCGAGATGGAGAAGATCGCGGCGGAGAGGTAGGTAAAGGTGGTTGACGTCCCATCGTTCGAGAGAAGTCGGTTCCAACGAGGGAAAGGCGTGGACTGTGACGGGAACGGTTGTGACTGCAACGGTCAGCAAGGTTATTGACGGTGGACGGGTGTCGTACTGGGCTTCCATGATTCGAGAATGCCTTGGGGGGTATTCGGGGATTTGTTCTCTGCAGTTTGCTTTGGAGAGACTTCTGTAGCCATTGACCTTGTGAAGGCCTTGTTGAGTGTCGCCGGCTTCATCTGTTAGCATTGAAGCAATTTGCAGTCTCTTTACATACCTTGGCAGACACCCGCAGGGCACCCATGGCCTCAGCCAGGCACCCAATTCCCTTGCCAGCCATGATATCAATTCCCTGACCGCCTTCGATAGGGAGATTCTGCCGTGATCAAGGACAGTAGTTCGCTGAATGTGGTGTTGAGGCTTCAAAAACCGTGATGCGATACTGCAGAAAAGTGGATCGGCAACATCCTCCGATCCCCGAGTTTTTAGTGGGGCCAGGCCTGTAAACCATCCCCAGAGCATTTTTCAATATCTCGAGATATCATCAGCGTCACTTTTAACGTCCCACGTCTACGGCCTCTACGCTCCGCTGCCCATCATGTCGCGCTGCCAGGCCGTTATGCGGCCAATCGCTCGGCAGCTGCGGCCCAGCGTCGCCCGGCCGTTCACCTCTGCCGCAATTCGACGATCAGCCGAGACTCAGACTGCCACGCCCAGCACAGCAGACCTCGATCCCAATACGGTGCTCCCCGAGTTTGAGCAGCAGCTTATGAAGGCTGGAAAGATGCCAATTGGATCACGACGACGAAGAATGGCCATTCGGAGCACGGGCGATCTGCCGTTTGAGCATCTCCCGTACCAGGCTTTTCAAGAGGCTCGCAAGATTCTGGCTGTGGATCGTGAAGAGAAGCTGGCGGAGATTAGCAAAGAGCTTGACAAGATTTCTCGGTTAGAAGCTACGAGTCCGGAAGATATCAAGGGGGGACAGAAGATGAAGGATATTAAAACCAAGAGTCTGCACAAATATGTCGAGAGGCTCAAGATCCTTGCAGATGCTAACGACCCCATTGTCAAGAAGCGTTTTGAAGATGGAACAGGTAGGTTATCCCAATAGACGGGCTGGGTCTGACTAACGCACCCAGGCGATATGAACAAGCCTATCTACCGTCACTACGCCGAGGCCAAGTGGCGCTCCTACGACCAACGTCTCATCACCCAACGTATCAAGCAGTTCAACATCGTCCCCGATGTCCTCCCCAAGCTCGAACCTACCGCCGATGTCCAGCTATACTTCCGCAAGCTCAAGATTCCTCCCGGCCAGATCGTCGACAGTGTCGTCAGCGAGAACGCACCCCGTCTTCGAGTTCAAGTCTTCGACAAGGGCGAGAGACTCGTCTCTGTAGTCGTCCTCGACTCTGATGTCCCCAACCCTGACTCCGATACCTTCAACAAGCGCTGCCACTTCCTCGCCGCCAACATCCCCATTAGCCCTACCGAAACATCACTACCTCTGAGCAGGATAAAGGGCGAGGATCAGCTTGCTCTACCGTGGCTCCCCGCATTCTCCCAAAAGGGTGCCCCATATCACCGTCTCGGCATCTATCTCCTCGAGCAGCAACCCGGCAAGAAGATCGACGTCGCCAAGCTCAAGGAACTATACAGCCAGCGCGATGGATTCTCGCTCAAGTCCTTCCGCGACAAGTTTAGCACAACACCCTTTGGGTTCAACATGTTCCGTAGTGTCTGGGACGAAAACACCGCAGCTGTCATGGCGCGACACAACATCCCCGGCTCAGATGTCGAGTTCAGACCTACGCGTGTGTACAGCCTCAAGCCTCCCGTCAAGCCTCGTGGATGGGAAGCCAAGCGACAAGGACCCAAGTACCGTCACCTTTGGAAGTACACCAAGAACATCAGAGGCATCTCCAACTCGAGGGGATGGATCAAGAGGAGGTAGAGAGATGGATGAGCGTGTATCATATTACTGTACATTTAGAAAATGGGAGAGTACCAAGAGAAGTAAATCACGTACAACTCAATTCTGTTTCAAGCATCACCAGTGACCTACCAGCGACTTGAACATCATCGTTATTCCCGTACTCGAGCTCAGCCGCATTATTTCCTACCAGTAGCCGCCGTCTTGTTTCAACGTATCACCGCCAATCATAAGCCTCAACTATAGTCAGACGTTTCTCCGGTGGCAACACTCGCCACGACCTCGACGACATTCACATATAGCTCTGATTGGCATGAAATGCGGAGTCAGGTTGATCAACTACTACATCTGTTCAAGTCCAGGTTGAACCTCGTGGCAAAGCTCGATATTGCCACTTGACTCAACCTTTGATAACACCAAGACCCCCAACCTTTCCCCTGACAAGATATTGCCCTTGAAAGATCTAGATTTTTCATACGTAGGCAAACGTTCCTGGCATTTACGATGACAGCGCTCATATCGATCACGAGCTCTTGGATCACAAGCTGGTTGCCTGCGGACCATTTGCTCAGAAATGGCTATCATTTCCTCCTTCAGGTTTGAACCTTTTCTTTTGCGCTACACTACCTCTCATCATGGTATATGTCCACATCCCACCCTGAAAGCACTCAAGGCATCCTGTCATAGTAACAGGACGCTATTCCCTTGGATTCCTCTCCTTGGGTTATCCCTAGGGCCCTACCAAACTATCGGCCAAGGGCTAAGAATCAAACCGGCTGCCACGAGAACTTCATACTCGTCAGCCCCAGATTAGCAAATCATACATCCCAACTGCACAAATCAGATCATATCATGAAAGCATCAAATCATAAAATATCCCCTTGCCCGAACCCCTTTTGCCAAACTCCTTTCAGTATGGTCAACGCCGTATCACCTCTCCCTGTTATGGGGATGGCCAATCGTGATAATCTTGCCGCATCATAACCAGGTTTTGTAAGTGTATCTTTCCACTGAACCATCTCGCCCGGTAATTTTCTTTTCGTTGTCGTGTATGTCGCAGCCCTGAGGACACTCATCCAGCTTTGACTCAAGGTCCGGCATGTCGATGTCTTCCGTTGTCGAGTCGAAGGAATTTCAAAGTCGCAATAGCAAGGCTGTTGTGTCCGTGTGGAGTTGGGTCTAGCTTGGCTCCTCAACTCAAACCACCATTTTCCGTCGGTGTGTCAGCTATCCACCACATCAAATTACACTCAATGTCTCGAATTAACAAGATTATCCGGCACACGGTCGTAGATGATTTCTGATTCTATCGATGGCGGTATAGAGGTGGCAACTAGATGATGGTTAGTCATGGACTCGTTCCTGAACAAGGTTCGGGCCTACCACTTGAGCTACGACGATGCGTATTGTAAAATTCACCAGGTCTATTTTGTGGCGGTACTGGAGGAGGCTGTTTGCTCTGCGCTGCAATGCGCTGAACGTATTTCCTTGCCTCGTTGTCAAGCCACTGGTCGATGTTGGCATCATTGCAAGATGCGTGCTGCATAAGTTGGTTCTTGATGGTGCTCAACTCGTCCACGAGGCCGTTGTACTGTTTGTGCAGGGTATTGTTCTCACCCTCCAAATCTTTCCGGGTTTCCTCCAATTGACTCATCCACTCCTTCTTCTTCTGACGACATTTGGACGCAGCGATCCTGTTTCGTTTAAGGAACTTGCTGCGTTTGGCCGTCTCATCAAGTCCATCATCTTCGCCCTCATCTTCCTCCTTCAGCGATGGCTCCTTGGATGCTCTTCTTTGGCGCGGCTTGGCGACAGCCGGTGGCTGTTGACGTTGTGTCTTGGTAACTCTGCTGCTGCGCCGAGGTTTGGTGTCGGTGTTGACTGAATCGACAGAGGGGATAGACGATTTACTCGATTGCCGTGTTGGGCCGCCAGATGTGGCCTCACTGAATGGAGTTTCTGGGGTTGAAGGCGTATCGGTAGGCACTTTTGGACTGTTGTTCAAAGCTGTTGGTGCCATTGCTGGCATGGAGGGAGGGAAGAAGTGGACGGGGTTGTTCATCGGGTTCCACATGTCAGAGCCTATGAGAAGCTGGTTGTCCATGGGATTGCTAACAATCGGGGACACCTGAGCTCCCGTTGTGCAGTTGAGTAATGGATCAATATTGGCATCGTCGGTTGTCAGGGGAAAGTTGTTTTGAAAGCTCTGGGCTTGGTCGCCAAAGTCCTGGCTTGGTTCGTCCATCTTGATCCTGCAAGACCGTTGAGACTGTACTCTGAGGCGTGGGACCTGGGGTTACAGCGGCACAACTGGGCCGGTGTGGCTGAGCTGTTTGTCCTGGCTGTCAGAGAAAAGCGCTAGACTATTGAGCCGCGTTTGAGAGAAAGTCGAGATCAAGGAGCTCGTTCGATGGGAATTGAGCGTTCAGCTCCGGAGATCGGGAGATCTGAAGCGGGCACAGAGAGGGGGTGCTTAGCCGGATTGGTTGAGATGGGGGTGTAGATGTTCTGGAACATCTGAGACCAGTGGTGGCCAGGAAAGGAACGGTCCAGGGGAAGATGAAAGAAGAACCTATATTCAGGAACACGATGTTGAAGGGAATGGGTAACAAAAGAGATGGTCGTGTTAAAATAAAGATGTAGCTGCTCCCTGCTGTTGGAAAGTTGTAGGAGCCAGGGCGAATGGGAAAATCAGGCAGGCGCTCAACGGAGAAACCAATCCGGTGGTGCAATGTAGTGCAGCACAGCTCAGTGCCTGAGTACTCCAGTACAGCCTAGCTGACCTCACCGAGGAATGGTAGTTTACCACCGATCGATAATAGAATAAGTCGATTTCGAGGCTTAAATCCCAAGTAGAAACTAAATGGAACGGCCGGGTACAGCGTCTCGGTAAGTAGCAGGGGAGGGGAGGTGCTCCGACTAAATTCTGGACGCTGGGGCGAATCGCCTCGTCTGTTCCTGGTCTCTACTTCCGGGGTCGTTGGATCCAATAGTGTGTTTCGGCTTCGCCTATGCGGCTATGAGATCTAGACACTGGGCAACTTGACCTTTTGGGTGAAGTCAAGCAGGCAGGCAAACATCTATCAGGAACAAGGAGATGCCGAGGTTGACAAACTTGTCAGAAACATCGATAATTGTGAGATGGGAAAGTCAGAAGTTGTAGCTGCAATAGCAGTCCAGCAGTCGTACCAAAGCTAGATGAAGGGATTCGGACATTATATTACACCAACAACGGATGCGACCACTATCAACAATGTCTTGCGTCACTTTTTCCCCGTGCAGTGTGTATCAGTGGATCCGGTTGCAGTTTATGGCAAGACGTAGCTGATTTTGCATGTATCCAGCAACTGGGGTTGGGAGTATATATAAGAAGATTGGTGGGTGAAGATAGGAAGCGAGGTGTACAATGGTTTGACAACGCTATGTCCGGACCAAGTCCGTTGACTTCAATTCGCAATGCAAAGCCAATCCTCAGTGAGCCAGTGTGCGCAAGGGTGTTGAATTCTTGCTGGATAAGGTACTGAAAACCTTGAGATACCAGAACCGTTGAGGTTATAAGTGATCCGGAATGTCTTCCTGACCCACCATCTTCTGGTCTGTACGAATCATAACCATAGGAAGCAGTATCAGTTATGGCATTGGAGGTGAGGGAAAAGTCCCTTCTGTGCTTAAAACGTCATCCCGTTCGGAACCTTGAGCCAAAGGCGGTAGGATAGGCCTAGCATAAGCGGTAGAGGTGCTTGGACTCTAAATCCCCCATTTCCCCAATCACAAACTGCGAAGCAGGTACTTCGATGTTCAAGTGGCCCCTTGGCGGAGATACTATCCTCAATTTTGGGACGGGTGAGTGTAAACCAATCATGGTGCAACGGACTCCAGGTCCGTTGCACCCAACAACCAATCAATGATGGCTAACCTTGTCCATCAAGGCCACACTTGGCGAGACAGTGTAAAACAGACTGTACACAGGGGCGAGCGAGACTATGCAGTATCCATCTATCATGTCAACCGTGGACTGAAGCTTCGATATCATAGGGACGGTCATTATCAAGTCAGAGCTTAATCCTGACAGCTTTGAGCACCCTTTGGAACAACATTTGAAGATCATGACGAGCCTCGTTCATGTCTTTTGGTTATGAGTTGATTCTTGCAATAAAGTACACAGTCATTCCTGACGCACACAGGGTCCTTCCAGTGATGGTTTAGTCAAGGCGACAATCCATCGCATCCAAGACTCATGGTTGTGACAGGAGATATGTATCTTGAACTGATCGACAAATGTGATCAGGATTTTGGCACCCACACAGAGTAAGGATCGACCTCGGATGTGTGGCCTTTGCTGCAGGCTGATAAATTTCAACATACGGGGAATGCCGTATAACTCAGTGCCTGCAGGGGTCATGAACTTCTGGATACGTGATGGAGTTCTTTGTCTTGGTCTCCGGTTTTATCAGCCTTCGCATCAGTCGTGTCTGCCGTGGCATTGAGCCGAACACCAAGACACAGTCTAGAAGAACTGATAAACTGTGCATCCTCCACTGCCTACTTTTCCAACTTTCTCGATTCCTTAGCAGCTTCTTGGTGAATGGCGGCTCAGCTCATCATTTCCGGAGCTTTTACTCCGACATGTAAGCTTTGAAACATTTAAGGAGCGGGGTTGTCTTGGGCGAATAATAAAGTTATGTGCTGCCCAAGGCTATGTGTTTCGCACTGTAGGCCTGTAGGGGCTTTCTTGACTTGACCAGCGGGTTTATCGTGGGAATGTGGTTGATCGGAGGAATCGGGCAAGGGTCCCAATAGGCGTATAAACAGTGGGGCTCTTCATATCAATTCTGAAGACGAAGGGATTGACTGATGCAATTTTCAAGATGGATTGACAGGCATGAGATGATGAGCACGTTTTATCGATGGACTCAGATGATGGAAAATGAAGGCATTCTAATTATGATGTCTGTGATGGCGTGAGCATGATCATCACGTGATATAAAGCCACGTGACTACGCGTCAAGCTCAACGCGCTTCCCCTCCGCATTTATCGCCAACAGCTTCACATGCGTTTCATCGTCCAACCTCTCTCACCAACATCGCTTGCTTACCTGTCAACCAAACATCTGAGACCTAAACCCTGTCTACTCGCTTATCTCTTCCAATTCCTTATCTCTCTAGCTTGATCGCGAACGAAAACCAAACACCATGTCTGAGCAACTTTCAACCCCGCGCATCACTGCTGCCTATCTTGACAACTTTGTTGGCAAAGTCGTCATGCTCGTGGGAAAGGTCACGCAGCTGCGAGGTGAACAGGCTACTCTTGACTCTGAGGGCACTGTCACCGTCTTGTTGAACAGGGTAAGTTGACATCAAATCTGGTGTCAGTGTCACGACATGAGAATGCACTGCAACCTTGAGCTGACGACCTTCACAGGATGCCCATCTCACAAATGGCAACGCTGTGCAAGTCATTGGAAAAGTCAATCCGGACCTGTCGATCAAGGTTTTGACATCCCGGGATTTGGGGACTGGTGTGGGTAAGTCAAGAAGCTCGTCTTTCTGTCGTCATTATAGCGTACCGACGCTGCAACATCATGCAAAATGCAAATTTGCTCCCCAATATGTTCGGCAGTTGAAAAGCATGATTCAGTTCACTATGCTATTTCCGGATGACAGCTAATATGTGTAGATTTCGGGTTATACAGCTCGGTTGTGCAGGCGACACACAAGCATCCATCCATCTTTGCAGGCAATTGACGGGGTCAACCAGACCATGGCCCTTACCAGTCCTCACAGGCATACACCCCGCGTGTGGCTATGGTCTGGACCTCGCCTACCAAGGCCGGCGCTATCACTTCTCCCCCTCGACAACGACAAGCTTATTCCACCGACCAAGATGGAAAACCAGTCGCGACCCCTGATTCAGCCTCCACTGGAACTATCAGATCTTCAAGATCCTTACACAGTGCTGCACAGAGACTGCAGCGTCATGCGCATTCGATACATGGCCAGACGAGACCTACCACCGCAATGTCTTTCACAACATCCAGTTCCGATATGATTCTTGGCCGTGACATTCAGTCAAGATCCTCTACTCTGCTCTATCCGTCTGGGCCTTCTCACATCTCACAGACTCCAACTTCTTCTCTAGGTGCACTCCTACCATCGCCACCAGAAGATACAGCCTCTCGCACTTGTTCCGTAGAAATGTTTCGGCGTACTTCCGTTAGTACGCAACCCAACCAACGATATTCAAACTCGCAGACCTACGATCAAGAGAGCACCCAAGAATCCTACATACCATCAGCTCAGCCTTATACGCCCCTGGTTTATTCTCCGCCGTCGATGTCTTCCGCGAGTCTGCTCCCGTCTCCGCCGATGACACAAGAAGATCAATACCTCTCACACGGGCCTCTCATGTCCCCCGCATTTTCAACGTCCTCCCGCCGCTACTCGGGGGCAGACCGCCGTCCCGCTGGCGTGACCAACAGGAACTCTGAACCAGAAGACCCTGAAGAATCTGCCCTATTCGATTCCGTTCTAGAGGGAATCGGGCGTGTTCATGTGTCGATGAACCGAGATGACGCAGGCAGATGGCGAATCAAGCGAGAATCTGACGAGAGACCATAGCATGTTTTTTCGTCATTCATCCGCAGCCATACACCTAGCAAAAGTATATACAGGCATCCTCGTTCGTATCGTCATCCCATTGATGTCAAATAGAAGATCCCTGTGCCAGGGACAAGTCACAAAGTTGGAGCTAAAAGCGGGATCGACATTGCCCAATCAGCTGTCTAATGGTCTCGGCACATGAATATCGAAATGCCGTATTTAGCACAGTGTCTGTTAAAAATGCATACGAGAGAGATCGAGATTTCAAAATCCCATTTACCTGATCTGCAGTGGCACAGGACTTTAGCATGAAATATCCCTCAAGTGATAGATTTACCGGGTCAAAAGCTCCTGTGAAACAGGATTTCGTCGTCACAGGTGTTCCTCATACAGCATGACATTCACAATCAAATGTTTACCCAATGCAGTTGTTCGGACAAGTCCGTTAATTCTGATACACAGACACCCTTGCCACAAATGTTCTAATTTGATACATCCAAAAGGTACAGTCAAGTTTGCCACCAGGGTCCTTTCAAGATCGAGACCCTTGCACAGCCTGACATCTCTCCTGGACGCACGTCTATTTGCCACACCGTCACCATCATGTTCTAGAACTCAATTTTTCATCTTCTCTTTGACCCTGAGCCTCATCGAGCTGTAGCAACTCCTGTGCCGCCATCCAGACCTCGGCTGTACTCGGGCTGATATCCCGCTTCGGTCTTTCTGGGCCTGTATTCTGGATTTCGTCGAGTCCAAAGGATGGTTTGTCTGGAGGACCATCGGTCAAGCCATGGAGACAACGGCGTATCCGAGCTTTGACGACACCAGCATCTTCTGTTCTCCCTGAACTATCACTCTCGTAACTCATTGCATTCCCCAAGAATGTGTTTTCTTTTTGTCCATCCGCACCCTCATCCAAATACTTTGCTGTAAGGTCTGTATCGGCATATCTCGTGTCGACACCCACAGCCTCTCGTATCCCTTTGAGTCGTGCCGTGAATCGTTCAAACACTTTGATTCTTCGTTCTGCACTCTCTGCCCTTTCCCTCCACGTTTGTGCCTCCCTTTTGGCTTCTCGTAGTTGCTGACTCAGTGTTCCAACATCTGCATCTCCTTGTACCTCAAGTTGCCTTCTCAAATGAACTGCTTCTTCTGTCTTGAGGTCCAGCTGCCGTTGGAGACTTCGAATCTGCGCATGAAGTGTAGTTGTACTGCCGGGACGTTGAAAAGGAGTTGAAATATTGTGAGGAACTGACGGATCCGTCCCGTACTGCGTATTCGATGCTGATGATGCTGGTCTGATAAGGTTAAGGTGTTGAGCGATAGGAGGCTGTTCAGGATAAGGCATCATGGTTCCCAGACTTCGTGGATTCTCTAATGATCCCTCTTTACCCCTGGATCCTGGGACTGGCTTCCTCCTAGGGATCGTTTGTCGTTGAGCTAACATTTCCGGTTGCTCATGGGAGCTTGGCTTTGGCCCTTTATCAGCTTGTTGAAGCTCGACTGCCCTCATTGCTGCCTCCTCTCTGAGCGAGGCTCGCAAGTTCTGGTCAAGAGCCTCATCTCTAACAGTGTTTATTGCTGACGGTCGAGAACGCCGGTCCTGGCTTGAAGTCGAAACATTCCGTTTGTGTCCCAAAGTTGAAACGGATCTTGTCGACCGGATACTCTTCGTCGGTGACTCTTGTGAAAATTGCAATATGAGATCTTGAGTTTTGCTCGCACTCCTGGGTTTTGTTGATGTCTCGGTTGAATGAGCGGTTTCAAACTTGGCGGCCATAGCTCTGACGCCTCCTCGGTTGTCTGTTGGTGTCAAGCTTGGACGTGTCAATGCCCTTGGTTTTCTCTTTGGAACAGAGAACCAGGGAGAGGATGCAGTCCGCTGCATTTCAGTCTTTGGTGTTTCAGCAGGCAAAGACACAACTCGAGAGTGTCGTCGTTCAGGGGTTTCAGTGCCAATGCCCTTGGCTTGCTTTTGTGTCTTACTGTATTCAAAACTTTGCAGAGCCTGCGCTTCATCCCTGGCCCGCTCCCCATGTACACCAGAAGAGACTTTCTATGTCCCGACCTGGCTTTTTGGGGAGGCCAGCCCCATGGAATTGCTGTCTCCTGCAATACTTGCTGGTACCTGCATTGGTGAATAAAATTGTCTTGGTGTTGTTGAGGCAGAGTTGGCTTCTTGTAAAGCCTGTGTTCGTGTTGATTTGTCCCCTTGAACAGTGTACTCGCTGTCCTCTTCTAGTCTATCGATTGGGAAGTGTAAAACCTTGGGAGTGTTGGCAAAAGTTGACATATGCGAGTTCTGATCAACATTTGTAGAGGCTGAACTTTTGCGCTGGTCCATCGAATCCAACTCTCTGAGTTCCTCGAAATGTGCTTTTAGTGCAGCTTCAAGGGCCTCCTTCTCGGATGAAAATTCCAGGCTGGTTGAGACCGGCCTGTCCATGGAGGTATCTGATGACCTGGCAGGTTTTGTCCATTCGACAGCAAGTGACCGTCGATGCGGCTTCAGGGCTTTTTCTTTTCTAGGATCTTTCTTCCTAATGGCACCCTTTCGTTCAATTGGAGTCTCCATTGTTGAGACTCTTGAAGTGCCCTGGCTTGTAGGTTCCTCGGCACTGGTTTGTTGAATAGGGGTTGTCTTTGTTCCTCTTTTTGAGGACGTCCGAGGTGGCACATCGTCTTGAGACAGATGAGAACCATCTCGATGCATCGGTCCTCTGGTCCTTGTAGGTGGGGTGGGTGTTGGAGCGATATTCACACTCTCGCTTTGCGGTGTATGCTTTACCGGCGCATCCTTGCTGTCTTCCAGATGAACTGCACCTATCGGCTTCTGCAAATTGTGCGGCGTTTGAACATAGCTACTGCCTTCCCCTGCCTGTGTTGATCTCTGGCTCTTATCCTCGTCGTGCACACTCTCTTCCACAGTTGGGCTTAAGCAACCAATGTTGGGTCTGGCTGCAAGCCTCTTTGAGGCTGAACTCCCACGACTGCGCGACCGCTGTTTAGATATGCCCAGGGTAGGTGTAGGCGGTTCTGGGCTGTCTTCTCGTGGGATCTGATCTCCCACCTCACTTCCTCGCCATTCCCGATCCCAACCTTGTGGTTTCCTGATAACAAAACCATTCTCGTTGGCATCGTCTTGGGGACTCATTGATCGTGGGGGAGGTCGATTCATGCCGAGCGATTTCATTTGTCGGACCACATCTCTCCAATTGACTATAAGCATTTCTGCGATGGTATTGGCGATGAGAATTTTGTCCATTGTTGGAGACACTCCAATTTCGTTGCCGAGTGTCTTTCTTCCATTCCGATCTTGTCGTGACCTTGGAGATCTCAATGGAAGCACCAGCAACCCTGCCTTTGGGGCGGCTAGCTTCATAGAATAGAGTTCAAGCAAGTCGCCTATGAGGAGAGGTCCGAAGACGATGCCGAGTGCATTGTAGCCCATGAGGTCTCCTGTTGGTAGTGATCGACCTTCTTCATCTTCTCTGGGGGTGATTTCTGCCACTCTTCCAATCAGACTCAAAAGTCCAAAGACAGCGCATATGAGCTCCCTCCGAAATTGAGATTGAACCGTTGCGATAGCCAAGGCGATGAGTCGGGCCCGAACCTTGGTCTGTTTGGTGCGAGGGAACTCTGGATCACCCTGTAGCTGCGAATGGATTGCGACCAGAGCGTCAAAGAGTGCCAAAGAACCAAGTATCCCACCGGGTATTACCGAAAGGAGGCGCTTGAAAGTCGACGCCACATCATGGACAGAAGCCTGCACATGCATCGGCAGGTTTGCGCATCGCACAGTGTTTGTTATGTCGATATTGTCGGTACAGCAGTAGTAATCGAACAGCATGTTGACTACTCTGATTGACCCCGGTATACGGAAGATCCCTCGAGTAGTGACATTCTGAGCGATGTGATGCGCAGTAGCTCGAATGCAAGTTGGAAGTATTAGGGAAGAGGGTGTGTGTTCAGGTGGGAGGTAGAGCATGCTCTTGCCACATATTCTTACCATCGACTGCAGATCGAGTATCTTGGGGTCTCGACGATGTATCAAGTTGTGGGCGAAATCGGAGACACTTCGCTTATGACGTGGTCCTTGGCGAGCTGGTTGTGTATCTGCTGTAGGATGATTGGAAGAGGACCGTAGGATTCGATAAAGCCATCCTTGCTTGCGAGGACTACCAAGTCCGTTTCCCTGGGTTGTCAGTGATTGTTCAAGTACACACCATCGACAACCTACAGTATGCCTAAAGTCAAAGTCGTCAATCACCAATATTCGCACTCCATTCTAAATCGTCAGCTTGGTCTCTACTTCTTTCAAGGCCCTCACCTTTTTTGCTAGGCGGTTGTATTCCTGAACAAAGGCGGCTCGATCGTCCAATTCGTCAGTATCGCTTAGGATGTTATGATCGCCACTACTCGTCCATGTTCTGCTTGTATGTACAGGTCCTTGGTCTGTTATATGCCGTATCGTAGCCTGAAGAGACAAGCTACTTCTGGACGGTAACAGTCGATGAGGACCAGTCTCTGGCGCAGAGTAATGGCCCAGAGGTGCTGGGTGATAATGCTGATCCATCGGCAAAAGCCTTTCGGTAAGTAGATGTGATTAATGCTGAGATTCTGTCATTCGTCGAATAAGATATCATATCAAAAGGCAGTCAAAAAGTAGAGTGTGATGGTGTTCGATCAAAATTCTCACGTGTCACAACAGATTCGTGGATGTTGAAACAGTGGAAACTTCATTGCGAAAGGACGGAAGGATCTGACCACGATCAAGTCAAAGTGGAAGGAACGCAGACGAAGTGAAGCGGGAAGTTTTCAGTGATGCCAGCGATTGCAAGTGACAGGCAGAGAGAAGAGCAGGGCAAAACAAGTGGCACAAAGACAAAGAACAAGTACAAATGTGTTTGTGCACAGAAACTGGATATGAATAGCATCAAAAAAGTAACCAAAGTGGGAAATGGTTGATAAATACTGAAATAGGATAGATAACACCAATGTCGTCAGAGTGCAGCATCAAGTTTGACCGTCATCCGCGTGTCGTATCGAATGAGACCTGACCAATCCCACCCAAATATTCACAGCCACTCGGTTCCCGAAGCCGCAAAGCCTCTATTGCTGTACTGTAACGCTGACACTACCAAAGTCATCATTCAGAAACAGCTGTACTGTATCATGCATGCAGGCCTGTCAACGGTCTATAGCGAAAGGTTGTATGCACATAACCTTCCGTCAATTCCCCTTGCGCCTGTTCTATGCCTGCCTCCATCCGGCGCCTCTCTGAGAGCTCCCTTATTCATAGCGGCATGCAATCATTATAACCTCATCAATACTCAAGCCCAGTTGCTTGTATCCTCCACTCCGTAGAGCAACACATATTTGAGAATGTCGGACAGCGAAATGATACCCTTGAGCTTGTTATCATCGTCCACTACTATCAGACGATGAACCCTGCTCTTTCGGACCGTATCAAAAATGGAGTCCAGGCGATCGCCTTCACTGCATGTGTAAATACCAGGGCTCTCGTCGGATCTCTTGCAGAGCGCTTCTCCGACAGAGCCATCCAAGTCATCGTAGGCACCGTTTTTGATGCAGGGGATGACATCAACCGCTTCGAAAACGTTTAGAACTCGTCCGTGAGAATCGATAATCGGGACACAGCTGATGTTATGTTTGACCATCAGGTGAACAACTTCAAGCACGGAACTGCCCATCGAGGCTGTAGCGATGCCTGAATATGTACCGAGGCCAATGTCGCGAACCGTTTTCTTCAAGAGGACGGTGTTGTGTTCGTTGTTTACGGCGATAAACTTGAGGATACGATACTGGGTGATGACTGAAACAACCATTTCCTTGTTGGTCTCGCTATCGACATCGACCAGGGGAATTCGTCTGGCGCGGGTCTTGAGCATGCGTCTACAGGCTTCGTAAAGTGGCTTTGAAGGGTGAACCGATACAGTTTCGATGGGTATTGCGCCGATAGCTTTCTCGATGTCTGATATGGTCAGCGATGTCATGCTTGCCTGGAGAGAAGCGACAACCTCTTAGGCTACTCAATCGGAACTGATCAAGTTTGCTGAACTCGTCAGGGAACTGGCAATAGTATTGAATCACATTGATAAAGTCGGTGCTCGTAAGGATACCGGCAAATCGTGAGGTTTTAGAGTTCCATAGAGGTGCCGATACGATTGCTGTGGCAAGGTTAGCATTAGAATCTGCATGTATCGGGTGACGCACAGTTCTGCGTCAAGATGCTGATGGCCTTCTTGATGCGGAGATCGGTATCGAGGACGATGAGACGGAATGATAGAGGTAAGACATCGTAGCTGGTGCGAACTTTGAGGAAATCGCGTATGGCATTCTGTCTAGATTAGCTTCGCTCGATATCGTCGGGCTTTGATGCGCGCGTGCCCCACGTCAGAAGTTGTACGGGCAGACGGATACGACAGACAATGCAAGACAGATAAACATACCAGACCCTGTAACTGATCTCTGTCCAGAGGACTTAGAGGCTTTGGTTCGGTGGGCGCCATTGGGCTTCGGATTGAAGTCCTGCGTCGGAGGTAGGATGACGGAGCGACAAATTGAGGGACATGACCATGACCGGCGGCTGTAGTGGAGGGGCCAGTGGAGGTTGATGCAGCCCGCCCGCGTGGAGTTATCAAAGCCGGTCCAGGTCCAGAAACAGCTCCAACTCCTCCAAATGAGGCTTCGGCTGCTGACTCTTGTACTTGTCCTGGGGCGTCTGTGCCTGGAGCTGAAGATGTGGTCGAAGCTTTTCCAGCTGTCCTACCAGTCGCGCCAGGTACTGTACTGGGGGTATTTTCAACGCGGGGCAGCTCTCCGACAGCATCGTCAACTTGTTCAACTGTTGGGGGTTCGGTTGGAGGTTGTGGTTGAGTTTCGCTTTGGGCTTCGATCCATGATTTGACGTTTTCTTTCGTTGGGTCTTCAATTTGAGCCTCTGTCACTTCAAGTTGACCTTGCGTTCCTTGAGGTTCGCTTGGTAAATTGATATCTGCTGGTGCTTTTGTTTCTGGATCCCCTCGTGCGGGTTCAGGTTCTTGATTTCCCTCCATTCCAAGCAAATAATCACTGTTGCACAATACGATTCGAATTGTTAGGCGGGATTTGATGGTTCGAGTCGAAGATCGAAAGTGAGGTTGTCAAGTCCTGATAAATATTGACGTATAGCGCATCACTGAGAAAATCACAGGCGTATGGTAAACGAGAAGAAAAGAGACAGCATGAGCCTAAGAGTTAATAAAAATGTTCCGACGGCGTTGAGAACACTTCCATATCATTAAAGGCGCAAATTAATTTGCAAGGGAATGTGCTGGAGGGTGAAAGGGAAAAAGGAGCAAACATCATTCACGGCAATCGGTCGGCCGTTTACTCACCTTGGGCTTGTAATAAATGATAAGAGAACCACCTACGAGACAGTCTGCCCAACAAAAGTCCAGCAATAATATTACTGTGCAGCATACGCTACTCCATACTTCTTAACCTTATGGCCAACATTGGATCTTAACCGGACCCTGGACTACACAGGCGGAGACGGAGACAGACAGAACGTCATGGCGGATCGACGATGAGCTTCGCGTCTTGGCATAGATTGACCATTTTACGATTCCATCTCCGGTAATCAGGATTGGTCAGATGAATTCAATATAGCCTGTCTGGTTTGTTTGAGGTGCATTCTATCATGGTCTGAGTATTCCTCTACTGTCAAAATCCCGCAAGTTTGTGACTGAGATATTGAGATAATGAGATATTGACAGGTTGAGGGATTGGTGAGACATTATGTAGAAGGATAGATTGCAAGTCAACACTCGATCTCAGAATCTTTATCCCCGTTTGTTGATCAGTTGAGCTTAGAACAGATGTCGATGTAGCCAGGATGTGCAACTCGTATGTCTCAGCATTCTGTATCCATTCCAAGCTTTACCGTTCATTCGAGTCATCTGCAGAGGCATGAATGCCACATAAAGGGTCCAGGACAACTTTGTCCGGTTCACAACAATCCCATCCATCACAGCCAGTCGTTGAAAACATCAAATAGCCTCTTAATCCCTGTTCATACGTCAACGACGCCATGACCTGCTTCGAGGTGGTGGTGCAGGGTAGTTGCTGCAGATGTCTTGCAGCCAAAGTTTGTCCAGATTGATACCCAACAATGACACGATAAGCACATAGGCAGCATAGTTTGTGTGACATGAGAATTACCATCTTTGGAAAGCAGAACTCGTCAAAATCGAGTATCGATCAGGTCGCATAACGTAGACCTCGGATTTGTATCTTACGTCAAGAAATGCCTCTATCACATGCCACGCGACAAGCGAAGACAGTATACGCAATGTCGAAGGCAGCAACTTTCCTGGACAGCCTGACCTTGAATAGGTACCAATCATCGCAATGGCTAGATATCTTGCTTAATCTTACACAAATCATTAAATCTTCATCAAAATCATATCATTCAATCCCAAAATGAGGCGTTGAAATGTCTGGATAAAAGCCATAAACGGTCCAAGCTTCCACAACACCGCTAGCATAATGAGGCGGTCCACTGCAACAGCTGTCTCTGCACCTAACGTACACTAGACCTCCAAAACAATAGCGCACGTCGTCCCTGGCGGACCCTACCTTCGGCGGGTGACCTCAAGTGAGGTCACCTCCTGCAGGGAACCTCGACATCCCCTGCAGTTACCTCATCTGATGTGTATAGATAGTGGCCGCCAATGTATCTGGAAGTAGCTTCCCCAATTCATCCGTTCTTGCCTTTAGCTCACGCTTTACTTACCTCAGGCAGCTTAGGTTTGAGCTCTGTAGAAGGTCCTACCCGACCTACGGCGCTCACCTTGCTTCTTCCTGGCGCGCGTCTCAATCCCCATTCTTTCCCTCGCCAACCAACTGTGAGGCTAGGATAAACTCCCCCTCGGATTCATCTCTCACCTGGGCAATCGCCAACTAATTTTCCCTTCTACACCGCGATCTTGACGCTGTCTCGTGCCAGTGATTGGCTTCTGTGGTAGTCAGTCATTTACCTTGCCCGATAGAGGTTTTGTTTTGTAGCTTCTTTCACCCGACAACCGAGCCCGATAATAATAATTCGAATCTGGATCCCTGTTGTGACGTTGCCGACAAGTGGATGACCGTTCGTCAACAACCGAGCCTTGACCGATACTGCATCAAAATCGAGACCGACTTTCATTCACCGTCGTTCAACGTACTTCTTCCATCAAGCCTTTGTGCTATTGTTTGCCATGGGTATCTGCAGCTCCTCGTGCTGCGGAGGTATGCATGCTATTATCCGTCGCCGTATACATCTGACAGCAATAGGTCGAGCCCGCGATGGCTTGTATGAACCCGTCCTCGCCGATAGCGAACGAGAAGCTGTAGCCGACCTTCTCCAGTATCTCGAAAATGTACATACTCTTCCATCTTGTTAGGATTGTTACTAACTTTATGATAGCGCGGCGAGACCGACTTCTTCTCTGGCGAACCTCTACGTGCTCTGAGCACCTTGGTCTTTTCGGAAAACATAGATCTTCAACGAAGTGCTAGCTTGACTTTTGCTGAGATTACTGAACGAGGTACGAAAGAGACCCGAGTTTCCGACTGGTCTAACAATGTAGATGTCCGAGAGGTTGACCGCGATACCCTTGAACCTATTCTATTCCTTCTCCAGAGCCCCGATATCGAAGTTCAGCGAGCTGCCAGTGCTGCACTCGGAAACCTGGCTGTTGACAGTATGTACACTGAAGCCAACATTTGCAGTCACTGACGTATTGTAGCCGAGAACAAGGTTCTCATTGTGCAACTCGGTGGTTTAACACCTCTAATCCGCCAGATGATGTCCCCCAATGTTGAAGTCCAGTGCAATGCTGTGGGATGTATCACGAACTTGGCTACACATGAGGAGAATAAAGCAAAGATTGCTCGCTCCGGAGCCCTTGGTCCTCTGACAAGGTTGGCCAAGTCTCGGGATATGCGGGTTCAGCGGAACGCTACTGGCGCTCTGCTAAACATGACACACTCTGGTATGTTTGGTCTATATGGCAATGGCAACGGCAATGGCAATGCTAATAAAAGTAGATGAGAACCGGCAACAACTGGTAAATGCTGGAGCTATTCCCGTCCTTGTTCAGCTTCTTTCTTCTCCCGATGTCGACGTTCAATACTACTGCACCACAGCTCTCAGCAATATCGCCGTTGATGCCAGCAATCGACGAAAGCTGGCTCAAAGCGAACCCAAATTGGTCCAATCTCTTGTCAACCTCATGGACTCGACTTCGCCCAAGGTTCAATGCCAAGCTGCCCTCGCCCTCCGCAACCTCGCTTCCGACGAAAAGTATCAGCTCGATATCGTTCGCGCCAATGGGCTGCACCCTCTTCTCCGACTCCTCCAATCTTCTTATCTACCGCTCATCCTTTCTGCTGTCGCCTGTATACGAAACATCTCTATCCATCCTCTGAACGAGTCACCAATTATTGAAACCAACTTCCTCAAGCCACTCGTCGACCTACTTGGATCTACCGACAATGAAGAGATTCAGTGCCATGCCATCTCGACCCTTCGAAATCTTGCCGCCAGTTCCGATCGAAACAAAGCTCTTGTCCTGGATGCCGGTGCCGTGCAAAAGTGCAAGCAATTGGTTCTTGATGTGCCCATCACTGTCCAGTCCGAGATGACCGCTGCTATTGCCGTTCTGGCCTTGAGTGATGATCTCAAGTCTCATCTCTTGAACCTTGGAGTCTGCGGTGTTCTCATTCCTCTTACCCATTCGCCAAGCATTGAAGTCCAAGGCAACAGTGCTGCTGCCCTAGGCAACCTTTCCTCTAAAGGTGAGTCAACTTCACCGCCATTCAAACACAAGCTAACAAAAGCAGTTGGTGACTACTCGATCTTTGTACAAAACTGGACCGAACCCCAAGGTGGAATTCACGGATACCTCTGCCGATTCCTGCAGTCTGGGGATGCTACCTTCCAGCACATCGCCGTCTGGACCCTTCTCCAGCTCTTCGAATCCGAGGACAAGACTCTTATTGGCCTCATTGGAAAGGCGGAGGACATCATCGAGCACATTCGAAGCATTGCAAATCGACAAATTGAAACCGACAATGAATTCGAGGATGAGGATGAGGGTGAAGTTGTCAACCTAGCTCAACGTTGCCTGGAACTCTTGGGACAGAGCATGTCCAAGGCTCACATCGAGGGCTAACTTACATTCGTGGACTCTATTCATCTCAAAAGCGGAAGCGTATGGGGTGTTGGGTGATATGGTGTTTGGCGTCATGTAACATTCTAAGAATGATGTTTGGTTTTCAGGGGTTATCTCTTTATACGGATTGCATCGCCTGTCCTGGGCTTTCAAGAATTGTTCTTATAACAATGGTGTTTGACGGTGTACGAGAGGGCTATGCGCTGCATTGAAGGATGGTATTCTTTCTCTTTGTTTGATGAATTCATGTGGCAGATATCGCTAGAGCACTTACTGGGCAGTTGATTTGGGGAGAGCAGATGTAATTAGACGAGAGGTGTAAGTTCCTATACCCAGATAAGAGATGATACATATTTACATTAGATTGCTCGTGATTAGTCTAGCTCTTCAGCCTTTTGTAGTCCATTTTTCATCCATTGACGTTCGTTCCATGGTAATATTTTGGCTATTGTAGTGCCAGAGATGAGAGCTAGTGGTAATGGGCCAAAATGTCGTGAATCTCTTGATGCTGGAAGATTGTCTCCTGAAATCCAGCAATGCCCTTCGGGGATCTGAGAAGTTAGTATGGCTAGCGACGAGGATGGAATAAGTACCTGTATCATTAACTCTTCTCCTTGCTCTCCTGGCGTTCCAACAGAGACATAGTCCCCTGGCATGCCTGTTACTCGTTTCACTCCCCACTGATTGTTGAAGATTGGGATGCGGTAGACAACCAAGTCACCAACAGAGACACCGCGACCATATCGACGCGTGTGATCACATAGAATCCAATCACCATCGACTGTGAATGTTGGAAGCATTGAAGGGCCTTGAGCTGGGCTGATGGTATAGCCGTATGTGATTCCAAGGTGTACGAGACAGGCGGCCTTGAGGAAAGATACTGTTGTACGCACAGGACGGCGGGCGAAATGAAACGAAGCCATCGTGAAGTGCCCTGACGGGCTGGAGTTGAGTCGTATTACACAAATCCATCACCAGAGCGGGAGCTTGGTGTTGAATCAGCCGTTGAAAGGGTTCAAGAGCACCTGATTGGACAGAGTTGCCAACAACCCCACAGTGACGTTTCTGCCAAAATCAACCGCCCACCATTGAAGACGATAGATCAGTCATTGCATCAACAAGCCATTGTCGACTGTCTACACTCTTTTACGGCGCGATAGACACTCCTTTCAAGGCTCTGCCAAAATGAACAGCTTTGCATGCCTTCAAAGTTCCCGTCGAGCCCTCTACAGGGTCTTTGTTCAACATGAAGCTCTCCTCACACGACAGTTCCAACCTCCGAGAGCCCTACCTATACAGAACCGTTCCTTCTCCGCATCACAATTAAGAGCCCGTAAATCGAAGAAACGCGAAGATGAAATTGAGACAGATCCTTTCGCTGATGAGGGCCAAGACCGAAGTTTCGATCGACGATACACTACCCAAGAGGAGTTTGAAAAGTCTGGTCGCGATCGCCTCCCCCAAGATTTCGAGATCAAGGACCCAAAGATCATGGTTCTCGATAATGGTGTGTTCGATGGACCTCTTCTCACGAAAAACGTTTTGAGTCGACTGCCCGAGACAGACTCCCTTCGCATGGTGACACCCTACATCCCAGGTGATCCAAAGAAGGACAAGCCAACTCAGTATGCTATTTGCAAGATTGTCAACAAGAGAGAAGAATACGAGCGCCAGCGTGAATTAACCCAACGTCGCCGTTTGTCCAAACAGACCACACCCAAGACCAAAGAAGTTGAGATGAGCTGGGCCATCAGTGAGCATGACCTTGGGGTCAAGACACAGCAGCTGGTTGGATTCCTCAGCAAGGGAATGAAGGTTGAACTCATCCTTGGATTCAAGAAGAAGGGACAGAAGAGACGAACGTCTGAGGATACTGCAGAGGAAGTCTACACCAAGGTGAACAAGCTTGTCGAGCAACTAGGATCAAGAGAGTACAAGCCAAGAGATGGAGAGGTTGGAAAGACGATGAGGATTTACCTCGAGGGGATCATAAAACAGGCCCGTGCAAAGCCACAGGCGGAAGAGGAATCACAAGACGCAGATGCTCAAAAGGACGCGTAAATGCTTGATATAACATAATCTACTGGGTATCTGCCAGTCAAGTCTATAGCCGAATAAAGAAAGTCATCAGTCCGGTTGTCGTCTCCCGGATATTGAGCCCATTTTAGACACCAAACTCCAAAGTCCAGTCCCAAGAACTAAAGGATCTCATCACCATCCTCGTCTGCGGGTAGAGGTACCGCCGCAGGAGTGGTGACCTCTGCAGACGGCAAGGCCTCGTCCGCAACATCCATATCCTCGTCCATATCGACTCCACGCCCCTTCACCTCGGCATCACTCTCCGCACTCTCCGCACCATCAGCCTCTTCAGCAGCCTTGTTAATCTCATCCCAATTTTTACTTCTCTGCTGAATATTCCTCCCTCGACCTTTACTCTTCTCGACCTTACTCTTGGTACGCTCCACAACAGCAGCAGCCATCTCGAGGCCCTTCTCATGACGTTTCCTAGCTTTGGCAGACATCTTCTCTTTGCGACCGCGCTTGGCCTTCTTGGTGATACCAGCGGAGTGGTGCGCCGCTAGAACGGAGGGACGTTGGGTGGCATCGCGGGGAGGCTTGATTTCTTTTAGAGACTTGTCGGTGTCGATGTCGATGTCTGTTGCGCGACGAGCGGCGCGGGAGTGGATTGAGGGTGCTGAACATGTTAGATTGGAGTGCAGCGGGGGAACAGAGGACGTACCCTTCTTTTTCGCCATTTTGTTGGTGTATGAGTATGATGTTGAATCTGCAACTTCTGCTTGGTGGGGGATGGAAATTTTGATACCCCACAAAGATAAGCTCACCGAGACTCACCGAGCTCACCGACCGGGACAGAGCCAGGCATCTTGGAAAAGCGTGGATGGCAATTTATGTCAAACATACTGCCTATACACATTTGAGAGCCTCTTGAAGTAAACAAATTGCCTGAATGATGAGTATCTGCGGAAAATTGTGCTTGAATACTGGAATAGAAAGAACCTCGCACTACCGTGTTGGGTTATTGGACGCTCTTGCACTTGTACCCCATGAATGTCTCAACTTCCCTTGTGCACCAGCATCATCTCAGTTTATCAATCTTTCACCTACGGCCGAACCTAAAAGTACGCAAGCTCAATTTACGCGATCCAATCATTCAATAAGACCCCGTGGCCGTGAATATGCAAGTGTCTGTCTAGCGTTCGTTACTTGCCAACGTTCGACCGCCGTCTCCAGCAGACGCATTAGCAATGCTTCCCATCACGACCTGTTTCGTTGCAGGACTGCAATATCTGATACATCCTTTAAAGCTTGTGTGTTTTTATGATACCAAAGCCAGCGAGGTACTGACGCGTCTAGGGAACGATTCAAGAAACCATCAACCCTGATGCTCTGATTCCAATCACGCTCCTGTCAACCGAGGAAATCTTTGGCGATCTCGAAGGAATTCTACAGCTGTTCGATTCAATTGATGATGTATTTGTTCCCGACTTTGGTTCCATTCTTGTCGAGAAGAGCGGAGACAATAGTAGTCAAGTCCAAGTCGACACGCGACAGATCTATCATATGGATCAAATCAAGGCTCTAGATGGCTTTTCTGAGTTACCATCCGGCCCCTACTTTCTCTACGGCCCGAACCTTTACCAAGCCTGGCGGCTGTATGATGATGAATTCGGAGCTTTCACTTCTGGTGTAATACCTGATGATCTGAACCAACCAGACGAGTATGTTGTATCTCCCGTGCAAGTCGTAGCTGACCATACAGGTTCCAACCCCTGACTTCTTCGTCTATTTACGGGGACTCAGTTACAGTCCCTGTGCCATCAAGACTTTACCACCCTCAACCTTCTGCCAAGAAGCCTTTGTCTGGTGTCCGTGTTTCTATAAGCGACACGATATCCTTGAAAGGAACCTATACAACCTTTTCCAGTCGCGCATGGAAATCTCTTTACAGAAATGCCTCGAGTTCTACAGCTAAGTATGCACAGAGCCTGATTGACCAAGGAGCCATCATCGTCGGAAAAACGAAGATATCGCATCTTGGTGCAGGTGCAGAATGGGTTGATCAACAAGCTCCTTGGAGTGCAAGAGGTGATGGGTATTACCGGATGGAGGGTGGTTCAGTTGGCGCTGCTGCTGCCTCGGCTGGGCACTCATGGATTGACTACAGCATTGGTGTCGACGGTAAGTCAGGTCACTGCGAGAAGCCAAGACTGACCGTGTACAGATGGTAGAGTGATGTCCGAGGGTGGTATATACTCTTTGAGTCAGCCTGAAAACCTATCAGCGGACATATTTGCGGCATCAAAGTGAGCACTATGATCTACCGTTGAGCTACGCTGACCACCCTAGGTTTGACAAAACTCGAATCTTTAGTCGAAGCCTCAAGGGACTCCTCGATTTCACGGCAAATGCGAAGGCCGGGGCTTCTGAAGCTTCCTCCGCGAGGATAATCGTACCAGATGACTTGTCGTCACCCGAAAAGTCACAGAAAACAGCCATTGCGACTTTCGTGTCGATTCTACAGGATCTGTTGGACACGAAAGTTGAGTACATCAATGTGGGCAAGATTTGGGAGAAAAGCCCCCCATCTGAAGCGTCGAATGAGGGAATGCAAGCATACATGCAAAAGGTTAGTCGGCTCCAACAAAAAGACTTGACTGACAGATTAGGCACCTTTCCTGTCATGGTGTTATGATTACTACCATTCCTTTGACACTTTTCGAGATGAATATAAGCAAAAGTTCGACAAGAAGCCGTTCGTCGAGGCTACGCCGCAATTCTTCTGGTATGACCGTTATACGTTGCGCAGTCGTTAAACCCAGCTGACCTCCCAGGAACGAATGCAAGTCGGTGACGGAGGAAGAAAACCGCCAAGATACAGAACGTCTTGGAGTATACCGAAAATGGTTCCGTGAGAACATCATGCGCACTTCTACCCTCAATGCCAAGGGAGACGCAGTCGTGATCCTTCCATGTGGAAAATCCCAAGTTGAACATCGGAACGATCCTGTGGCGTATGTACATTTCCTTCCAGTGGTGCTTGGCTGACAGCATATTAGTCCACCAACCATCTACAAAGGCATCGACTCTACAACACTGGCGCCGATATTGGGGGCTTCCCTGTTATCGTTTCCATGTAAGTTGAGTGTATTGGCTTTCAGTAGCTACTAACAAAACCAGTCACCCAGGTACCCTATGAGTCTGACATTTCTGGAATGACAGAGTATCAGCCAGTTTGCATATCGGTTCTCGTCCACGGAAATGACAAATGGGCCATTCAATTGATCAAAAAGACTCTAGAGGCAGGGCATCTTCCCACCAAGGTCGACGTCGGACGGTTCACGTTTCCAGTCAAGAAGTCGGATCATGGCAACAATCAAGTACAAGCTCCCCTATCGGGTCAGAATGTGTCGGACGAGCTGTAAGCCAGTCAGAAGTGCCTCCCCCAAAGTCACGCCATGCCGTACTTCCACCACCACTCTGCCCTGAATGCAAGGCTGTCAGTATGAGATCTCCCCACACGAAAACATGCAATAAATTTCCCCACGATGTTCTGGTGGATACGAGATTGGGGCCCCGGATGATAGTTACCGGTATTTGTGTATCCCGGTACCGGCTTATGCAGGCTCCCATTTGGATATGTATGGTACCTCCTATGAACCAAATTGGATACATTCACCTGGACTCGATTTCTTGTTAGTGATTTGATGCAAACAGCTCCACATCGAAACATAAACCGGGGCTCATCCGGCTCGGAACCGTCATTTGACAGGGGTCATCGTCAAGCTCACGGGCCGGAGACTGGGGTATCACTGCCGTGGGGGCTGTCGAACCAGACAAGGCGAGTGGAGGTGAGCGTGCGGCTGAGTGTTATCGATCGCTCCACTTACTGAGACGCATTGATCTGATCAGGCACACATATCTGACTACCTAACATTTTGGGCAATCTATTGTACTCTCTCTCATACTTTGTTCTTATAAGACAGTCAACCATCAAAATGGCGGAACCAACAAATACACCAGTACCAGCTTCTACACCGCGAGCTACATCTCCTGCTCCTCAACTTCCCTTCATTTCTCAAGGATCTCTGTCAATACGGTCATCCATGACATCCTCAAAACCCCGGGTTCTTCATATTGGAGACCCTGTCAAATACAATCCTGAAACATATCTCCGTTTCAGCATTCAGTGTGAGGTTATCAGACCGCCAACTGAAGAGCGGCAACGGCCAGAGTTCATCAAAGCCCTCAAAGAAAAGAGATGGGGTGATTTTGATGCCATATTTCGACCATTTTGGGGAACTGGAGGTGAAATGGGAAAATGGGACCAAGAGTTGATTAGTCTGCTGCCACAGAGTGTCAAGGTGTTTGCAAGTGCAGGTGCTGGCTTTGACTGGGCTGATACGAAGCTATTGGGAGAACGAGGTGAGTTGACACAACTGCCTGCAGACATTCGCTAACTGGCAAGGAATCATCTACTGCAATTCTGGCCTCGCGGCTGCTGAAGCTGTGGCTGACTTTGCCATTGTTGGGATCATTTCAACATTCCGGGTTCTCCCATGGTGCATCTCATCCGCCATGTCCGGGGACGAGGAGGCCTTCAAGGAAAACCATCGTGATGCTACAATGCAGTCGTACAACCTTCGGGATCAGGCTCTAGGAATCATTGGATTTGGCAACATTGGCCAGCAAATCGCTGCTCGTGCCCGACATGGATTTGGTATGGACATTCACTACTATGATGTGCTTCCCAAGCCTGCTGCTGTCGTTGCTCCTGTACGAGCTACTCACCATGAGACGCTTGGGAGTCTACTTGGTCGATGCGACTGCGTTGTTCTCTGCACACCAGCTGGTGAAGGCACTCTGATCGACTCGAAGGCTCTGCCATCCTTCAAACGTGGATCGCGGTTTGTCAACATTGCACGAGGAAGTCTTGTTGACGAAGAGGCACTGGTTGCAGCCCTCCGAGATGGTACACTGTCAAGCGCGGCTCTTGATGTTCACGCAAACGAGCCAAAGATACATCCTGAGCTGTTGGAGCTTGCTAAGCAGGGTCGTGTGTTGGTGACATGCCATAATGCTGGTGGGACGGTCGACACCCACAAGGGTTTTGAAGAGCTGAGCATGAGAAACATCATGGCTGTTCTCAGCGGCGGAGAGGCCATTACTCCTGTGAATCTAGAGTTTCTCAAGAAGTAGCACAATGGACAGGCGTGAATAGAGGATAGAAGCAGGTAGCATAGAATCATGATAACGATTACCTTAACCAATACATATACCAACTCCGGCTTAACAATACCCAATGCTAATTATACAAACGCTTACTCCTTGGGCTTCTTCCTAATCAGACCAGTGGAAAGTACATTTACAACCTTGGACTCTTCTTTTGGCTTCTTCTTGACGAGTCCGGCTCCAAGGACATTAACCTTGTTTTGAGACTCATCAACAGTCGAGTCGGTTCGCTTCCTCTTGACAAGACCCGTGAGATTGTTTACACCATTCTCGCGGCCATGTGCCGTTTGAGTTGGCGTCTCGCGCGTACCAGATACAACAACACCCCATTTACCACCACCTCCGCCTTCACTCAGCCAGCGGCGTGTACTACCAACCGCTTTGTTGAGGGTAGCAAAGTCAAGGTGCAGTAGCAACTCTACAATACGCTTATAGGTTGCCTCGTCGACAATCTTCTCACCACGGCCTTCAGGTGTCCATGAGTAGTACGCCGTAATTGCAGGACGATCAAGCAGATAATTGTGTTTGGCCCGCTTGATTTGGGGTTTTCGAGGAATGATGGGACCTGTGAGTTTTTTCTTCTGCTTCTTCTTCTTCTTCTTTGTCTTGGTCTCTGGCTGATTCTTGCTGGGGAAGAGTTTTCGAGGTGTTGTGGTGGGTGTTATTTGAGTAATTCGCTGAGCCTTTGGTGTTGACAGCGGATTTGTCGATGGGAAAGACTCGTTTGCTGCTGGTTCTGGTTCCTTGTCGTCAAAGACTAGCCAGATAAATCCCGTCATGCGACCGCTGGAGCATTCTTGTCGGAAAGCCATCATTTCCCAAAACATATCCAGAGTCTTGACACTCTTCCAGCTGCCTTGTGTCTTCATTGCTTGCGAGCTTGCAGCCTCCTCATCAAGCTCATCTCGGAATCGTGATTTGGGATCGTCAGGAAAGTGTGGGATCAGACATCGTGGAGGTACCCAGTCAAATTCTCGATAATAATGTGATATCCGTTCAAGCGGATGTGTAAACTCCCAAGCACCGTCTGTTCTTCGAGGTGTCATCGCTCGAATTTCATTTGGCTCCAATCCCGGCACGACGATGTATCCTTTTGAACTCTTCCATGGTGCTTCTACCGACTTTGGCGCAGGTCCGAGTAAGGGATCGAGCACACGACACCACCATTTGATAAGACCGCGGTCATCGAGGACATGTTTCCCCGTATTGTCGACACTTCCAGGAAATAGATATTGGTCTTGCGCGCGAGCGAATAAATTGACGATGAATTGTACATCCTTCCTCTTCCTCTTCTCAACAAGGAATCCAACAAATGTGGCGCATATCTCACGAATAGGACTCGGTGTTCCCTTGGGGAGATTGAGAAGCGTAAGATAGCCCGTTGAATCAGCCTTTGAAACGAACAACGTAGTCGATCGAGCAGTCGTATAGATGAAGACTTCGACTCCCAACACTAAAACCTGCTTGCCGTCTGCATCGATTGAAACAGCGAGGAAATGGTTTTCGCAATACGTTCGCTCGGGCCGTTCGTTTGGTGGTGGGGAGTACAGAGGATCGGTCTTTGTGGGGGGTGTTGAGATATGGAGGATTGTAAAGTCGTGGCCTTTTGGGAGGACAGAGGCCAGACGTGATTTTAGACCGTTGTCTGTCATGATGGTTGCTGATGGATGTTGAAGCTGGGATTGATTGTTTGGTATAAGTTGGGGTGGTCGCTGGGGCAGCGGTGGGGCGCTGATCTACAGGGGTTCGAACGCAAGGGTCCAGTGGAGTCTGTGATACCTGCCAGGTCCCGACCGTCGGCATCCATGGATCTGGGATTATTCAGCTTAGATCTGTCTTGTAAGGACTTTAGCATAATAATATCGTCTCAGTTAACAGAAACCAATTAGAATAGGAATATAATTCATGTCGCTCATAAAATTCGCTCTAAACGCTCGCACTCAAATCTTGCACTAACTCTGAAGGTTTCGGATGATCACTCCTCCAACTTCCAACAGCCATAGCAACATACAAAAGATTCCATCTCGGCCCATCCGGAAAACAGACAAATTCAGCAATCATCATCTCAACCAAAGGCTTATACTTGGTCAAAACCTCCTCTGACCCTCTCCCCTCCACGAGAGCCTGTAACTCGTCAATCTCAGCTGGTTCGAGATACTTCCGCAAATGGTTCTCAACCTCCCCTGGAGTCTTCCACCATTCGGGCCCCTGTCCTTTCTCGACTAGTTCTTGTTCCATTTTTCGTCGTAGATCAGGCAACACTGATTTCCACACCATTTCGGTTCCTGCACGTGGAAGATCGATGAAGCCTTTGTGCTTGTACTCTAGGCGAGCCAGTGCGAGTGAAAGCAGGAATCTTCGATCGTTCAAGTGCTTTGAGTGGTTGAATAATCGGTCCATGGGGTTTTGGGCTGGGAGTCCAGGTTTACCGAGCATATTGAGCTTGTATGTCTCCCATAGCGATACCGTATTTCTTGTGCACGCCCAGTACAACGTTCCTGCAAATGTGTAAAGACCATCGCCGAGATATTTGCCTGCATCTGATGGCGCTTCAAAAATACGGGCCAATCTGTCCGTGTTAGTCCAGAGTTGCTGCTCTAGACTTAGACGAGGAGGCGCGGTGTTTTGTCCAAGCGATTGAGCATGGATCATAATATCCGACGACAAAAACCCTGAAAGATATGATAATCTCTCAGCAGAGATTGGGTCAGTATCTATTGAGCCAGAAGTTGTCAAAGCTCGACTGTCGCTCTCTTCTCCAAGAGTTTCTCTCGCTTCAGCCAGCGCCGCCTCGAGTTCCTGGTCCTTTCCACCACGCTTCAGCGCGACCTTCTCAACTCTTTTCAGAGCATTTCTCAATCTCTGATTCTCATCTTTGAGGGTGTTGAACTTTGAGGCATGTCTTTTGCGATACTCGCGCTGTGCAACTCTGCTGCGCTCCCGCTTTGGCTGTTCATGCATGTCAGTTGGTGTTTCGTAGTTCGGAAATTTCTGCTTGGTAATTATGAGATCCACATACATCAGAATTATCTCCATTGCCCGGAGGTGACATTTCAATGGCATGGGGAGTGTGATGACGATGTTGGAGGAATAACGTTGCTGACTTACCAAGAGAGGATTGATAACGTTATGAGGCGTTATGGTGGCTGGTGGGGTAGTCATGTAGCAAGGGTGAGGCGTCAGCGCATGAATAATGTGTAACGCAACTCAACGTTGAACTCACGATGCCTCAGTGAGCATATTCACAAAGATGCTGAAGGATTCTGGGTTCAAGAATGTGTATATAGTGTAGGAGAAAGTAGGAGAAAAGAAATGCAATCGCTCTCATTCATTCGTCTCATCACTCAGTTGAACGTCACCAAAATGGCATCTCCAGTCAACACCCTTCACAAAACTTCATACCCATCCATCTCTCCTCTTCGTCCTGAGCTCTCCACCAAGGGGAAGAATGCTGTAATCACAGGAGGTGGCTCTGGTATTGGTGCCAGCATTGCCAGGTCATTTGCAGAATCAGGCATCACCAACCTGGCTCTTCTTGGTCGAACAGAAAAGACACTCTTCGAAAACAAAGCCTACATCGAAAAAAACTACCCTGAAACTAGAGTCTGGACTTATACAGTCAACATTGTCGACGCTGAATCAACTCGGTCTGTCCTCGAAGCTTACACCACTGCAATCAACGGAAAGATCGATATTCTCATCGCAAACGCTGGATACATGCCCAAGACTGAGCATGTCACCGTGGCAGATCCTGTCGATTGGTGGCTTACCTTTGAGATTAACATCAAAGGAAACTTTAACCTCTTGCGTGCATTCGATCCTCTCGCCACTCCCGGAGCCAAAGTCATCCACGTATCCACAAGCGCAATGTACACAGAGTTTATGCCTGGATTCTCAGCCTATCGCGGATCAAAGCTTGGAGCTTATAAAGTGTTTGAATGGTACGCCAATGAGAACCGAGGTAAGATCGTTATACAGTTTCACCCCGGACTTATCATGGATACGGCTATTACTCGACCTCTTGTGGACGTCGTCAAGGACTATGGACTTGTTCCAGAGGATGTGTCACTTCCGAGTGACTTTGCTGTTTGGGCTGCGAGTGATGAGGCCAAGTTTCTAAGTGGGAGGTTTGTCGAGTGTATGTGGGATGTTGAGGAGCTCAAGGCGGCGAAGGATAAGATTAAGGAGTCATGGGAGAAGTTTACTATTGGATTGGTGGTCTAAGTGACTACGATGTGTCAACCTGGACCTTTTAGTTTCACGGGAGCGGAACGAGATAGAATATACTACAGGGTGCGTTTTGAGAGAGTTAAGCTTCAGTGAATTGAAGACTAGAGGACCAGGCGATCTTAAGGTATGATAAGGAAGGTTGGTTCACTTTTCCAAGCCGCTGCTTTCCCATACCTTTTCCCATACCTTTTCACTCATCCATTTTTATCAATATCCATCATCTACCAGTGACCAAGTGCTTTCAGCATCACCAGAATAACGAAGAAAAAAAAAGACCTTATTTTTAATCTATATCGTCTACTGACCTCAAAGAACCATGGCTCTTCTACAAGACAACGCCACATGCCACTCAACGACCATGCAAACACACCCTCTATTGGTCACCATGGACAAGAGTTCTTATGTCAGAAGGAGGCCAGAAGATGACCCCAAGCATCTGTATGAACTCTTCCGCGAACTCTCATTCGAAAGAACTATTGATCCGGACAAGATGCAACGACACGTCCTAGACTGCATCTATCGCCTTGTCCATGGCTCCAACAATATCGAAGATGTCAGTTTCAACTTGAATACCACAATCGAGCTTTGTCAAGCCATTTTTGAAGGCTCGGGTAGTGATCCGCGTGACCTCTTGGTTCTCGACGCGGAAATCTATCGAGAGGTGGGACAGCATCTCAAGGCTGCTCAGTATCTCGTCTGCCAAACCACGAAGAGCGATCTGTCCGAGGATATTATCAAGGAAGCGCACCGCATCTTGACAAATAAGTTCAATCAGACGGAAGGCACATACGATACCGAGTACGGCGGTAAATATCGCACATCTCCCCTACAGGCAACTTCCCGTCCCTACATGGACCCCAACAAGATTCCCGCTGCGATGGAGAAGATGATAGCCAGCTACCGAGCTGATCTCGTGGCTGCTGGAATAAAAGGAGAGCTTGATCCCGTGGCGCTTGCAGCAAAATACAGTCACATTTTCCTCAGTATTCATCCATTTCATACCGCCAACGGTCAAATGAGTCGCCTTATACTCAACGCCATACTCTTCAAGTGGGCAGGATGTCTTGCTCCTTTTGGTCAGGATGAGGAGGAGTGTGCAGAGTATCTTTCCATTGTTGTTGAAGCGATGGATCTGGAAACCTTTGAGGCTGAGAGTTGTCATGGAGTGTCTGGTGACTGCAGACCGAAACTTTATAAGAAGTTGGCTTCCTATATTCTGAAGCATGCGGCGGCGGGTATGTTGCTGGTTTACGAGCCTCTGCAGTTGGATGGGTAACATACCATTTCTTGTCAGACCTTTTCATGTATGGGATACCTTTTATATAAATCGAGAAGACCTGGAACAGTTTACATGGAAGTGTTTCCCAGAAAAGGTGGTCAAGGATGTGACTTAACATGAAGTTTCACAAAAATATCCCCCCCCCCCCCCCTTACCATTCAACGACTGCCAAAGACCTTCAGTCCAGACACTATCGGGGTTCCAACGGAATCACACATCAGACACCATCACGCCCTGCCTTGCCAGCCGATCCACCATTCTCAACCCCTGACACTGCCAACAGCTGCCAGTCGCCACCTCCAACACTTCAACCACTACCTAAACCACCCCCCGCCATAGCTTTATGTATCAGAGACACTAAACCCCTATCACTAGATGTGGCGGCAGCTCGCTTTGGCCTAACGGTTTAACAACGCGTGTACGACCGATCTCTCGCCGCTTCCGGGACGGTACGTGGGATCGAATCCGGTCTCCTTACTGCCTGGAAAGCTTGAGTTGCGGGTTGGGAACACCAGCAAGACAGAAAAAGATGGAATGGGGATAAGTGGTGCCCAAAGCCCGCGACTCCGAGATTGATATCTTTTGCGGTTTGTGGATGATTTAGTTTTTGTTATTATATAAGAGGTTGGGATATCGTGGTTAGGGTTTTAATGTTTGCGTATTTGTAGGTGGTTGTGTTATGCCTGACTTTGAAAGAGGGTAATTATAGAATTATATAGAGGCGGGTATGGGTATAGTATTTAGAGGTTTGGAAACTCTTGCTTTGGAGAAAAGAGATATGGAAACTTAATCCTTAATGCTTTGGTGTAATACTTCTTAGCAATGTTATAAGGAAAGCATTCTTGTTATAGTGGGTAAGGGATTAGAAGTATCTGTCAGATAATATTTCAGGTGTTTGTTCAGATTTTGGAAGCATATGCTGATTGTGTGGCTCTCAATCTGCCGTTGGCACGTAGTCCAACAATCATTCCCACTGTCTAAGCTCCACGACGAGTTCTGCAAGGTCTGTAGTGAGACTCATCTAGGGCACGGCCTCAAAGTCGTTCGCGGTGGTCTCATGGACCAATACATCAGGAAGAGAACCTCACCACTGCTGGGGTGGCTTCCCATCGTCTTGATGCGAGAAGCCACTTCAGCCCTTGACTCTACAGTATGTAATCGGACCAACGTGTCTTACCGTTAGCCATAGGTGCCCAAGCAGGGCATCAGTTCCGAAGGGTATCATATAATTAGGGAAGATCTCCGGTTTATGCCTGGTCGAGGATACTTACGGACTGTTTTTCTGCCTTGTGCCACAATGGAGGACACCATCACTGACCAGTCTTGCACTTCCATGATGGCGTGAGCAATCATATTCTTACCGTTCTCACACTGGATAGTAGGTAGCCGGTCTAGAATGTGAGATGTCGGATAATGGCAGATACAAATCATAGTGTCCGTAAGTCCTGACAATCTCAGGCCCCTTCTATAGTGTGCAAATACTGAGGTTTCCAGCATTTCTTCATGGCTGGAGGGTTTGGCCTTAACCTTTATCTTCAAGAGAAGATGAAAATCATGGCCAAAAGGTCATCTCCCTCAACCAATATCATCTGTTTCGAAGGCGATCAAGGGTCATTTATAGCTCCAGCGTCTCGCGCTCACCGTAACTGACCAGTTTCCATAGTTGGACTGCAGTAGCTCGAGGTGCCGTGTTTCATGGTATTCAGGCAAGTAGCCAGCCAAATCAGCCGATTGTGCAGGTCAATTCTCGAACCTCGGGAGAAGGCTATGGCTTGGAAAGTAGCACCGATATATCCATTCTTTGGCTTGTGAACCCGGTGAGTACCTCATTCATACATGTGCTGGTAGAACCTTTGGCTGATACACCCCCAGGGCGATGAACTCTCTGCTGACGGCCAAAACAGAAGACCTGTTCCTCCACAGGCAGTGTGGCATGGGAGAGATGGCCGTTCCTACGTGAACGTGTATCGCCAAGAGGGGCCAGATTCGCAAGCTGCTTGTCCTGGAATGCCGTGGGTGAGCTCCAGAACTTGGAGTTCAATTTCCATTGGGATGGCACCAGGACGCATTACGTTCTGCTGTATCGGGGCAACCAACAAGTTCCCCTGACTATCGAGAACTACTATGATCTTTGATGGATATTTCCTTCACGTGGGGGAATGCTTTAGGCAAGATGTCACGGGAATCTCAAGGTTCACGCTATCGAATCGATCTCCCTGATTCGACCTTTTGGAGGCTATCAGCAGGATCACATTCGTGGATAGATAGCATATTATGAGGTGGGAAATTGTTCATTGCCTCAGATCTAGAAATTGGAGTGTTTATGACTTGTGTACGATGCTACTGGTTCACCCTAAATCATCCGATATGTCACAGCGCTTTTTTTACCTCCTTAATGTTGTCTTAGGTCAAGGTAACTCCAATCATATTTTATCAGTAAGGTCCTTACAAGTCCCGAGTGAGCTCTTGAGAGTAACCATTAGGTAACGTCATTGCAAGGTGCCTTAATCTCTTGACCTCGCTTGACACAAGCAAGATACTAAGGTGAGGCAAGAAGTCTTAGGATATCTATTCTAAGTGACAAAAAGACTTAATTGAACTTAGTATAATTTAGTGTAGATTTAGTAGGCCTTAGATTAGATGCTTTGGGCACCTTGATTCAATGTCAGAGGTTTTCTTGCTCACTGGGGATACTTATCAAGGCCCGGCCCGTGTGTAACATCAGGTTAGCCAACATGCCCAGCAGTGATAGGATGTCGAATTGCGGCTATCATGATGCTAGAGATGATGAAGAAACTCTAGAGATTGGTATTCAAATAACTGACAAGGTATCTTAGCTTGATGTTGCAATTACTTCACCTCACTACTCCGTACGAGGTTTCGTTTACTTATTCCATCTGCTGGCGATTAATGCGCCTCGATTGCGCCATCAACATCGAATTATAGTCAGCTAGCACTCGATGAATGGTTGAAGCTGAGATGACGGATTGGAGAGAAGTTGTAACAAAGTGTGCCATCCAAAACTTATTTAAGCATGGTCAGGCTCTGTACACAGTACAATCTTGTTATCGACCAGCCTCTCTAGTGTGGCGCTAACCTATCAAGCCACACTATCACAATGCCCACCTCCATCTCAGCCTCGTCAAGCTTCACATTCACGCAACTCAATAATATACCTTACACTTCCTTCGACACCATCTGAACCCACCTGCACTGCCCTCTGAATCGCATCACCGAAGTCAGCGCCTTTTTGCGCGTCTACCAGCGCCATGGCTACCGATACCCCCAAACTGCTCTGGAATCCTGATAATGTCAAGGATGTCGCAGAGTCGGTTGGCATCAGCTCTCTCAACGAAGAGGCGCTCAAGTGCTTGACACAGGATGTCGAATACCGAGTCGGCCAGGTCATCGTGGAGTCTCTGCGCTTCATGCGTGCCGCCCGCAGAACAACCCTTACCGTCAACGATATCTCCCTCGCGCTCAAGGCGCTCGACGTTGAGCCCCTCTACGGCTACGATTCTACGCGTCCGCTACGATACGGCGAGGCCAGCCTTGGACCTGGCCAGCCTCTATTCTACATTGAGGATGAGGAGGTCGATTTTGAAAAGCTCATCAATGCGCCTCTGCCTAAGGTGCCGCGCGACATGGGTTTTACAGGTATGCTTTCCGGTCAGCGCATGATTCCAGACTAACGTCTTCAGCGCACTGGCTCGCCATCGAAGGTGTCCAGCCTTCCATCCCTCAGAACCCCACGACTTCCGAATCTCGATCGCAGGAGCTCCTCCCCAAGGGACCTGGTGCGAACCCTGCCTTGTCCGCCTTGGCAGGCAATGACAATGTCTCCATGAAACCATCTGTTAAGCACATTGTGAGCAAGGAGCTCATACTCTACTTTGATAAAATCCAGGCTGCTGTTCTCGACGACAATCCTGACGAAGAAGTGGTACGCCTACGGCAAGCCGCTCTCGGTTCCGTGAGAGACGACCCTGGTCTTCACCAGCTCATCCCATACTTCATCACCTTCATCATGGACCGAGTAACACACCATCTCGATGACACCTTCACTCTGAAGCAGATGATGGAGTTGACGAATGCTCTCATCGAGAACAAGAGCCTTTTCCTGGATCCCTACGCCAGCCCCCTCTCAGCCCCCGCTCTTACTTGTCTGATGGCGAGAAAATTGGGCACTGATGAGGGGACAGATGCTCTCAAGGAGCAGTATGATCTTCGACAGCTGGCTGCATCTCTGGTTGGACGAATTGCGCGCAAATACTCGGCTTCCAACACACTCCTACGGCCCAAGTTGACGAGGACATGCCTCAAATACTTTCTCGACCCTACCAAACCCCCTGCGGTTCTCTACGGTGCCATCCACGGCTTGTTGGAAGCAGGGGGTCCAGAGGCAATCCGCGTGCTGGTGCTACGTAACTTGCAGACTTTTGACTCGGGGATCCTACAGCCTCTGAAGGAAAAGGCAGAGGGTACAATGGACTACGAGATGCTGGTTCAGGGCATAGTACAAGCTGTGGCTTCGCTGGCAGATCATGTTGAATCAGACGCCAATGGAGTCAATGGTACAGCAAACGTTGAGACAGAGATATCCGAACTGAAGGACTTTATCGGGCCCATCATTGGGGAAAAGATTGCCTCTTCCGGTAATCGGAGATTGATCAGGACAATCCTGGATGCTCGATTCTTGGATTAGAACTTGGCATGTAATATTTACGACAGGCGAATGGCGTTTGGTTGCGATACCTCACGAGGTATTGGCTAGAACAGGCTCAAGCATTTAAAGGCGCTTGTGTACAGATAATAAAATTCTTTGCTCAAAGTCAGGAATGCCCTCAGGCTAATACTCGTACACGAGTTTCTCATCCTTGCCATACTCCTTCCCTTATCCATTGTATCATCCACTGCGAACCATACCATCTATATCCTTCATCTCCGTTCAGTTTTGGTATTTTACAGGAAAGCAACCAGGCCAATGGCGCCGAGGAAACTGGCAGCCCAGATGTACTTGTCGGCCTGGATAATAGTCGTCTTGGCGAAACCCTTGCCAGCGTCGTACAGGAGATGCTTGAAGCCGCTGATGGCGTGATAGACGAAGGGGAAGCCTAGTGTGAACTTGATACCACCCTTGATAGCGAGGGGGAGACCGGCGGCGAAGCTGGCGATGCTTGCGCTCTCGAGGTGAAGTCCGACAAGAGGAGCGGCGAGGTAGGCGAGGGAGAAACCGTACATAGTCGCGGAGAGGGTGCAGCCGGTGATTCGGTTCCAGGCGGAGCTACCGAACCATGTCTGCTCGATCTTGTAGATGGCCAGATGGGGAGAGACGGGACGGTTGAGGCGCTGGTTGACGAGGATCTGATGGCCGTCTTGTTGAGAGACCTTGGTAGAACCGACAGCGCTGCGAATGTGAGATGCTGAAGCTCAATTGATGCTAGGGACATACCGTAGGGGAGAAGAGGTAGAGATTCCAGCAGCGAGAGCAGCCTTGGGAATGTTCTGGGCGAAGAAGGGCTTGGTCGCGCCTATAGAGCTGTTAGATATCGGGATGTCGAGGTTCGGATTGCGAAAGTACCTTGACGAAGAGCGGCGACGCCAACACGTTGAGCGAGCATCGTGGCGGATTGTGAGTATCTATCGATTTCGAAGAGAAAGGGTTCAGCCAAGGTCCGGTCAACGATATCGTCAGCGTCGATGCTTCAAGTGCGAGATTCGTATCTGGGTATCAATGATGATGGCTTCCTATTCTCGAGACATCGGAACGGGCCTCCTCGGCTTCTCGGTCCAATCAGCCAATAGGATGATGTCAATTCCTCATCTCGGGACGCACGTGACCCACTCTGCTCGTTCATCACGTGCGTATGTCGAATGACTAAGCAGAATCTTGAGTTTTGTTATCGCGAAATTTTTTGTCGCGGATCGATTTTCCTTTCTTCTTCAGATAGACAAGAACGTTCGCCGCACGCTGTCTAGTGTAGAGAGTGGACAGCATTGTAGGCAGGGTCTTTGGACTCGAGAACAGTTCTTAGAAGAATATTGGGAAATTGGATCCGTCGTTAATCTCGACACCTAGTTTTCCCGTCTAGGTGTCGTTTCATTTTTGAGATCTACATTCTGATGTATATGTGTGCCCGTGATTATGACTGCTTGCCTATAGTGGCTGCGGTTGAAGATTGGAGGTGCTCAACGCGTGAGACGAAGGCCAATTGGGTTAGGGCCATAGCATACTGCTGGACACTGAACAACGATGTATGGCATCACGTCTGAATACGCAAAGCCTATCGTTTATGCCGCGCTTCAAGGTGTAGACATGCACCGCACAGCCATGGCAAGGAGCTTGAGTTGATCTGCAACTAAACTGTGCAAAGACTCGCTTTCGATATTAGATGATCGCCATTCTCTTCAAGACGTTCTCATCATGACTAGTTCAGTTCACGTTGAGAAATCTTGAGCCGGCCAGAACAAAGAAAACGAAACTGACGTTTGACTCTGAAGAGATTGAGTGTTCCCGCGGCTAATGCCGTAACAATGCCCTGTTCTTGCAGCATCACCATGTTCACTGCTGTCGGCTCACAAATGCCCATAAACCCTTATATAACTCCATCCTCCTCACCAGCCCCCAAACCATCTGCCAAGCCTACAAACATCAGAATCTCACAAACAAGTATGTTCCTATCCATCACAATAAAAATGGCCTCCCCCACTGCAACACTCGATGCCTCAACACAGCACTATCACGGCAATCCCAGCCGCTCTGACAAGATAGCCATCATTGGTTTGACAGTCGGCATGGCGGTTCTATTTCTCCTCTTTATTGTTCCGTGCTGTTGTCTGCAGTATCTGGCCCATCGGCAGCAGAAGAAGGAGCAGAGAAAAGAGGTTCAGGAGCGTGCTACAAGAGCGGCGAGACTCAATGAGGCCGCTGGTAATGGGTCAACTGCGGAACAGGTTTAGGTAAGTTATAGCGAGTGTACACTCAGGCAGGTAGGTCAGACAAGGTAGAGGTTGAGGTTGTTTGGAATGGCTGTAAGTGTATGTGGCTATCAGTGCCAGTCATCTAGGAATGATATGTTCGCAGACTTGGGCATTCATCATTAAGTCCAAACGGTTACATGATCTTGTCCATACGCAAGTTTATTATCTTCTTCACTTATCGTTTGCTACACAGAAATATACAAAAACGGTGTTCCCATAATGCATCGATCCGTTGCAGTGTTTGCTCAACAGTAGTGTATGTCAATACCTCATCTCCTCCATACTTCACTCGCATGCATCCCTTGGTGAACATCTTCAAGTAATTCCCATTGGCAGTAGAGAATAAACCGCGGCATGCTTCCTCGCAAGTCTCAAGCCCCCATCTCGGTATGTCACCCCCCTATCTCGCATCACGACTAACATCTCAGTCAACCGCAACAATGACCAACACCATCCACCGCCGCATGAGCGACAGAAGCGTCATCATCGCCATCGCCATCAGCTGCACAGCCGTCGTTGTCATCTTCCTCGCAGCAGTTCTCTTCTGCAGCTGGCGTTCTCGTCCCAAATCACCTACTGGTACCCGCGGCCGTGAGCATGACGATTCTGATGCCAACTCTGACATCGAACTGGATGCCATGCCTGATGGTGCTTTAAACCATCCTCTTGTGCGTGGGAGCAATGGTGCGGGACACGTTTATCCGGTTTTTGAATTGCCTCGTGAGCGTCATGCTCATGCTCAGAACTGAGGATGTCTGAGGCATGGGGGCTGCAATGATGGGCAGGCGGAAGATCAAGGAATGGCCGTGAGGGAATCAAGGACAATGATTAGCCAGACACTTCTAACAACAACAAAGACTCCAAAATGTCGTGGCTCATAACTTGTGACTGTTGACAAAATATATTGATACAATTGCTCCCCTGGTAATATCCATCCCTACCAACGCCGCTCTATAAATCCAGCATGCACCCTACTCCATGGAGATTCCCAGCTCGTTATCATACCAACCCCAAACTTTTCATAAGTACAATCTCATAACCCTAACCCATGTTGCCCATTGGGAAATTGCCAAATAACGAAACAGGCATCTGACTCTGCTGCTGCTGTGGCGGTTGGTTCATGGTCCCCCATAAATCCCAATTCAGCGTCGAGACATCCAGATAATTACCCAAGAACGGATCAAGATCAGTCATTTGATGTGAATTTTGCGGAGGATGGGCGACAGGTTGTTGTGGCGAAGGTTCTGAAGTTCGGTTCTCGCTCTTGACGACGTCTCGTAGGCGATAGATAAAGTTTGGTGTCTCGAGGGGCTGTCCAGCTGCTCTGAAGGCTTGTTCTCGGTTCTTCCAAGCTTTCAGTACTGTTTGGGCTTGGATGTAGTATGTCTTTTGGGAAATGTCGAGGAGTTCGGTGTGGTAGTGGTAAATCTTCTGAACCATGTTCCATGCGCGGTCGGCGAGGGAACCAGTTGGTCGCTGGCAGAGCTGCTTGGTCATGACTGTAAAGATATCAATCTGGAAATGAAATTTGAGGAACCAGAGGAAACCAGTTTGGTCCATCACGCCATAAGCATCGGTGCTGTGCTCATTGTTCATCAACACAATCTTGAAGAGGTTATCCTTCTTGTCGAGAATTTCTGTTCCCCATTCTGGCTGCTCCTTCATGGGGACTAGTATCTCTCTCATCTTGCTGCAGATCATCGGACGAATGCTGAGGGCGGCAATGTGTACGTTTCCTGCTGTTGGGTCGATGTAACGGGCCTCAACCTCCAGCAAATTCTGTTCCAAATTGTCCACCAAATCTCGGTACTGTTGGATGCTCGGTAGAATTGCAGGATCCTGGCCTTCAAAGTCGTGTCCCATGACGGCAGCTTCTAATCCGGGGGTTCCGTGGAGTGATTCGGCGTTGACGAGGAATTTGGCGATTTGGTAGCCGATTAGACAGAAAGCCATTTCTGTTGGACCCTCGCGGGGTAGAACGGGTTCGATTGATCCTGGGAAAAGGTCGGCATCGTTTACGTTTTGTGGCATCTTGGTGTCCCAGCTGCTTGGAAGAAGCGAGTGGCTCAAGCCAGAAACTAGAGCGTTCTTGGCATCTTGGAGGATGATCTGCCACCACATACGTCGTCGCATTTCGGTCTCAAAGGCGTTCAGTCCCAGGTAGTCGCCGTCACGGTGGTAGCCCATCTTTTGCGCGATACGCACGACCATTCCACTGAGAATCCAGGCCGCATGTCGATCATATCGGTTCTGAAGAGATAACTGGTATCGTCAGCAACAGTCACACAGGGGCTTTATAGTCTTACCAAGTATAGCAGCAATGCCTGCAGAGCCACCATGTCGTAGTTTTTGAGAAAGTTAAACTTTGTAAGTGCCACTTTGGTTCCAATGGTATACCGCCGAAGAGCTTCATCCCGAGACGTTCCCAGCATCTGAAGACACTCAGCCTCGGTGAGGGATACTGTGGCCATGGTGAAGATGGCGAATAAGAGAGCCTGGTAGTTGAGTGGGATCTTGTTGATATCGGTAGCCATCTCCAAGGCAAATGGCTGCACAGATGGAACATGGATGATCTTGGTCAGAGGATTGACGCGATCGACAAATAACTGCCAGAGTCTAAAGATGTGAACTGGCTCAGGCTGAAGTTCCTCGCAGGATCTGGTAGCTGTATCGGCTGGTATCAGAAGATCGATATTGTAATCTGGGCTCAGATCTTCAGAGCCCATGACACTGGCTTCTTCTGGATCATCGGTGTCGACAATTTCTCTCATGGCTTGGAGCTTGAATGGTATTAGTGCATGTTAGCAGGTCAAGTCAGTAGACTCACCTCATCGTGGATATTAGCCCAGAGATAACTGTCCATGAATCGCACTCCACCTTCTTCCTTGACCATCTTTCCCGTTGGTTTCCACTTGGACTGGCCATCGATGTTGGTAGGTGTCGCAGGATAAGTATCTGGTGCGGTCCCATTTGTAGCAGGCGAATGACCAACAGCAGAAGGAGATGGTACAGAACCATCGGCATATTGTTTTAGCAACTGCTCACATCGTGCAAGTCTTTCCTGAAGGTCCTGATTGGGTCTCCGGCGCTTCCTTGCTGGAGCGGGAGTGCTTGGAGTACAGGTAACATTTGCCTACAAAGTCGCATCAATAAATAAGGCTGATAAAAGATTGCGGCTGTAGATGCTCACCTTGATGCAGTTTGAACAGGGCGTGTTACGATCGCATTTGATCTTGCGATGCTGACACAAGACGCAGGCCAAGACACGAGGGTTCTTGTGCGACACAGAGCCCGTCCCGTGAGTAATATTGCTTGACATGACCGCAGAATTGAGCAAAACCTCACATAACAGTTATAGAGTCTCGTCGTTGAGAGTTGAAGGTTGAGTAAAATATCCTATGACGCCAGCGTGAGCTCCACCTTAAGACTGTACAGTACGTACAGCTCAGGCAGGCGGGTAGCTGGGGTTCTTCAGAAGCCCGCTTCCGTCCGTTTCACTGGGGTCAGGTGAGTGAGGGGGAGGGGCAGCAGAACAGAAACGCAAATGGAACAAAGGTTCTGTCAGGACTGAAAGAGGAGGGAAAAGAAACAAAAATGATGATGTGAAATGGATATGATCGATCAACACTCTAAAACTCCCTGGTGCAAAAAACGATAAGCAGGGCAGCTGACGATACCGTAAGATGCCGAGTCTACCGGTATAATGTAGAGCCGGTTATGGCTGGCTGAGGTGCGTTGCTTGTCTTGTCTCTTCTGGGAGGTAGCCCAGGGGCTTTGGTTTTTTTCCTTGTCTTGTCGGATTGTTCAGCGGTTGTTGAAGATTGTGCTAGTTGTCCAATGCCTCTGCATAAAAGGTGGTATGAAAGGATTGAATAATTAAACGCGCATGCCGGAATCCGCGTATTCCGTTTATTCAACAATCACATCAGTTGACGTAGGTTTCAGGGAAGTAAATATAGAGGAATAAATATAAGTAAAATACCCCTTTGTTCTTAGGGCTGTATTGATTCAGGCAGATATTTTGTTGCCTTAATTCTCCATACCGTAAATAGACGGTAGACCTGGCCTCAAAGATCCAAAGGGCAAGGTTGATATAAAGCTGCCTGACAGGAAAATCGCTGATGCATTCCTTTGAGTTTCACATGGTCGATATGCTAAAATCGAATCTTCTAGCTGAAACTGACCAATGAGGACCCCCTGGACCCGAACTCGAGCCCGTCTAGCTGGATAGCGGCGGACTTTTGTCATCCAAGTCCGCCGCACCGGACCAGAGCGCCAGCCCTGCCCGATGACTCAATTTGTATCAGAATAGTTACCGTATGCAGACTGACGGACATTAAATACTTAAAACCTTGATCCGATACTATCCCAAAGGGTCTGTAGTTTAGCACCCTACGTCAGACCTTTATACACAACCGTCTGAAACTCTTGATCAATATTTTCGTAAACTTCGGAAGCTCCGGAAGGTTAAGCCACTTAAACTAGGTAGACTACCTGGCCTCTCAGACCCAAACGCTCAGTTCAGGTCCATGATTACCTATAAGTTCTTCTCCGCAGTCTTTCCATGACTCCCTGTGTTGCTCTCACTCGTCGGGTTATGGCAACAGCCCGGCCCCATATGGTTTTCGTATCCTTGTCTATCTTTCGCGTTCTGATGATATGCCCCCACGGACGTGATATCACCGAGTGTCCGGTGAACCTATCAGGCTCTGAAGAGTAGCAGTTCATCAAAACTGACTCTATCATGATCTGCCGCATTGAAGGTCTTGTGCCTGATTCGGGTGAGCGGGTTATTATCGTCCTTCTAGCCTAGGCCAGCTGACCATTATGCAAACTGGCATGATCCTTGATCAAGCAAAAGGACGTCGCATAGATGGTCGGTCTCGATGTATGCTCGACTCTGCCAACTCATCATAATTACGGTAAGCCCTATGGTAAAGTTCAAAAGTTTGTCTGCTCTTAACGTCGGAGTCCGGTTAGAGCTTCAGGGTCACTTCGATTTGTAAGGCAGACTTGATGATTCACACGGCATTTCAAACAGACCTGATTGAAACATCGAATGATACCTCAATTATTCGTTTACACGGGTGAACGGCTAGCATCCGAGTCGATCCGATGACGGCATCTGGTGTCGGTATATTGTTTCAAGAGCGATGACCTTCAGCAGCCAGCTTTACGCGTAACCATAATTCTCATATCATTGCAAGTGACGTGATCGTTAAATACCGGTACGGAACGGACCTCAGATCGTGGCATGGTAAGGTTTGACTGTTTGTATTGATCACTCTGAAAACATGGACCCTAACTCTGGCCCAGAGTCTCCTTCATCTTTGTCCTTGGGCACTTTTTCCACTGGAACCAAAGACGTTCTAGCTTTCTTGCGAACAACTCGTCGGTGAGTTGAACTCTTCAAGTGCTGCTTCCATGCTTCTTCTGTCATTAACACCGTATGACAGACTTCGCATGTACGTTTACACGGTGTTGCTTTTGGTGGTGGGTTGCCAACTTGTGTGAGAACCTCTTTAGCAAGTGACGATATCTCAGTCGGTAATGGACGTTCTTCGCCTTTCAGGAACTGCTCCGTCAACTCGATCGCCGGCTCAACGACGTTCTGCCCATATTCTGAAACATCCGTACTGTCCAGAAGATACATGTTGTTCATAGCTTCTGGGCCAATCTCGCGTATCCGTGGAATCTGCTTCAGTCTTATCCAGCGAGTCTGGTAGACAGCGTATCGTCTCGTTGCCGACTTCATCTCTTCAAGTCCTGCGCTCTTCAATTTCTCAAGCTCTGCAGCCTCTCGCCCCTCGTCAACAGCAGACAGGTATGGCTCGAATTGCTTATATCCAATTGACTGCCAAATGCCCTTTGTCATGTCAAGCCGTTGACCTTCCACTTCCTTTTTATGCTTAAATTCGTAAAGTTCTCGGACTTCATCCATGAGTCCACTCGTCTGCATCTTATCGACTCGCTTATCGAGACGATCTCGCAGGACATCTCGTTCCGAGTAGACCCAGAACAGCAGATTCTCCCAGGGCTGTTTGTTGGCGTCTTGCTGTGCCGCTTCTTTTCTAGCTTGTTGCTCAGCATAGTATTCGGATGCTCTCTTGCCGCTCCTGAGGTAAATCTCCAGGGATCGCTGAATCTTGCGACGATCCTTGGGGTGCCATTGATCGGCCATGACAGGGTCAACCTTTCGTAACTCGTGGAGCATAACTTCGCCTGACTCTTGCAGAATTGGAAATGACTTGGACATATCCAGGTCTATGTCATCTAGAATAACCTCTTTGAAGAGTATAGGGTCGACGTAATACTGTGAACCACCGACGAGGATGGGCAATCGTCCTCGACCGCGAATCTCCCGTATTGTTCGAGTCGCTTCCCTCTTGAAATCATCAACATCCCATGGTTGCTCATCCAAAGAAATATGTCCAAGAAGATGATGAGGAATACCACGCTGTTCTTCAACAGTGATTTTGTTGGTGATGATTGGCAGTCCATTATACAACTGCATAGCATCGGCATTGATGATTTCACCATTCAACCGAGTTGCGAGTTCAACAGCCAACTAAATTCGTCAGATCCATTCTGTCATGTAGCATAACACTTACATCTGACTTGCCCGTGCCCGTTGATCCTAGCACAACCACCAGGGGTTCTGCTGGAGGTTTTCTAGACATTGTAGTGACATTTCGCCTGAGAAGAGGACTCAGGCGACGAAGCATCTAATATGATAAAGCCATAAATATTGATACACGATATTTGCCCTTGTCGTTTTGTTCCAGTGCTAATGAACAATATTGAGTCAAATCTTCAAATGTTCCAGAACAGGCAAAGCGGAGTCATTTTGACGGAAAAATTACGGCGGGGTTCAGAGCTTAGCTTCAATTGGTCTCAGAGGCTGAAACCCCTTTGTTCACAGCTAGCTAGCTCCCTATAGGTACGTTTTACCTATGGAGAAGCTCAGGGAATTGAACCTTAGCTTGAGCTCCCATCTCGAGTCGCCCCTGGCTGGGGTCGGTCACGTGCCACTCCACTCCCAATATTGGACACATCTACAATTTGGGCTCATTGAAGCCAGATCGCCAACCTCCGCCCCCCCAGCTCTCCTTTAATTATTCTCCCATCGACCCTTCAAATCGCCTGGGCTCTTCAAGCTCAGCATCTTCCTTTTCTTTCCTTCTTTCTTCCCCTCATTGGATGAATAGTCCAATTCTTGTTCTGTCCCTTTAGTATCGTTGCCCACCATGAGTTCCCGTAAGTTGTTCTCCTTGTCTGGAGCTGAAGCTCAAACTTTTGAGCTCGCGCGACATCACAAAATGGCGCGCAATTGCCAATTGGCATCGCGATCATCAGACCAAAGCTGACAGTGGCTGCGCTCGATAGTACGATTCCTCGATCTGGTCAAACCGTTCGTGCCGTTCCTCCCTGAGGTTCAGCAGCCGGAGACCAAGATTCCCTTCAACCAGAAGCTCATGTGGACGGCCCTCACCCTCCTCATCTTCCTGGTCATGAGCCAGATGCCTCTCTACGGTATCGTCTCCTCCGACAACTCGGATCCTCTATACTGGCTGCGAATGGTTATCGCGAGTAACCGTGGTACACTGATGGAATTGGGTATCACCCCCATCATCTCCTCTGGCATGGTTTTCCAGCTCCTTGCTGGCACCCACATGATCGACGTCAACCTTGACCTCAAGTCCGACCGCGAGCTCTACCAGACCGCCCAGAAGCTTCTGGCCTTCATCCTCTCCGCCGGTACTGCTACTGTCTACGTCTTCTCCGGTCTCTATGGACCTCCCTCCGACCTCGGTGCTGGTATTGTCTTCCTCCTGATTCTCCAGCTTGTTGTTGCCGGCATGATTGTCATCCTCCTCGACGAGCTCCTCCAGAAGGGCTACGGTCTTGGCAGCGGTATCTCTCTGTTCATTGCCACCAACATCTGCGAGTCCATCATGTGGAAGGCTTTCTCCCCCACCACCATCAACACTGGCCGTGGTCCCGAGTTTGAGGGTGCTGTCATTGCCCTCTTCCACCTCCTCATGACCTGGCCCAACAAGCAGCGAGCTCTCCAGGAGGCTTTCTACCGCCAGAACCTCCCCAACATCATGAACCTCCTTGCCACCATTGCCGTCTTCGCCGCTGTCATCTACCTCCAGGGTTTCCGCGTCGAGATCCCCGTCAAGTCTTCTCGCCAGCGTGGTGCTCGTGGATCTTACCCCGTCCGCCTGTTCTACACCTCCAACATGCCCATCATGCTGCAGTCCGCTCTTTCTTCCAACGTCTTCCTTATCAGCCAGATGCTCTACTCCCGCTTCTCTGAGAACCTCCTTGTCCGTCTCTTCGGTGTCTGGGAGGCTAAGGATGGTTCTTCTCAGCTCCACGCTACCTCAGGTCTCGTCTACTACATGTCTCCTCCCCAGAACATGAAGGAGGCTCTTCTCGACCCTATCCACATGAGTGCCTACATTGTCTACATGCTCGGTGCTTGCGCTCTCTTCTCCAAGACCTGGATTGAGGTTTCTGGCTCCAGCCCTCGTGATGTTGCCAAGCAGCTCAAGGATCAGGGTCTCGTCATGGCCGGTCACCGTGATCAGTCCATGTACAAAGAGCTCAAGCGTATCATTCCTACTGCCGCTGCCTTTGGTGGTGCCTGCATTGGTGCGCTCTCTGTCACCAGTGACCTTTTGGGCGCTCTTGGTTCCGGTACTGGTACTCTCCTTGCTGTCACGTAAGTTGAATCTCGTCTTAATACTTCAATCGCAATACTAACAGATACAGTATCATCTACGGTTACTTCGAAATCGCCGCCAAGGAGGGTGACATGGCCGGTATGAAGGGCATGATTATGGGCTAATCAGTCATCTTGACGAACTAAGGCACGATTGATTCAGCCTTACGTTGTGGCCCGAGACGGGCGTATTGTGTATCAACAGTAAAGAGGAAGAAAAGATAAAATAGTTAACATGTTTTTGTTTCCTTTTTGCTCGACAAGCCGGAGGAGTCGGGTAGTGATGTCATCTTGGCTGGGAAGGGAATTGGGACAGTTATTAAAGGCTGCCGTGTCAATATTAACAAAAATAGCTCAAGAGCTGTCATGACGGGTTGGTTGGAGAGGGACGCCATGTCTGAAAGCCACGTGTGGTACGGATGAGCTCCGTTGTAACTCAAGAACGATCTATGAATGACATATATTTAATGCCAAATTGTGCAACGTCCGATTTCGCTTGACTGTAACTGCAGGGTAGTTTGCATGGGAATGAATAAAGCGATGACTGTCACCCTACATGGTTACATAACCAAAGAGTTAAACAACCTCTACACCAGAGTCTAGTTCACGGGTTGTCTCAACACTGCAGGTCTCACCGGTCCTGCAGAAGTGAGGCCCTCGCGTCACGGTCCAACAGGAACACACCCAGTTCAACTGCAAGGTCATCAGACTTCGATTGGTCAAAGACGTTGAATGCAACCGCTACACGGCATTAGAACGTGGGGGAACCGTTTTCCCCAGGGATCTGGAGTAACGGTAAGGAACGAGTGTATTAGCCGGCGGTGAGGAATAGCGAATCACGAAAGAGGGGATTGTGATCAACCTGACGGTTTGCATGTGTTGAGGCTGAATGCACGACATGTGTCTTGTCGTACAGTACGTTTGAAGGTTGTGTTGCTCGACAATGTGATTGTTGCAAAGACTGTGATGATACAGCACGGTATAGAGCCTCAATGGCGTTTTTGACGATTGATAGGTGAGAAACAAAGTTATAAGCGATTGGATGAGGCGTATTTCCTGCATATCATAGAGCTACGGACACAATTGTGATGGATGCGCTCAGACCGCAGGGTGGCATGGAAGCTGTTGAAGACATGATCCCTGTTCAAAGAGGACGCAAGACTTCAGCTCATTTGGTGTTGTTGTGGAGATGGTTCTTTCTAGGGTAGCTTGTGATGGTATGGTGCTTGACTGGAACGTTTGTCGTGAATTGTATGATATGGTTAAGATGCAATTGGTAATTGTTGATCAAACAAAGAAGGGCAATGATGTTTGACCTTCATGAATGATCTTTGTCTGCAGATACAATTCATTTGGGTGGATGAAAGAGAACAATCATGAGCCTCTTGAATGGGGACACTCGCCGGTATACACGGGTAGAGGATCATCGTCAAATGTTTGATAGCAGTCAATGTAATCAATTAGGTATTAATCAGGCTCTGTCAATTGCACTTCTTTCAATTGACAACGATCACGATCCCAATTATCACCGTGTCTACCGAATACAGGTACGTGCGTGGAAATTAGTCAAGACTACTGGCATTTCACTGATTCATAAATAACACGTTCCCACGCGCCAACTCACGATGGTTTACCACTCCTTAGCCCTATAACTTCGCCCTTGTTTTTTCGAGTCAGTCCATCATTTTACAGTCTGTCGGTATCAATTCCGAGCCAATGTCTCATATGTCTCATAACGTCATGACCGATACCTATTAGATAAGGCTGTCGGAGCGAGTTACCTGATGCAAAGGGCACTTTTGTAGCGGTCGGTTAGGTATCTCCAAGTTCAAACGCTAACTGGGTCTGTGTGGTTAAAATACCTTGTCTAGACATGTCTGAGTTTTGGCTCAACGTTGATATCCTTGTGACCTTTTACAAGGATCATTTGCTATCAATCAGTAGCATTTGAACATGAAAACATTTATAACATTCAATTGATTGTGTTGAATTGAGGAATCTGACACCTGCTTGAAACGGAGTAGACGAGGTGATTGTCCCCGCAGCCCCGTCATACAGTATAGAACTGGGGTAACATACAGATTGCTCGCATCATTAATTGCTAATGTTTGTCATGACGACTTGTGAGAAATTTATAGTGGGTAGATGGGTCCAAAGGATCGTTGAGGCTAGAGGTTTTCTCAAAGTTAATTCTGTACGAAGAAATAGTCAAGGAATAACCCGACGCCAACTAAATTCAGGGCGTTCGTAAAGTTACAGAGTAGGGCAACATTGCATTCATCATCTGTATGGATCGCATCGCATCGCATCGCATCCACCGTTACCTGACCTACTGAACTGTGCCTAGCCTAGGCCATCACTGCCCCACTAAAGCTTCATAGCTTGCATCTCACTCCCTGGACACCGACACATGCCCTCCACTTTCCTCTCCCCCCGGTGCATCCAACAAGAGTAAAGTCTTGTCTTGTCTTGTCTTGCGTGCGTGTGAATCCATAACGTATCTCGGACTTGTGTTGTTTGGGCCTGGCCTAGTCTTCCCCGTTCGTTCGGTTCGTTTGGTTCTTCTCTTCAACGGCCGCCGCACTCTTCGTCTCTTCCTCCTCTTTTCTTAGTTCCTGCAAGTCACGGTCAAAACTTTTTGTTTCGACTGCATTCTTCATCTAATACTTCTATTGACATCGGTACTGATATTCTTTCATTTTGGTTTCTTGCAGAGTATTCTTTTCGGTCCTTTCACGCTCTCTAGAAAGACGTCATTCGTCGGAGAGTGTTCAGAGTTCGCATACAAACTCTGACGGCATCTGATCGATGATCAACACGACAATCTGCGACCTCGGCATCATCTTACAGTTCGATTGAGTGCTGAACGACTCAAAAATTGCGATCGCAAAGAAGCGCAATTTCGGTCTCGAGATTTCAGTTCTTGACCATCCGGGTTCTACCAGAATCGCTCACGTCACGCCACGCTCAATGGTGCTTGCAAGTGACACTTGACCGGGATCATTGCGACAAAGCTCCGACAAGACTGCAATACCTTGACAGCCTCGATACCTCCGGCGCCGCAGCCACCGCTACCGGTCCGACGCACGCGTGCAATCCAACTTGGGTCTTGACTATCGCCTGCCCGAACCCGTTGTCTGAGAACTCTTTTGACGCATACAATCCCGCCAATCCATTGTCGCGGCATCTCGAATTACTTGCTTTCCGCCTCTGCGGCAGTCCCCCACACCAGTGAGCTCGACCTGAGCAATATCTCTGAAACCATGGGGTTTGCGCAGTGCAATGGAACTATATGGGAGATTGATGACTTCAGCGTCTGCTTCCGAGTAGAGTTTGTTCTCCCTTGTCTTGACCCCTGTGCTTGAAAAGCTGGCTGACCGTTTTTCTTGTACTGCTCTAGCTACCTGCAGATTCTGTTCCCTCTGATCGCCCTGTTCGTTTCCGTTGCGCTTTTGGCCTGGACAAGCATCTCCCGCGTTCTGAGCTCCTGGTCCAAGTCCAAAGCTAGGTATCAACAGCTTGCAAGCGAGGACCGACGCCACAGCCATACCGATCTTCCTCCCGAGCAGGTTGACGATTCTGATGACGATGATGGGCTTGAGATCAACGGCGGTCGATTGGCCCTTGTCAAGACTACTACTCGTGGTTCTATTGTACAAGCCGACACACCTCCCGGACAATTGGTTTCGCAGGTCGTCGAGGAACTTGCTATCGCTGGTCTCATTGCTGTAAATATTCTTCAGCTAACTGAAGGCAGCAAGGGGCGCCATAGTCGTCCCGCAGCTGTTGCTGGTCTACTTATTTGGATCTACGTTTTTATCCTCTCGACTCTGCGTCTGGTGCTCGGTGCTCTGAAATGGCGTGGTCCTCATCTCTGGAACCATACGGCTTTCCTCTACGGCTTCAACTGGGTTCTCTCAGTCTTTCTTTTCCGATCCGCCTTCCTCCAAGATGACATTAGCCGAACCGACAAGAACACAACGATTGTGGAGTTTGCACTTATCACGCTCCTTTTCGTAATGGCAATGACCACTAGAAAGGGCAACAAAACAGTCCGCTTGGAATGGGAGGACGGAATTGAACCCTCGCGTGAGCCCTTGGCCAGTCTGTTTTCCCTGGCTGTGTTTGGCTGGGTTGATGCCATTGTCTACAAGGGCTGGAAGGCTCCAATGGAAATGGAGCATGTCTGGAACTTGCTGCCCAAGGACAAGGCCGCTGCTGTTATTGCTGATTACCGTCAGTTGAAACGAACTGGTTCTCTTGCGGTGCATCTGCTCAAGTACTTCAAGCGGGACTTGCTGATTCAATGCGCTCTCGCCGTCCTTGCTGGCCTCTTCACTTTTGCGCCAACCCTTCTTCTGAAGGTAATTCTCGAATTCGTGGAAGACTACAATGCAGGACTGGAGAAGACAATCGAATTCTGGGAAGGCGAGAATACAGAAAAATCGGGTAGCGACCTACCGATTAATGTCATCTGGCTTTATGTCATTGGCCTTCCTGTAGTCGATTTAATACGTTCATACGCCGATAACCAAGCTCTCTGGATTGGTCGAAAGATCTGCATCCGTGTCCGAGCACTTATTATCGGCGACATCTATGCCAAAGCACTTCGTCGCAAGGCTTCCACAGGCAAGGACAAGGTGCTGCTTGATGACAAAGTTAGCCCTCCAAAGGAAGACGAGACGCAGAATGGCTTTGTTGGAAAGATTAAGCGAGCCTTGAGCATGAAGAAGGACGATAAGAAAGCCTCTCCCAACGATGCCGAATCTGCCAACGAGAGTATCAAGGACGACAAGAAGGACGATTCTGCTGATGAGCAGGCCAATCTGGGTACTATCATCAACCTCATGTCTATCGACAGTTTCAAGATCTCCGAAGTCACTGCGTATCTACACTTTCTGTGTGCTTCCGCTCCTACGCAGCTGGTTATTGCTGTTGTACTGCTCTGGCAGGTCATGGGTCTAAGTGCCATCCCTGGTATCATCGTCATGGTCCTTCTCCTGCCTGTCAACTACGGTCTTGCACGGGGTTTCACCATCACTTCGAAGAGGATTCTTGCAGCAACCGATAAGCGTACTAACGTAACCAATGAAGTCTTGCAAAACATTCGCATCATCAAGTACTTTGCCTGGGAACAGCGCTTTGGCCGTATCATTGATGAGAAGCGTCAACTGGAACTCAAGGCTTTGCGTTCGAGGTTCATGGTCTGGGCACTGGCTGTAGCTATTTGGAACTCCGTGCCCGTTCTCATCACCTTCTTCTCGTTCCTTGTCTACACAGTTGTCGAGAAAAAGCCCCTGAAGCCATCCATTGCCTTTACAGCCATGTCACTCTTCATGCTCCTCCGCGTCCCTCTGGACCAGTTTGGCGATATGTTCGCCCACGTCCAGGAAACCAAGGTTTCTATCGATCGTGTGGAGGAGTTTCTTCAGGAGGAAGAGACCGACAAGTATATCCAGCTTGGCTTGGATAATGTGGATGACGACGGTGTCAGGCGAATTGGTTTCAACAACGCTACTCTTACGTGGGGTAGCAAAGACACTGTTGCTGAGGATACTGCCCGTGCTTTCCGACTCATGGATCTGGACATTGATTTCAAGATCGGTAAACTGAATATCATCGCAGGCCCTACAGGTTCCGGAAAGACATCCATGTTGATGGGTCTTCTTGGCGAAATGACTTTGCTTGAAGGTGGCGTTTACTGTCCTGGTGGCCGCAGCCGAGAAGACGTTCACCCCGACCCTGAGACTGGTCTCGCCAACACGATCGCCTACGTCGCACAATCCGCTTGGTTGGTTAATGCAAACGTCCGCGAAAACATTCTCTTCTCTGCACCATTTGACGAGCAACGGTACCGCAATGTCATTGTGGCTTGTGCACTGGAACGTGACCTCCAGATTCTCGACCACGGCGACGAAACACTGGTTGGAGAAAAGGGCATCACACTTTCTGGTGGACAGAAGCAACGTATTTCTCTTGCTCGTGCTCTCTACTCCAACTCTGCCCATCTACTACTTGACGACTGTCTGAGCGCTGTTGACTCGCACACCGCGCAATGGATCTTTAGCAACTGCATTCGAGGACCCCTCATGAGGAACCGAACTTGTGTTCTTGTCACACACAACACGACCCTCTGTGTTCCTGCTTCGGATTACGTGGTCCTGCTCGAGAATGGTCGAGTTGATATCCAAGGTCCTTCAGCTGAGGTTATTGCTTCCGGCAAGCTTGGTGAGGAGATTCAAAAGTCTCATCCCGGCTCAGCCAACCCCTCGCGCATTCCTTCTCGTGTCCCCTCAAGCGTCGGTGATGATGAAACCACCGTTAACGGCCAAGGCGATGCTCTCGATGGCGTGGATAGCTCCAAGAAGGACGCTCAGAACAAACCCAAGAAGGATGCTATGGAAGAAACCAAGGCCACTGGGTCAGTCAAGTGGCCCGTTCTCAAGCTGTACCTTCAGTCTATGGGCCCTTGGTGGTTCTGGATTGTTGCTCTCTTCGTCTTTATTTCTCAGCAGGTTTCTGGATTGGCCACCAACCTCTGGGTCCGTGTATGGGCGAACCAATACGTCAATGGTACAGCAGAGTCAAAGGTCATCCCGGCTATGTACTCTTCTACACAATTCAACGCTGTCGGCTTTGCCAACGTTGTCCGACTTGGCTCTGTGGAAGATATCAAGTCTCTCGATGGGTCCATTTCTGCGCAAGATCACCCGCATGGGGTCAACGCCATGTACTACTTGAGCGTTCTCGCCGCTATCGGAATTGCCGGTGCCCTCGCAGCTCTCTTCAGAGATCTGTGGATCTTCCTGGGATCGTTGACGGCATCAAAGGGCATTCACGATCGGTTGATAGCATCTGTGACGCGAGCTAAGTTCAAGTTCTTTGATGTTACGCCACTAGGGCAATTGATGAACCGATTCAGTAAAGATCTGGAGGCGGTCGATCAAGAAATTGCACCTGTGGCAATTGGAGTAATCAGCTGTGGCATTTCTCTGATGATGACGGTTGGCCTGATCGCATACATCACACCCAACTTCTTGTACGCCGCTGCTGGTATTGCTGTTCTGTTCTACCTCATCGCCGCTTTCTACCTCCGAGCTTCTCGTGATCTGAAGCGTCTTGAGGCAGTTCAGCGCAGTCCTCTGTTCCAGCAATTTGGAGAGACATTGAGTGGTATGACAACCATTCGAGCTTATGGTGACGAGCGACGATTCATCCGAGACAATTTGGAGAAGATCAACACTCAGAGTCGACCCTTCATTTACCTGTGGGCATGCAATAGATGGCTGGCCTTCAGGGCTGATCTTGTGGGAGACTTGGTGGCCTTCTTTGCTGGCATGTTCCTTATCCTCAACCTTGGTAAGACCGATGCAGGTGCTGCGGGTATTTCTCTGAGCTACGCATTGAGCTTCACCGAGAGCGTTCTGTGGCTTGTACGTCTTTATGCCATTAACGAGCAAAACATGAACTCTATGGAACGTATCAAGGAGTATCTCGATGTTGAGCAAGAGGCAGAAGCTGTTATTGAGGACAGCCGACCCCCAGCAGACTGGCCTCGTAAGGGATCGGTCGAGTTTGTGGACTACACAACAAGTTACCGAAAGGAGCTCAACCCTGTCTTGCAGAACATTACACTCAAGATTGAGCCGCAAGAAAAGGTTGGTATTGTTGGAAGAACAGGTGCAGGCAAGAGTTCTCTGGCTCTGGCAATTTTCCGGGCGCTAGAGGCGGACAAGGGCAAGATTCTCATCGACGGACTCGAGATTGGCAGCATTGGTCTTCAGGATCTCCGAGAGAACATCACTATTGTTCCTCAAGATCCCACACTATTCCACGGCACGATTCGAAGCAACTTGGATCCATTCGATCAATACACAGATGATCAGATCTTTGCTGCGCTCCGACGAGTACAGCTCATTGGTCCGGATGAGCCTCTAACATCACCACCTACGCCTACACAAACACCTGGCTCACCAAACTCACCGACTACCAAGACCAACAAGAACATTTTCTTGAATCTTCAATCACCAGTTGCAGCATCCGGCTCAAACCTGTCACAAGGACAGCGCCAGCTTCTGTGTCTTGCTCGAGCCATGCTCAAGTCTCCCACAGTGTTAGTCATGGACGAAGCCACAGCATCCATCGACTACGCCACCGACTCAAAGATCCAAGAAACAATCCGCGAGCTCACAGGCACCGTGATCACAATTGCCCATCGACTAGCAACCATTGTAGACTACGACAAGGTGCTGGTTCTCGATAAGGGCCAGGTGGTTGAGTATGCTCATCCTTGGGAACTCATCAACAACAAGGATGGTACATTCCGAAGTATGTGTGAGATGAGTGGTGAGCTGGATGTTCTCCTCAAGGCGGCGAAGAAGAAGTGGGATTCTGGACGTCTGGTGGATGTTGATCCATAGGGGGAGAAAGAGAAACTACCACGTATAGAAGAGGAGGATTAAAAGTATGAGAGGAACGGTTTCCAGGATTCAGTACTTGTATATCTGTGGTGATGAGTCATGGACTTGAATAAAAGTATAGAAGGCATATGCCTATAATTATGAGTTCTGAGCATTGACTGGTGCTGGGTGGTGCCTGAAATGTTGCGTGTCGCGAGTCTAAGTGTATCATGATACTGTGGTAATGTCTAATGTCATCAAAATGAAGCCATCGTCAACGCCAAAGTGGGTCCGGAAAGTGGATGAGATCTTCTCCGCAATTCGGCGTCAAGATTGCATGAACTGGATATACCCTGATACTTCAATAGTTTAATACAACTTATTAACGTAGATACTGTATAGAGTATGTATCTATTCATATAAATGTTTCAATAACTGCATTCCCCCTGCTCACTCAATGCAGGGCAAGCATGACTCTCAGGCAGCACCAGCTTTACTGACAAGGGTACGTATCTTTGCTTTCGTCACTGGGTTACAGACCGATTCGTTGGCCTTGACGACTTGACAACATAACATCAACTCTAGCTCTTGTCTTTTAAAATAGTTTCATTCGCTTGCTCGTATCCCCCCTCTTGTTTACTCTATTTCTCTTCACCCCTCATTTTCCACCGCGGCTTTTTAGCAGTGCTTCACAGCCAATACTTACGTGTACCGCTGTGGCGAGGTCGGATTGGGCACGTGCTCATCACTCCATCAGGATCTAGACTTGATCACCATCTCCGACTTTTTATATCGTTCTTCATCAACCCGTCAAGGGCGATTAACTCTTTGACTGTGGGAATATCGTCTAGTATGGCATCGCAGCGAACGTCACAGACTCCTCCGCACTTGGACTCGGAGAGCGTGACGAGTGGTCAAACGTCTACTTCGCAAATGCCGATGCATCATTACCCAGAGGATCAACGACAACAGCAGAATGTAACGCCTTATACGGACCGCTCAGAGGATGATCCGCCTCCGAGTTACACTGTAGTCGACAATGAGGGGCCTCACGCGAATCCATTTGACCTGTTGCCTACCAGCTCATCCTCCCTTGGTCTGCATCCCTTCAAGGGAACTTCCAACGACAAAGTAGTCTACTATCTCGACAAGCGTCTTGATACAGACCCTGAATTTCTCGAACAGCACATCTCAGAACTCGCTAAGGAACCACCAAGACCATACGTTCGCATTCAAGGTCTAGGCCGCAAATCCAGCAAAGATGGAATCGACTTTGACATCCACATTGAACTCACGCCCCTGTTGTATCAAGAGATGGCAACTCGTCGTTCATGGAGACGCATACGCGCCGTGAACAATTTCGACAAAGTGCGCCGCGGGACAACGACTATGACACGCGCACCGGGATTCGGAGGGAGTGGACCGCCAGAGGAGGGCACACCAGGTGTTGCGCAATGGTGCTATCGATACTGTGCGAGCAAAGCCGGTCTAAAGGTGTTTGTGCTAGAGCGGCGCTTGACGGGCTGGGATTTCGCCCTCGTGGGGTCTAGGCTGGAGAGTTTGGTGCGGGGGACGGGATATCGTGGGGAAGTCAACATTACGTTTCCTACGACGAATGCCCGCGTTGAGATATACAACCGCTGCATAACCAATCGATGGCGCCTCACACGATGGATTGTACTTTTGTTTTATTTTACTCTCCTGTGGATATTCACTTGGCCGTGGGTATCGCTGCGAACGAGGTGGTACGAGACGGTATTCGTGGAGTGGTCGTTAAGCCGACCTGACAGACAGGGAACGCTACGATATGCATGTATGAGTGAAGATCAGTGGTTCAGACTCTGGCGACGGCCCATTGAGCAGGCCATTCGGACGAGGCGGCGAGGACGGTTGAGTCGTGATGATATAGTGGACGAGTGTGTTGCGCCTGGGGCTGAAGACTCCGCGAGGGGGATGAGAGCGGGATTGGAAGTTTTGCAGCGGACGTTTGGATGGGGAGGAGATGGAGAGGGGAGTGGAAGACATTCGCCGTGTATTTGATGGTGTTTGGGTTGATGTTAGGGGCATTAGATTGAGCTCGCTCCTGGGGTTTGCATGGAAGCGTTGGCGTATTAAGATTGCGTTGCCTTGCATTGGTCTTTAGTTATGATTCATGATAGTTATTCCCAACTCAAAATATTATTCGCTTGTGTTTTAAGCTGTCATTCTGGGTTTGTTGTGCTGTTTAACATGACCTTCTCCCAATGTGCAAATGAGTCACCCCTGAGACGACACCACGAAGTTTAAGGGCCGGCAGGTGAGAGAGAAGTGCCAAAAGGCCTCATAATACAAGATCTGAATACCCGAGAGCCAAATTGATTCCCTCAGCTCATAATTAGATACGCTACTGGCGAATTCGATATTTTGAGCAATGGTCCAGGGTAGCTCTTTTCTTATCTTATCGGCCCCTCCACCCCACCAATGTCGCTCACTCATCATCTACACATCCCTTACCAATCTCATTCATCAAGTTCAAGCCGACTTATACTGCAGTCACTCTCTCTTTTGATGTTCATCGCATTTCATTTCACAAAATCAGGATAGAGGCTTGAATCTACAGCCGCCACGATGACTGAAGCGGAGATGAGTTCCAGCTCAAGAAGAATACTGGCTGTGGCCCTTGAGAATGAGACAGCAGTTTTGTCAAAGTTGGTCAAAGGTGAGCTCACTTTATCTAGATGTACTAGTGGTCATATCTACGAAATATGCACTGGGATTATTCACGAGAAGCACGTTTACTCACACATCACAGACCTCACAGGATCAGCCCCAGAATCACCAGATCCCTCTCTCGGCATCGCAGGCACAACTCATAGCCTCGCTCTCAAAACACCATACTATTCCACCACAGTTCCCATCTGGCTTGATCTCATCGCCTCACCTTCTGAATGGTCAGAGTCATTTCTCTCTCCCGAAGCCGCCGAAGTGCTCGCCGTGTTAGGAGGTGTAGTAGTAGTCTTCACCGCAGGTCCGATTTCATCGTCAAAGGATCACCCGGCAAAGGAACTAGTAGAGCACATCGGCAAAGTCCTGAAGAAGGGACTAGGAGGGTGGGAGTGGGATGGCGTAGGACTAGCTATCGGCGTGGGCGGAGATGGGAACGAAGAAGAATGGGATGAGATCTGCGCAGAGGCTGGATTGGAGTTTGTGTCTCTTGGTGGAAAAGGCGATACTGGTCGTAACGAATTTGGCGGTATGTTGAGTCTATCGCTCACACAAAGTCACTAACGAGGAACAGAAAAAACTGGTGTTGCACGAGTAAAGGAAGCCCTCGAAGCAAATGACTGGTCTCAAATTGAAGCACCACTCTCAGATTCCGAGTTCGGCGACTTTGAAACCAGCTCAGCCAAAGCAGACGAAGACGACAAAGAATTAGATCCCCAAAAGATGGGATTTGGCTTTGACAAAACAGATTTCGAAGGTCTACGACGCGCCATATGGGAGTCCAGCCAGGATGTTGAAGAACCCTCAGAATCCAGCAAGGCGGAGACTAGCAAGGAGGGTGCTTCTGGGGGAATTGGGTTGGAGGACCTGGATGAGGACGAGATCGCCAAGATCGAGAAGATGATGAGAAAACTCCAAGCTGTAAGGGAAGCCGGCGAGGGGATGGGAGAGGAGCAGAGGAAGAGAATGGCGGCCAGGGCAGTAGAGGAGGTGATGAGGGATCTCTGAACTGGAATAGGCAATATGTGAATCTCTTCAAGACGAAATGATTCCTGAAAAGAACGATTGGCGCGTCGTTTCCAGAGCATGATGGACCCTAGTCCTCTCATACCTGTTCAACGATGCCCATACACCACGCTGACTGCCAGTCTGAATACCTGCCAAAGCTGATACCCCCACGAGTGGCACGATAGCTAACCTTGATCTATATGCCGAGTCCTCTGCGGCCGTCAAGGCATCGACATAGCACGGCTCGCTTACCGTGCCGTTGCACCATAGTCACATCGTACAACTCAGATCGTGATCCACGGACCGGGTCTTACGTAGTACATATCCAATGCTGGCGAGGCCTTTTGGCTGGTATGTATGAGACCCAAGTCTCATGGCATTCGACAAGCACCATGATATTGGTAACCCGAAGTTCAGACACGCCTCGGTCCATTATAATCTGTACAAACCTACTGACAGTGGTAACACTGAGTTGGAAAGTCAAAGCGTGTTGCAGTCTCGATCCCACATGTCTTTCCAGCACAGACACCTCCCAATTTAGACAATATGCAACGCATCGTGGCATCAGGTACTCCGCTCAACCTTGTGCTGTTATGGTAAAGTTTTTGTAGATCGGCATGGATCGTGACATCCAGATCACCGGACTCAACACCGCGGTGACATGCTCAATAGCTCTGTAGATAGCTTGGTGGTCTTGGGCGGTGTCGTAGCTTATGCAAGGGAGAGATTCTGAGATTCTTCCAAAAGTCGCGGGCGTCGACTAATATGTCATAGCTTGTTGTTGGTAAATAAACTTGTCCCCTATCTTAAATCGACCGCTTGAATTGACGTGACTCGACTCATGGAGTTGGCGATCGATTAAACGGGGTCAGAGACCAAGTGAGGCCGGAAAGAAGCGACCCCGGGTCCAAGGGTCCACCGGTGATGTTGGTTAAGCCAGATTGAGACTGCGGTTGAGTCAATAGTGAATCCATTGAGAAAAGCCATGCCATGATAGACGACGTCAAAGATCTCAGACGCCCCATTTTGTTAGTCTGGTCCGTCCCACAACCCTTGTTTGGCGCATGTTGACCAAACAGGGGAGCGACTCACGTTTCAGCGCGTCTTGCTAGGTAGAAACGTGAACGTGCTCAGCCGGGGCTTCAGCTGTCGTTCAAAGCGGTGCAGCTGAAGGGCATGATGCTGAGAGTCCCATACCGGTTAGTTAGCATGAGCCGCCAAGCTTGTCATGTTACCAACAGCGTCTGAGAATTCGTATCATTGTCATGCCATGTCTGGACAAGTTATTCTTAGGATCTAGGGATGCTCTGAAGGGAGATATCTCCTGAGTGGTGCATACCAACTCTGCAACAGATGGTGAGGACTGCAATCAAGTGGTCAACAAACGCGCTCGACGCGCTGCCATCCCCGCCATGGATGCATATGCATATCGTCTCCAGTATGAACTTTGCCGCCATTGGTAGGATTTGTGATTCGTCATGCAGGTTGTCGGTTGGACTTTTCGGATTTGGTCAGAGGATTGATAAGTCAGTTTGACTGCGGCCATGGGTCGGCCAAACTCGATCGACAGTAGGGTTTGTCGAACGGTGCTCATTCTTGTCTGTGCTTTCTGACCTGAGAAGCTGGGAGTATGAGAGCAAAAGTCTCTGGTGATGATGTGAGACGAATAAATATAGCAATGGTTCTTTCGTGGTGCAATTGGCTCAATTGTTCATCAAGAATCCTCTATACTTCGGGGTGTTGTTGTCAAACACAAATCCACCAACCACAAGCTCTCGTGTGATATTCCGACATTTATGCAAGCACAATTCAGTGGGCACCGACTGCGAGTCTCATGGCTGCATGCTCCCAGCTTTACTTGGTGAACACAATTGCCTCGAATCAAACCCCGAAAAGCCCAGAGCTCAAAGAAAAAGAGAGCGAGTTTAGGGCGATTGACACCCTAGACTTGATCGGGTGAGGTAAAACTCCAACAACGGTGGACCCAATGGCATGTGGCCGCTGGCGGAGACATGGCTCAACGCTGGTTGGCTCTGTATCATGCTGATCCTGCAAGGTACCATGCCCCAGATGCACCTCCAGGGGTCTAAGTCAGGGGTAACGGTGCCAAAACTGGTAAGTACCAAGCTGACGAAGAAAACAGTTCAACATGCATCTCGTGTTTTCTGATCTATCATGTCGGATCTTTTATGTCACTCCGGACGCGCCCGGGAAAAGACTCGGATCGGGCAAAAAAAGAGAATCAATGTCTCTGAAGCACCATTTTCCTGTCGCCCATCAAAGGATGTTGTGTGTGTCAATGCTTCATGCTTACCGTAGTAAGGGCGAGACTTTTCGTATCACAGCCACAACCGTTGAGGCTTTGTTATGGTTGCAAAGATCAGAGCCAGATGGCGGTGGCCGTAGGACCGTTCATCGCTGAAGCCGGTAGTCTCTGAATAGTTTCATTCTGCTTCCCTTCAATACCCTATTCATTGTTAGCCAAGTCGGAATAATCTGGTAGACGCTAAAGTTGCCAAGGCGCGACCGACTTTTGGCCCCAACGTCAGGCTGATTTTGCTTGAATAAGCGTCGATCGTAAGTGTTTCGCACAAGAGAACCACGAGAAAAGGGGTCAAGAGAGAAAATCACACAGTAAGCCGTGTTGTGGCCCACCAGATGACGATGGATTGAACTACTGCAAGAACAGGGTCTCAGCATACACACCTCTCACAACAGATCCCGAACATGCAAGTCTTTCACGCCGACGAGACATGCCGTGGCGTGGTGGCATTGCTGTGGTACGATCCTTCGCTGGATCCTTTGATGCAGGTACGAGTACAATTCAGGAAATCCGTGTCATACTTGAAGCTACCGATGACAGCGGAGGCTTATTTCTGAAACGAAAGACAGAGTTTATGACGATAAACCTGACTTCGAAAACTGTATTGTAGCTTGCTTTGTAAAAATGTTCTCTGAAAAGAACTAATGGATCCAAAGATTCCGCAGAGAATGTCATCGTGTTCCCCTTTTTGGATCACCCCTGCAATTGTCGACATGGGAGCTGTCGGAACGTGGAGCCAGCAGATCTGACGAGATTGTTGAAGAAGGATGAGTCAGGATTAACGATGTGACTGGCGAGGCTGACTAGCATATATCAGCATCTTGATGGGAATTGGAGATGCAATTGTTCTAACAATTTTCATAACTGAATAACGAAAAGAAGCAATGATCCAACACCATGGGTTGTGTTTCTCGAATTCTCGAAACCAATTGTGGATCAAGGGAAGAGTCAATTGGCTGTGCCACTTACCATTCAACAAATGCAACCACAATTTGCCAGCATAAGCGAAAGATATCGCATCTTCTCTAAAGATAGTGCTGAAAACCGATAGAAAACCCCCAAAGAAGTGCGACATAAGTGAAAACCATTGGGAATAGAGTATTGTCGGGCAATTGAAGGGAATCCATACTGCCCGTACCCGCATAATGGAGTACCGGATGACATTGCTGAAGTCCCGAGTCAATTCTGGCCTCCCAAAACTGGACTGACGGCACGGATTTTCGGCGACAGTCATACGTACCGGTACCCTTCGCTAACTGAAGACATTACGTCAGATGTAGTACAGTATCAGGGCGGTTTGAAGGTGCGAGATTGAGATACGTGGCTGAAGACACAGAAATCTCCTGAAGTTATGGATTTGCTATTCGCAACCGAGGGAAGGGTGGGAACACGTGCCATATGTTTGATCTTCGCATTGCTCATGCGTCTCCTTTCGGTAAAAGTTTGGGATATTCACATCGAGAGGACAGGATTCGGGACTTGAAGAACGTTAGGACTAACAAGACAGACCAACAGCAGGGGCCTGTTCGAGACGTCAATTGCCTGTTACCAGTCAGCATGCAGTCATTGGGCCAGTTCGAAATCTTGCGGGATGATAAACCGATGGCCCGGGAGCTTGACATTTGTCTGGCTGGCTGAGTCTTCCGGCTGTCATGTTGCGGGTCTGATGATCAGCATCCATCATGACAAGTCCGACCATCAAGCGCGTCATGTCGTATTGGTTCCTGTAACCTTGACAAACAGGTTCGTCCGGTCTGATTCGAGCTGACTTGACCAATATCAATCTCGGTATTGAATAGAGCAACATGATTTGATAACGTCATGTAAACCTAGAATCGAGATGGTCAAAAAGAAGTGTGGCGCCAGCTGAAGCTATCTGGTGACGCCTTCCCTCCTCGTCAGACAACTGTTCGATGGGGTAAGACCGGACCGTTTCTAGGTTGCCTGTTTTGGCAGGAAGAGCTAACGTCAGGAATGGCGGCCAATAAGGAGTCAAGTTATGGAGGGCACAGAACCCTTTACCGCTCCGTCTTGGGGGCCGTTTGCCTGTCGTCCCCTAAAACGAACCCACTATTTTCATTGGCGCGTACCTTGCATTAGTGTGCATAGAGGAATGATCCAATGGATTCTGCATATCTGCACAACGCACGTCTATGAAAAGCTTCATCTCTGCACAACTTCACCCAAAGAGCCCACCTCAGCAAGGACCTTACCCCTGATGCAGGTACCGTGCCCTACCAATACTACCCAACTGAGGAATAGACAAACTCTCATTGACGCTTCAACTCCACTCCCGTACTTCCAACCATTCAAACTGTGCGTTTATTCAAGTCCTCGCCGCGTCCTTGCGCCTGGTCTTGGCCGTGACTTTTTGGTGTATCCGTCCGTTTACTGCAGCCGTCAGCCACATTGAATTCTTTGTTGCATGATGGATACCCTGGTCTGATGTCTGGGACGAGAACGCCGATCGTCTCTCACGATGCCAGTGCCAGTGTCAGACGGATCGAACTTGACACAGACTCAGAGTAGCGAAGCCAATGTGACATGGCAAAAACAAGATGAACTCAAGAGAAGCAAAAGTAATTAGAGGTTTATGATTGACAATTGATCGCACGTCATGGAAGCTGAAGCACAAAGAACGACGCACAGGTAAAGATGCCGACCATCCAGAGCTAATTCTTCCCCAACAGCGGCAGTCTCGCGGGGGCCCCTGGATGCTGATCCAGGGTTTGAACCACAAGTTCTACCCGGCCTCTGAACTTTCACACTTGCCAATTGTGGTATGTCTATTCCTTCAGGCTCATGGTTGGATGTCACCCAATCCAGGGACGGCACTGATTTAGCATATCTTGGAACTATCTGACGGACCGAAGTCCGGACAAGTCTGGGCCAAGAGACAATTGATACGAAGAGAAATCGAACCGGTCACGACCGCTGGATGGATGGACAAATGGGTGGATGTCTTTGTTCTGTGCGTTGGGGAGCTGGGATGTTTGTGGTGGTGTCGGATGTGGACTCCAAGCACGGCTTGAGTGGGTGTGCACGCCAGTGGTTCTCGTCAGCCACTCGTCAGTGGTTTGTTGGCAGAGTCTTCTTACAGTTTTGGCCCGCTATGGCCTGCTTTGCAGGCCCCTCCCTCGTACACATTGTGCGGGCTGGATGTGACACGGTTGGCTTTTTCCACAAGGAAGGGCATGTCCAATGCTGAGAATCTGATGTGATGGACGAACAAGGACGAGACAAATTCCTTATCTGGAAGAGATCGCTTATCTGGAGGTTACGCTGCTGACTTCAATTGTCGAACCAAGAGACAAGGCTGAAAAGGAGGTCAATTGTGAGTTACCTTTTGTGGCGACACGACAAGCTATTGCTAGCTGATCTCGCAAGTTTTGGTTAGTTTGTGCTAACTTGGGCACATGCTGGCGTCGGGGCGTAACGTGTTTGAGGCCTTCGTTTTTGAAGGAAACTCTCGAGTTGAGAAGAGTCGGACTGGCTGACTTTGGGGGCAGCGGAACCAGGGGTTAAAAAGAGAGAGACGATGACTGGCTAGGCTTGGGATCCATTGCTGGGCTCGGGCGACTTCAGGGCTGCAATGCATCAGCCCCCTGTCGCCCTCACCAACTGCAGACCAAACACGGCGGCGCTGTGGTTTGTAACGGTCCCGTCGCTGCCCCTTGGCGCGTTAAGCTGCTGTCTACCCTCCACCGAAGCGCATCACGACCGCCCAGTCAGGAGACGGAGGTACCTGGGGCTAGGTAACTCTGTCAAGCCACTGCTCAGGTACCCGCACCTCTGTCTTTGACGCCAGGGTACATTGAGTCGAGGTTCCATCCTTTTTCCCTTTTTCCAGTTTCTGAGCGTTTTAGCACCGCGCCGTGTCCCCACACTACCTGCTAGTGGTGGTACCTTGGTCTGAGTCCTGTACCTTTTCTCCGATCGAGGTGCCCGCCCGTGGAGGGGACGGCAGCAAGAGGTGCAGGCAAAGGTGCAGGATTAGCCACTAGGTACAGACAGGTAGGCCTCTAGACTCTGCCGGCAACGGCTCTTCTCCTATGAAGACTTCCCTCCATCCCCGTCCCCGTGCCCCGTCCGTTTCTCTTTTCCATCTTGCATCGCCAGTCCACACTCCTTGTGACCGCTTCTTCCGCTTCTTCTCCCTCGCCTTTTTGTTCATTCTTTTCTTTCCTTAAGTCACTCTCTTGAATTATTCAATCTTCAAGCCAATCTTCGGTTCCCGTCACTCTTTCCGGGTCCGTTCCTTTCTTTAGGCTCTACCAAGCTCAAACAGCTCTTACACCAGGATCGTTTCCACGTCCACAACGTTTTTAAAACGCCCAAAACCGTTCGAGACCGGCACATCCGCCATCACGATACTTTATTCTTACCTCCTTTTTCTGTTCTGCAGATCAAGGAATACACTCTTTATTTGAACTGACTACCGAATTAACCGTCATTCACTACGCTCCTTTACCGACTCGTCGATTTTGGCATCGCCGTCTTTTCTGTCTGATACTCCAGCTCACTTGAACGCGTCTGCATCAAGTGTAATCGACGACAACCGCTTCACAGCATCCGATTTTGACCAGTTTCATTTTATTTTATAATTTCAACCTGCATCTAGTGATCGCATCTCGCGATCTCCTTTTTAGCAATGGCCACGGAGATTGAACACCCCATGGCCTTGGGCAATGTCCCCGAGGTCACCACACCGAACTCAACATCTTCACCATCTGTCCCGACCCCTGTCTCAGCCTCCATGAAAAAAGAGACACCATCTCCCTCTGCCTCAGCCGCCAACAATGCTTCACGACGACCTCCCCGCAAGAGTACTCTCACTCAGCAGCAAAAGAACCAGAAGCGACAGCGTGCTACACAAGATCAATTGACGACATTGGAGATGGAATTCAACAACAACCCCACGCCCACAGCCACCGTCCGTGAGAGAATTGCCGAGGAAATCAACATGACCGAAAGGTCTGTTCAGATTTGGTTCCAGAACAGGTATGTGACAGGATGGAGACTTGTAGAATTTCGCTGACAGCAGCAGACGAGCTAAGATTAAGCTGTTGGCCAAGAAGAGTCTGGAGACTGGTGAAGACATTGACTCAATTCCCGAGTCAATGCGAGCTTATCTCGCTATGCAGGCTATGGAATCTGGCAAGGGTCTCGGCGGAAGTTATCTCGGCCGTACTGGACTGCTACCCTTTGGTCACGGTAACATGATGCTCGGTGGCGACCAGGGAGGTCAGGGTAAAGTTTGTGAGTATTTCGACCCGTCACGTAAAACGGTGTATTAACTGAACAGCAGTGATTCATCATCTTACCTGCCGATCCCTCAGCATTGGAAAATGGACTCGAGTTGGACAAAACACGATGGATCTCATCATTTTCTACTCACCCGACAAGTGCACCATGACCTACTACATCAACAACGAGCAGGCCGGCTACAAGATCGAGTACCCCTTCTCCTCCATCAAGAACATCTTCCTCGAGAATGGCGAAGGAGACCCAACCAAGCTTGGAGGGATTGTCATTGAGTTGAACAGGCCCCCGAACTTTTTCATGGACTCATCTCCCACCACCAACGGATTCTTCCAGTGTGGTGATTTCACAGAGGATCTTCAAGCTACCCAGTGTTTGGTTCACCACCTCGGTGGAAACCCCAAGGTTCTCAGTGGCCAGCTAGCCAAGTTGGTCTCGCTTGAGTCTTTCATGAACCGTCACAACCCTCACCCCTACAACGACCCTCACGTCCTCTCCGTCTCGGCTCCTGTCTCCCCGACCGCCCGACCCTCATCTCAGCCCAGCTTTCAACCTCATGTCGGCATGTACCAGGAGCAGTGGGGTATTCACCAGATGCACTCTGGCATGCGTCCTGGACCTGGCCACAAGCGTCAACGTTCGCGATCAGTTCCTGGACCTGTTGATTTCGCCATGTTCCAGAACCAGCCGATGCCTTCCTTCTACATCCAACCTCCTGGAGAGATGCCTCCTCCTCCTCCCCAGCACAACCCTCACATCTTTGCGCCTATTCCTCAGCCTCCCGGAAACAATATGGCTCCTAATCTGCGCATTGATACACAGGCAGGATTCGGCCTCGACATGCGTCAATACCCCATGTCTGCCACCACTGCTTCTCCTGCCGAGTTTCCTCCCAGCCCAGGCTTCTTCCCCCCTGGTCCCGAGGTTCCTCAGTCGAGCTACAACACACCTTATAGCAATGGTTTCCTGTCACCAATGGTTAACCCCGACACAGGTGTTCCCACTTCTGTTTCTCCTCTCCCATTCAACAGCCCTGGCGAGCCTTCCATTCTGGAGCAGTCACCTCCCATGTCAATGATGGGCCGCCCTGGCTCAGCTGATTTGTATCCCATGAACGACGGATCTTGTGCTGTTTCGGAGGATGGAGCGAGCCTGAATGAGATGTACTCTAAGCACACCATCAACCTGCCCATGCACACAACCTCGCCTGGTTTCGTGCAACACCAACAAGCAGACCTCGACATGGATCAGCTCGTGCAATTTGACGCAGTTGACCCCTCAAGCCTATCTCCCGAGGCAATGCCCCAAGCTCACCAAGGAAACTAAAAGAGTATAGGGCGGGTATAGGTGTTGGTGGTGTTTTATAGTATGTCAATCATACCAGGGCGTTTGGGCAAATTATACCATTGGGATTTCCTTTTCTTGTTTTCCGCCAGCTTCATATAGGCGACTTTCCTTGTCATCTTCTCAATTCTACCAAACTAGTTTTGATACCGATGGTGTCAGTTTGGTCGATTCTCCCCACTACGGCCATGAATGAACTTGCATGACGATACACTTCTTTGACATCGGTCATGTATGTCGGGCACAACACAGCGATCGTATAACTCTTTCCCGCGTTGAAGTACTTTCATTTTAAATCTTTTACCGCGACTTGTTTATTTCTTGGGTGGTCTTGTTCAACACTTTCCAACCGACTGACTCTGTCATTCGGCTTCATTTTCCTTGAGCAGCGTTGCCTGACCACCGCACGCTGTCTTGGACTTAATTTGCATACACATTTTCTCTGTAAAAGCACAGATGATGCTGTTTAATATTTCGATAGCTTGTTTTCTTTGTATCACGTCGAAAGTTGGGGAGAAGCCCCGGCGGCTTTTGTTGGGTTTATTATTCTAATGGTGGGCTTTGGGATATTTTTCTTTGTCTGTTTTTTGCTTTAAGGTATATTGGAGTTTATGAGCAGCTGGATTGCTGTCCTCGGTAGGCGTCAACTGAGACGTGTACTTCAAGGGAAGCCTACAGTTGGACACGAAGGCATGGGTATTTTTATAGGGTGGAATTGCTGAATAAAATGGGGTTATGTTCATCCTGAGTTTGCCTGTATGACTGAGTTGTGTGATTGCGTGACGAAGCTTGAGGCGCGTAGTGACAGGCTGTGTGAGTTGTAAATTCCAGGGACGGATGACTCGGAGGTAGGATCGTTGTGAGAGAATGTTACAAGGCGCAGTCTTGGGTGACATGAACGGACTCCGAGGAGACCGTGATAGGTAGAGGTACAGAGATCAGCATGGCTGAGTATCTGGCAAGTTGGACAAGACAGATGCAGATGTGATTCACGGGAGGAGGACTTGTATATAAATAAGCAGTGTACTGGATCGTCTTACAATTACCACATTTATTAGCCAGAGCATGTCCCATATTAATGAGGTGCCAATATGGATGATTAAAGGTTGGTCAATGTCTTATAACCCACGTCGTGACTCGGCTCACTCGGAAGATGTGCGAGTAACAACGGACCGTGTAAGAGATTTGTACCACCAGGGCTGAGCCGCGTATCCTCGAGTACTGAAACCTTCCAGTCTTGATGCCCACCCGTTTTATCTTCTCCTCACTGTCTTCAGACGGCTGCGCATTAAGCTGCGTATATTTCGAGGCGCAGTGAGCTATGATTGGACTTGGATTGCACGTGTGTTAAGTGTTGGTCAGCCTTTAGAGACAAGAATAGACTAATCTGGGGTCTGCTTCAATCCGTCACTCAGTGTTATTTCCCCAGGTCTTCAATCCCCAGTGTTTTTAGATGAAACGGACTCAATGCATGAGCTTATTTTGTCGCCAGATTGGATGGCTTGATTTAAGCTACGAGTTAGCGACTTGGCTGGAATCAACGGTGCCAATCAGGGCGAGCTTGTACGACGCAAAGTCTGTTACGGTACCCGCGGGGCTGCGAGTATTCCAAGTGATGATAAGTACATGCTGCGCCTCAATACACATCGTCATGCTTGCAAAGTGTAATTCGTGAGGGGAGCATCAAGACACGACGAGATTCCGAAGATCCGGATGGGATGAACTGGTAGTGAAGGATAGCAGAAACTATAGTGAATTAGTGGGCGATAACGCTTTGTATGCGGAGATTGAAGGATTACGAATGGCAGGCGTAGCTTACAGAACCATCCTTGGCTTGGAGTAAAGGCTGCTTCGGGCTGTATACGATCCCCGTTGCCCAGCCCAGCCCAGCCCAGCCCAGCCAGCCTAATAACTCAATTCTGACAAAACATCCACATTCTCCAACTCCTCCGCAAGTCGTCTTATTCTCTCGTTCTCTTTCTTCTCTCCTGGATTGCATCAGAAACCTTTCCTAGGTTATCATCTCGTTTCAATACCGCTCCAATCTAACTAAACCCGGCGCGTCCCCACGACCACTCCACAGCTCGAACGTTTATTCCAGATGCTACCGCCGATTCAACGGCCTTAATATGGCTCCTCCATACCCCAGCGATGATAGCGGGCGACGTCCTTCGCAACCGAGAAATGACACCGATGGTGAAATAGCTCGTGATCTCGCTGCCCTCGATGAGCGATATCCTCGAACCTCGACCAATTTCTCGAGACCACGGAATACAGGCCGCTCTTACACAGACCCCAACAATGATCACCCGCGACGATCTTCCGCCGATGATACAAACGTGAGATCTGGATCGAGGTCCAGAACTAGACGACCCGATGATGATTCTCGTCCACGAGCGAGTGGTCCTTACGAATTGCGACCGATTCCTTCGAGGACGGAATTGTCGACTGACCAACCTCCCGATTCTGCGGACCGAACCGATAAGGAATTGACTTCGCCAGTCAAGACAAGTTTTGGGTTCGGCGGAAACGGTACCAAATCCTCAGTGCGCGCCGATATTAAGAAATATCTTCGAGAAAGACGTCAGCGAAGAATTGGACCTGGCGCAAAACCAACATGGAAAGACCGCACCAAAAGACAGCTTGGAGAGTTCCACCAAAAGGTCATTATCGAGACAATTCTTCGCCAAAAACCCCTCGAACCTTTGCCGGATGGCCGCCATATTCCCCTCAATCCGCCGCAGCGAAGTGCCAATGGTCTTATCGACGAGCGTGCAGGAAAGCCATACTGCAGCAATTTCATCCGATCAAGTCGCTACACTATCTACGATTTCTTCCCGAAACAGCTCATCTTTCAGTTCAGCAAGCTTGGAAACTTTTATTTCCTTGTTGTTGGTACTATTCAGATGATTCCTGGTCTGAGTACTGTCGGACGATGGACCACTATTGCACCCCTGGGCGTATTTGTCGCATTCAGCATGGCCAAGGAAGGATGGGATGATTATAGGCGCTATCGACTTGATCGTGTGGAAAATCGAAGTGAGGCTTGGGTTTTGACGGATCGAACTGCGGAAAAAGGCCGCGTGAGACACGCTGAGAAAATGAGGAGGAAAAAGGAAAAAGTGTCTGAGAGTGGTGAAGAGCACATGCTTGATGATCTCGAGTCAGGCACCGCAGGTACTGCCAAATTGGGTGGAAAGGGAGATTGGACTTCGGTTCAATGGCAGCATGTTCGTGTTGGCGATGTCATTCGTTTGCGTCGAGATGATCCTGTTCCTGCGGATATTGTGCTTTTGCATGCCACTGGACCCAATGGCATCGCGTACATCGACACCATGGCTCTTGATGGTGAGACGAATCTCAAGAGTAAACAGGCTTGTCCTTTACTTGCCGAGCGATGCAACACTCTCGAAGGACTACGGGCGACACAAGCTACTGTCATCTCCGAGAATCCCAACCTGGACCTTTACAGCTACGATGGTCGAGTGACTGTCGACGGCGAAACTCTACCACTGTCCATGAACAATGTCGTTTACCGTGGATCCACTCTCCGTAACACGGCTGAGGCCCTCGGTATCATTGTGAACACAGGCGAGGAGTGCAAGATTCGAATGAACGCCAACAAGAATGTCCGCGCCAAGAAACCCGCTATGCAATCAGTTATCAACAGGATGATTATGGTCCAGATCTTCATCGTTCTCATGCTCACAATGGGTCTAACCATCGGTTACTACCTGTGGCGAGATCGAACTGAAGATTTTGCTTGGTACATCAAGCGATCTGGTTTCTATAATGGCAGCATCCCCTTTAAAGAAATCTTCTTTGGGTTCATTATCATGTTTAACACACTGATCCCCTTGTCGCTGTATATCAGTCTCGAGATCATCAAGCTCGGGCAGCTATACTTGCTTCAGGATGCGGATATGTACGACCCGATATCTGATACGCCCATGGTTGCGAACACGACTACTATTCTCGAGAATCTGGGTCAAGTCAGCTATGTCTTTTCTGACAAGACGGGTACTCTGACGGAGAACATCATGCGCTTTCGCAAAATGTCGGTCGCTGGTGTTGCATGTCTGCATGATATGGACGTGCAGAGAGACCAGGAGGAGATGCGCCGACGAATTGAAGAGTCGGAACGACCGAAAAAGGGTAAAAGTAAGGCAAGCTTTTCTGCGGCAAAGAATACAGGCCATGTCAAGACTTTCGACGGAAACGATGATACAAGTGGAAGCGGATCTCGACCAGAACCTATCCGAACCATGTCGACAAGATCTGCAAGCCATTGGCAATCCACTGTCAACACAGCTGAGAACGCCGACATGAAGACGGAAGATCTGCTGGACTACATTCAGAGGAAGCCGAACACTGCTTTCTCACGAAAGGCAAAGCACTTTTTGCTGTGTATTGCTCTTTGTCACACTTGTCTTCCTGAGAAGACTGATGATGGCGAAATCACATTTCAAGCTGCTTCGCCTGATGAACTTGCTCTTGTTGAAGCTGCTAAAGATCTGGGATATCTGGTCATTGATCGACCTGCACAAGCTATCAAGTTGGAGGCCCGAGACGCAGATGGTTCTCTGTACACCGAGACGTATCAGGTGCTGGATGTGATTGAATTCAGCAGTAAGAGGAAGAGAATGTCGATCATCATTCGCATGCCTGATGGACGTATTTGCGTCTTTTGCAAGGGTGCTGACAATGTCATCATGCAGCGTTTGAAGTTGAGTAACCTTGCTGAAGAAACTGCAAGGAATATCGGTCGCCGGTCAAGTCAACGAAGAGCTTCTCGGCAGGACCAGGCTTTGCAGCGGATCAACTCCCAAAAGAGCGTCAGTCCTTATGGTAGTCCCTACGGAAGCCCTCGCAATAGTTTTGGTTTCTCCCGAGGCGAATCGTCCAACCGAGAAGGCCTCAGATTGAGCTTGGGACGACGTTCAACAGACCTGAAGCGCCTATCGCAGCAGCTTGCTCGATCACCTCGCACTTCAACCGAAATGATGAGCCCTCGACAGAGTTTTGCCCAGATGCCCTCATTCGACGATGCTGAGCGTAAGATTGACGAATCAATGGCTGCAAATGAAGGCGCCGTGTTTGAGAAATGCTTCCAACACGTCGATGACTTTGCCAGCGAAGGTCTTCGTACTCTCCTGTACGCTTACCGCTACATTGACGAGGACTCTTATCGCACTTGGAAAGCAAAGTACAGAGAAGCCGAGACAAGCTTGGTCGATCGCCAGGAACGCATCGAAGCCGCTGGAGAGCTTATTGAGCAGAGGTTCGAGCTTGCGGGAGCGACAGCAATCGAAGACAAGCTTCAGGAGGGAGTCCCAGACACCATTGATAAGTTGCGTCGCGCCAACATCAAAGTCTGGATGCTTACGGGTGACAAGCGAGAGACGGCTATTAATATTGGTCATTCTGCTCGTGTGTGTAAACCTTGGTCAGAGGTTTACGTTCTCGATGCGACTTTGGGTGAACTGAAGGAGACGATTACCGCGACTCTCAATGATGTTAGCCGTGGTATGGTTCCGCACTCTGTCGTGGTTGTCGATGGACAGACACTCGCTAAGATCGACGAAGATGATGAGCTGTCTCTTCTGTTCTATGACCTTGTTGTACGTGTTGACTCTGTCATTTGCTGTCGAGCTTCCCCTTCACAAAAGACCAACCTCGTTCGCTCGATCCGAAGATACGTTCCCAAGAGCATGACTCTGGCAATCGGTGATGGTGCGAATGATATTGGTATGATCCAAGCTTCTCATGTTGGCATTGGTATTTCTGGTCGCGAGGGTTTGCAGGCCGCTCGAATTTCGGACTACTCAATTGCTCAATTCCGATTCCTCCAGAAGCTGCTCTTCGTTCATGGCCGATGGAACTATATGAGGACCGGCAAGTATGTGCTTGCAACTTTCTGGAAGGAAGTTCTGTTCTTCATCGTACAAGCTCATTACCAGCGCTACAACGGATACTCTGGCACGTCACTGTACGAATCATGGAGTTTGACCGTCTTTAACAGTGCCTTTACGTCACTTCCTGTTATTCTTCTCGGTATTTTCGAGAAGGACCTTCGTGCAGAGACGTTGATGAAAGTGCCAGAGTTGTACACTTTTGGTCAGAGGAACCTCGGATTCAGATTCTCGCAGTACTTTGCATGGATGTTCATGGGTGCTGCGGGGAGTTTTGTGATCTGGTATTTTACTTGGTGCGTTTACGATAAGACGTTCTATGATCGGGATACCAGTATCTTTGCTATGGGCATGGTTAGTTTCACTGTTGCTGTCATTTTCATCAACATCAAGCTCTTGTAAGTTCTCCGATGTGCGTTGTTGAGCTGTACTAACTCTTGCAGGATCCTCGAAGTACACACCAAAACTGTCGTTACCTTTGGCGGCTGTCTGATATCTGTCGCTGGCTGGTTCTTGTGGATGCTGGCCATATCAGGCATCAAACCCAAGAGTTTTGGTCCTTACATTGTCCGCGACGCTTTCATCGACAACTTTGGTCGCACACTACAATGGTGGACGCTCGTGTTGCTTGAGCTTATCGTGCTCATCGTCATTGATCTGGTTGTTCAAGCTATTCGACGAGTCTACTTCCCTGGAGACCAAGATCTGATGCAACGAATAGAGAAAGATGGCAATGTGGACAAAGTCTTTGGAGATGGCAAAGACGCTGAAGAAGGCGACGGTGAAGCAGAGAGAATTCTCTCAAACCAGTCAACGCCAGGTGTTGACAGAGTACAAGACAGAAGACATCGCGGGAGCCACGATGATTATCAGCCGAGGTTCACAGCGACTGCAGAAGAGAGGGAGAACCCAATGGAGCAATGGCGGGGATGAAGGAGTTTCTTTTGTTTGGGTATATCCACGGATGATTAAGGTGCCTCTTACGGGAATGGCTGGACTACAGGCGCTGGAGTTGGAATGGGATTGTGAATTGGTTAGTTATAGGGAGCGTGCGTATGACGTATTATTGCATTATTATAGTGTATCGAACGAATGAATGAATAGCCCATCTCTCATTACGAAGGCTTGCCATATCTCGATGTTATACGGGGCTCCCCGCTTCGGTAAATGTCTCCCCGATTCCCCGGACTTATCAATTGGTCCTTGTTACATGAGACACGCTACGGTGAGCTCTTCCGTCATCATCAATTCCGAGTCTTCCATTCCGGCCGCTAGAATTAAGGTCATCGGTGTGATTACCGAAGCACGTGGAGAAAGGTCAACAGTGACCTCGGCGCAAGGTAAGATATCTACCGTGCCTCTTTAATACTACGTCCCCCAAATCCCAGACAATGTGATAACTCATCGTCATTTTAGTCTCTGTTTTCATTTATTCGCCATAAAAAATAATCGAAATGGGCGCTGCTTGTCCTCCGGCGACACAACCGCCGCCGCTGAAACCTGTTCCTTGCGCTTCTTCGCTACATCCGGCATTTTTCACAGACAAGTTCCGAAGAGCGCCGACTTCTTTGGCTACGGGATCGGTTGTTAGTCCCGTGACGCTGGGATATGTATATCAGGAAAGTGAAAGAAGGAAACCGAAGCTATGAGACCATAAATGGAGGATCGGAGACAAAACCGACGGGTTTATTTTACACATTTGGGTGATGAATACCCAGCGACAAAAGATGAGACGCCAAGAGTTTGAAGCGGTGGATGCTTACGACACTTTTACACGATTACGACAACGTTGAGAGATGGATTGATATGGGGGTATCAGTTTGATTGAAAAGAGGACTTTGTTGCATAATTATACCCTTTTGCCCGGGTTGTCCGTCCCATCTGTTCGCCTAGGAAATACACAGTTTCAAACGAGAAGGAAATAATTAAAAGGAATGGCTCCACGCTCACAAACCCTACCTTAACCAGACCCATTCTTGACAGCGATCACAATAGCCATGATGATGAGGAATACTACGAGTGCCAAGAGTGCCATGAGTTTGACGTTCTTCCACCACATCTTGCGCTTGAGGCCACGACTGCGCACGCGGAACTCTCGTGCGCTACCACCGAGACGGTCCGTCTTGTCAACCAGCAAGTCCAGCCTTTCGCCGCGCTCAAGAAGACTCTCAATGTTCTTGGTCATAATCCCCCTAACATCGTCGATCTCGCGCTTGGCGTTTCCGATAGCGTCGTCGCGACCTCCGCTTGTAGTACCGTATTCGATCATAAGAGACTTCAGTTCCGAGTTGAACGATGCTGCGCCGTAGTTGGGCATGTCGGAGAAGTCAGTGCTCTCAGGAAATTGCTGCAGGAAGCGCTTGCGGATTTCGAAGAGATAACCGAATGGTACGCGACGGCCGAGAGATGAGTCGGCGATGACGAGGAATGTTAGACCGCCTGCGGAAGGGTAATCGCGATGTTCAGATGGAGATTCGGAGACATAGTGGATTTGGTGTTGGCCGTGGGTGTAGGTGAGCTTTTGAGGGTTTGTGTGTTCGATCTTGGGGAGGATGAGGGAGGCGAGGGATGAGGTTTGGGAGGAGGCCGATGTTGTGCATTCTGAGAGGATCGTGGTATTGTGCGCGATACAGGAGCTGAAGATTGTTAGCTACGTTTGTCAATATTGATGATGATTGACGGACTAGAGTAGGGGAGTTGCAGGAGTCGATGACGACGCCATGATGGGCGAGTCTGCGTCTGCGTTGATGAAGTGATTGAGTGGTGTTGAAGATGAAGGCGATTCAAAATGAAACCACAAGACGAGGCTGAAGAAAGAAATGGAAGCAAGGTAACCAAGATAATTAACCCAAGTCAAGTCAAGTTAGAGTCAAGTAACAAGTCTACAATGACGACTCTGGTCGCGGCGTCTCATCGTCATTCCCCACTCTCATGCGAACACGCGGAGACCGGCGGAACGAATCTCCGTCTCATGGGAATTTTTTGAGACGGGTTTTCATATGATGGCAAGACTCGGTCGCATTCGCCATCGTGCAAAGACACGGTCATTTGACGATTCTTTTTTTTTTCATTTTCAAGAGGAGCATGTTTGGCTCACTCTTTTTGTTTTAATAATGAGTTTTTTACTCCGGGCTGGAGCTTTACGAGCTCCTATTGTTCCGGTGACGAGAAGGACGATATCAACCTCACCAAGACTTTCAAGAGTGCCACATGGTGCAACAGCTAAGAGGAAACATGGACCGAACAAGGTTGATGCGAAAATGGCTGGAGAGAAGAAGCCTGAACCTCCTCTGAAGCCAGTATGTTCCTATTTTCTTATTTTTGAAGACAATACTTACCAATTTCAGGTGACCAAAACTGATGAGAGAAATGATAAGAAAAGAATGAGATTCGGCATGGACAAAAAGTCAAGTGGTCGACATGGAATGTTCCGATCAACTGTTTTGATGAAATTTCAAGATGTCATGAAAAACACTAGCAAATCAGCCGTGTCGGCTGCGGGTGTAGGGGAGGATGAACTCCATCAGCAAGCCTCCATGTTTATGAACGTGCTAGACTCAGCATTCGACATGGCCGAACAAAATATCACCGACCGAGTCAAGAACCCCCTATTCTGGAATCTTCGCGACGCTTTCATCTTGAAGGATATCAAGGGTCTCACAAATGAGATCCAGTACTCCTTTCAATCATTTCTCATTCGACAGCGCTTCTCAAAGGGCTTGGAGGAGAGCCATAAGCGACTTTTGGACTTTCGGTTCCCCTATGAGTGGTTCCCTGCGACGAGAGCCATGCAGCGCACGATCCATGTTCACGTTGGACCGACGAATTCCGGAAAGACGTATAGAGCCTTGAAAGCGTTGGAGAATTCGAAGCGAGGAGTTTATGCAGGGCCTTTGCGTTTGCTAGCAAACGAGGTTTATCAGAGACTTACGGCTAAGGGATTGCCGTGCGCGCTGTTGACGGGAGAGGAAGTTCGTTTGCCCGAAGATACAGATACGTACTTCACAAGTTGTACAGTCGAAATGGTTCCCTTCAATGACCGGTTTGATGTTGCTGTCATTGATGAGATTCAGATGCTAGCTGATCCGGACCGTGGCAACGCTTGGACAACTGCGCTGTTGGGTGTTCAAGCGAAGGAGGTTCACCTTTGTGGTGAGGAGCGAACTGTGAGTCTGATCCAGAGTATTTGCGCAGGTATCGGCGATAAGTGTATCGTACATCGATATGATCGCCTTAGTCCTTTGGAGCCCATGAATGATGCCCTGGATGGTGATTACAGTCGTCTCGAAAAGGGAGATGCGATTGTCGCATTCAGTCGTCTGAACTTGCACGCATTGAAACGAACGATCGAGAAGAAGACCGGACGACGGTGTGCGATTATTTACGGATCTTTACCACCTGAAGTGCGTGTTCAGCAAGCAGCGCTCTTCAACGACCCCGACAACGATTACGACTTTATCGTTGCCAGTGACGCTATCGGCATGGGTCTGAACTTGGAGATTCGACGAGTTATTCTCGAAGCAGTCGCCAAATTTGACGGAAGTCATAACAGAATGCTCACGTACCCTGAGCTAAAGCAGATTGGCGGTCGAGCTGGACGATATCGAACCGTTCGTAACGCCGCCGAGGCTGGGACAAATGCCGACGTTGCTGTTGAGGAGGAGACAAAGGTTGGCTATGTCACAACAATGGATACCCAGGATCTCAGGTCGGTTCATCGAGCTTTTGGCGCCAAAGTCGATGATATCGAGGCTGCATACATATCACCCCCGGCTGCTGCTATCGAGCGCTTCTCAACATACTTCCCCAAGGGGACACCTCTATCGTTTATCCTCATGCGCATTCGAGAGCTAGCGTCTGTGAGCAAGCAGTACAGAATCCACATCTCTCCAGATAAGCTAGAGATTGCCGATCACATCCAGGATATCCCTCTGACGATCTATGATCGACTTTTGTTCACCAACTTGCCCATAAATGCACGAGCTCAGAACGCAGTACCTGTTCTCCGAGCCCTCGCCAGGATCGTCGCCAACAGCGAAGACGGCGGACTTCTCAAAATCAAAGAAATACCCCTGGAGAACCTTGAGATCGACTTCAAGACGTTCAAGGGCACGTCAATGGAATATCTTCACCGACTTGAATCACTACACGCTGCTATCAACCAGTATATCTGGCTATCCTACCGATTCAGCGGCTTGTTCCGCGACCAAAAGCTAGCATTCCACGTCCGATCCCTCGTCGAAGAAAAGTTGATCGATACACTGGAGAGACTTGATTTCACAGAATCCGACCTCAAGGGCTTCCGATCTCGAAACAGAATGGAAGCGCGCAAGACAACAACATCGCGTGAGGAGTTGGGAGAGACAGATCTTAAGAATCTTGAACAAGAGTCGGATGATACACCAATTGGAGATGAGCTGGACTGGAAGGCAGCTGCTCCGACGTCAGGATGATTGTATAGTATATGACATGGCATATGAACGGCGTTGGATTGGGACTGTATAGAGATGGGTTGGATGTATTATCATTAGAACAATGTATCACCACAGTTGTATAATAGAGAATGCGTACATGAAATATCATGGTAAATTTCCGCACGTGCCTTTGTTTCATATGAGTGTTTGCAACATGTTGTCTGATGCTTCTGAGACATGCAGTGCGTGTATGCACCTTAGCGTTTAGGCAGCTGGTCTTTATTCGCCAATTTTGAAAAGGTAGCCTACAATATGAGGCAGCAGCCTCTGAATAGCCTTTGTCCTCCACTCGTAATTGACTTTTCGTTTGACCTATGAGTCAGATCATCTCCTTTAATTGTTGGTTGTGGTTGTTTGTCCAAGTTGTAGCCAATCGAACCTCTCTCCTGAATCTAGAAATTCAGGGACCGTAGGGCTCCCGGATTGCTCCACTTGTCGTCATTCAAGGGCACTGACCCCTGTCAGCAGCCTATTTAGAGTGGGCATCTCAGCTGAGCGAGGCTCTCCACTTTCTTTCACGCTGACATCTCTAGCTCCAAGCTTTAACTTCAACTCCTCATTGCCTCTCTGCAGACAATCTCTCTAGTACAGCCAAAACCGTTTCTACAGTCACAAACCAACAAAAACTGTCGGATCGTGTCTTTCACGACAATCACAATGGAGTCGTCGAGCGGTCCTCACCCCTCCTTCGCCAACAACGTTGTGCCATCTGCACCATACGTCCGTCGAGCACCCAGCCCGCCATTCATTCACATCCCACCGACAGGACATTGCGGAGTCTCCGCTGCACCCATCCTCCTCCCATCGTACGAACAGGTCGATTCGAGTCAGCTGACGGCCCACGATGTCAAGATCATCACACAAAACATGCAGCAGATGGCGACAGATCGCGCTGCAGATTGGTCCTACGAGCAGCGACGTGACGCCCAGAAGCTAGTGGACTTTTTGTACCTTGGTCCCAATAGCATCGCCAAGGATATCAAGTGGTTGCAGGAGGAGGGTATTACTATGATTGCTGTAGCGAGGGATGCGCGCATGGCGGGGGTGAAGCTCATGAGTGTTGAGAAGGCTGCCAAGACGCTCAACATTGAGGTCCAATACGTCGATCTGGAAGGCAACGATAAGCTGATCAGTTCGTTCCCCGACATTATTCGGCTGATCAACGACCATCTTCTATCCGTGTATCACAGCCAAGCCAAGGGTCGGAACAAGAACGGCGAACTCCTCGTTGATCCAAGCTCATTCCGCCGCGGCAAAGTTCTCATCACCTGCGAGACCGGCAACGACAGATCAGCCGCCATCGCCGCAGCCTACATCATGGCAGTCTTTGGAAAGGACATGATCACTGCAGTTCAATTCATCAGCATCCAACGATTTTGCTGCGCTTTCGACGAGGACATCAAGCGAAAGCTGCAGTGCTGGGAGGACATTTTACGGGCGCGCTCGCAAGTCGCTATGGAGCAAGCTGTACTCCCCAATGCCACACATACGAAGCGACACATTGACGATTTGATGGACACGAGTGAGGATCCTAACGACAAGGGGGAGTTTGCGCTGGATCATGATCGGTTCAATGGACGAGGATCGTTTGCGCCTTTCGTGGATATGTAGAGATCACGGGTTGATTGACTCGAGATAGAGTAAAGAGGCATGGCGTTTTGGACTGGTTTAGATACCCTGTATAATTATTGGCAATGACAGCTTTTTATAGCTGATGCATCTTACGGCAATGGGATTGTTTGTTTTGTATTCGCTGTTTCTCAGGTCTCAAAGATGTCGAGGGGTCTTCGGCTGTATTGCTTATAGAGCTAGACTTTAATCTCATACTATTGTCTCGAACTGTGCCTTATTCCGCTTCAAATAGGTTGCTAAAGGATGAAAGAAGATCGAACCAAGGAGTTCCGGGTCTAGTCTTTGCAGCATTACTTGTGACAAACAGAACATACAGGATGTCGAGGCCAATGAAGCTTAGTGAAGTCATAATCAGAAGTGAATTGTGTATTCCTCGTATCTCTTTCACCAATGCCTGAAAGCCGAGAGTGTCCGGGGCTTGACTTTACCTCTGCCTAACCAAGACTCTTTGTTATAATAAATAAAGCAGCAATATCACTTCTTCTTTGAAAGATGAAAGAACTTGTTATCTCGAGTCGCTTACTAACATATTATGAGCTGATTACTTGCACTGTTAAATCTGTGACTGACAGCTGTAGACACCTGGCAGTGAACAGACAACTCGACCCTGATGGGGCAACTAGTTCTTGAATCATCGCAGTTCGTAAACAAACAGGTGTGAATTACAGATTGGCACAGGAGTGTCAGTTGTCTGTCTTGGTTGTCTTTTCGGTCCCCTGATTGTCTACCATCTTCGCGTCCTTCATTCACACACTTCAACTCAACACTTTCTCATCCTCTTCTCACTCATTCTTGATACACACTTTGCTTTCATCACTTACACCAAGAGCTACAGAAACGGTACTTGGATCTCAGAGTTTTTTTTATCTTCACCTTGAATACTGAGTTGCTTTCGACCTGACCCTGATCTCACGACGCGTCCTCAATACTCAACCTCGACACCACTACCATGGAGCATCTCAACAACACCACACCTCAGCCCCAAGAAAGACAATAGGATGATCTCTCCTGGGGAGTGAAGTGGATTATTCTCCGTGTCTTCAGCAACAACAACCGCTTCGCAAAAGTCACCAGTCTCATCTTGCATCTCAGTAACCAACAGGTCAAGGACTTCATGGAGATTTACCTCCGCGAATATTGCATGTGGCGGGCCTGGCAAGAGTGCATTGAGAAGATACCTAACGATAAACTTCTTGCACATGCTCTTGAGAAGAGACAAACTGTCGCAGAGCTCCTACGTGAACATCGTCCTCCTCTCTGCACTGACAATGTTCCAGACCAAGACAAACAAAAAGGCATCGAGTTTCTGCAGGGATTGAAGACCTCTGGTGTAGTTGAGGAGTTCTTGCAGTATACAGAGAATGGCCTGCTTGACTTTCTTCGACTGGATATCGAGTGGGAGTTCCTCCAGGATGCTATCGACAAACAACAGATGCTGGGTTCGTTAGAGCTTGGTTGGCTTGACCCAGAGAAAGTCGAGCTACTCGTGGCTCAGATTTCCGCTCCTGAGCCACCTACCGGTCCATTCCTGCATCCTGAGCTGGGAGATCCTTTCTTGGGCACTGTCAAGAGAAGACTTACACCTCCACCGGCAGATGCCCCAGACGAAGACGTTCCGATGACAAATGATGGCTACGATACGGATGCGACACATGATGCAACTGAAGATAAAAGTGAAGACAACAAGCCGCGCGACAAAGGAAAACAACCCGCAGGCCCTGAACAACAAGACGAGCAAGCTACCAAAGATGCTCGACCCGCCCCCCTGACGTCCCTCATCCCAGGACCGCTGGGTGAAGTACCTCTTCCATATCAACGAAGCATCTTACAAATGGCCTCTCAGAGATATTACCACCAAGCCTACACCAATGTGCTTGGAAGAGCAGTGTCTACTCTTGTAGAGGAAGAGAGACCACCGCACGCGCAAGCCTCAGCGTATTGTCCTTCAGGGTTTCACTTCCTTACAAAGCAAAAGCAGGTTCGTGGTATTATCGGTCCTGAGGGTCAAGGAGTGGGAAGGCGATCTATGCATCGAGGTGATGCTGAGCGTGGAGAGGGGTCTGCGAGACAGGAGGCGAGAGGGAATGCTTCATCGTCGGCTGGAAGGGCGTCTGGTGCGCCTCGACTTTCTCGACGGGGCGTGGAGGCTCAGACAGTTTTGACATCTCATTTTGAGGATGCATTTCTGACTGACCCAAGGCACGACTACGTCATGAATCAGTGTCAGAAGCCAGTCTATTTGGAGCAAGTCCCGCAGACGGAGCATGATATGGAACATGAACAACAATATCCAACCTTCACACCCGCCTCTGAAGAAGCACCTTTGCCATTCACCCAAGCAAGTGGTTCAACACTTGAACCCAATCAATACTCTGCACCTACAATCCTGGGCCACAAAGCCCCTATCGACAACTCCACACCATCTGAACAACTTCGCCAGATGCTCGACGCGAACTGGTCCGGCTTTCTCAAAAAGAAGGGAAGTAAACCAACAGCGAACTCTGTTACCAGACAGACAAGAGCATCTCAAGACATCGAGAGCGACGCAGAAGCTGATCCCATGACCATGCCGATCGACCTCCCGGAGCCCGAGGAAGATGGCGATTACAATCCGAAGACGAAAATGCCCAAGAAAGCTGGACGAGGAAGACCGAGAAAGGCTAGTCTCAAGAAGAGGGAAAGCGAAGGAGGGATGTAGTTGGAGGTACTGGGGATTAGTAGTTATGAGGTGTTGCTTAGACTGGAGGCGGTGGTGCACAGGAGCTAATTAGGATATGTGGGAGTTGGATCATGTACTTTGGCATTCGACAATGAATTGGTCTATCAGCTTTTATTCAGAGGGAAACGTCACTTGGTGATTAGATAGCTTTGTGCGAGAATGCAATGAATTGGTTATCTATGTAAATGTTGTGTAACAAAACTCCGGATCTTAAAACAGCTTGTAAATCTAAACTTATCAAACATCCTCCTAAGCTTACAAAACAGCCTCCTAAACTTATCTCAACCTTCCTAAACCTTTTTGCAACTTAGGATTTAGATCCTAAGCTTTTTCGAAACTCCTCTTAGTTTCTCAAAACCAATTGTACCCGATTTGATACTGTTGGCACTGGTACTGCGGCATCGCAAAAGAATACTGTGCCGCTGGGAGGGATTGGCCGAAGAGCCCCTGATCCATAGATTGAGTGGGGACCTGGGGACGGGGTTGGTAAAAGGGAGCAGCCTGAGTATAAAGACTCGGGGCTGGAGTCTGGAATAGATTCTGGCCGTAAAGTTGGCCATCATCTCCGTGAAATGGAGCTTGAGGCATGAAAGCAGAGGTGCTTTGCTCGGTCCCCAGGGCAGCAGCCATCTCAGCAACCATCTCAGCCGCAGCCTTCTCAGCAGCCTCCCTAACATCCCTCTCGCGCGCCTTCTGTAACGCCTCCTGAAGCGCCACTTTGTCTCGTTGTTGAGCCTCCTTGTGGGCAGAAAGCCGCTTTGGTGGTTTGGCGACACGCTTGGGGCTCCGCTTTGGCTTCCCTTTGGCGGCAGCCCGGGACTTCTTGGGCCGGGATGCCTCGTTGAGCTCAGGAGTGACACACTTGAGGGCATCATTCGAGGCCACGTCGGCATCAAAAGCGAATTGAGGATCCGGGTTATGGGGCTTTGTGCCCTCAGTAACAACAGGAGAGGGCCCAATGTCAGAGGCAGGGCCAGTCACTTGCCCTTCTTTGCCCATGGGTAGTTGATCCTGAGGAACCAAGTTACTTTCCTCAGGGATGGCTGGTTCCAGCACCTCCGAAGGAACAGGAACGGGAAAAGCCAGGGTCATGTTGACACTGACATTGGGGGAGGGGGGAGGGGATGGAGGTGAACCCCAAAGAGTTTCATCCTCGGGACTCTCACCCGACGAGTCAGGATTTTGCTCAGTTTGCTTAGCCAGATCAAGAATCTCCCGAAGAGGCTCGAACGCATTCCACCAGTGCTCATTTTCCATCTCAAGATCGATGGCTGAAGAAGGTGTAAGTGTAGGTGGAGGTGTCGTCATCTGGCTAAATTGAAACAAGGAATGACAATTGGGTATAAGTAGGAAAAAGAAAAAAGGTTAAAAGTGTCTTGGTCGTCAGGTAATACTAAGTAGAAGTTGTTCAAGTTGCAATACAATTGTCAGTATCGAAGTGATGTCTGAAAGAGTAGAGATGAACTTGAAGATATTAAGGGGAAGAATAAGAGACTATCGAGAAGGGGGACACAGGGATATTTATAGGCAGAATTGAAGACTGTCTGAGAACAATGCCCTATATTCATTCAGTTGTAGCCCTGTGATAGTGTTTTATGATTTCACGCTTGAGTCTATTGATTTGAGTCATTGATGATAGAAATGGAAGGACATGGATGGCAAAAACCTACGATATCACTGCATTGTTCCAATAACATCAAGAAATTATTTCACGCAGAACTCTCTTTCTTTTGCCGCTTAGGTGAAGAGTAAACAGCACAGACAATGGAGTCAGCTCCCCCAGGCTATGGTCCCAAGAATCATCATCTATTCGTTCACGGTGAAGCTTCTTGGGTTGAGTCACTGATAGAAGTATCGAGAGGCTATGGGAGGCGAATCCAAGTATATCATAGTTTTGTTCCAATGATCACAAGACATTAATTCACGCAAAACCCTTGCGCTGAGCCGCAAGAACGAATGAAGCCGACAGGGCGAAATAAAGTACGAGGAGGAGGCAATCGATGACCATCATCTATTCGTTCACAGTGAAGTCTCTTTGGTTGAGTCACTGATAGAAGCTCCGAGAGGTTAAGGTAGGCGAAGCCGAATATGTCACGATGTTTTTTCTAATGATAATAAGACACCCTGCGCCCTTGCCCTGAGCCATAACAGTGAATGGAACAGAGAAGGGAGACTACGTGAGTGAGTTTTTTGATAGTGGGATATTACTCTACGCTAAACTCTCTTACCTCGAGCAAATGGAGGAAATGAGTCGACACGGGGGGCAAAGAGTCTATCGTATGAGCCTCATGCACCAGTAATGGTAGGCTTTAATTCGCCCTGAATATCGCAGTGGGTGCCCTCCCAACATGATTTCAATTTGATAAAAGCTTGACATTAATACAAAAAGGAGATCTACAGAAATCTACCATCATAAGGAAGCATACCACAGTCTTGTAGGAATGAATGGAAAGCAGAATACATCGTCAGAAATTGATTTAACAGGTTATGAAGTGAGGCACTACGAGGTGTGGTTGAGCTGCAGACTTGATGTTGATAGTTCTAACCAATAACATTCAAAACATTCTGAAGGAGTGATGTTCTTAGAGCCTCACTACTTTAAAATGTTGGTGAAGCTTAATACTGGGGCAACGAATCAGGGCTGTTTATTTGGTTCTTATATGCTATAAAGTTCCCTGCGTGAATTTTCCGACTTGCTAAACTTTTGAACAGCTGAACTTTCGTTAAAGCAGACTCTATGTGCTCCGCCTCAACTACATAGATACACCCCGAGAGTAGATATCGACCCGAGCAAGCATATGACCCCCCGTAAGGCCAGTATAAGAATGCACGGTGACAGGCAACTTTGATAATTGTATGGGATGACATTTCCTGCTTTAGAATTGAAAGTAATTTTGGTGCGAGCACATGGACCATGAGAGGGTTTCTACGGGCTTCTTTGACGTCATAGATTCTCAGTGAAGAATTGCATGCCCAACATATGCGATTTCAACCTTAACCTTGGCCAAAGAGGCCTCAGGCATGAGCAGTCACCCTGCCTGGAGAAGGCGAACGGTAGAGACCAAAGAACACACTCAGATGAGGGCTTTGCAGACACTTAAAAAAATGGTGTGTAAATATTGAGCGAAGCTGAGATGATTTGAATTGAGATATGGGGAGAGCCTCTCAGGGGTTCTCCTATTATACTTGTCGTGGATATGCGTCCCAACGAGAACCGTGTGTGAGGATCTGCAAATGTGGCTCCCTCCCAATGGGACATGCAGGTACCAAACCTTACTAGAACTGCTATTCGATATCTGCATAAAATTGTATAGAAGCATCGCGAGGTGCGTGTGCTCGAATGGTTTGATACTGCGAAACAGTGTCTGTGTGTACCTTGCTTCTGTTTGCCTAGTGTTTGCTCCATGATTGTGGCTAGTTAAAGAATAAAGAAAATAGAAACAGCGTGATACTTGATGGAGATTGTAGCGGACTCTTGCTGTTACACTAATGCAAGCATCCGCGCAAACAACCTCCCTCAGTAGCCTTCACCTCAAGGCACCTTCCACCTCCGACAATCCTTTTCCTGTCTCTCTGGTATTCACTCGTCAGAAATATCAGTACAGGGCTTATTCCTCTCTTCCTTTGATCGCTCTCTCAATGCAAATGTATCTTCATCCTGAGCAGTAACTAATCCACGCTTCAGCATGTCGGATCACGAGTACATCGACACTGATGACGAAGACGATCGATATCGCCTCATCGTGAACCCGTCGAAGCCTCGAAATATCACGGAAAAGAAGCTCCGAGACCAAGCTGCTCTACAAGCGCACATAGAAAAGACACAGAGAGATGCCGCAAGGAGTGCCGCTCCTTTCAGCGATCCTAGTAAACAGTCCCTCGCCCAGCTCATGAACCAGAACGAGAGCCACAAGATCATCGCCTCGCCTCTAGAATACCAGATTGAACTGTTCGAGCGCGCTAAAGAGAGAAACCTCCTTGTGGTGTTGCCTACAGGTATGTTTCGCTACCAATCTGGAGGCTCGCTAATAGTGTAGGTACTGGCAAAACACTCATCTCCGCCTTGCTGCTACGACATCACCTCGAACAAGAGCTGGAAGCTCGAGCCATCGGAAAGCCCAAGAAAGTCGCCTTTTTCCTAGTAGAAAAGGTCGCCCTCTGTGTTCAGCAACATGCAGTCCTCAGCTGCAACCTCGGGGCCCACCCTGTCACCAAGTTCGTAGGCCATATGAAAGGCATGACGAAGACCAAAGAATACTGGGATGAGAAGTTTGGCGAAAACATGGTTGTGGTCTGCACTGCTCAGATCCTCCTCGACTGCCTCACTTGCGGCTTCATCACCATGTCCCGGATAAATCTTCTCATATTCGACGAAGCACACCACACAAAGAAGAAGCACCCGTACGCTCGAATTATGGATGGGTATTATTGCAAACACGAAGGCGAAAAACCTCGCATACTGGGAATGACTGCTTCGCCTGTGGACGCGCGCACCAAGGACGTGAGAGACACTGCCCTGGAGCTTGAGAGGTCTCTTGACAGCCAGATTGCAACGATTTCGGATGAGGTGCTGATGGAAACCATGCACCGAAAGAAGCAAACCGAAGAAACTGTCAACTACAGCAGGCCTGAAGCTCCCGATGATACAAAGACGCATCTATGGGAGCAGATCTTTGCCCTAGTTTCTCGCAACGAACAGTTCAAGTTGTCGCTCGAATTCACAAAAGAGGCCTCGTCAGTCCTCGGTACTTGGTGTGCGGACCGATATTGGGAGCTCGCAATGACAGATCTCGAGACTGAACGGCTCGCAGCCAGAACTAGTCGGGAATTTGTTGGAGACATTGCAGTAACAAGAGCAGATCTAGCAACAGAGGCCGTCCGGCGTGTCCAGGACATTGTTCAGGCTCACAAGTTCGGTGCAATCGACCCAAAGGCCGAAGGGCTCTCGGCCAAGGTGAAAAGTCTCCATGAGATCTTGTCGCACGCTTTCACAATGGATGGCACCAAGCGTTGCATTGTTTTTGTCGAGAAGCGATACACAGCCCGTTTACTTTCGGATCTCTATAGCCAACCTTCCATGAGGATCCTAGGAATGTCTGCTTCATATATGGTGAGTAGTAGCCTTTCGGGTTGACTTTGTTAATAAATTGCAGGTTGGCTGTCAATCAACCAATTCGAGCTTCGGCACCATGTCGTTTCGAGAACAAGTCCTGGCTCTCCACGAATTCAAGCGCGGCAATACCAACTGCCTTTTCACAACACCCGTTGCAGAAGAGGGCATCGATGTTCCAGATTGCGACCTTGTTATTCGTTTCGATCTCTACAACTCCGTCATACAATATTTGCAATCCAAAGGACGCGCTCGACAAGCACGCTCTCGATATATCACCATGATGGAGGAGGGAAATTTGACACATATTCGAAGTGCGAAACAAGCATTGAGAGATTCACAAGCTCTGGAGAAGTTCTGTCTCTCTCTTTCTGCTGACCGAAAACTTCATGATGATTTGATAGACGAGGACATGGAGATGATGGTTGAGCGCATGCAGCATCAAGTGTACAAGATACCTTCGACGGGCGCACGCCTTACGTTTCCCGCCAGCCTTGAAATCCTGGCCAGATTTGTTTCTCACTTGTCAACTGACAGCTACGCCAAAGTTGAATACCAAGTACAGAAGGTAGGCGATCGATATCTAGCTGACGTGGTCATGCCATTACAGTCCCCGGTCAACTTTGTGAAGGGTACCCAACAGCGTAGCAAATTGCTGGCCAAGTGTTCTGCAGCATTTGAAGCCTGCAAGATACTGATCAGAGACAAACATGTTGACGGCAATCTTCAGCCGACATTCAAGAAAAAGGTTCACGCTATGCGGAACGCACGGCTAGCTGTGAGTTCACACAAGAAGGCTGACTACGACATGCGATTGCGGCCAGAGATTTGGGCTGAACGAGGGGAGTGGACTGAAAGTTTTGCGACTACAATCACCATCAAAGACGGGGACGCCCTTAGGAAGGCAATAGCCGGAGAGTCGTTGATACTTCTCTCGCGCAAGCCGATCCCGAAACTGCCAGGTGTTCCTCTATTCTTTGGCAATGGAAATTCCTCTATCGCTGAATTGACGCCTAATCAGGATGCTCTTCAACTCAGTCCTGAAGAAGCTGACGGATTGACCAAATTCACTCATCGGGTATTCGCCGATGTGTTCAGCAAAGAATACGATACCACGTCCGACCAATATCCATACCTCCTCGCACCTTATGCCGACAGTCCCCAATCAGACACTGGATCACATATTGATTGGGATGTTGTCAATCTTGTGAGCAAGAAAGAGGTGCTCGAATGGGAGAATGCGCCAGAAGACTTCTTCGTCAACAAGCTTGTGACTGATCCATATGATGGAGGACGCAAGCTTGTCATCAAAGGTATCGACAAAACGAAGAAGCCATCCGACCCAACACCCGAAGGAGTCCCCGAATCAAGAAGCAGAGCTTATAGGTCTGTGGAACCGACAATCATGCAATACAGTAACAGTCTGTATTATAAATCTCGCCAAAGGGTGAAGTGGCGAGATGATCAGCCTGTGGTCAAGGCAGAGCTTCTTTCCTTGAGACGAAACCTTCTGGATGAGTTTGAAGTTGACGAGAAGGTCAACATGGAGTGTTTCATCATTCTGGAGCCTCTCCATGTGTCCCCTGTAAGTTGAATCCCAGCCTTGATGCTTGTCTAATTTTCCCAGCTACCTATCGATGTGGTCTCTATGGCCATGGCATTTCCAGCAATCATCCACCGAATAGATTCCGTCCTGATTGTGTTGGATGCATGCAATCTCCTTGACCTTGAAATTCCACCAGAACTCGCACTGGAGGCCATGACCAAAGATAGCGACAACTCTGGGGAGCATGACACAGAACAGATCAATTTCCAAACAGGCATGGGCGACAACTATGAACGGCTAGAGTTCCTCGGCGACTGTTTTCTCAAGATGGCCACCACGATCTCAATCTACACACTGATGCCTGACGGAAATGAGTGCAAATACCACGTTGAGCGCATGCTTCTCATTTGCAACCAAAACCTCTTCAATCATGCGGTTGATCGCAAACTCCAAGAGTTCGTCCGATCCAAGGCTTTTGACAGACGAACATGGTACCCCGATCTTCCACTCAGGAAAGGAAAGGCACCGAAAACTTCGATGAAGCATAATCTGGCCGACAAGACGATTGCAGACGTATGTGAAGCTCTCATTGGGGCAGCATACCTCACAAGCAAGGCCAGCAACATGGATCTGGCTGTCAAAGCCGTGACACGAATGACCAAGTCAAAGAACCACAGGATGAAGGCTTTCAAAGATTACTATAAAGCCTACAAGGTGCCTGAGTGGCAGGAAGGTAATGCGTCCGCCTCTCAACGCAGCCTTGTGCAAAAGGTGGCACAAGCTACAGGATATCGCTTCAAGTCTGCACAGCTTGTCCAGAGTGCATTCAAACATCCTTCGTGGCCATATGAGTCTGTCCCAGATTATCAGCGCCTCGAATTTCTGGGCGATTCACTTCTCGACATGGCCATCGTCGATTATCTCTATCAAAACTTCCCCAGAGCAGACCCTCAGTGGCTGACGGAACACAAGATGGCCATGGTATCGAATCAGTTCCTTGGATGCCTCTGCGTTAAGCTTGGTCTGCACCAACACCTACTCTCCAGCACATCGAGTCTTCTCAGCCAAATCCGCGATTATGTCGTCGAACTCGAAGTTGCTGAAGAAAATGCTCGCAAGGAAGCGAAAGAAGATGGGACTCCCATGCGCAAGGACTTCTGGCTGAAGGTGGACTCGGCACCCAAGGTTTACGCCGATGTGATTGAAGCTCTTGTTGGAGCCATGTTTGTCGATACCAAGTACAAATTTTCGGTCGTCGAGAATTTCTTCACCAAGTTCATCCAGCCATATTTCCAAGACATGAGATTATACGACACTTTTGCGAACAAACACCCAGTCACTTTTCTCTCCAAGAAGATGCATCAGGAATTTGGTTGCACAAACTGGCGCATCAGCGCAGAGGCTGTACCATGCAGTGCAGATCAAGGCATAGCGGCGCTGAAAGATACCGAAATGTGCGCTGTTTTCATGGTGCATCAAAAGGTTATCGTGGATGACACATCTGAGAGTGGGAGGTATTCTAAGCAGCGTGCCGCGACGAAAGCGCTCGAGATACTTGATTCGTTTGGTGAGGATGTTGAGGCGGCGAAGAGGTTTTTGGGGTGTGATTGTCAGCTTGGAGGAGGGGATGTTGAGGTTGATCATGGAACAGCTGTTTGAGCTGAAGTCGGCACTAGAATTGGAGGGCATGTGTTTCAGAGACATAAAGCGCTTCATAGCGTTAGAAGCGTAGACAAAGATCATAGAGCAATTAAAATGTTGCGTTGATGTGTTCTTGGTGCCCTGAGTGCATCGCTGAGAGCCTTGATTGAGCTAGCTTCTCCTCCGACCAAGGCTCCAGACATGATAAAATATCTCATATCCAAAGTATCATAAGAATTAATCCATTTCGACTTGTATATAATCCCATTCGTAACTATTTGGCCCTCTCAGGTACAATACTAGAGAGCCCCCGTCTATCAGGCATCACATACCCATCCCTCGCCTCAACACTCCCCCACAACTGCGGCGAATAATACACAAACGGTAAATCCTCAAACGCCAAACCCGAATTCCCCTTAATAAACTCCTCAAATCCCATGTCTTTCCGTCCCGCCAGTGCAATTTGGATCTGCTGTACCCAGAACATAGCCTGTGTCAAACCAGTCCATTTCGCAATCTCCAGCGCCGTTGACGAAGCTAGCGAAGCATCACCGCGTTTTGTGCTCGTAGCGGTAGATTTGGTCTTTTCTGTAAGACGGTTGAATAGGAAACGGATGAGGCTCGCGTGGCTGGCGACGTTGAGTTCGGACTCTGGGATGAGTTTTGCTTCGTCGACGAGGAGTGCTGCTAGAAAGTCTAGGTCATCAGGGGGTGGGAGGTCTGTATTCGTTGAGCGGTGGTTCATGGAGTTTATCATTTGTGAACGAGCGAGGTCTTTTCTTGCTTGTGACGGTAAACCGAAGATATTGGGGAGAGGTTTCTTGTCGGGGTTGACGAATGTCATTCGAGCGGCGATGCTCTCCCACGTTGATTGGGAGTAATGCTCCCTCCACTCATCACCCTTAATGTCGAACAGAGACTTAAACGCCTCGTAAGTGGTAAATTGGCTTTCGGACGATTCAACCTCCAAGGAGCGGGTATAGGCGTGAATGATCTGAATCCAGAAATACGCCTGTGTCTCAGAGTACGGAGGAACCGAAGAATCCGAAGCCCTCAAACGCATAGTCGAAGACTGCAGTGCTTCAAGAGCCTGTTTAACAACTCCTCCCCGTCTAAGCTTTGACGAAAGAGTCTTTTGAACCACCGAAAACGCAAATCGAGGCAGCCGATCAACATCGTTCACAGCTTTCTCTCGCAAAGGCGCAGAAGTGGCCTGCTTAATAGTGGGAAGAGGCTTAAAGTCAGGAAGACTATAGTGATCCCGAGCTAGCTGCGAGAACAATAGGTTCTTGGAGTAGTATGATCTCCAGAGGCCCGAGTTCATGAGATGTGGTGCTGAGAAGACGATGTCGGCGTAGTCTTCTCGAGAGGGGAATTTGTCGAGGTGTGCTTTTGCTTGGTATCCTATTGCAGCGACTTGTATTTGATGAAGCCAGAATATCGTCATCGTTCTAAATAGTCAGTCATCAGAAATAGGGAGTGGATGGGTGACACACTTGTGCGCTGTGTTGCGAAACCTCTCAGGATTTCCCTCCCGCAGCCGATTCAAATGCTTCATAAACTCATCAGCACACTCCAACAATCCCAATCCTTTACCGAAACAATCGTGCATGACGAAGAAACCCGCCCTGAGATGAGTGAAATGATCCCACCCCTCCAAAGTTCCATCTAGAAACGATTCCCAGAACGTCTTGGCATCAGCACTCTCAGCATTAGCCGTTCGAATCCTATTGCGAAGTTCCTCTTCACTCGGCCCTTTCTCCCTCTGTTCAATCTCAGCTTTCGTATCCTTACCTGCGTTCTTCGGTTTCAACGTCTTTCGTATCTCATCCATGACGTTATGAACCTGGCAACCCCATAGGGCACTTAGACCAGAATTATCCAGGATCTTTATATCGAGCTTATCAGCATATGGCTTGATCTCAGCTTCTATCTTAGCCTTTAGTTCTTTTACGACTTTTGGTCGTTCTTCTTCCGAGAGGAGGTCTTGTTTGTTGAAGATGATAAACATGTGCTTTGCCTCGTATTCAAGCATCATATTCATTCCCATGCGGAGATACTCAAGCGAGAACTCAACACGATCAGGATCTGCGTCGGTGCAGCTTTGAATGAATACTAGGAAGCGATCTTGGGCCATGTAGTGTCGTATGAGAGGACGAATGGCATCACAGCCTAGATTGTTAGCTGAGATCGTGGGCCACAGAGGATAGCTTACCTCCAACGTCCCAGAGGGTAACTTTCTCTCCATCAGGACAGTCTATAGTCTCGACATTGAAGCCAATTGTCGGAAGGGCCTGCACAGCTTCATTAAACTTGAGTCTGTATAGAAATGTTGTTTTACCGGATGCGTCATTGCCTAGAACGAGGCCGACATGTTCGCGGCCTCCGCCCAAGAGCCAACGAGCGATGCCTGGGACATTAGCATTGAAACGACCACTGCTTACAATAAAACTTACGCATGATTATTGAGGATTGAATTGAGTTGAGGATTAAGCAGAAACAGAAATAACAGGCTCTTTTATATGTTATTCAAAGTCGCTGCCTTGAAGTGGGGAGCTGAGATTAGACGTGGCTTCAAGAATCTGCCTTGCTCTTCAGCTTCTCAAAATAACTACGCTAAGCGTCCACTCCAGCCCCTCAGATTCTAGTTCGACAACGAGGTAATGCTTTACAGTCTTCGTGAGAAGATTGAACTATACTATTCATTTCCATGCAAATCTAGTCCACCATGCTCCAGCCTTGGGTATCAATCCTAATCCATAGACCCAGCAAGCGCAACAGCACTAAACCTCAAATCCTTACCCTCCCTCTCCAAAAACTTCAACGCCCCCAGCGCCAGGCCCTTTGGACTCAGCACATCCTCGTTATCCTCCAGATCGCCTCGTCGAATAGGTCCTTTTCGCCGTCCGTCGAGTTCCCACAATCCACCGTCTGTGCCCTTGGCGAAGCATACATAGTGTAGCTCCACGTCGTCTTCTGCAGCGGGCGCGGGTGTGTCGCCTTGTGTAGCAGCTTCTTTATGCGCAGTCGCGAGATCAGGTGTCGTTTCGAGAACTTTTGCGCGGCCGTGGGGACCAAGAGGGATACTCTTCTTGATCAATACATCAAGCGTAGAATCCTCCTCTACCAGACGTTAGCCTCATTCTTTTCCCCCAGCAAATAAACATACCGATGAAATTTCGAGCATTTCCATTGCTGACAGCATGCAACAAGCCCATCAACCCACAGGCATTCCTGATTGTCTGCGGCCACCAGAGCACAGGCTCCGTATCCCCCTTGCCCTTGTACTCATCGGCTAGACTATCCTCGGCCATGCGGTGACTCTCGTACACAGCGCTAACAGGGAACACGAGCAGCAGAGCGAGCGCGGGGCGGGGTATAAAGGCGAGCAGGTCTGGATCGGTGAGGGAGTAGACGTCGTGCATTGCGAGAGCGTTTGAGACGCCGAGTTTGTGGATGAGGGTTGTCATTAGCTCGGGGTTGGCTTCGAGAGGGATGAAGGCCGGGCGGGAGTCGGAGGGGTTGGGGTCTGTTGTTGAAGACATTTTGACGGTTGCTGGCGTATCTTGCGAGGTTGTAATGGTGCTGAGATGTGTTGGTGATTGTTAAGCTGCTGATGACGGAGGGAAGAAATGCCCCACGTTAAGTTGGCGGGGTGGCTTTACTGATGACGTCGCCTAAACACCTCACTAGCCTTACGGCCTGTATGGCATCCTCGGCATACCAACGTTTTTGGTCAGCACTGTAACGATTGCGCTATTGTTTGGGTTATGCATAAAGCCCCCATATAAAAAGTTTCAGAATTAATAAAAGAAGCAACTTCTATGAAAACAACTCTCAGCTATAATATCAGGCATTATAGAGCGTCATGGAAGAGCACACTGAGTTTGTTGCACAGTTCTAGGGTAGCCACAGCTAAACATGGAGTTTATCTCTCACTCATTTAATGATATTTTAGTCCCTCCAATCCCTAAAGACACAGACAATCATCAGCCTTGACCGCAGATCCCATTCTCCTAATATTTTCCTAGTCTCTTGATCAGCGCTGCCATATTTAGTCTGTTGCTAGTTTGATTGTGTCACTTCAACACGAGAAACAGATCCGAAACGATCTATAGTTACATGGGTGGCTGCAAGAAAAAGCAAAATGATAGCTATGTAACCCTTCTGTTATAGCAATCCAGGCTTATAGAAACATGATTGAAACGATATAAACATCAATGACACCATCACATGTCGTAGATAACTGGTGAGGTTTATATCACACCTTTTGAGCTCGTCAATAAAGGGTTTGTCCCGTGCACAGAGATAAAAAGATCACAGATTGGCCCCGACGCGCGGAACCGGTCTCGCACTAAGTGTACTAACAAGTCAATGATTGAGATCTTCTTGTACAATGTGACCTCACCATGAATAGTCCGTCAATTTCTCCGTCCCTCACTCCGTATCCGTACTACAAGCGCTCAGTCTCCATAACACAAACAAGTATCTCCAGAGCATACCTAGAGGTAGTATTTAATACCAAGAGGTGGTATCTAACACAAACACAAACGCAACGCATACACAAAGAACATGGCAATTTAACTCGCGAGCATCATCAAACTCAAAAATCAGCAGCGGCCCGTCCCCGTGTCCGTAGAATGTAACCGTATTATTCTCCCACTGTAACATGGACAAGGCCATTGTGATAATCGACCCAATGACTCGGATGCCGACATTCTGTCTCGGAAAATGCGATACTACGGCGCAATTATTCGCGTTGGATCTGTAAGTTCGCCTATCCTCACCGGATATCTCCTTTTGATCGCTTACAGTCATGACTCGATTGGTGTCCGCGTTTACTTCAGGCTGCGTATCAGGTAAGCATGCAGCTTCTCTTGAGAAGAGTCTATCACTGCTTAATTCGGAGTCATCGCCACGCCGTTTTGATGGCGTCAGTCGGTTAAACCCCAGATGGCAGTTGAACAAGCCCTCTTTCTGAACTGTTCATCATGTTTAGATCTCATTTGTTGATGATATTTTCCGTGACACTTCTGAAGCCCCTGAGTGGGAAGAATAGTGGTCCCTGCATCCGTCCATATCGGTCCAGGCTGTTCCAGGGATACACAGTTCGGCTCAGGTTCAGGGGTGATGCAAGTCAGACGCCCCCTGACCTGAGTGTGATCCTGGGGGTTAATCGGCCACTCTCCCGTTGACGATCTACTCTGTAAAGGGTGTGAAGATGTCTCAACTTAGATATGAGATGTTTGAGTTAGTGTAGAGACAATTCCACGTCGAGGTATTCTCTTCATTCATGACCAAGACACAGCATCCCATCCCATCATCCCATCATCCCATCATACCCCCTCTTCAACTCTTTCAACCCCCGAGATCCATCGTGGCCTGTCACTCTCCGCTAGCACCCTCCACTCCAAACATGGTGCATGGATCCCTTCCTCTCGTTCGTTGGCGTCATCCACCCCTGTCCCCCCCAGACCAAGCGTCTTGTCTGTTTTAGGCCAAGGATGATGTCCGTACCTTTCTTCCAAAGAAGCTTCTCAAACCAAACAGCGAGGAATAAAACAAAAGACCAGACCTCCCACCGGTGATCTCCTCCTAAACTTTAAAGCCACAGGACACTGAAAAAAACAGGTTCCGTTCACTGGGCTTGCATTAGTCTCACGTTTTCAGTTGGGCGGTTTTGATACGGTACTTATAAGCGCCTGGTTTTCCTTTTTCTTTTGCGCCCCGATTGTGCGTACTCTTTTTCATTTCAGATCGGAATGCGAAGATCTCATCTCGAAAAGCGCTGAGGTGTCCCTTTGACTTGGAGTCTCTCAAAATACCGCGAATCATTTCTTTGATGCCGACCTGCCGCATGGCAGGTTAAGGCGATCATCATGGGCTTCTTTAGCAATATCTTTGCGCGAAAGAATGGGAACAGGGCTTCGCTCAAGGGCCAAGCATACAATTCGACTGTAGCGTCGATTCCACCAGTTCAAGGTAAACACCGCAATCGATATCTCGGGTTCTTTGTCTAATAATATCAGGAACATATCCAGTCGCTGGGAATGGTCCGAACGTATTGGATCAGCTGCAACGAGCAGCCAGAAAACGCAGCCAAGCCCAATTATCAACGGTATCACAAGATCCAGCCGCGCCGCCTCCCATGGTCCCCCGATTCAGAGGCCCATCTCCCTCCCGCCCAACAACAGCACCAAACCAAGCCAACAGTCTCTCATCCCGCCCACTCTCCCTCTCACGCAGTATCCGAAGCTCCAACTCAGCATGGAGTGTCCCAGAGCGACCAACGCGAGGTCGCGAACGACCACCGCCCGTACCATCAATTCCCACACACCATCGTCGTGAGAGCTCAACAGATTCAGCGCATGATAAGCGGAATTCTTTTATAGACATTCTCGATGCGCAGGGAGAATTTAGGCCTTCGAATTTTCGATCGCGGGTTGCTGCTTCGGGGGCGAGGGAGTATGGGGAGGACGTTGCGGAGAGGAATATTGGCGAGAATGGCGTGAACCTTAACAGCGCTGCTGCAAAGGCATTTTATCGACTTTCTGGGGGACGGGAGTTGCAGTCGTTTGAGTATGAAGAAGACGAGGATGATTCTGCGCCTGCGCCGGGTGTTCCGCATGGTGATCTGGGGACGATACGGGAGGCTTGGTCAAGACCGTCGAGTTCATCGGCATGGAGATCATTTTCTGGATCAATTGGTAATGACCTGCTAAGATCAGGGAAGTCAAATCGACGAGAGTCACAATCGAATCTCAATCCAGGAACATTATCGATGCGGGATCGGAGAAGGTCGTTCAACGCTTTTGCTTCTCCATCAGAACCCGAACCTCAACCTCGCAAGCCTAGGCCCATGAGTCTACATCCTTCACTATCCAGTGGTTTAACATACGAGGCTTCATCCTCACCACCGCCGGTTCAAAGATCCCGACCAAAGACGAGCGAAGGTCGAAGTCGAGGAAGGAGTTTTGGTCGCGTTGAGATTGATACCGTTGACGAGGCTTTCGATGAACCTGCGCCGTGTCCGATTATTCCAGCGCAATTCATACCAGACAAGCGAGCAAGTGTATATCTTGAACCAAACTACCGATATGATCGAAACGATGTCCATCATCCGCGCCCAGAGTCATATCATGGAGGATCAACTCTCTCATCTTATCCACGAAGCGAACTGTCACAACCTTCCCGTCCCTCGAGCTCTTCATCAATCGACAAACCATTTCCTCGATCCCGCACAATGGCCAGCGTTGCTCTACGAAATCAACGTCTGGATGATATAAACGAACACATTCCAGTGCGGACATCTTCTCTAAACGTCAATTCACAAGCAAATATCACTCCTACGACACAGTCATCTGGTTTCTCGAGCATCCAATACCCCATTGGCCATCATACGCCAAGCACTTCTATCGATGCATCTCTGCCACCTTCGATCAAGATGCATCCTGAGCATGAGCAGAGTGCTGCAGTTAACCAGAATACGCGGCAAAGCTCACCTGGGGATGACTATTCCGCCGAGACGCTTGTCCCATCACGGACGGATATTGAACAACATCTCGGCCACCCCATGACAGCCGGCCACGACATGGATCTGTACCTCTCGGATGCGAGCGAAGACTCGGTAGACTCTTTCGTCGCATGGAAAGAGAAGCGTCGTGATGGCGAAGGACTCCTTATGAAGGACAACTACGGCATGTCAGGCGATGGCCTCCCAGGAATATACGAACCCCTCCCCATCCTCAAAGCTCCGGCCTCACCTCCCCCGATCCCCATGATCCCCTCTGAGCCAGCCCTCAAACGTCCCAAAACACCAAAAAGCCCAAAAAGTCCCCAACGACCTCGCACACGAAGCAACAAATCCACCCCCCGACGCACCCGCCGATCCCGCAGCCGCACAACAACACCCCGTCGAACGCGCCAGGTTTCTACCTCCGAAGACCCAGACTCCGATTCATTCTGGGAGAGCGACACCCCCGTCGCACCAGGTTTTGTGTCTCTCGCAGACTTGGGCATTGATCTTCGTGAAATAGGTTGGGATCAGTATGGTCTTACGGAAGCGGATGATGCAAAGGTTGATATACAGACTGCTATTAAACTGCGCAAGGCGATGGAGAAGAGGAAGAAGCAGCAGCAGAGGGTTGATGATGAGGGGTGTGCGGCGGATGTAGAGGATTAATGAAGAAATGAAGCATAGAGTTTGGGATAGGGATACTACGGTACGATGGATTTCTTTTGTATGATGATTTGGGCGTTGATATATGGGGGTGTTGTTTGTATAACATTGTTGGGTCATGGATAGATGATGAGTTATAGCATAACGATGGATACCAATGCGCATTTGTTTCTTTGTTCAACCAAACTTACATGTGCTTCGATGTGATGGTTTTGTTGACTGAATATGCCAAACCCACGGAAATCTCTCTCATGAAGTCAATTGACTGAGCCGAGCTTACCACAATCCCATGAGAATCTTCTCACTCCGATATGCAGTCACCCGAAGCCACGGTAAGGTAAGGTCTGCGCTCTCATCTCGTCCCGTCCCGTCATGCGCATCCAAAAAAGGAGATTCTCCCAAAGAGGCAAGTTTTTATTCCAACGACGAGGAGTCATTGTAAAAAGATTATAATACAAGTTGTGATGATATGCAAAAGTAATGAATCGTTTTGCCCCGTACTGGAATCGAACCAGTGATCTTCGCATTACGAGTGCGACGCCTTACCACTTGGCCAAGAGGGCTAGATGAGTTATTAAACGCTAAGGTGCTTTTTGGGTATATGCTCGCTGCCCGAGCTGATTGACCTAGGCGTGTAAAATCTCCTTATCCATCGCTGGTAGAATTTTACCGAATGATTAGCTGCTAAAGATTTGGTTTCGGATGTTGGGGTATTGCTCTCCCGGCACGGTGGACAGAGCACCGGGTTGCTCTTTAAGTCCTCGTCTAGACTCGTCGCGTCAGTCTCCGAGGTTTCAAGCTATCTCTTCGGTATGACGGGGCGTGAAAAAACAATGAAGAACGGCCAGATATCATGGAATAGGTCTTTATTCACTCTTAGCATAGTATCCCTTTCACAAGAAGGTAAAAGAGTTCCGTATTGTATTCCGGCGGCTACGGCCGGAGGGTCCCCACAAATCCGGCGACCGGGGCTCTGACCAGGACGGGGTGCCATTTTCTGGCTGGTTTCTGAACTAACCACACTGTCACTGTATTATCAGTGAGATTGTGCATGACAATCCCTCGGTAAATAGATGTTATGACGCAAAACCTGGAGTTTATGTTACAGCCTTAGCAACTCACGGGTGCATCATGATGATATCATGTTACAACATGATCGTTTAAGAGACCACCGAAGCCATGGTGCGCAAGCTTGAGATGAAAGAAGCACAATCTAATCAAAGACTTAGAAAGTAAAATCGTCTTCACAGCTACCATAATGTCTCATGTCAACTTGCTCAAAGCCGCCCGCCCAGCATGGCGAGCCTCAACCGCAATCCCCAAGGCCGCTATCAGGCCCTTCTCAGTATCCAGTCAGCTTAGGACTCCTCCGATTCTGTTGGAAGATAAAGACAAAGGTTTCGGGTTTATCCGCCACAACAAGCGTCCACCGAAACCTCGGTCTGTCGGAGTGACTGAGATTCGGGGGCCATATTACTCAGTGATGGGAAAACGATACCTACAGGATGTCCTTGAGACGTGAGTATACCAGATAATTAGAGGTAATGAATACTGACGGGGAAAGGATGGGACACCATGTCGATGGGCTCAAGTTTGCCGGTGGTTCCTTTTCCCTATTCCCAGAAGATAAACTCAAAGAGCTCATCAATCTCGCTCACGAGTACAACGTCTACGTTTCTACTGTAAGTATCTTCGCCTATCTCAAAGCATTACTGACCGCAATATCAGGGCGGATGGATGGAGCACGTCCTTCTTCAATCTGATCCCGCGTGGGCTGTGGATCAATATCTCAAGAAGTGCAAACAACTCGGCTTCGATGTTATCGAAATCTCATCAGGCTTCCTCTCTATCCCCCAAGACGACTGGCTCCGCATCGTCGATAAAGTCCACTCCGCCGGTCTAATCGCCAAACCCGAATGCGGCATTCAATTCGGCGCTGGCGGCGACACAGAAGCTTCCGAGCTCTCGTCCCTAGGAACATCTGATCCCTCAAAGATAATCCACATGGGAAAACGTTTCATCGACGCTGGAGTAGAGCGCATCATGATTGAGAGCGAGGGAATCACAGAGAATGTTAAGAGTTGGAGGACGGATGTAATTCAGCAGATTTTGAGGGAGTTGCCGCAGGAGAAAGTCATGTTTGAGGCGGCGGACCCAAAGGTGTTTAATTGGTATGTAAGAGAGTTTGGGACTGATGTTAATTTGTTTGTGGACCATTCGCAGATTGTGCAGTTGTCGTGTTTGAGGGAGGGAATTTGGGGACAATCTGATACGTTTGGATCGGTTGTTAATTACAGGCCTTGATGTTTTGTTAGTTGAGGTGTAAGTTTGTTGTGGTTTGGACAAGCAATTGGCTCGTCTAAATCGTGATGCCATCATGATGCACTGAGTGACCCCGCGATGGGGCAGGACAATCTCGATGGAAGCACTGCACACTGACATCATTGCTCAGAGATATAAATAACATGTCACGATCATTTAAATTTCTTCATTCACTTACATTTACTGGGAATCTGCTATAAGAGAAGTGTGTTTACTGACTGACCACAATTAAACAACATGTCTCAAGCTGGAAAAGATGGTTCATTCCACCCTGTTCCTGAGGCTCAGGCACAGAAGCTTCCTGGGTACGCACGTGATCAATTGACTTGTCTCGGATGAACTTCTAACATCAGGTCACAGAACCGAAAAGGATATGAACCCTACAAGCGAGTCGACCAAGCTCGAAGGCAAGGATGAGTTCCACGAGTACAGAGCCGCCAACAAGCTTGAGGGGGCCAAAGCTCTTATCACCGGTGGCGAGTAAGCTGCGACAGCCTCCCCGATATAAACAATCACAACTGACATCTGTAGCTCTGGTATTGGCCGCTCAGTAGCAGTCCTCTTCGCCCGCGAAGGTGCAGACGTAACGATCGTCTACCTCCCAGAAGAACAAGAAGACGCCGAAGAGACCAAGCGCATGGTCGAGAAGGAAGGTCACAAATGTCTTCTCTTCGCTGGAAACCTCATGGACAATGAGACCTGCAAGAACGCAGTCCAGAAACACGTTGATGAATATGGCAAGATTGATGTCCTGGTGAATAATGCTGGGAAGCAGTTCATGTGTGAGGACTTTAAGGATATTGATCTGGATGATGTGGAGAGTACTTTCCGAAGTAATATTCTTCAGATCTTCGCTATGACGAAGTATGCGCTTCATCATATGGAAAAGGGTGGCTCGTAAGTCTACACTTCCTTTTGTGAGCCTAACTAACAATTTAGTATCATCAACTCAACATCTACCGTTGCATTCAGAGGAACAGCGCACATGGTAGACTACGCATCTACAAAAGGCGCCATCACTTCCTTCACACAATCGCTGTCAAAGCAACTCGTCAAGAAGGGCATTAGAGTCAATGCCGTAGCTCCAGGGCCTGTGCACACACCTCTGCAGCCTGCTTCTCGACCGGCGGAGCAGATGGAGGGATTCGGCAAGAATTCGCAGTTGGGAAGAGTTGGACAGCCGAGTGAGATTGCACCGAGTTATGTCTTCTTGGCTTCGAAGGATGCGACGTTGTTTCATGGACAGGTCCTCCATGCTTATCCGCTTGGTGACTAGAGGTTGTAGCGGTAGTTAGAGCAATGGATATGTATGTTTCGGAATGTAATCGAGACTGCTGGTGCATGGCAGAGCAAGTGGAACGGGCTCACGGTTTTGTTGCATGCCATCCTGTCAGAAGCTTCAGCCGCAAGCAATATATAAGCCTCTGTCATCATCAAGATGCCGAGCTGAAAGTGCGGTGAACTAAATACCATTCCAATATGCAAATCCTATGTCATCGCTGACCATACTTCAGCATTCTCAACAATCACAGAATCTCATAAAAGCCACGGACGTACAGTATCTGCATGTTTCAACAGGATAGGCATCCCCCTCGATTCTCAGCCTCAGCAGTCTAATGCACTTGAGACGAAGCATCATCATCACTAACCCCAATATAAGACACAATGGCCGTATTGGTCGTTAGTCGCCAATAGTCTCATGCCGGCCAGCCACATTTGGACAGCACCCAATTATTCCGAGAGCTGAAGGGCCGCTCGGTTCGTATTGATGCCGCTAGGAACGGCTACGGCCCGTGAGATCTGGTGTTCTAGGCTTGGATGGACTGCATCGATAGTTTCGTTGGTGAGAAGACGCGCAGTCATCTGCGGGGAAAGCTCACCACGGTATGTGATGAAAGTCTCAATTTGAGCGGGGTTTGCTATAATGCAGTCGATTTATCCTTCCTTATCACATTGCTTGGCTCAGCTAGCCACTTTGTTGGCGTTGTGATTGAGCTTTCCGGATGGGAACCTCCATGGCCAGACTCATTAGCCAAAGGTCCTGCATAAATAGAGCGCATGTTCCCAGCGAGAAAGCCAGTCTCATTCAATTGAAGCAGAGAAATATATAGCAATTGTCTTCATCATGTCTCTCCCAGCTGAAGAACACCACCTCCATACCCGTGCCTTCAAGCACATGTGGGCACGACACGTCGCCCAAAAAGGCTTCGAAGATGATGTCCAAGCCGCAGCCAAGCGCGTCATCCAAGCTCAACAGGAGCATCCTGAGCTTTTCCCAAAGAAGGTTCATGAAGATGAAGGCGTTAGTAAGATCCTGGACAAGACCCAGAAGCTCACTGGTGTTGGATTCGTCCCCAGAAAGTCCAACCATCTTGAGATTGGTATCATCGGCGCTGGTGTCGCTGGCCTTTTCACTGCTATGGTGTTCGACTGGTTGAATGAGCAGTGTGAAAAGGAGGGATTGAAGATTGAGTATGACATTATGGAAGCGGCGAAGATGAATAGGCTGGGAGGAAGGTTGTATACGCATCGGTTTTCGTATGGTGAGCATGATTACTATGATGTTGGCGCTATGCGATTCCCCAACAACACCATCATGAAGAGGTAAGTCTCTCGATGGATCGTTGGTGTCGCAATTGCTCACATGTTGCAGGACCTTCCAGCTGTTCAATTATATCGGACTCAAGCCCGGAAAAGGTGGCCTGATCCCATACTACATTGGAGATGAGGACAATGTGTGCCCAACATACTTCAACGATGTTTCCAGCGTCGGGAATGTTTGGACCGCAGAAGCGGATGATCCATTCAAGATCAACGAGGGTCTTCCTGATAAAGCCAAGATCCCCGTTCAGTACGTCTACTTCCTCCATCCCCGGCAGGTCACTAACAATAACATAGCCTACTCCAGGTGAACCCTTCAGACCTAGTCAGTGAGGCCCTGGAGGACTTCATCAAGGTGGCTGCGGAGAAGTTCAAGAAAGCTGTTGACGAGAATGATGAAAAGGGACCCGAGACGACTAAACTTTGGGCCCTTCTCATGGAGGCTGATAAGCTTAGCACTCGCCAGTTTCTCGCTTCGTGAGTAACCCAGTGCACCTGGATATTTGTAGTAGACTGACGCCGTGGTAGGGGAGATGGTGACAGGAAGAAGAGGGAGGGCATCCCTAAGGACAACTCTGGTCCTATTCCCGAAGGACCGGGATACAACTACAATACCATCGAGTGGCTCGAGTCAGCCACATAGTAAGTAACCCTCAAGAACGCATTCGCATCTGTACTGACCCTTCTCAGCGGCACTGGATGGTACGACCAATCCCTCACAGAATGCGTTCTCGAAGAACTCGACTTCGCAACTCCAAAATCAATCGATGGCCAACCCACCAACTACTGGTGGTGCATTGACGGCGGCGCCCAAACCATCGCGCACCGCATGGCAAAAATGATTAAACAACCCGTCCAGTACAACAGCCAAGTCGTCGCCATAGACGCCCAAGTCGAAGAGCGCAGGAAACGCAAGCCCAAGGACTACACTTCGATGAAAATCCGCATTAACAAGAATCAAGTTGTCAAAGAGAAAGAGTACTTTGCTGTGTTCAACAGTACCACGCTTGGTGCTCTTCAGAGAATGGATCTGAAGGATGCGGGTCTTCTTTGGGGTACGAAGCAGGCAATTCGGGCTTTGGGATATGGTGCTTCGTGCAAGGTTGGTATCAAGTTTGAGACCGCGTGGTGGCAGAAGGCCCCTTTCAACATCAAAAAGGGTGGTATCGCGCATACTGATCTTCCCCTCCGGGTTTGTGTGTATCCGTCCTACAACATCGAGTCCAATGAAGGCCAGGATTGGGATCCTAACAAGCCCGCTGTTCTTCTGTGCTCTTACACCTGGGGCCAGGATGCGCAACGTATTGGATCTCTGATCTCACCCGAGACGCCCAAGAATGAAGAGCAGCTTCTCTCCGTTCTTCTCCATGATCTTGCGCTGTTGCACTCAAAGCAGAGCGACTACACGTACGATCAGCTTCTCGCCCTTCTCAAGGATCAGTACCAGGACCATCATGCGTACGATTGGTACAGAGACGAGAACATGTCTGGCGCTTTCGCATACTTCGGCCCAAGTCAATTCTCCAACATGTGGTCAGAGATCATCAAGCCCAACGCCTACGGCCAACTGTACCTCATCGGCGAAGCGTCCTCCTCCCACCATGCATGGATCGTCGGCGCCCTCGAGAGCGTCATCCGCGCAGTATATCTGATGTTTGAGGGCCTTCAAAAGCAAGAACCCGATAACGCAGCTTACAAGAAAGCCATTGAGCTCTTGAGTAAAGAACCCGAAACTCCCAAAGAAGGCGGTGATGTCTTTGGTGGATTTCCGGGTGATAAACCCCAAGAGCCGCAGAAGTTACCATCTGGTCTTCCGTTCCATCCTCTGCCGGAGGAGATGCCTAAGAGACAGCTGGATGCTGATCGTGATGCGAAGTTGGTCAGAGATCCGTTGGAGGATGTCAAGTTTGGTGACGAGGTTTCGCTTTTGTTCTCGAGTGCTATGATCACGTTGAGTTTGATTGAGAGCTTCTTTGAGTTGCAAGTTGATGAGGCCAAGGACAAGCCACAGTAAGCAGATAGTGTTTACATATGTCGAAAGAATTCAGAGATTCTTTTGTGCGCCAATTTGACCAACAAAATGAGCTTGAATTGGTGAAGTCTGCTGGAATATCTTCAAGTCTCTCGTGAGATTTATTACCATGAGTCGTCATCGTCATCACTCCAGTCCGCGCCATCATCGTCATCAACCCATTCATCATCGTCTTCTTCAACTTAGCCCTCCTCAAACACTATTGGCGGAGTTACAGGCTGACCTTTTCGCTCAACTTCACTCCAAATTGTACCAAGCAAAGAGTGATCTCTGACCCAATCCTGGCATGAGGCAATGGGTCCCCTTTTTCTTGCCTTTCTATCATATCTCGCATGGGTAGCCACATTCAAAACGCTGATTTTATTGTCGAGGTCAACCTCTTGCCAGTGAGGTATCATGCTGTTGAAGTCGGGTAGGTAGGGTGGCCAGTTGCAGAAAGCTATTGTCATCTTAGGTCCTTCGTATACTAGACCGTCACGCTTCGTGTCTCGAGGGTTTGCTGTAGCCCATGCTCTCGTCCATCCTCCTTTGATATCATCATTTGAAAGGTCATCGTCGGAAGGATCAGGTCTTATGAAGACAGCGGATTCCAATTGTGGACACGAGGCCATATCTTTCCACAATTGCTCCTCCATCATGACGTTATACAGGCATAAACGTCGCAGTTTTGGCCATTTGGTAAAGACTTGATATTGCCCAATAACAGTCTCACCAAGGTATAATTCGTCTTTGACGCTGATGAGCTCTTCGACGTTGACCAGAGCCTCAAAGCCCTGTCTGAGGGACTTTAAAATGATTACGTCTTCCCAAGGGTCTATATCCCTTAAGGGCATATCCACGATGAGAGTCTTGAGGACTGGTGCAAGAGTGATGAGAACGTCTTCAAGAATATAAATCGTTCGAAGGTCTTGCATAGGGTATCCTGACCAGTCGTGCCTCGAATGCTCAGAATATCCATCGTCCACAGTAGATTCTGACCGAGACGCTTTGGGTGCTCCTCGATTACGGCGGGTTTGTGACCCATCGCTCGAATCATCACTGAAATCGCCTGACATATCACTGTCCGGGTCATTGTTGATACGGCCAGACCGCCTGCTTGCGCGACGAGTAGATGGGGAAATTGTATCATAAGTGGAAGCCGTATCAAACTTGTAACGCAATGGGTTGAGGTATAGTCGCGCTGACCCATAGGCGTCGCATGGTAATCGCCCGGTGATAGGGCTCTTTTTAGAGATATATCGTCTAAACTTGCGGAGTTTTGACTTTGTGTCAAGATAGAGACAATTTTGCCAGATGAGTTTGCAGGCAGTAGGATAGATTGCCTTAGACACTCTCGTCAATGACAATAGCGTTTTTGTAATGGGATGTGATGCGGGGAGGATCGGTCGTGTCGCATCATTCTGAGGGACCAGACTCTCAACTATCAACAAAATAATCTCGATTGGGAGCCTGGTAATAATAGAAGCAACTGTGTGTTTAGCTTCCATGTTGGATATTTGTCGAGGTGATAAAACTGGATTGTTTTCAGTTGGTTGATGTGGTCTGCTGTTGCCTTACGCGTTGAGGTTATTCTACTAACCGACAAGCAGCTCGCTTAGGTTGCCCCGATACGTGAATGTGCTTCAACAAACCGATTCTAGCTGGCGTCAGTCATAAACAGTTTAGAATTAGAACATACTCTGTTTATGCGCTTGATATCACCCTGATTAATTTGAGTAGGTTTTGACTTCTCCTATAACCAGAGACTGAAGGTTGAGCAAGGTAACCGTCGCTTATCGTCTCAAGTGTTTACATTGAAATGATATCTCGCTGAGACATCACAAGCTTCACCAAACAGACTCAAAGCTCTTGGGGCATCCTGCCTGTTTGTCATTAGTAATGAGGTGCTGTGACTAATGTCCCATCCGAAGGAAAGCACTGCTTTCTTCGTTGCTTGGTTTGCAAAAACTCCAAATATAACGCTTGTCTCATGTTTGTATGATGCCTTGAATGCGGGCTAGCTTGTTCGAACCAGCAAAGAAGCTTCTAGAGCTCAGCCTGGACTATATAATCCCGTCTTTCTCCCATAAGTTAGCAGGATTTAAGCCTGTTCTTAGATCCCAGAGTAAAATACAAAACAGAGCTTAGCCTTTGAGGAACAGACAACAGAATGGCAGATCGTTCAACCTACACTGTTGGGTGGATCTGCGCCTTAACAACAGAATTGAATGCCGCGGAAAGCCTTTTCGACGAAGAATATGACGTGCTTCTAGATGTACAAGCTCCCGGCGACAACAATATATATTCCTTCGGGAGAATGGGGAAACATGACGTTGTCGTGGCATCCTTGCCCGAATATGGTATAGGACCAGCCGCTTCTGTAGCTACGTAAATGCTGCGAACATTTCCTAATATTCGTCCTCGACTTATAGTCGGCATTGGTGGTGGTGCTCCGAGCCCTAAGCATGATATTCGTCTTGGAGATGTCGTCGTCAGTGTCCCCTTTGGAGCCAAAGGAGGAGTCTTACACCACGAATGTGGCAAGAAAATACAGAAAAAGGAGTTTCAGTTCACTGGATCATTGAATCAGCCACCTCAGTTTCTGCTGACCGCTGTGGGGATACTAGAAGCGGATTATGAAGGTCAAGGCCATGAACTGAACGAAAGAATCGAAAACGCACTCAGCAAACGACCTCGCCTCAGGAAACGGTATGCTCATCCATTGGTAGCGACAGACAGGCTCTTTGAATCAAGCCATACTCATCGAGAATCCCCAGCGCCTGCAGCATGCACAGATAACTGTGGCGAAGAAAACCTCATCACCCGATGATGACGATGACTCAATGATCCATTATGGTCTCATTGCCAGCTCTGACAAGCTCATGAAGAATGCCACTATCCGGGATGAGCTAGCAAGGGAGGAGGGTGCATTATGCTTTGAGATGGAAGCAGCTGGCTTGATGAACCACTTCCTCTGTCTGATTATACGTGGGATCAGAGCAAGGAATGCCAGGGCCCTCTCAGAAGCGTGTGAGGCTGGAAGTATTGAAATTGCCCGGCTCCTCCTCTCTGAGCGTGCGAAAGCAGACTATAAGTCCACTGAGTTAGAAGCCTGGGTTAGGAGTCCGTCACCCTATAATTACAATGAACTAGAGTGTTATACATTTTCCGAGTGTTCCCTAGTTTCCGCAGCAAAATCAGGCAATGAGCATCTTGTGCAGATGCTACTCGACAATGTGTTTGACCTTAGTAGGGTGGTTGGCCTTCGTCAGGAGTCCAAGGTTACTACGTCTATATACGTTAAGAAAGCCTTTGTCGCGGCTTTGAAAGGCTGTCACCAGAGAGTTATAACAACTCTTCTTGAGGCCATGGTGAATCATGCTCATACTGATGAATACGCTACCCTCAGTGCTGTATTTGAAATTCAGACTCAACACATCCTACGGGAATTTTCAGCCGCAATAGACAAAGAAGACAGCCCACCTTTCCTTGAGATTATGAACCACCTACACGAGATCTTACTCGGAGATCATAAGCACATTTTTTAGCCTTTGCTGAAAGAAGCAGGGAGACACTATTTCCAATGTAGTGAGACAGAAGACGGGCCATGGGAGCTTTGCGCACCTATTGACGTCGCCGCTAAAATTGGAAGTGCAGACATAGTTGCGCAGTTAATTCAATCAGGCATTGGCCTAAACATTGACAAAGCACTCGATCTTGCAGTAGAATACGGGCGTGAGCATGTCGTTCGAGTACTATTAGGCCACATGACCGATATGAATTTTACCATGAACAGATCAGAGAGTGATCCATTGCGGATTCTTTATTTGTGGAGCGACCGAAGCGACTCCATAGCACATGTGTTTCTGGATCATGGAATAGACTACAGTTACATTTATTTGGATGAAAATACTCTGCTTCATCTAGCTGCTGAATATGGCAAGGTCAATCTTGTGGAAAGGCTGCTGAGCCTCGGACATGCGGTCGACCAGGAGAATGACCACGGTTGTACCCCTTTACATAGCGCTTCTAGTATTGATGTCAAACGTGTCCTTTTAGCAGCCGGGGCCAATGCAAACGAAAGAGGTGACCATGGCTTGACGCCACTCCACACCGCAACGGAGCGGGGAGTTATAGAGGAAACGGAACTTTTATTACAATCTGATGCCAGTATTTCTGCCCTGACCGACTGGGGATGGACTGTTATGGACGCAGATTTGTCGCATAGAGGATCGAGTGACTCAACTGTGTTACGAACTGCCAAGTTTCTGCTTGACAGTGGGCTCGGTACATATGACAAAAGTCGACTGGGTGCCATTCCTCTACATCTTGCTTGTGCGATATCTCGCGTTGATTTTGCCATGCTATTAATCCAGAAGGGAGCTGATGTTAACGCGAAGGATAATGGGGGAACAGCTCCCTTTCCAGGGCAACCGTTGACCTTTTGTCTCTGCTGGTAGGCCACGGAGCTGATGTCAACGCCCAAGATGACAACGGTTTCACAGCGTTACACCATGTAGACCTCCTCGATAACAGGTTTTACTCCGATGTTAGTTATCGATATCTCTTGGCAGACATGGCTGAGCTACTACTAGACTATGGAGTCGACATCGATGCGCGAGATAAGGAAGGAAAGACTGCACTGTATTAGTTCTTTAAACGCGGGCAACTAGCTGCAGCGAAACTATTGATAAAAAGGGGAGCTGATTTCAAGGCCTTGAGTGACTATGGGGAAACGATGCTTCACAGGGCAAATGGCGATACTTTGAGTTTGTGCCCGGTTTTGCTGGAGCGTGGAGTTGATGTCAATGCATTGACGATAGAAAGCTGGTCACCACTTGCCTTTGCATTAAACAGAAATGTTGCAATACGAGAAGAAAAACGAGGACTAACACGTGCTGACCTTTCAGAAAAAGAGAGACTCTTAGCAATACCAGAAGTAAAACAAGTAGCAAAGCTTTTGGTCGAGAAAGGGGGTAAAAACATCAGAAATTGGCAAGAAAAGGAATACAGTCTAGAAGAGTAGACAGAGCTATGGCGATACCTCAAGTAAATCTTGGAATCAAAGTATGTATTGTTGAATTTGACTTCTGAAGTGATTTTGTTAGATAGGGCAGGCCTCAAGATGCGCCATGAGCACTACCTTGACAAAATATTCAGCGTATATAAGCGTCAGAAGCAACCGCAATAGCTGAAAAAAAACGGGAAGCTACTACTGCGTATCCCTATCTTGGTTGCCAAGCCTTTGAAAGTGAAACTTGAGGCCTATAGGTGTCCACGGAATCGTGAACATGCCTAAACTCTGGATGACAGGTAGATCATAGCTCTGGCATTCTGCAATGAAACCATGCCTAGGGATCCTTTGCCCGTTATGCCGGTAAACGATTGTCCACCGCATATGCTCCCAACTGCTCTGATACGCGTTGAACTACAGGGTACAGCCAGATCTTCTCCCATCTAGTGCACATTCCCGTAAGTTTGCATCCACAAAGTCAATTCGCCTCACAAGGCTGGGTTACACTACATCTTGCCTCAACGAACTGGTAGATCATTCCTCTAAATGCGCAGATACATCCTCCAACGCACTGTAACACTGCATCGTGAAAGAATCGTCTTCTCATAACAGTACAGATCGTCATTGTAACCAGCCACACTCGGATAATCACTACTGATTCGGAAACAAACTAGTCTGTGGCACAACTCAATTGACGACAAGGTTTCTTATCTTGCTGACCCATGTTGATGGCAAAAGAACCGGTGAGCCCAAGGCTTATCCAAACAGGATTTTTCCAAGCTTGACTACAAAAGTCCGCCGAGGGTCAAGAAAGAGGGGAATGCTTGGATGGAGACATTTTTCGCCCAGAAAAGATCATCATGTCATTTTGCGGTGGCTGATAAACCCATCTCTCTATCTCACATCCCTGTCGATACGACGAATAAGCGTAGAAAGATGCTTAATGCCCAGCGCCAACTCTATCACAGCGCTAGTCATTACTCTATCTCTCGTGACCTATCTTTGTGCTTGGCCGAGCGGTCGATAATCCCTGCGACCTGCCGTTATCAACATAGGTCGGATTGGCGAATACTCCAAAAGTTCCAGGCGACGTGGGATCTGAGTCGGCGCTAGTTCCTGGAACAGGCAGTTCCTGCGGGGAAGCAAAGACAACGCCAAGATTCGATCGCCAAAACATCCCTGGAACTGCCTGATTTGGATCCGCGGCCGTGAGAGGGTCGTTGTTCGTGGGACATTTCCGTGCTATGCAGAAGTGCCGTGCAGGATATTGTACTATCACGAAATGGTATGGGTTTGTGACGAGTAGATTACAATAAATTTAATTTTGTATGATCAACAACATATAAATATCAACTATTTCCACCCTCAGAAATCCCCTTCTTCACTCCTCATCCCCCTTGCAGTCCAGTCCAGTCCAGCCCAAGATGAGATTCACCACTCTATCCCTCCCCCTCTTCGCCCTGGCGGCCAGCGCCACCAAGAAGCCCCTCGTCAACGAGCTCAAGCTCCAGAAGGACATCAACATCAAGGACCTCATGGCCGGAGCCCAGAAGCTCCAGGACATCGCTGAGGCCAACGGCAACACCCGTGTCTTCGGTGGAGCTGGTCACAACGCCACTGTCGACTACCTCTACAAGACCCTCAAGGCGACTGGCTACTACAACGTCAAGAAGCAGCCCTTCACTGAGCTGTACTCTGCCGGTACTGCCTCCCTCAAGGTTGACGGCGATGATATCACTGCCGCCATCATGACTTACACTCCTGCTGGTGAGGCTACTGGTCCTCTTGTCGTTGCTGAGAACCTTGGCTGCGAGGCTAGTGATTTCCCCGCTGAGTCTGAGGGTAAGGTTGTTCTCGTTCTTCGAGGAGAGTGCCCCTTCTCTCAGAAGTCTACCAACGGTAAGACTGCCGGAGCTGCTGCTGTCATTGTCTACAACAATGTTCCTGGCGAGCTCGCTGGTACCCTTGGTGAGCCCTTTGGCGAGTTTGCTCCCATTGTTGGTATCAGCCAGGAGGACGGTCAGGCTATCCTTGCCAAGACCAAGGCTGGTGAGGTCACCGTTGACCTCAAGGTTGATGCTACCGTTGAGAACCGTGTTACTTTCAACGTCATTGCTGAGACCAAGGAGGGTGACCATGACAACGTTCTCGTAGTTGGAGGTCACTCCGACTCCGTTGCTGCCGGTCCTGGTATCAAGTAAGTTTCATATATGACTTTGAAATTACTCAACGCTAACAGACTCTAGCGATGATGGTTCCGGTATCATTGGTATCCTCAAGGTTGCCCAGGCTCTTACCAAGTACCGCGTCAAGAACGCCGTCCGCTTCGGTTTCTGGAGTGCTGAGGAGTTCGGTCTTCTCGGTTCATATGCTTACATGAAGAGCATCAACGGTTCTGACGCTGAAGTCGCCAAGATCCGAGCCTACCTCAACTTTGATATGGTGAGATACCCAACCACTCTTTGACAAAATCAAATACTAACAATTCCCAGATTGCCAGCCCCAACTACGTCTACGGTATCTACGACGGTGATGGAAGTGCCTTCAACCTCACCGGCCCTGCTGGCTCCGACGCCATCGAGAAGGACTTTGAGCGCTTCTTCAAGACCAAGCGTCTCGGCTACGTCCCCTCCGAGTTCAGCGGCCGCTCCGACTACGCCGCCTTCATCGAGAACGGCATTCCCTCCGGCGGTCTCTTCACCGGCGCCGAGCAGCTCAAGACCGAGGAGGAGGCCAAGAAGTTTGGCGGCGAGGCTGGTGTCGCTTACGATATCAACTACCACAAGATTGGCGACGATATCAACAACCTCAACAAGGAGGCTTTCCTCGTCAACACCCAGGCCATCGCTAACTCTGTTGCTCGCTATGCCAAGACCTGGAAGAGCCTGCCCAAGGTCACTCACAACACTCGACGATGGGATGCCGAGGTTGCTTCTGTTCTGAAGCGATCCAGCGGACACAGCCATGCAGGAGGTCCTTGTGGATCCGTTTCCGTTTAGGATGTATAACTTGTAAAAGTCTGTATTATGAGAGATGAGCGAGATTATGTAGAGTAGATAAAATGAGAAGACGAATTATGAGCTGAAATTTGGTCCATAAATGATTAATTGTGTCGGTTCTCTATCCAGAGTTCAAAGCGCTGACTACTTCTAAATGAACTCATTATATGTATTTTAACACCAAAATTCCAACTTATTCTAACCCACGTTGTATTCAATAGGCACACGGACACGCGGCTCGCCAATACTGAAGCGGAGTTTGCTTACGTTGACATCATCAGAACCTCACTCCTGCAACCACCAAGTGATCAGATGGAGCAGAACTTCTTTTTTGTGGATGGCTTAAACGCCGATAAAACTTCAAAAAAGCTCATGCGACGGCATGTAATGAAGGGCAAAAATGCAGGGAAAACATTTCATCGACCGTCGCGGACGAATCAAGTTGTTCATTGTCGGCCAATGGAACGAATTCCTAGACCGCTCGCGACTCAGTTCTTCAGCTTTCCGTTTCCTGTAGCCGTGACAAAGGTTGCTGGTAAAGCGATAGATGACTGTTAGTCCCCGTTCTTTCATATTTGTCACTGTGCTGATGTCCTTAGTCTTCAACGTGACAGTCGGACTCGTCTATCCTTTTCAGCTAGGCTTTTCCCTTGAGAAGGATAAAGTCAAATGGCTCGAGATCATGTTTCATGATAAAGGATGCAAGTTATACACCTCTGCAAATGTTGCCCCTGCTAATAATCTGAAGCCTACGACTGCTCTCTGGCGCTCATCCAAGCGTCAAACGAGATATATCTCGGCATAGGCTACAACTGCACCAACTCACTGAACTGTATATCTCAGACCCTTGATCAGCTCAAGGTGAGATTGAATAGCAATGAGGCTTTGTCAGACCATACCATGTCGATCGTCATGGCACTTATCAATCAAGAGCAAGCAGCAGAACATTACGCGGCAGCCGAGACTCATATGGCGGGTTTGAAGAAGATAGTGGACCTTCGTGGTGGGCTGGAGAATATCGAAGATGGAATTGTTGCTGTCAAGATTTGCCGGTGAGTAGGTAATGTTTGATTTTGGATGGCGAGTGCTGATGTTTAAAGGACTGATATCCTCTTCGCCATGCAACAAGGTGGACACCCACTGTTTTATCGAGACCATATGGTTCATATAAAAAGGATCTTGTCGTCTCGGGGCTTCACCTTGGAGAGTAGCTCGGATGCATACTCCCTCCGCCATAGCCGACTTGACTCAGCCCTCCAAGAAGCATCATTCGACGCCATGGGATTGTGCAGACTCTTCAACAAGCACATGGATGAGAAGCCTCTAAATCTACTTGAATTTCAAGAAGTTTTGATATCCATCTGCTATCGACTGCTCCGATTTTGTACGATTGGTGAATCCAGGCTCAAGCACGATATTCAGTCTGCCTACCATATCGGATTATCCCTATTTATGATCTCGATCTACTTTCATAACAAGCAGGATCGCATGACGAGACCAGGACTTATCACAGCTCTTGTGAAGGAAGTCACTGAATCTATCTTGGATGATAGCGAAGATGAATTCACATTCTGGCTTCTCATCTTGGGAGGAATCTCAGTTCCAAGAAACGATGGTCGGGAGTGGATGGTCGAGAAACTCCGAGACCTAGCTTCAATGCTTGGCGTTATGAACTGGGAACAAGCGAAGGATTGTTTGGCCATGTTTCCGTGGATGAATGCTATCCATGACGAACCAAGCCGGAAGTTATGGGACCTAGTCTGCTTGGTAGACGGATAATCACTTCATGGAGATAAAGCTAAAATGAAAGAAACCCGTTAACTCCGTTCAAGGTTCATTCAACGCAAAAGCAATCAACCAATGAGGTTTCTGAGATATGCCGAGAACCTTCTAACCGGATTTGGTAGCAAGTCTCTCATTGGCTCAGTTTAGACTATAGTGGCACCAGGATCTTCATCTGACATCTTGAGAGTTTCCGAATCGGGTAGCAAGTCTTGTATTGGATGATTTGAAAACAAGGCTTCAATGTTTTGCGAATATCCAGACTTCCCATCTAGGGTTCTTTGAGTATAAATGGTGAGGATGGTCGCACTCAGACAATAGTCAATGCAGACACCAGTCATCTCAACGAACATCAACAGCATACTCAGATTATTACTCCAACATCCCAAGACACGTTCTCATCTATCGCCATGGCGTCAACAACTAACCCAGACTTTGGAGCCAATACCGAAGCCACTGAAGTTGCCAAAGCATTTACCGATGGTATTCGTGGTAAAACTGTCCTCATCACTGGAGTCAACCGTGGAGGTATTGGCTTTGCAACCGCACAGGCTTTTGTAAGTCCCCCCTTCCTGGATCAGATTCTCATGCTTACCGTCTCAAGTCCACTCAGTCCCCGGCACATGTAATTCTTGCCGGCCGTAGTGCTTCCAAGGCGAAGGAGAGCATCGATGAACTCAAGGCCGAGTTCCCAGATGTAGACTACCGGTTCTTGGAGGTCGACCTCTCTAGTCAAGCATCCGTCCGCAACGCAGCCAAAGAATTCCTTTCCTGGTCTGATATACCTGCTATTGATTTGATCATCAATAGCGCCGGCGTCATGGCCGTTCAAGAGCGCACTCTATCCAAGGATGGTATTGAAATGCATCTGGCAACCAACCACATTGGTCACTGGCTTCTCAGCTGCCTCCTAATGCCCAAGCTCATCAAAGCATCCGAGGGCAAACCAAAGGGTTCCGTTCGTATCGTCAATGTCACTTCTGCCTCGCCTATGGTGTCAAACATGCGCTGGAGCGACATGAACTTTGACAAGAAGAACAAAGACCTTCCTCAAGAGGAGCAGCCAAACTATGAGTTCTTCAAACTTTGGGGATATGAAAACAGTGAAGAAACTTCTTATGTTCCCCTCGATGGGTACAATCGCAGCAAAGTTGCCAACGTCCTTTTCGGCATCGAAGCTAACAAGCGTCTCTTTGAAAAGCACGGCATTCTCACTCTTGCTGCTCACCCTGGTGTCATCATGACGACTGAGCTGGGAAGAAACTTTCCCAAAGAAACACTGAAAGCTGCTAAAAAGTTGGGGTCAATGGGCTTTTATACTCACAAGTCGTTAGAAGCCGGGGCTTCGACTAGTCTTGTTGCGGCATTGGATCCAAAGCTTGCCAACGGAATTGGAGAGACTCATGAAGGGAGTGACAATTACGGAGCGTATCTTGCTGATTGTCAGATCAGTACGGGAGCGAAGCCGCTGGCTGTTTCGAGCAGTGAGGCTAAGAAACTGTGGGATTTCTCTGAGGAGGCAACTGGACAGAAGTTCTCGTGGTAAGTATTCTGTGAGCTTTCTGCTGTTATTGGGTTTTACTCGTGATAGTCGAAGAGGCCAATCTGTTGATTATACCAGCCTTCCTATATCATGGTCTTATCTGATATTCTGAGTGACTAGTTACTTATAAATCATTGATTGGATTACTCAAACTCAACTGCATATATTGGCCAAATATTGGCCAAGATGTATTATTTGTAATTGTGGACTGTAGCTGGGAGCTTATAATTGCCACACAGAGCTCATCATATGTTGGCCGTCGGCCCGAGTTCCATGTCGCAGAATTCGTTCCTTGTCGGGGAACTCATCACGCGGGATGCTCGGGTATGCATGTTAGTCCCGTCACTTGTGAAAATACAGGGGTTGCGAAGCAGCGATTCGAGAGGATAAGGTATGACAAAAGGGAATCCCTGTTGGCAACGCGTCCCACGGAAAGTAACATGATATAAAATTCTTAATTCTCTCAAACAAGAGGGGTTTGGATTGTGGTCTGTCATCGGTCAAGATGACGTCCGAACATAGACTTGGGCCTCAAGAGGCGATTTCATCGTCGGTCACTATATCTAGATCCAACGACTTACCCACTGACTGTCTTCTAGAACCCAGATACCTTCTCTGACGCGGACTCAACCATTTCACAGGTAAGTTGAGGGGTCGTCAGGTCATTCTTTGAAGCTGGAACTTATACCATCAGCCGGTTACCGATTCCTTGGCTTCGCTGCGATCAAGCGTTCTTCAGCATCAGATTGAGAATGGCCGTACATATCACTCAATGAGTGCTGGAAGCAGGTCGAACATTTGCAAGTGGCGTGATCTTGGCTGACAATTGGTAGAATACGCATACCCCAACGATCAAAGCGAGAACGAGCGTCTGGGTAAGTATGATGATAAGCAGATCCTCACAGTTATCTGATACTTTTATAGAGATCCAGCACAATGTCTGGCTCCTCACTCTGCGTGGAAGTCTGGCACTCTGCCCCAAGGGTAATGAGGCAGCAAAGAGAGTTCTTGATGTAGGCACTGGAACAGGGTGTTGGGCTATTGAATATGGTCAGTCGCCGTCGCAGTAATTAGTGACATTACTAACCCATTGCAAGCCGATGCTTTTCCACAGTCGGAAGTAAGTTACTCCAGATAGGAGAGAGAGATGTTGCTGATCAAACAGGTCATTGGCGTGGATCTGAGCCCAACTCAGCCGACTATGTAAGCTATCAATTCTCAGGCACAGCAGAATCTGACAAACAAAGGGTACCTATCAACTGCACATTTGAAATTGACGATCTCGAAAAAGATTGGATTTGGGCAAAACCCTTTGATTTCGTCTTTAGCCGCGTCATGGCGGGTAGTTTCGAAGATTACGATGCTTTCATCTCCAAAGCCTACAAGTTAGTCCCCCCTTCTTGTTGAGGTCGTTTCTGACATTTTTCAGGGCCCTCGAGCCAGGAGGGTGGTTCGAAATGCAAGACATAGTCCTCCCCTACAAATCCGACGACGGCACCCTCCACGCAGACCTCGAGCTCGCCAAACTAGGCCACTACTTTTGCGAAGCCAGTAAAATCCTCGGCCGCTCAGTCGAAGCCCCGCGTCATTACAAAAGCATGATGCAAAAAGCAGGCTTCATCAACATTGTTAAGCGTCACTTCAAATGGCCTCTCAACGCATGGGCCAAAGACCCTTACTACAAGGAGATTGGCGCTTGGAGCTTTGCTAACCTTGATGGTGGGCTTGAGGGCTTGACTTTGGCGCTGTTCACGAGGGGGATGAAGTGGACTAAGGAGGAGACTATGACTTTTTGTGCGGAGGTGCGCAAGCACCTGAGGGATCCTAGGATCCATGCCTATCTTCCTGTGTAAGTTGCATTTCGATGGATTGAGATCTTACTAATCTTTGGGTAGTATTGTTGTTTATGGGCAGAGGGCAGAGTCAGCCTCTACTGACGAATAAGCGTTGAGTATCGAGTTCACAACCTGACATAGTAATAAACTATCTGACTAGTTCAAAACTTAGTGTCGTCTTCCCAACCTTGGAGGTGATACTCTGCTTGGTTTTCGTTTCTCTGTTCTATCAGCCCGAATTTCATATCACTAAAATCAGAGCAGAAAAGCCAAACCGTTTAAATTTTTCATCAAATTCCCCATCCTGACCAAATGCTGGAACATCAAACCGTTATAGTTCTTTAACAAATGCCTTGTCCTCGATCCAGCAGAAGTTCTCTCGTAGTCTCATGCAGCTCCAGGGTATGCAAGATCTCTCCTACTTTGTTGGGTTAGCCCCTCGCCTCCTCCATCCAACTGCCACTCCCTTCAAACCGGTTAAATTCCCTAAAGCGACAAAACATACATAACCCAGGTACCCGATAACCCAATCTATGCTTAAATCACCCGTCAACTGTCAAAGTCAAGTTCCTGATAATCATTCACAACCTGCAGCCAATCACATCCTCAGCCCGCCAACAATTCCTCCCCAACAGACCTAGCAACCCCCTGCGCCGCTAGAACCCAACAGGGAATAATCCGGTGCTCATCTCGGCGCTCTACCCCGCGTTTCGCCTCCCGTCGCAGCCAAACTCGCACATCCAAAGCAAAGAAATTCAACGCTCGCTTTTGCTACCGTTCCCTTTCCTACTCTCTACACGTGCGTGTGTATGTACACCTGACATAGTTACCTTACCTCCTAGTGTCAATCCTGACACTTTCATCTTCAGTGCCAAGTAAAAGACACGGGGGTTATCGTAACCAGGTTTCAAGTCTATTTAACTGGTCGACGTCGGACGCGTCTCCCCTTTTTTTTTTCTTTCTTCACCGTTGAGTTTTCCTCACTCAAGCATCGCCAAAACCCTCGTTCAAAACAGTGGATATCCCTTTCGATATTGACAGCCAGACTATATAACTTTACCACCTCCCTATTTCAGCCACCTCGACTCACCTCTCATGTCCGCGTCTCCACCTAGCGGCTCGTCCAAGCGACGGGTACGCACAGAGGCTCAAATGAGCCAGAAGCGACTGGCAGATCGCGTCAAGCACAGAGAGAACCGGCAGGAGCACAAACAACGTATGGAGCGGATGGAAGCAGACATAGCACAGATCAGAAAGAACCTCGACACCGTTTCCGCTCAGCTCCGGACGCTTCCGCAGTTGAGCGCTGATCTGGTGGCTTTGCAACAGAGATCTTCGCAGAAACCCCCTGGCGAGGCTTATGAGATGGACACGAGCGTTGAGACCCCGGACTTCCCCGCAGGGCGACGAGCGCCAGCTGCTGCTCCATGTGCGGCAGACCACCACGATATCCCGCCTGCCGAGGTTCCGGAGGTGGTGTCGAGTTTATTCCCCACGCCGTCGCATGTCGATTGCCGATGCGGAGTGCAACATCACTCGCAGGCGGATTGTCTCGAGTATCGGAGTTTCGCGATACTTTACGAGACCCATGCTGCTTTTCCCAAGGATCCGCTCCACGCTAGGTCCTTGCCGAGGAACCCTGAGCTGCCTAACATGACGCTTCACTCTTACGGGGATAATGCAGTCACATGTTTTCTGACCTCGTTTCTCAAGGGTTTTGAGATGGCTAGTGTGGAGACTTTGTTTGGGGTCTATTTCTTTGCCTATCGTCTCATGAGAGTAAGTTTATCTTTACCTTATAGTCTCCTGCATACTAATCCTTCGCGTAGTGGCGCTTACATCCTGATCCTATGACTCTCAAGGATGTACCGCCGTGGCTGCTTCCTACCGAGGTTCAGAATACCTATCCACATCCTGTGAGCATCGATTACATCCCTTGGCCCGACCTGCGAGACTTTTTGTGTACGAATCCACGTATCAAGTCAAGGCATTCAGTCAAGATATACCTTGAGTCTCTTCAACTAAAATGGCCGCCTGGATGTCCTTTGATGGCTGTCGAAGGTGGTCAGGTTTGCGTAAGCCCCGAGTTTGAGGCTATTGCATGTGATCTCAATAATTGGGAACTAGGGCCACCCTGGTTGGAGGCTTTTCCTCGTTTGGTTTCACTTGTGCATCCTTGAGTCTTGGCCCATGTTTCTTGGTCCGTATGTTGGAAAGATGAGAGCAGTTAAGAGCAGTTAAGAGAGGTGATCGTTGTGTTTTGTCATAGATACCATAGTCTACACCGTACATGGAAATGAATCACATTTCCTCCAACTTGTTCCACGCCTCAGCTCTCAGGGAGCAAGAAAACTTAGGACCTCTACTCTAAGCGACAAAAAGACTTAGGCAAGTTTGGTATAACTTAGGAGGGCTTTAAATTAGCCATTTTTATCACCTAGGATAAAGCTCCCAAGTTTTCTTGTCTCCCCTAGCTACGTTGCCTTACAATTGACCTTCCCTCAAGAGCGCACTGTTTTCCATTACGTCGCTGGCGTGTCGCTTCCATCAGCTTCTCTGATGCCTGTCGATCAGCTTCTTTAGTACGCGTGTACAAACCCACTGAGGTTCCTGGCATGTCGTCGTCAAAAAAACAAGTTGGTTTCCGCAAATGCTCCCTTAAGGGCCTATACCACATCGTGGCCCAGAATCCATCACCCTAGGTGATATACCTTCCAGCCATACCGTCAGTGCCCGGGCAACCTGAATAGTGTTCCAAGAAAGCTCCGCAGCCAGCCCCTTCGAAAGTGAAGTTCTGCAACAGGGGCAAATATTGGTGAACGCGATCGAACATGTTTGACCATCGTAGGTCACTCATGTACCAACCAGGTCGGATTTCTCCAAAATGTGGCGTATTCAGCATGGAACTAAGGTTTAGGTGATGCATTTCTTCGTAGCTGTCTGCCAGTTTCTTCCAGCCACTTAGGTTGACGCCCCAGTATTCAAAATCATCCTGGTGCACAACACAATGTGTCGCAACAAATTATGGGTCAGATCTTTCGGCAGTGGCGTATCCTAAAGATTGGACAAGACTAGCTCTCGGATGGTGCTGGTCTCAGGATGGGACTCACGATCCCGCAGTGCTTCTGATATAAGCTCAAGTGTTATCCGGCGTGTCTCTGCTGGCTCTTGTAAGACTGCCTCGTACTCTTCACTAGGGCAAAACATTGAGAAGCGCAAAACGAGAGAATTGAGGTTCGGAATGTCGCAGATGCGGTTGATAGCGGATGCGAACTCAGGCCAATAGCCATCCTCAAATCAAGAATCCGGCCGAGATAGAATGTCATTACCATCTTCCAACTCACAATCCCACGGTGCGGGTTCGATAGCTACGCGTCGCACGGCTTTTCTGATAGAGTCTGTCTCTAGAAGTTGATGCCAGGAATCAAAGTCGTCTTCGATCGTGTCCTCACTCTGCTAGAGCGTGACTGTTCGGAAGAGATGGGCGGTCGCGAGATCATTTCATCGGTGACAGACAAGGCGGACGGGCAAGATATGATCAATCCAGTCGTCGCGCAGACGATGCTTTTCTCTTTCAGTAAGAAGATAGCTGAAGATATGGCTCAGGATCTCGTTGGGGATGTGATCCATTGCGAACGGTGTTTTTGATGATGGAGATGGCATGTCGTAGTTTGCTTGCTTGATGCGGGATGAAAAGGCGAGGAAGTTTGAACACAAGTTGCTCCAGACAGTGACAGACAGGCCCGCTTATATCTTGTGCAACATGAATCAGTGACACGATCATACCTAGGTACCTTGCCTGTGTTAGGCAGTGAAGCACGTGTTCATAATTTTAAATCGGACTGTCACTGACAATTGCGTAGGTAGAAGTTTGCATAAGTTCTACTGAACAATCCAAGCAGCTTCGACTCCAGCTTCGCAGATACAGGCCAGCATGATCCTAGAATTAACTACATCAAAATTGCCATTGAAAGAAACTTGGCATACCTAGGAGGCTAAACGACCTTTGCCATCTATCCTAACTGGCAAAAGGATGTAGGTAAATTTATTATACATTCGAGAAATTGAATCCATATTCAGGAGACCTTTAGACTATGATTTTTGGCATCCTCTTTTGGAGTCTGAGTTTTCTTACTCTCCGAAGGTGATCTATGCTCACCAACACATCATAGTAAGTCTTTTGAGTCCTGTGATTAACTACATTTTATCCTTGCAGGGTAAATATATATTTTAACTTTCGGGAAAACTCTTAAATGGCGCACGAATAGAGTTGCGGAATCAGAGTTGCATTGCGTAAATGGTGCAGTAGGAGGTAATATTGCTTGAGATGATGCAACGGCAAGAAACTCAATCAAATAAGGTTATCGGGATAGCATTTACCAAATCTCATGCTTTCTATAAATCAACTGCTCAGGAGGTTTCGCAGCATTCATAAATTCTTTGTAGCTTGGATGTTGCATTTATGATTCCAGTGCCTGTTGGATGTTTGTTGTCGTCTGGGCCAATTGCAGACCAGAGCTGTGGAAGTGGATCGACGGGATAGTGGACAGTGAAGGTACGGCGATCAAGCCTCCAAAGATCATGATGTTGACATTTCAACAGTAAGAAGAACGAAGGCCTTCATGACAAAATTGATCTCTGGAGGTGGAAGTGACTTGCTAACTAGATGACATCTTTCTCAGCGTCCAGAACGCTCTTCTTATAAACCAAGTTGTCATTAGAGCTACCCGATCCTAAATACTTGAACCCCCACATCCCGAACCAACAGAACCTCAGTCAAACCTCTTATTTTTCACTGCCAAGTCAGAATGCGGACACGCGATACATTTCAGGACGAGACAGATCCACAGTTCATCAGAATCCTTCTCGATCGACATGAAATCTGGGGAAGCAAAGTGGGGAGAAGTCGGCACTCGCTGACCACGAGTCCCGATGAAACAGTCCCATCTCATGCAAAAACACATCGGCACTCGTGCCTATTCTCGGCCTTTCGCCAAGTACAACGCACCGAGACCCCGTCTTGGCTAAACCAACACGAACTTGGCAACGCACGTCTCGTTTGAAGATAGCTGCATCCGCTGACAGATCATCTCATAATACTGTTTGCCAAGGTTGATGCAACCCTAGATCTAGTTCGGCAGTAAGCAGTTGGCGAAATGTCTGGTTTGCCAATCACTTTACACTCACAGCTTAATCCATGGTGAAAATGGGGACGGGGTAATTAACTGATTGCCTTGGATATTTAAAGAAAGGGGAGAATTGGTAGAAAAGAATCAGCTATTCTATAGGCTCAGTCATCAATCAATATGTCTCAATCACTTCTTTCACAGCTTTGGAAGCAAATACAACCATCGAGACATAATAAAAGACAGTCAACGCAGACTGCAAAGAGTACGACAATTCTTTTACAGAATAGCTTGGTCATAGAGCATGGGGAGCAAGATTCTGTTCAAGTCGTTGACAACACCGATATCTTGATAGTAGACGGCATTATCAAGGAAGTCGGCAAATCTATCAAACCTCCACCGCATGCTGAAGTTGTCGACTGCTCCAATAAGATAATTAGCCCGGGGTTCATCAACACACACCATCACCTTTGGCAGACGCAGCTTAAAGGTTATGGTACAGACCACTGCTGGTTGGAGTACTTTTCGGACGGTCAGTACATATTCAACTGCCAAAGAGGTAGCTGACCTTTTAGATCTTTTACAGTCTTTCAATTATACCCCTCGAGATATATACTGGGGCCAATTGGCTGGTTGTCTTGAAGCCATCGACGCCGGAACAACATTCGTGCTCGACCATTGCCACGGCTGCACATCTCCCGAACACTGCATGTCTATGAACCCTTCAGTACTCTATCAATACTAACATGAAGTAGCCGAGTCCGCTATATATGCATTTTCAGACTCCGGCATCCGAGTGGTATTCGCATACGGAGAAACATTTCTAAACCTCAAGAAATGGGACACCGAATCATGTGTCCCGAATGCTATGTCTATTTCCGAACCTTTCATTAAACATGTTGAGGACCTAGCCCAAAGAGATCCTTTTGGAAACGGTCGTGTCAACGTTGGCCTTTCGTTTGATGGATATCATATGCCACAGCAGGATCTATTGCCGTTCGTAAACGAGCGGATATTTTGGTGTTCTCAAGAGATCAATCATTAGCATTTGGGGCATCAGCGAGGGAGGAACCAGTCGCAGCGATTGTGACGTACAGTGAGGCCCGCGATATTGAGGCTGTCTTGGTAAACGGTTGTTTCAGGAAACGGGATGGAAAGATGGTTCCTGTTATGACGGATGGAAAGGACATTGGACTCGATCAGGTCTTAAAAGAGCTTGATCAGAGTCAGAAGAATATCAGGCAGAAGCGAGAATCATGCAGCACCAGAATATCGAAGGGCTTAGTTTGCAGTATCGTTCAGCCAGGTCAGGCATAGGGTTATAATTATTCTATTGCAGTTGCATAAGTATCCTATAAGCACCTCGGAACTTTTGACTTTTGACCCATTGGAAGAAGGTATTATAAGTCGAATATCAGAATCATAAGTGACTAATGTGATGAGATATGTAACAATAGCTTCGATAAAGCGAATGTACTAAGCTAGCTAGCTAGCCCGTTTCCAAGTTTCTGTTACAATGAAAGAGTGTTGATACTGTTCTCCTTGCCTCACTACTCGTCCGTGTCTGTAAATTGAGCGTAAAGACCAAGTCTTTACCAATCTGTCTGTGATGACCTAGAGACACCACTGCTCACAAGTCTGTCCATCACCAATACATCGAGACTTGCAGTTATTGCCACACCAGCGACAGCTAGCATGCTCAGAAGCATAGCAGCTTCCATCGCCAATAGTGCAGCGACCACCAAGATGAACACACTCTCTGCACTGAATGCCAGCCTCGGCACGGGGCTTTACGAGTCAATATCATACTCACTTTCTCAGAAGGTGGAGGAAACGTACAACTTCGCGGACTTCAAGAACGCCGTCGCGCTCGGAGATGTCAACTGCCATTCCGTTAGGGGCGGGATTGGCAAAGACGCCAGAGATGGTGAGGGCCAGAGCGGCGATGTTGAAGAAGACAGTCTTCATTTTGAGGGTGTTGGGTTGGATGAAGTGGTTACTGAAGAGGTGAGAGGCTTGTGGGAATCTATTGAAAAATTGAGACTACTGGGAGCTTTTATAACTGAAGAGGAGATTGATTGTCACCATGATGTAGATTATTGGCACTTGGAAATCACATGGCGGCAGGCTGTTTCTGACAAGTGAAGTTCTCAAATTAGGTATATCTTTCATTTCTGTTCCTCATATCATGCTTGGAGGTATTCCTGGCTGTGACCATAAGGAAGGATTCATCTCACAACGTCATTGAGAAGCATCTGATGTTCAAGACTGGGGGCTACTTCGTGTTGGTCAGCCTCAACGCGTCTTGAGCAGATGTACATCAGATTTTAAGCACCGATGATCCGTGGAAGTACAGCATCATACGGCTCCCGGTTTTATTTCTTTAAGTGGGGGTAACTATATTGCCATGGGAATAGCTCGTTCACACTTCCAAAGCGGATGGAAACCTTTGTTAAGCGTTGCAGTTCACGCTCGAGTAGTATCAATGTTATAGGGCTGTTTGAGACTCTACTAGCCTCACTTAAAGCTCAAGACACCCACATGTCAGCTAAGAAAGATCTCACGCTCTCCAAGTTGACCTTTTCGACTTCGTTATAAATTCGAAGAATTTGCTCTGATGAGACCAGCGCTCGGCCAGCCCCTCTTCCGGCATCCCTACTGAAGAGTTACATTCGTATGGGCCGCAGGTAAGCTGAACGGCGACAGGGCTGAGACCCCTGCTAACAAAGTTATCACTGGCTCACTCCAGGAATATGCATAACAAAAGGTCCTGCGCCGGGGCAATCGGCGATTGGGTATCTCGGACTGTACCTGTGTCAGACATCCTTGGGGGCCTTTTGATTGCCCTTCCAGACATAGCTTTTGAAGACCGGCACCCGGGCCTCACTTGATTGTCTGACTGTATCCTCTAATGAAGCGCACTGGTAACCTAATTTCAGTTGTCACTCCGTCCCCCGCTATATAATGATGCTGTTGCATTGATGCTTACTCGTAGAAAAAGCCCCGATTCGCTCTGTGGTTAGGATCGGCACTTGTTTAGCTCCCGCTGGCCAAGACGGGATATGCCCGGTCGATCACCTGGCATGACGCTACCTTGTATCTGCCCACATTCTTACTGCAGGACTCGTCAATGGTCGCCATTTAGATCAGACCACACCCTAAAGGAGTAAGAAAGCTTCAGGCCTCGATAGAGTATATCAGAACAAACTCATAAAAGGACTCCCCTAAACTTGTAATAACTTACCTAAATGTTTTTATCCTTTCGGATTGAGATCCTAAGTTTTCTTGTCTCCCCCGGCACGCGTGGACGAACAACCCATTAGTCAAAGAAATACCGTGGCTATGCAGTTGGTTGATCGTCGTAAAGGATGCACAAAAGTACCCTTATGCGCGCTACCTTGTTTCACTTTTCATTAACCAATAAAAACTCCCTCAATACAGGATGTACTCCTTGTATCATAAGGTAGTAATCAGATGTTGTTGGTTGCAGGATATCACATGTAACCATGGGTGCCGACTTCCGTGTGCGACCAACAGCCCTTAGTCAGATTAGGTAACAGCAACAAAGGGGCATGTCAGAATCCATCTGTCTTGGACACATTTCGCTCTCTATCTTTCTTGCTCAGGTCAGAATCATGGTACCAAAAGCTGTGTCTAGAGGTATTCTGGTTATTGGTATTTGTTCCTTGCTCTGGTGGACGTTCCGACCTCTTCGCGGTTCTCATGCAGTATTTACCGAGCCGCTACAGACGGTAGACCTTCTGAGCCCGACTTCCGATGATGGCCGGAAGACTCCAGAGCTCTATGCCTCCAGGGCTGCGTATGATCTCTGTTCCGCCTATGGCTACTCAGCCTTCGTACCCAAAAGCCCCTCCAGCGAGCGCAAAGTCTACGATATGCTCATGATAAACGACGAGCTGGACTTTCTTGAAATACGCCTCAATGCATTATACGACTACGTCGACTACTTCATCATCGTCGAGTCAGCCAAGACATTCCAAGCCAATTCGAAACCCCTTATCCTCAAAGAGAACTGGGACAGATTTCGTCGATATCATGACAAGATAATCTATCACGAACTAACTTTCCCATCAAGCTTCGACCCGCATCGTGCTTGGGACTACGAAGACTTGCAAAGAGACGCCCCCTTCGACCAAGTCATGCTCAGTCTTGTCGGACCAAGAGCTCCAAACAAGGGAGACGTTCTCATCGTGGCCGACGTCGATGAGATCCCCCGACCACAAACCCTCCTCGTCCTCCGATATTGCAAATTCCCTCGCCGCCTAACACTCTCTTCCAAATTCTACTACTATTCATTCCAATTTCTGCATACCGGCCCAGAATGGCAGCACCCCCAAGCGACCTATTACCAAGGACACCAAACCCTCAAACCCACCAATCTTCGTAATGGAGATGGAGGCTTCCGTCCGTTTCGCTTCCTCGAGAGGGGTGTGCTCAGTAACTCCGGTTGGCATTGCAGCAGCTGTTTCCCGACAATAGACCAGTTTCTCAACAAGATGGCGAGCTTTTCTCATCGGTGGATGAATCGTGAAGAGTATAGAGACAAAGACAAGATCGCTGCTGCAGTGAGAGAAGGTAAGGATCTTTGGGGGAGGGAACAGGATCAGTTTGTGAGGATTGAGAATAATAAAGACATGCCGCCACTGGTGCTTGAGGAGCCAAAGAGGTTCGGCTACATGATCAGTCGGGATGGGCTGTCAGCAGGATTTGTAGATTACAATGGAAAAGAAAAGAGACAGTATACTACTTGACAAACAATGGTTATACGCAATACCCTTGTTGAAACATGTCTATGTACTGTGACTAGAAAGGGACTCGGGCCCGGTGCACCAGGTAAGTGCCTCAAGTACCTTCAAGGCTTTAACACCTGATTCCATCTTTCCTCGCAACTCAGCTTCATCCTCTCAATCACCTTGAGTCTGAATGCTTTCAAGCTCCCCGTTCTGAAACCGAAGCCTGAGTTGGGCAATGATCTCCTGATAATCAGGAGTCTTACATTGCACTTCGGAGATTCCAACCCGAAGAAGATACATGTTGAAGTCTTGAGCAAGCGCTTCAGGGTTGCTGTTCCTCTTTGCCTCTACCCAGTATTCGATGTCCATATGCCAAGGGGGATCTTTTGTAGCTACCAAGTCATTTGTTTCACGTTGCTTGATCCAAATCTCGACCAAGTCCTCTTTAAACACAGCCTCGGCGAAATCGATGATATAGGGCCTTTCGGGACTGTCGACTGCGACGTTGTTTCTTTGCTGCAATATAACATCGTTGCTGTTCGTCTTGAGAAGAATGCCGAACTTGTTGATCTCATACATCGCATCGACGGCGCGTTGAGCTAGCTCCGCCAATGCGTCGTGCACCGGCTTGTCTATTATTTGGGCCAACCCGGGTGTAGGCAAGTGGCTGAGTCTGAGGCCAGGAATATATTGCAGAAGAAGGCCATGAACACATAAGAATTCTTCCGATTCCGTGCCCACGCCTTCTACGTCTGGGTCGACAACAGATAATGGAATACGCACATGTGCGTATAGGCGAGGTATCTCATTTCCCTGCATTGGTTCGAGCTGTTTGTAAGCCCTAAACTCGGTCTTGAGGCGCTGGTCATACTCGTACCAAGTAGCAGCTTCAAATCTTGCCATGCCATCAGGCATGATACTGAGGTCCTGTTGGTTGATATAGAAATCGACCGCACGAGGTCTGACGGGAGCACTTTTGTAGGTTTGTCCCAAGACTTGGGAAAAGACGCGCATTCTCCCTTGACGTACGAATAAGTGATAGGCATCTTCTGATGCTCGCGAAGGGACTGTGGCTGTACCATAAAATTGACGAATATGCCCACCGTAACGCCGGTCGTAAAGTTTAAGCACTGCTTCCTGAGTGCTTCCCGAATCGGTCATGAATTGTACGAGCTTCACAGGCGATGTGGCGCCAAGGAAGGTATCTAGAACATCGACGGTCATGGTTGTTCTTCTAGATGGAATCTGCTCGTCAAGTCTTTCAACAATTTGTAGGGTTACTTGACAGAGAGTATGGTATGGTGGGGTATAGGCTGCTCTTGATGCAGAGGATCGGTCAGAAGGAGCTTTCGGGTGGTTCAATAACTTACGCAAATTGAGCCATGCTGAATAGTTCTGAGAGTTGTGACCAAGAAGAAATTATAGCCGTTTCGGTGATGATAATGTAGAATGAAAATTACCAAAACATCCAAATCAAAATACGGAGGTAAGCTAGGGCTGGCAGTCGTGCTGCCTTGGTGAGAAAGAGCAATCTTCATCATTAGAAAAAGTCATGATGCTGGCCCTTCGTGCAGTCATAAGCTTCTCAACTGCTCCGCCATCTTTATTTCAGAGCTGAAAACATCCAGGCCGATCACGAGAAGGAAGGCAATATTTTCACATCAATTAATTGGCCCAGAGAGCAGTAGAACTTCGAATATTAGATGAAGGTGCTAAAATAATCCAATCTAAGACTTATTAAGTTTACATCAAATTATGCTAAATACATATAAGTCCTTTAATACTTAGGATAAAGGTCCCAGGTTTTCTATCTCCCTGTAGTGCCATAGATAGCCATTTCCACCCGGCGAGTAGTTCGTCAGCACTGAAAGCAACAGATCGTAATAAAGTCAGTACAATACGAACATTAGTTCTAGTTTTTCCTAAGTATGATCGTCGTCCTTTCGAAATAATGCAACTTCTGCGAGAGGACTTTGATTGACAAGACGTTGATTATCCTCTAGTCAATAAGGTAGATTTATGCAAAACGATCTAGTCGGAAATTCTCCAGTATAGGATCCGTCTCCCCAGTGAGAATCTGCCTGCTCAACAACTTCCCAACAAGAGCCCCATTCGTCACCCCAGAATGCATCACAGCAACACTAAGCCCATCCAACCCCGTCTCTCCAAGAATCGGTAGCCCATCTTCTGGCAAAACTCTATGTCCGATAGTGTAGTGGCTGAACTCAAGCTCTTCTCCGCCGATGACTGACTTTTGAAGTTTGGCGAAGAGCTCACGTGCCGTCTTTTCTGGATCGTCGCCTAGGTCGCCTCCAGCGTAGCTTGAACCGAAAAGTAAGGCTCCGTCGAGTGTTTGACGTATGTGTAGTTCGGGAGCGTTGATTACACCGTTGATTAGTTTCTTGGGGGTCGGTTTTGTGTTGACGAGAAGACCTGCTGTGCTTTTGAGTGGGAGATGAATGTTTTGCGATGCGAGCAGGGAGACGCTTCCGAGGCCTGCGGCTACGACGACATGGTCTGCAGGGATAGTTTCGCCGGAGGAGAGAGTAACGCCGCTGATATGGCCATCGGTCTTTGTGAAGCCTTTAACCTTGGTCTCGAGAACCTTGGCTCCGCTGTCTTTTGCTAGGTTGATCAGTAACTCAGCAGCCTTTTCAGCTTCCAGAGCTCCCTCTTGATCGTAACCAAGACCCCATTCTGGAAGCTTCGTCTCTTCAATACGAGGTTCTCGCTTCGATATCTCCGTCTTGTCAACACGGATAACATCATATCCCCAAGCAGTCAGGTTCTTCTGCTCCTCCTCAAGTTCTCGGGGCGATTTATCCCAGCTTGTAGTACCTCCCCAATGAATGGGTAAGTTCTCAACAGCTTTCTCAATCTCTCTCCAGTGCTCAAGAGACCTAAGTCGAAAGTCGTAGTAGAACTTCTTATCCGATGAAGCAGCATTCAGCCAAGCGAATGAATTGGGAGTAGCTACTCCTCCGATATCTTCCGCGATGATGGTCACGTTTGTCTCGGAGGAGAGATGCCAAGCGATAGAGGCACCGACAATACCGCCGCCAACCACGACAACGTTGGAGTTTGCGACGCTCATGTTGTACACTTGAGGCTTTTTATTCTCACTTTGAGAGCCATAGCGACCGTCGGACATGTTGAGTTTATATGTCTTGATATTTCAACGTCGTATCAACCCCGCCTTTGCCGGGCGTTCTTCTTGAGCCCGAAATGAAGATATGATGTGCTTCGGCTGTAGGATGATAATGTTGCATAAATTATGGAAACAACTCGGTTATGTAAAGCAACCTTCTTTAAAAGGAAGTGGTCGTTATTGAGCAGTCACAAACTCTGATGACGTGCGCTGCTTCGCGATAGATTTGAAGGTCCATCCAAGCTATTCTGATTGGTTAATTCAGTCTAGTCTAATCCTTCATGTTAGGTAACCCGACGATGCGCTTTAAGCAACCTTCAACAACGTCCACCAATTATGGAGGATAACGAAACGCCGTATCTCGACGTGTTTCCTTTTTCCAAGACATTGATATCATCTCACATGTCCCGTGGCTTGTTTCTGACCCTTTAATCAAGGAAAACCACGTAATCATGCTGCATGTCTTTGATTGGGGTTACACAGTCGTCGTAAATTTACCAACCATGTCTTTTTCTTTTTCAGCTGCGATTGCCAAGACGGCCATCTCATATGCCCGATAGCAAAAGTAAAATGGGATTGAGATGATTTTTTTATATATTCCTGATCAGTTCTGTTTGTTTTGTTTGTTTGTTGTTGTTTAGATCTTGAGCAGACCAGCATGGCTTCACCATTCTTTGAAAGGGGCCTCACATGGCTTCCGTACTTTATTGTTGCTCTCTTTACTTGGCTTCTTCTATCTTCGGCTATCTCTTGGTATCGTCTTCGACATATACCGGGTCCTTTCTTCGGAAAATTATCATACCTATGGGTAGCTTACATCACCATCACCGGCACACAGCATGATCACTTGGTCAACCTCAATCGAAGCTATGGACCCATTGTCAGAGTTGGTCCAAATGAGGTCCTGGTCGATGATCCAGACTTGATTCGAAAAGTCTCAAGTACTCGAAATACGTATACCAAAGGAAATTGGTATCTCGGCGGCAAATTCAATCCGTATCACGACCCCATGTTCCAGATAACAGACCCAGCCCAACACGATCGGGTCAAGGCGAAGCTATCTCCAGCGTACGGTGGACGCGATGCTCCCAATCTCGAAGCCGTAGTCAACAAACAGGTCGGCAGTTTGATTCAGTTAATCAAGGAGAAATACACGTCTGCCCAAGGAGATTATCGTCCGATGGAAGGAACCAGAGTAACACGCCTTTTTGCACTCGATGTCATATCCAATCTGTCTCTTGGCCAAGAATTCGGCTATCTCAAAGCCGACTCTGACTTTCACGGGATCGTCAAGGCGCTCAATGAACATATGTTGGTCATGACTCTTGCAACAGATATTCCATGGCTGAGAAACTTGATCTTTTCGCCTATGTTTCTGAAGCTGTTTGGGCCGACTGAGAATGATACCAAGGGGATTGGCCCGCTGATGAAGGTCGCGAATACCATTGTTCGCGAGCGATATGCTCCTGAAGCCGATGAGCAGCATGATATGCTGGTGGGTTTTTCTTGTGCCGTACGGAAATCGTATACTTACTTGGCAAAAGGGCTCGTTCAAGAGACATGGTTTAAGACTGGAGGAGTGCCAGGCTGAATCTTTATTCATGTTCGTAGCAGGATCAGAAACCACTGCCACGGTGATACGGGTTATTCTTCTCTACATTGTCGCCTCGCCTCACATATATCAGCGCCTTAGACAGGAGATCACGGAGGCGATATCTGAAGGTCGAGCTTCGAGCCCAATCACAGATGTCGAGTCTCGGCAATTACCTTACCTCCAGGTTCGCTAGGCCTTGAACTACATATAAACATGCTAACTTGGACCAAACAGGCAGTAATCTACGAAGGCATCCGAATTCGTCCAGCTACATTGGGAATGTTCTTCAAAGACGTTCCAGCCGGCGGAGAAACAATGCATGGAAAGTATATCCCAGCTGGTACATCAATCGGCATCAATGCATCCTCCCTGCTACGCTCCGAAGCACTCTTCGGACCTGATCCACAAGTCTTTCGACCAGAGAGATATCTCGAAGTCGATAAAGAGACCAGTGCTCAGATGAAGCGGGATGTCGAGATTGTGTTTGGTTACGGACGATGGATGTGTGCTGGAAAGCCTATTGCGTTCATGGAACTGAACAAGGTTATTTTTGAGGTACGTAATTGAATTCTCATTGTGGTTGATCTTGCTAACAGAATTTAGCTCCTTCGGGTTTTTGATTTTCAGCTCGTTGAGCCTGAAGTGGCGATGAAGTCGGAGAGTTATATGGTGTTCCATGACCAAAGTCTGATACTCAGGGTCACTGAAGCAGATCACAAATAGCGAAGGCGACTCAGAAAGACTGCTTCATTCAGTCTATATAAAATCAGTTGAATTACAATGTCATACTGCTACAACTGCGTCGTCTCAGTAGTCTCGAAAGCACACTAAACTCTGTATAGTGATTGTAAGTTCTCGGCCATAGATCTAAGACGATACTTGTTACTGCCGAAATAAAAAAACCTAGGGCTGTAATTCCCTGCAAGACGAGCTTTTCATCCCTAAGTTATCCTTCTACAACGGCCTCCGTGCCCTTCTCAACCCAACCGTATCTCTACTCCCCTTTCATGATTGCCGTACCTCGTGGCTCAAATTCATGGTGTATGTGTGCAAAAGAACGGGCTAATCCCATGACCCTTGGCAATGTTGAGGCTCTTTATGCGACCATAATAAAGTTACACAATAGTCACAGGGTCTTTCAATATTGACCGAGGTATTACAGTTAGGAAACATGTACAGTACAAGAGCTATGGTGTGACCATTACGTGGCTTCTTAACCCGAGGTTTCACACTCGTGTTCAATGTTGAAATATAAATCAGCATGGAATCTCGCTTCAGAAAGCTGATAAACCAATGCTGGCCAACACTACGCATAGGTAGTATTGAAGCATTACCAGATATCACGTTAAACAAAAGAAGGTCAAGATGGTCGTCCACGAGATCCATTCGTAAGTCAACCCTTCGTACTTTCTCTCATCAATATCCATATCATAGCCAAACACTCACACATATAAAGAATGGAGGAGTTCAAAGACGCCCTTGAGAAGCATCCATTAGTCCTTGTTGACTTCTGGGCTACATGGAGCGGGCCTTGTCGATTGATAAGTCCCGTCATCGAAAGGTAAGATCAAAGTACTCAGGTTTTGGCATCTATAGACTAGCCTGACGAAATTGACAGACACTCTGATTCATCGAGATACTCATCAGTCTACTTCTGCAAATTAGACATTGATGCGGTTAGAGAGGTTTCTAACGAGCTGGGTATCCAGACATTGCCTATTACCGTGATGTATAAGGATGGCACGAAGTGTGACGAGGTCCATACAGGATTCCTTAAGACCATAGAGGAGTTGTTTAAGAAGCATGTCGAGAGGGACATGGATACCGTTAAGCAACAAACTTTTGTGTCACATGAAGTTCAAAGTCTCTGCGGTTTCCAGCTCAGGTGATGATCAATACTATGCCGAACCATATTCTGTCTAACATAGATAAAACACTGATTCCAAATGGCATCTAGCTCTTGTACTGTTGCACAAGCTTCTCCAACTTAGAAGGGTCTGCTCCCACAACCTCATCAGCCTTCTCGCCATCCTTGAAGAGCATGAAGGTAGGCATCGCTCGGATGCCGTACTCTTGAGAAATATCCTCAGCCTCGTCAACGTTGACCTTGACAAAGTAGATCGATTCAGTTGCTTCCGACAACCTGGTAGTAAGGAGTAAGCTAAGTTGTACATATGCACGTTGACCGGCGGGACTTACTTCTCTACGACGGGGCTGATGAATCGGCATGGTCCGCACCATGGGGCCCAGAAGTCTACAAGGACGACTGTGTTCTTTTCAAGGGTATCCCTGAACTCGGAGAGGCTGTACACTGGTTAGCTTGACTTTTGAAGATTGAGAGATTACAATACTTACTTCTTGACTTCGTGGACTGTCATTTTGAGATGGTCTTGCAATGGTGTTTGCTGAATATGATAGCTTTGAAAGTCTGAGAACCTCGAGGGTTTCGGGCGTTATATACTGTGCCATGTTTCCCCTCACGTCAGGACGCGTCATAGTCTGATTGGCTCATCGGGCTTGCATCGTCGTGCATATTCCGTGTCTCCGTTGCCTTGGATTCAGAGACATTTTTGAAAACTAGGCGAATCAATTTCCTATTCTGTATATTGTGGCGTCCGTACGTGGTCAGATTTACTGAGCAACATCAGCGAGTTCCCCGCAATTTTGTGAAGCTGAATTGCTAGGGAGACCAATTGGCACGACGATCTTATGAATTGTTGAGGCATTTAGCTATGACGTCTAAATTTGGAGCTATTTGCAGCTGATCGGTTTGTGGCTGAAAGCTAATCTCCAGACCTTTAGCGTGGTCCCTAGAAGCGGGGAGTTCCGAGTTGGTGATCAGTCAGCTGTTTAGTGAGACATTGTGCTAAGCCAGACTATAAGAGTGATGCTCATTACTAGTCGGTTTCATAATTTACAGACTACCTCGGATGTATTCTTATCTGGGGCTCGAACTATTTACTAAAGCCTCAGGGTTATAGGCTGCGTTGATGATGTATGTCAACTCTGCCATGCTAAGCTCGTATTTCATCACTGCGCGTGCCGTGCCTCACATGCAAAACATGACCTCAGCAGGCTAACAAATCACAAGGCAAACACTATCCCTCGTGGTATGCATGTCTCGTTCGTTGTCAGATTGATTGGCTTCAGCGAGCCTCATCAGTGGATTGCAGGATGGTTGTCTAGTATACCTGGCCAAGATTAGGAAGATGGGCTTACAAGCTACTATTGGCGATACCTGATTGACTACTAAATAATTACTAATCAAAACCGAAGCATATGCTGGTTTGTTTACCGATCACTTCTACATACTCAAAACTTTGGCATGTCACCCTTATTTCAACTCACTAGATCGGTGCACCGAAAATATCAGGCTTACATCAGAATGTCCTGTACCATGTTGTCCAGGATTTATGAGACGCCTTCTTGGAAACATATACAATTTCGTACTTGTGGTCATAAATCTTAAGTATAAACAGTAGAACCCACTTCAAGTCGGCCGAGCTTAAACCAATGTTATTGGAACTCCATACAACGACTCAAGCTTCCATTTCTCGCGATACACCTAAGGAAACTTGCTCCGGCAAGAAGAATCAGCACCAGTGGCGCCAGCATTCTGACATCTGCGTCTCCAGTCACAGTTATCGAAGCTCGAAGCACCGCCACCAAAAGTCTTGACGTTGCACTCCTTGTACTGGGTATTCGCACCGTACTCTCGCGTGTTGGGCTCCATTCCACCCTTGAAGTGATCGCAAACGGTCTGGGTGGCGCCGTTGTTGGGAACGCCGTTGCTGTCGTAGCAGTGGCAGCTTTCATAGCTGGCGCATGCGGAAGCGAATGCTGAGAGGGTGAGGAGACCGAGGATTGAGACCTTCATTTTGATGGAAAAATTTAGGTGCTGTAAGAGTTAGGCTTTGTGAGAAACTTTGAGGATTAGGTATATACCTTATTTGATGGGCTGTTCGACTGAAGCTTGGGGTTTGTGATGCTGAGAGTTGTGATATGGATGGTTTGCTTCTCGAAGAGACCCAAGCACATATTTATACCCAAAATTACAGCTCAACAATCCCTATTCTCAGTACGTCAACTCGAAAGATCATCGATCTCATGGTCTCCAGTAATTCTCAATAGGCGTAACTACTCCGGACTTGCCAGGACTCCGGAAACTCATGACCCGAATACGAGGTCTTACTAGTGTTCGAATCTCTCATAGTGATGCCAAGAAACATCGCCAAGAAAACATTTCCTATAATTGCACACATTCTCATAGTTGTGATCGGTAAATCGGACTTTGGTTTCTTGGCAAATCAGGGGTCGAACTACTTATACAACTGCCGAAAACTCTGCACTCGTCTATTCACAGAATACCCCATAAAGTCTCAAACTAAAATACTAGCGGTCAAAATAAGGTTTTACATATAGTAATATGTGACCGGTTCCGCGGATTCTCGCTTGGGGAGCTCGCAGATGATCCGATGCGAAGTTCCCGTTGAAGAGATATCATGACTCGCGATATAGGTCATTAACCAGTCACAAAGCCATGTGTACTCGCTTGCTGTGATTGAGGGACGCGCTCCAATCGGATTCATCCCTTAAACACGAACCTACATGATCCAATGCGAGAATGGTCTGGAAATAAATTTAGGAAGTCAAGTTCGCGTATGTTCCGCGTAAAACGCTAACATAATCAGGGTAAAGAATTCAGTTTCTTATTTCTCACCTCTCATTTGCTAGCTCGCATCTACCTCGATATTGACCGAACTTAAAGAACTTGGCTCGGCATTGGCTTAATGGATCCCTCTATCCTCTTACTCAACCTGGAATGGATAGTCCATTATCCCGCTCCACTTTGTCCAGAATACCTCCGTTGGCCACCCCCTTACGGAAGTACGACTTCAATATGTGTCATAGCAGGGAACACTAAAATTATAGTGAAAGGCTCAACCTCGTCATCCAAAGACTTCAACTTCCACAAGCAAGAGACCAACTCATAGAGAGTCAAATGTTCGGCCTTTACACACATGATAGCATCCGCCATCGTCTCAAGCTACACACAAGATCTACTCCACCCTCACTCAATGCACTCTATCCCTGCTATACTCTCCATGATGAAGTGCCCAATTGCCCCAAACTCATGGTAGGACATCATGTAGCCTTCGCTTTGCCCACTGTCAACTCGGTGTAAGGTTTCTCTGTCCCCATAATTTTGAGGCCTTAGCTTTCATGGTCCTAACCCTTTTTCAAGATTGACTGTATCCAGACGTTCCTCCCGAGTATCCCGAGAAGGCTCTCGCAGACAATCACCCCGTCGCCAGCGCCTTTCTCGTCAAGACCCTCGATTTGATGTCTTAGAGTCCTGAAAGCTAGTCCAACCAAACATATTACACGGTATCCCATCTGGGGAACCAATCATCGTCTTATACTGAGTCTTCAAAATTATATTATCCCTCGATACCTTCCAAACATCCCAAGTCGTCAGAGCTATGACATTACCGTATACACCAGCCGGCCAATCATCCTTCTAGTATGAAGATGTCAAAGTACATCAGGAACAACTTCCGGCACCGGACCACCACGAGTCTTTTACACAAAAGGGGCTTCGTCTAGTTTCCATAGTAGTTGTAGATGAAAGTGTCTGCAGGGGCGAATAGTGCCAGATCGCCTGCCCAGCCGAGCCAGTCGCTGTATTGAGGACTGCCTATTGAGGTGGATGAGATTGCTCTTCATGGTCCGGCAGATGTTAGATAAGGGCTTAATGACTAATTCTTGGAGCATAAGAAATCAAGGGCTTCGTCCAAACCTTCAGTGCACAGTACAGATAGAGGTTACTTCGTAACTATTTTCTGTAGGCCATGTATCAGCTTTGGGGAGTTGACGCGGTCCATATCTACCAGAATCTGCTCCGCGCTGTCTCCTTCAACTCGACAGCATAGCTAGTCTCGCCGATAACATTTCGATGCAAGGGAATAAGAGCTAGCGATGTTCTGCAATAGGGCATTTTCTAGTGTAATTCACTTAGAAGGCAATCGGATGAGATATCTAATTGCCTTTATTGCCTCCATTCTTGTTGTTGCTGGTTTATCTGTTCGTTATTCTGTTTATTTCAAAATTTGGTAGCAACCCTACTCTAGCGGGTGATGGAGGCAATTCGGGAATAAGTGACCGTCCATCGGCTCCGATCATGGCTCCACCACGATCCGCTGAGCCGCAACCTTTTTACGTTATAGAGACAAGGATGTCTCTGACTTGAAGCTTTACAGAGTGGGTTTATTAGACTTGGGAGTAACGTAATAAGATAGATCTTGATTGATCGTCGAATCAGTTCATCAGTTAAGTTGCATGAGGCTTTTGATAAACGAAAATCTCGATATCGACATTGCTGCTATGAGAATTTGACCTCGGTATTAGACAGTGGCAAATTGGTCGAACCACTCAACTTGACTCATTGAATGATTGAAAAATCCCTGTTTCTCGTGAATTAACATGTTTTCAGAAACACTAGAGTCATAATCTCTACTGTTACTTATCACGATATCTTAGATTCTTTATGTTTTAAAGTCCTGTAGACAATTTTCTCCAACTTTTCAATGTGGAGACGCAAACCCTCCAAATCTCTTGGAGTAGATACCCTCATTATCAATACCAACCCCTTCCCCATGGAGATTTACGTAAATAACCAATTCAATATCTGGAGTAGTAACCAAAACTCCTCCTTAGATCGTGGAGATTCAATTGCGATTAATGAAAATTTTGCATCCAGAGTCATGACCATGCCATGTGTGGGCCTAATAGCGTTGTTACTATGGGGCCTCTGATCTTTTTTATAATGGGGCCATTTAGCAAGAACTTTTTTCTTTCTTCTTTAATTCCTCACTCTTTTCCGTTTTTTAGGTGATTCGTTGAATTTGGCTATCATGGCTGTTGAAAAAGTCATATCTGATTCTCCCGTCGTTGGGGAAAAAGGCGTAATGGCTGATGAAAACGCTCCTACGAAAGAAACCTTCACTGCAACGGGTGAAGAATATGAGCAGGATGATTTCATGACGAGGACGGGATTGAACGCTAAGTCTTTTACGAGGAAGCATTATGGACTTGGGCTTGTGGAATTGGATCGCAAGATGAAGCCGAGACATCTTCAGATGGTTGCTATTGGAGGATCGATTGGTGCTGGGTTCTTCGTTGGGTCTGGTTCGGCTTTGAGTAAAGGTGTAAGTGAGCCCTTCACCCAATTGAGTTTATACTGATGTCTGCAGGGCCCTGCTACGTTGTTTATCGACTTCTTCCTCGTTGGAGTCATGGTTTTCAATGTTGTCTACGCAATGGGTGAACTAGCCGTCATGTATCCCATCTCTGGCGGTTTTTACACGTATGCGGCTCGTTTCATCGACCCGTCTTTTGGTTTCGCCATGGCGTGGAACTACACTCTTCAGTGGGCTGCTACACTTCCTCTCGAACTCACCGTCTGCGCTATTACTATCCAGTACTGGTCTCCTGACATCTCCCCCGGAGTCTGGATCGCCGTGTTTCTCGCTGCTATTACCATCCTCAACATGTTCGGCACGTTGGGATACGCCGAGGAGGAATTCTGGGCGGCGTGCTTCAAACTCACATCGATTTCTATCTTTATGATAATCGCACTGGTGCTGGTTTGTGGCGGGGGTCCGTCGAGTGGGAGCTACGATACGTATCAGGGCTTTAAGCTATGGCATGACCCTGGTGCTTTCAAGAACGGATTTAAGGGATTTTGCTCTGTTTTCGTAACAGCGGCGTTTTCATTTGCGGGCTCGGAACTTGTGGGTTTGGCAGCTGCTGAGTCTCGAAATCCTACTGCTTCGGTTCCTGCAGCTATCAAGCAGGTCTTTTGGAGAATCTGCTTGTTTTACATTGTTGCGCTGCTGTTCGTTGGATTGTTGATCAGCTGCAATGATGAGAATCTTCTCAGCTCGAGTTCTTACTCCAACAGCGCAGCTTCGCCATTCGTTCTTGTTGGAAAATATTCCGGCCTCAAGGGTCTCGATCACTACATGAACGCCGTCATCCTCTCATCCGTCTTATCCCTCGGCATCGCCTCAGTGTATGGCGGATCGCGCACACTTCTTGCCCTTGCGCAGCAGGGTTTTGCGCCAAAGATCTTTACTTGGGTTGATCGAGCGGGTCGACCTTTACCGTCTGTTGGATTCATCATTGCTTTTGGATGCCTTGCTTTCTTGAACCTTGATGCAGCTGGTCCTGTTATTTTTGACTGGCTTTTGGCTTTGTCGGGATTGGCCATGCTTGTTTGCTGGGGATCGATCTGTCTTGCGCATATTCGATTTAGAGCGGCGTGGAAGTATAATGGACATACGCTCGATGAAATCCCGTTCAAGGCTATTGGTGGCGTTTGGGGATCATGGTTGGGGTTGATCTTTGTTGTTGTCATTCTCATTGCTCAGGTAAGGCCCAAATCTTCATTCTTCAGAACATCGGCTAATATTTCTCAGTTCTACGTGGCCATTGTCGCCCCTGTTGGCGAGTCCGGAATGGGTACTGTTGAGGATTTCTTCATGCAATATCTTGGACTCCCTATTGTGCTGGCTTTCTGGGCTGGAGGATATCTCTGGAAGAGGACAAGTTGGATCAGCATTGAGAAGATTGATATCGATACGGGCCGACGTGAACATGATTGGGAGGCTATCAATGCTTGGAGGACAGAGCTCGCTACGTTTCCCTGGTGGAAGCGATTGAGGTATACTTTGTTCTAGTTTAAAAGGTCTGATGGGTATAGATAGACTATAGAGTTTAGAGTTTATTACTATGAGAATATTTAATCGTACGATTTCGATATTGAAGCCAGATTTGAAAGCTTCTAAATATTGGCGAAATCATCCAAGACCTAGATTAGTCCCTCGCCTAAGTATATTCAATTTCTTACCAGCCGGTTTTCGGTCTGTCGTCCATTTTGCTGTGTTCACTTTCACCACCCTGATCCGGTCCCTTTGTTGTGTAGATGATGGACCATCTTATCTCATCACGTTCACTAACTACTGACGAATTGACCCATTTGTTCATAAGCACAGCAAACTGTTCACAGCATCATGGCCGGCCACAGTTCTGAATCAATGCCTCTAAAAGAACGATATATCTACCTAACCCGCCACGGATTTTCCGCAAGACTTTTCCTACACTTGAACTGGACTGAGCCAACCTGAAAGGAACTGGGCCTTTCAGCTCAATCGCACTGCTACCACGGCTCCGAATCTCAAAGAGATTCAATTACAAGCTAATATGGACACTACCATGAACAACGCAGACCCGCAGTCATATTCTGACTTCCCATGGGACTCACTAATCGACACATTTCCTTTCCTAACCAACCAAGCCTACCAAGCACTATCCATCCAACTAGAATTCTTTCGCAATATGGGCACCATGAACCTCTCTCTTCCTGAAGATGCTAGCGCAAAAGAAATATTGAAGACAATCCTCGATAAAGCAAAACTCGTCAATGAACTGATGTCCATTTTGACTCACAGCTCTGAACTTCTCATTGAGTTGAAGAATATGGAATATGACGAGATGGTCGATGCAAGGAGAGAGGAAGTCAGCAGCATGATTGATGAGGCGGGGGAGAATATTGAAAAGGTTATTACTATGCAGAAAGAGGAAGTTGAGAGAGGACTGAGGCAGGAAGTTGCTGAACCGGGACTGGCGGAAGTCCAGGATCAACAAAGACGTACAGAACAGGAAATGCTTTTGCAACAAAGGATTAGTGAGCTAGGTTTGGGAGCTCCAGGACCTTCAGAAACACGGATACCGTCTGTGCAGCCACCAGCTCACCAGCAAAGTCATTTGCCACAACAACGCACTATACCACAGCAAATTCCAGGGCTTCACCATGCTTCTTCTGCACTACCAACGGGAAATCAAGGATACAATCCAGTACCACTACACAACCCAGTTCCGGCACATAGCCAGGCACCAGGACATGGTCAACTTCCAGGGCATGCTCAAATTTCAGGACATGGCCAGGTCCCAGCATGCCCCCTCCCTCAAACAGTCCCCATACAGAGACGAGATAGCGTATACACCGAAACAAGCACCACAAGCTCTGATGACTCTGAGATTCTCAGAATGATGGATAAGGAGCTGAAGAAGCAAAAACAAAAAGACAGAGCTGCCAAGAGAATGGCAAAGATGAAGAAAGAGCGGGAGAGGGGCGACTTTTGTAAGCGCTGTGGGCGTTGTTGACAGCAATACACCTGCAAATATAGAGGATGATTCATAATATAATGGTGCAGGTAGTAGTAAATGTCATATTTCTCAACAGGATGTCTTGTTCTACAAGTGCAAGTGGGCACCCTGATCAGTGAGATTTAGCTCATTGAGCCAGTTTGATGAAATGCTTCCCAGTCTAACTGCAAGAAATCTTCAAGACCTCTTTTCTAAATGATAAAAAGACTTAGGTAAGTTTAGGATATCTTTTCTAAATAATAAAAGAGTTTAGTAAGTTTAGTATATCTTAGCAAGCTATTAGACTAGTTATTACAGCACGTTGATTTAAAGTTAGAAGTTTTTATGCAAATAACTTGATAATCTTATTATAACTACCTACTATCAAAGCCAACCCCCTCCATCACTTCTTATACATAAGTATCTCCCATCAAGAGAATTGCCGAAAGACTACAAGTTTTGTCCGCTACGTGCCACAGTTCTCGCCTACATTTGAGTCGCCAAACTTCAGCGATATCTTCTCCAGGCTTCACAATAGTCTTGAGTCTCTCAAGAATCTTGCTCATTCTGTCCGGAAAGACGTTGCCCGAGTATTTCAGCCACTGTCTCGCCATGAGCCCAATCTTTTCGAAGTCTCCACTTTCATTTTCGACCATCTTTGGGAAGAGCTTCTTTGGCAAGAGTCCTTCTGTGTCTATCATTGCATCCCAGCAAATGACATGGTAAAGCTCTACAGGTCGGTCAGCTCCTTCACCCGTAGCAATCTGTGGCCAGTTGATCTTTATCCAGTACGGCTCATCCATCGCAGCAATTAGTTGCCTGCGGTGTAGGCACAAGTTGTCGGCCGAGCAACTTTCCTCGCCTTGAGAACTAGCTAGCACTAGCTGAATCAACTGGTGACGATCTCTTTCGTGAGTTTTTTCCAAGTTTGTCATGAGGGCTTCTCCAAGTCCTCGGAGGCCGTTTATACGGGGCGAAACTTTTGCTGGCTCATGTGACGGGCTGGGAATGTCTTGGTCGTGTCCAACCCACCGGGAAGACCTTTGTAGTGGTGGACTTGAGAACCGTGGTGGAGTCGAAGGCCGCCGTTGTGAAGTTGAAGGCTGTGGTTTGTCTGAAAGCCATGGTGGAGGTGAAAGAGGCGAACTGCTGCGTTGAGATGGTGGTGCAACATCAGGAGTATCGACGGCAGGATCTTGGCGCGCATTCACAGTCGAGGGTGTCTCAAAAGGAGTCGGAATAGAGTCGTGATCAGCCTGAACATGCTTAACCGATGGAATATTCTCAAGTTGTTCTGTTTCTTCTGTCACAGTGGCACGTCTACGTTTCCGGCCAGTGGTACGTTTTGGTCTCCGACCATCGGCCGAATCTGGCGTTTGGGTAAGGTCGACGGTGATGGAGGTTTGGGGTCCTGAAGATCCTGAAGGTGGAGGGACGGTGATGAAAGGGTTGGGATCTTTTGATATCTCATCGTCGTTAAACTCGCACATGATGTTTTGATATGATACGGTATAGTCTTGATGGATGATGATGATGATGATGACGATGGATGAAGAGCAAAAGTTTGTAGAGTACAAGTTGGCCTGGTAGATGCCTTTCCAAAAGTACCTTGGTTAGCCAAGTATTACGAGAGAAAGCACTGCTGTGAGAGGAAGTTGCAAGTCCATAGAGTGCATACCAGGTAGGCTAGGGGAGGCAAGAAACTTTAGGACATTCATCCTATCTAAGATATGAAAATACTTAGGTAAGTTTATGATACCTTGCCAACCATTTAGATCAGTGGATTTTAGTATCCCAATCTAATGTTGCAAGTCATCTTGCTCCCCGGGGGCTGCATACCTACCTGAAGCGAGAGTGTCCGAAGTCTTTCCCCCCTAGTGACCAAGTAACTCACAACATGCTGCACTTGGGTGTTCCTACCTTGCGACCGACTGGGTATAGTACGCAGAAGAATGGCACACAGCTTACTTCCCCGGCAAGGCACCCAAGTCGGCCAGATGACCCCTGAGCCATCAACCAAGTCGCCGTTGATATATGATGCGCTACTCACAATACCAAGGTCAAGTTTGATAGGCCAGGCGCAACTAGATTTTGGAAACAAGCCCAGGCCCCAGGGTGACGATTGACAAGCTCTATGTTAACGCTTTAGCCGATCTGGGCGGCCATATCATTAAGATACATGGAGTCCACGGATGTATTTGCAGAAAGGCATCAGCCATGCCTCCTATATACAATCCTCAACTGACTTCATTATAAACACAAATATACAGGGGTATTAACTATCATCATATCCATCCTACTTCGAAGCCCTTGTATGCTCCTCATAAAACTCCAACGTCAGCGCCGCCAAAAACCCAGGAATACATCCCTTCTCCCTAACCCAGAACCCAATCTGATCATTAATCCTCCTCGCGAAATCACTCCTCGGTCCACCGCCAACCTTCATCGTGCCGCGCTCGCCATCAAACACGATGGAATTCTCATGCTCGTCTGTCTGCGAGGGGTAGAACGTGCTCTCGACGCGCATTTTGCCGTTGGGGATGAACGTCACGGTCCACCCGAGCGTGGAGAAGATGGCTTCTTTGAACTCTTGGGATTTGGAGCCCCAGACTTCTTTTAGGCGGCGCGTGCGCTTCTCGGCGGAGGCGGTTTCGGACTTGGCGGCGGTTATTTCGCGTTCCATTGCGGCGAGGACGGAGGTTGGGATCATAGGGACGGAGGAGTTGGCGTTCTTGGATTGGAGGGTTGCGAGGAGATCTTCGTTCTCCTTCTTTAGTGCTTCGAGGGTGGAGCGCTTGATAGCTTCAAAGTCTGATGTGGGATTGGACTTGAGTGATAGAACACGTGTTTGTGTTTGTTGCTTAGCAGCTTTGAGTTGTTCCTTGCTGGTAGACAAGTCTTTCTCCAGCAAAGCAATCTTGTTTTGCGACTTGGTCAATTGCTCCTCTAGCATACGCTTCTTTCGCGTGAGTTGGCCGAGTTGCTCTTGAGAACTGTCATCCTCCGCTCTTGAGCGCTTGCTTCCTGTCGCGGGTTGGGGTGTGCTTGGTGCTGAGGGCTCGATTGACGATAGCTCTGCGTGTAGGTTCTGGACTTCCATCTTATACTTGTCGACAAGATCCTCCAGCTCTTGCACGCGCTGTACGCGGGCCTGGTCAAATTGTTCTGGCTGAAGTGTCTCGTCCTCGGTATCGAAGGTCTTGAGCTGTGCGCGGAGGTATTCGACCTCCTTGACGGCCAAGGCACGTTGGCGCTCCAGTCGCATTCGGGCCTTATCGGCATTGCTAGCATTTGCCACAGTCTTCGCATTCTCGACCTCATTCTTCAGTTGAGCCTGCTCGTCGCGAAGCGATTGGATCGTGTTCTGAGCAGCAGTAATCTCAGCCTGGAGGGACCCGACCTTCTCAACATATGATGCATTCGTCAAGCGCTCTTCAACAAGGGCCCTTGCCACAGCCTCTGGCGAGTCAAACTCAGACTCGTCTGTCTCGGCAGCGTTTCTTAGATACGCCGACCAAGCCAAGCGTTCGTCTTCCAGTCGTTGTCGCTGGATACGCGCCTCGGCAAGCTCTGCTTCAATCAATTCGGCCGACTCAAGCTTTCGCTGTAATGTTCGCTTCTCTTCTTCGACAACTTCAACTGCCTTGCTCAACGCTCGTAGGTGCTTAAGTTCGGAGAGCTGATCACGATTCGTCGCCTCGAGGTTTCGGATATGCTGAACTTGTTCAGTAAGTTCCTGTCTGATGATCTCCATCGTCTCTGCATCGCCGCTTTGCGCTTTGAGTCGTAGCACATCTGCCTCGAGATTCGCGATCACTCCATCCTTCTCAGCCAATTGAGCTTGTGTTTGTTGTAGGACATTCTCCCGCTGTTCGCTCTCCTGCTCAAATTCTTGGATAGTCTTTTGCGCCGCGGCAATCTGCATCTCCATGTCTGTGGCTTTTCGGTCGGCAATTCGGGCGGCATCGTCCTTCGCTGTGGATAGGTCCTCCAACTGTTCCTGCAGCAAGCGGGCCTCATCCTCTGCTTCACGAGCCTTGCGCTCTAATTGCTTCTTATCGCCATCGATCGCGTCCTTGACTTCTTGTAATTCTCTTCGAAGAGTTTCTGTTTGCGCTACCGCTTTTTCGCGTTCAGCCTCAGCCGCTTGTCGGTGCTGCGCTTCATCTTGCTCCCGCCGTCGAGCTTGCTCCAACTTGCTGCTTTGTTCCGACGTCGCAATCTCCTTCTCTTGCTCGGCAGTCTGAATTCGATATTGCAGCGTCCCAATCTCGGCTTTCAATGACTCGATCTCTCGCCTGTACTTCTCGTACTCGTCCGCGTCCGGGGGCGCCATGTTCTCCTTATGACTTTCGCGCGAACCGGGGCGGACAGACTCGGCGACGTGGCTTTGCCTAGATTGAGGTCGAGGAATATTTGATTCGCCCGTGAACAGATTGTATGTAGGCTGTGTACTCGCGCGGAAAGAGGAAATCTGCAGCCAAGGTTCGCGGTCAGAAACTTGTGTTCGAGCTCGGGAATGTTTGTTTTGTTTTGTGTTGACTTACCCTGGACTGTCGTAGAGATGTCTGAGGTCTGTCTATAGTAGACGTGCTGGCTCGGAATCTGGCATTAACAGAGCTTCGCCGGCTCCCACGCCCATCTTTATCGTTGGGCGTATAGGAGCGCATTTTCCGAGTTTTGCGGGTTGAGTTGCTTGATTAAATGAAAGGTTGCGGTCTGGAGATGGTTTGTTTGCGATCACCACGGTAGCTTGTGTCATCACGTGACCCAGCTGGTCCTTGCGTTCAAAGAGTGGGCTTCAAGACGATATAAGAGAGATGCGGCATGAGAATATTATTATCTTAGAAGAGTTATATAAGCTTTGGAAGGGAGATGAATTAAATGTTTGTATAGTGTGATGAGTTGCTCTTATACTGAGAGCGTTTGGGCCTAGAGACTTGCCCAAGACTTTTTGAGCCAATGTGTAGGGTATGCTGGAAGAAGCTCTGCGTCAAGCTCCGCGAAGCTTCTTGAACTCTGGGGGCGTGTAACGGCAGGCTAGTTTAACGTTGAGAATTCTCAGGTAAGTCTCCGTCATGCAATTAATAGCTTGTTGACCAACTGTTATTGTTGCAACAATTAGGGTTGGTCAACAATTGTCCTATTGTCGTTGCGTCTGTTCTGCTTGTAAGTTGACTCGCATTTCGCCATAACAATAGCTCTTTGAGTTTTACACAAACCAATGGACCAATCCCAAGCCAAATTCAGGCCAAACACATCCTAAAACCCCTGACAAACTCTCCAATCACTCCCCCCATAATGACGCATCCTTGCAAACCATCCTCTCTCCAAGCTTGCCAAGTCGATATCATCCCAGTGACGTCTTCCGTACCTGATAAAGATGGACCCCTGCCCCCGTTTCTAGAGCCTCCCCCGATTGGCCATCCCACATTCCTCATGACCCACTCCCTTTCTTTTCCCTTGTGTCAAGCTTCAGACCCGACGATCACCGAAGTCGAGTTTGCGATCCATCCGCTTACAAAACCGAGCTCCACTGACGTCGATTCTTGAATGACGACGGTTTTATTCGTTCCTTTTTGCTTGCGCTTGTTTGTAGCTCTTCTTGTTCTTGGGTGAATGCAACCGAAGCTTCCGCGGCAGCTAACGACCTTGGCACCGAGAGCTTCAGCTGTAACATCATTTCTTACAACCTCTCAAGCCTTCAACCTTGAACTCAACCTCTCACATCACCTGCCGAGAACTCACATCTTCAACGATGGCCTCAATTGGCCTCCGGGTAAGCTCTATATCCCCCTACCTCTCCGCCGTCCTCTAATATCTTCAGTCCTCCGTGACCACCCGTGCCATATACCTCCGATCCTCCCACCTACGACAAATCCCTCCAACACAATACACACGATGCTACTCCAACTCAACGAAACCCCCCACCTCAAGCTCAAGCTCAAGCTCAAGCTCAAGCTCCGACGAATCCATCGCAAGTAGCGCGTCCTCAACACCAAGCAGTAAACTCAATGTCTTCAGCAGCGAATGGGAAGACCTCGACACACCCATCAAGTCCTTCGCTGACCTGCCACATCGACTCTTCGGCGCGAACCAACACATGATCATCAACTATGAGCTCAAGGAAGCTCTGCGCCTTATGCTGCGGCAGTTTAATGCGCCGATAATGTACTGCTTTGCCTACGGTTCTGGTGTCTTTCCGCAGAGCCCCTCGCAGGCTAGTATTTCGGAATCGGACTTTCGCGCTGTGCATCCGAATCCACCGGAGGCGCTTATAAAGTCGCAGAAGGGATCGCCGAAAGTGCTGGACTTTATCTTTGGTGTATCGCATGTTGAGCATTGGCATTCGATCAATATGAAGCAACATAGGAATCATTATTCGGGACTGGCTTCGCTAGGCTCGGGTGTTGTATCGCGTGTGCAGAACTGGGGTGCTGGCGTTTACTTCAATCCATACGTCGAGGTCAACGGTATGCTCATCAAGTACGGCGTCACAAGTATCGATAACCTCGTTCGCGACCTTTCTTCATGGGATAGTCTATACCTCGCTGGTCGTCTTCAAAAGCCCGTCAAGATTCTCCGCGACCATCCTCGTGTCCGACTCGCCAACCAACATAACCTCATCGCCGCTGTTCGAACAGCTCTTCTTCTCCTCCCACCACAGTTCACAGAAGCTGAACTCTACAGCACCATCGCAGGTCTGAGCTATCTAGGCGATCCACGAATGGCTCTCCCAACAGAGAACAAGAGCAAAGTCACAAACATTGTCGACAACAACATCATTCACTTCCGTCGTCTCTACGCCCCCCTTGTCAAGACCCTTCCAAATGTCGACTTCACAGGCGCTTGCCGCATCGACGACACAGACTGGATCATGAACCCCGAAGCGGGCAACAAACTCCAACAAGACATGGACCCCGTTCGCCGCGGTAACATGGTCAGACGACTCCCCCAGACCTTCCGATCACGTCTATACTTCCAGTACCAAAGACGTTTCGGTATTCCCCGCGGAGAGTTCAACGAGCTCATGAAGGCTTCAACGGATGAAGAAGGCGGTGCCGTTAAAAAGATGCAAGGAGGCGAATTTGAGCGCCGCATCGCCACAGACGACGCCCAGAAACTTAACGAAACGATGCGTATCGTCATTAAGCAAACGGTCAATTGGCCAAGTACCGTACAAAGTATCAAGGGCTTATTGATGGGCGGATTCTCGAGAACGTGGCGTTATCTGGGGGAGAAGTATTCAAAGTATAAGAAGGATCAAGATAGTAAAAAGAGCAAAAAGGCGTGATCATTTCTGTATATTAAAAGCATGTCACCTTTTATGTTCCACGGTTTTGGAGTATAAGGACAAAAAGGAATTAGTATAGAGGCAGCCAAGTAGCAAAAAGACTCTGGACATATTGTCCTTTTTTATGATTCATCATGGTTCTGTCTCTTTCAGCTCCATACATATAAGCCTACTTTCTGTTCCTCCCTAGGTGTGGTTTTTAACATACAAATACGCATACAAAGAGAAAATTATACTAAAGAAAAAGATGAAGATGGGTAACAAAATGTAGAAGAGTGAAAAGTTCACCCTAGGAACTAGCCCTATACGCTCGCTATTCAATGCGCCGCCAAGATATGGCAGATATCTTGTCTTTTCTATCCATGCACGTGAAAATTATTCAACACTACCCACTACCGTCCTTCATATTTACCGCTGACGAGCTTTCTCGAGATAGGTACGTCAACCCACTTGTGTTCTGTGCTAGCGGTGTCGTCTGCGAAGGGATCGTCCTCGGAGACATCTTTGCCTTTACCCTTGCCCTCGTCGAGTCTGGAGATGGAGATACCGCTGCCGATGACTTGATCGCCTGTGGCCGTGAGTTCCCAGCGTGCTTCGATGTGGCCAGGTTTAGGCTCTGCACCTTCTGCGCCGATGATGCGGCAGACGATCTTGTGAGGTTCGGTGGTGAGGGTGAGATCGCCGATGCGCCAGTACACAAGGTGTTTGTCCTTGAGGTGTGTTCCTACGGGCTTTGTTTGGGCACCGCTGGATTTGCCTTCGTAGGTCGCGACGATGACAACGTTGTGTAGTGTTACTGGGGCGGTGAGCTTTGAGGATGGGTTGAGCTGGTACTGAAGCAAGAGGCCGAGTTTGTCTCCTTGGGGCTTCCATGCGGGTTTGAGGGAGAGAGGAGCATGCTCGCCCAGCGTAGGGGTTTCGGAGTCCTCGGAAAATACTCGGTATGAGAATGCAGTTGCGCTCTTGGTGAGGTGAGATACGTCGAGGTTGAACTGATCGTTATGGTCAGGAGATGAGTTCTGCACAAAAATGCGGTTCGGTCCGATGCGCTCCAGGGCCGAAAAGTTGTTAATGCGGATAGTCTCGTAGCCTGATATGTGTTAGTTGGTGCAATTACCGTGATATTGGGGGTTGCTTACTCTTCGCATCACCAGAGTCACTGGGGTTGTTGACGAATGCAACCTCGCCAGTAATAGTTGTAGACTTGACAACACCATCTTCAAATATAGCAGAAACACTTTCAATGATGGACGTGTTCAGTCCTGGAGCAGTCATATGCGCATGCTGAGGGTGGTTCAGGCCACCCAATGAGTTGCCTGACCGCACAGACTGCGTATCTGAAGTACCAGCAATGCTAGCCTCAGATGCCAAGGCTGCAACTGCACTGCCCTTGGAAAGGGATTGTGCGAAAGATGGAGATGTTGGCCTAACGCTCAGGGACGAATCTGTACCGCTCTCAGGGAGGTTGGGCGGCGGCACATACATAGTATGGCGCACGTCACGACGTCCTCTCACCGTACCACTACGACGAGTGGCCGGCCCAAGCTTGAGACTGTTGGCGACGCTAGAAAGAGCAGCCATTTTGGCTTCTGGATCTTCATCCTCCACAGGTGTCTGTTGAATGTTGACCTTGAGAAGCTGGTCAGGGTCTTCGCCAGATTCCTTAGCTTCACGCTGAGCCTCAGAGATAGGGTCGTTCATTGGTGGTGGAACGGTAAATCCTTCAGCATCCTTGGTTGCGAGCTGTTGCGGCGCGGGTGTTTGGTTCTCCTGCTTGTGCGATGGCGGAGGACCAGGAGGAGGCTGGACATCTGACAGATCGGGTTCATGGTTCCCGTTGACTGTACCCCCAGCCGTTTGTGGGATCGGGCTGTCGAGCAGATTTTCGTTGTGCGACACTCCGTTCGTGTTCTCATGCGAGGCATCGGGCCTGGGTGAGTCAGTCTCGCTATTGGGTAGCTTGGGCACATCGGGAGTTTCTGCTAGAGAGGACAATCGGTGGTGCTCTGCGAGGTTGTTGGAGGAGCCTCGAGGGGAGACACCGCGGTCATTTTGGCTGTGACTGGTTCCCAATCGTCCGAAGCTGGGGCCTAGCTTTCCGGGAGAGAGTTGGCCGAAACCGGCGTGCATGCTCTGTCTCCTGCGTCCACCGAACATGGTACCGAGGCGGCGCAATTTACCACCTTGAAGCTGTTAGCAAATAGTCATTGAATGTTCCCAATGTACTTACCTGGCTTCTCTTGGGGAACCGAGTTGTTTTCGCTGATATCATCATCGCCTGCGTGGGAAGAGGCGGGAGCTGGAACAGGCGCAGGAGACGATGTGTGAGCGCTTGGAGCAGGCAAATTGGTGCTATCAGCAGTGCTTGGAGGAACTGGTGTCGAAGGAGTTGTGCCTGCGAAAGACGACTGCCGTGTTGATGTCCTTGTAGGAAGCTTCGCCTTGCCAGCCGTAGCCCTGTGAACGAATGACTGAATCTCCTTTTCCGTGTCGATTTCGAGCATCAGAGCAAGAGTCTCCATAGCATTCTCCTGCACACGTCCAGCTGAATCGGATTCGTGGGTCTGGTACTGTGTGAGAAGATCACGCAGGTTGTTCACTCGTGACTCGTCGAGGGCCTGAAGAGATTCGAAGATAAAGGGTGCCTGCGATTCCCACTGTCCTGTAGCAGATTCGAGCTTGGAAGAAGCTGCATCGACCTTTGAAGTGTTTGCACGGCCTCCTTTCTTGGTGAGCTTATCGACCTGATTCTGGGACTCTTCGAGGTCCTTAGCCATAGTCGTTAGGTTGCTGGACATAGTGTTCATGTTCTGGACATCTTTGCGGTTGGCAAAATTGCGCAGCGGATGCTCGATATCTCTCTCGATGCGATCGGCAAGCTGATGATGCGAGTGGGCGATGTTTTCCGTCGAGTCGATGATCCTATTCCACGGCGCTTGGAACACACTGCAGTTCTGTGAGTGATTGCGATACAAAAGCCTCAGGAGGGATGTTTACCCTAGCTCAGACTGAGAATTGGGAACCTTGAAGGTAGCAAGCTTCTTGAGGCCCTGCACGTACTGATCCTCCACGCGACGGCGCTCCTGCGTAGAATTGATTAGCGGGATGTCGACGAGGCTCGCAGCATGATGCCATGTCGTTGCGTAGCCATTGGCGGTTTGCGGATTGTCGTACCTGGAGCCAGTCGGCAATTTCGGTGTTGACGCGGGACATGCGCTTCATTCGTTCGGTAAGAGTCTGCACCGCCTGGCTGGGCTGAAGAGTTGCCTATTCATAGCGCAAAAGAGTCAGCCAAAGTTCAGCCTGGTATTGTATTGACTTTTGCCTCCATTGTCGCCCGTGGCGATAGAATTGGAAGTCGAGGGGATTAAGCTCACCAGCATGGCGGGATACTCGGCCCTGGCCATATCCTCCATGATGGGCAGCGCAAAGGATTACTGTAATTATGTATAGATGCGGATGAGGGAGTGGTGAATTAATTATAGGATTAATCGCTCGAGGACGTGATGCGCATGGCGGTCTTGGTTGAGCGAGAGGGGTCGGTCGAGATTCGGAGGTAGACAAGCTGAGTTCGTATGCGATGATGAGCTACGTAACAAAGGAGTATCCGTAGTAGATCAGATGATTGTGTTATTATCGGAAGAGTCGGACTCTGAGGAGTAAGTGAGTATTATTGCCGCAGAATGCGTAGATCCAATGCAATGCAATGCAACCGAGGATGGACGGGACGCGAGGTTGGAAAGATGACAGAAGAGTAACTTAATGCCTTGGCTGGGACGACAACGGCTAAAAGGCCTGACCTAGAGAGAGAGGCTGGCACTGAAAGTGAGCGAAACAAGACAGGGCTGGCAGAGTCAGGTTTGGGCTTGGGCTGGGGTAGCTTAGCTTGGAGACGGTGGAGCTAAGTTAATGGGCAAAACGTTTGGTGGTTGGTTAATTTTCTCTAGAGCCCTTCGAGAAGTTCCCTAACAAATTAAGTTAGAGTCACGAGGCCACGACATGACCTCATAGCATAAAGTCGTCTCGGTACTCACATAATATCAACCCAGATGAAGCTTTATATTCAAGTATCTTATACTCCGTACACTGAAGCAATATCTAGATCTGTTCTGGCTTGACAGGCATTGCATAACTATTATACCCCCTGCTCCTCGTCATCTTGGCCTTGTTTCTGCTTTATGAAATAGCGGGCCTGTTCTCCATCTGTTTTTCCACCAGAAACCAGATGCTCAAACCTGAGACATCCCAGTAACAAAGGCTGATCTTTGCTGTTCTTACCATCAGGCGGGGAAATTTATCTGTTGTGCTATAATCTTTTGACAGCAATTGACTTTCTAGATCTTATTTGACCTGTCATCTACAGTATCTAAACAACCCTGCAAACAATGGAACTACCGGAATGGAAAGCTGCGTTGACTATGTCTCAGCGCTATGAGACGATTCAAAAAATGTAAGTAGCCTAATGTGTAACGTACAAATACTAACTCACATACGTAGACAAGCCTCCCTTGCTACAACCAGCATGAGTGAGGCCATCGCCATAGAACAGGCCGCCTACCAAATCGCTTCTACTCAGGTGCGCCGAATTTCAGCGGTCCAGAACTCGCGGATCCGCTGACATGGCCTAGGACGAGTACAATCTCGCCTGTCAGCCAACCTCGACACCAACACCTCCGCCCCCTCAGGAGGAAGAGGAGGGTGACTCTGGGATACGCATTGGGCCGTATGGGAATTGCCGGCCTGTATCCGATGGCGTGACTTCAGAGGTCTTTCGTTCTGGTGATAAGGCGCTTAAAGTCATTGTGACTTATCAGGATATTGAGCCGCATAATCCGCAGAGGGAGGCCAAGATTCTAAAGGGGTTGAGAGAACCGTGTATTCCTCTCCTCGAAACGTTTCGAGATCAGGAGCAGAGATTTGTTCTGGTCTTTCCGTTCATGCCGTATACTTTGGCAGACCTTCTCGCCAATGGTCCTTTACCGCTTAATGCTGTCCGGTCTATCTTCCGAGATGTTTTGCACGCTTTGAAGGATATACACGCACAAGGCATCATCCATCGTGACATCAAACCGTCCGCAATCCTCCTCTCATCTCCAACTGGTCCAGCATATCTCTCCGACTTTGGCACAGCATGGCATCCCGAGCTATCAACCCAGTCAGAACCAGCAGACGATAAAATCCTCGATATTGGAACAGGCCCTTACCGCGCAATAGAAGTACTCTTCGGACATAAATCCTACGGAACAGAGGTTGATATGTGGGGAATAGGCGTCATGCTTTCAGAAGCACTCCGCGATCCTCCAACCCCTATATTCGAGTCTCGAGCGGTCCATGAAGATGGCAATCAGCTCGGTCTTATCCTCAGCGTCTTCAAGACTATTGGTACGCCCACGCCTGAGACATGGCCCGAGGCAAAACAATTCAAGGTCGCACCTTTCGAGCTCTGGACTGTCTTCCCCGCTCGTCCTTGGGAAGACCTTCTTCCCAATGCAGACCCCGACTTCATCGACCTCGTGTCATTGCTCCTTCGCTACGATAGTCAGCGACTTACTGCTGATCAGGTCAGTTCTTATTCACCTTATTTGCCCTAGTTGCATCACTAATCAAGGTCCCAGGCTCTTGCTCACAAAGCCTTGGCCGTGAACCCCTGAGGTCAGTTGGCAGAGCATCATATCGCTGAAGCACTGGCATTGCATACCAATAATGAACAACTCACCGTCAAATTCATTGCCAATGTTATACTCTTTCCCTCGTTTAATCTATATAACCCGACCGAAACTCCTGTCTCGTCGATCAATCTCATCAATTCACCACACGCTACAAACAAGAATCCAACACATCCCAAAACGCTTACACAAATAGACCAACACTTATAACACACAGTAAATAAATACACGCTCCAATTACGCTTCAAAAATACTCCAAACAGACACAATGGGCGCCCCCGAAGGCACGTACTCCATGTCCTTCTCTCCAACATCCCTAACCCCAAGCAGATAACAACAAGTTCATCCCCTCCGAGGTCGACAAGTTCAAGAACCCTCCTAGGCGCGACAATACTGGCAATGACAATGCTGGAAGCTCCGAAAAGAACGGAGACTCTGACAAGAAGGACGACAAGCAGAGCGGATTTGTGGAGAATAAGGAGGAGGGTGGTGCGAGGCTTGTTGAAGAGAGCGAGGACAACGAGGAGGGTGGTGCCAAGCTGTAGACGCGCCATTGACCCAATCTCTCTACCGGAACATGGTATTAGATGCTAATGAAAAACTTTTTTATTCTATCTTCTATACTATACTACCCAGTGGTGCTCCTTCTAACCCTGCCGTCTCTTCGTATCCGAGCCCAGATAGTCAATTGGGTTTCGACACAGTGGGCAAGTATTCTGGTTACTGCTCTGGAACCACTTGTACAAACACGTCCTATGGAATAAGTTCTTGCAAGTGGTGCATCGCTTATCAGGCATTCGCTTGTCAGTCGAGATAATGCTGTAGCAAATAGCACACTCGCTCTGGCCCTTGAGCGCACCGAGGATGTTTCGCTTGAAGACTTGTAGACCATCGATGATGTTGCCGTTGGAGAAGGTGATGACACCCTGTGTCGTCATGATCCAACTCTGCCACTTCTTCTCATTGACAGCGACACGGTTGAGGCTCTGGACAGAGACGTTTTCGATGGGATAATTTTGAGGGATCTTGATGGCAATTGCCGCTTGATCCTCATCAACTTCATAGCCAGCTATGATTTCTCTAGAGGATCTAGCAACACGTACAACAAGTTCTTTCTCGTCCATAGCAGGAGGCTCCTGGCTATCAGCCCACTTTTGGACTTCATCTAGGACATCTGTGACGATGATGGGTGAGAAGTACTTGGTTGTCCACGACTCAACAGCGATGCGCGTCTGCTTCGAGCGACAGTCAATGTACCAAGCACGGAACAAGCCAGGGGTGTACTTGTGAAGAAGATAGAAGAGATGAACCAATAGCCACTGCATGTTCTTCTCCTCGGGCTCCGACTCTGCCAACTTCACATCGTAGTCTTGGATGTGCTCTGAAGTGAGGTTAACCTTTTCTAGCTTCAATGGATGAGCAGCTGAGTGACCTAGCACGTCAAACATGAAGTCTAGCAGTGGCCCTACACAGTTATCTTGCTTAAGGTTGTCGGTAAAGTCGTTTCGGATCTTGAATGATGATGTCGAGTAGGCATCAAAGACGAGCTTCCAGGATAGGAGATATGAGCGGATAGGAGAGGGAAACTCGGCGAGCATCTCGTCTGAGTACTTCTCAAGCGTGGGGGCGTCAAGAAGAAGTGAGAGGAGTTCGTCAGGGAGTCGGGCATCTGTGACTATCAGTTCTTGGTCTTCATGGGGTAGATCGTTACACATACCTGTCTTTTCCAGCAAAGCATCAATGGACTTCTGCTGTTGCTGTTCAGGAAGAGCCTGGTGAAGCAGGTTAAACGCAGCTGTCTGGATGTCCCGCGATTCCGACGCCACCAAGCCAAAGATATCAGACAGATCAGGCACATGTCGCAGAGAAATCTTCTGGACCTCTCGGCAAAGCATGGCATCCACAATCTCAAGTGGCTGGGAGCGAGTATCCCGAGGAAGTCGCAACAGTTCAATCAACGCCCTAGGCTTGGCACTGGCGTACTCCTTAAGGGCATCTTCAAGATCATCGTTAGGCTCTTGCAAAGACTCAATGGTCTTGAATAACCTGAGTGAAGAGTGAATGAAGGGAAGAGCCTCGTTCAACTCGAACTCGTGGGCGCGGTTCCACAGCGATATGCAAAACTCGATGGTCTTTTCCCAGTAAGATCCGTAAACGTCCTTCATACAAGGTAGCAGTTTGTTCAATGCTCGACAAATCTCCGCACAAAGGGCTGGGCTCAGGCTCTCAGGTTCGTCCAGCCAAGAGGTGATTTGACGGACGGCAAAAACGATTCGGTTGTTAGCCACGGGCATTTCACCCGCGTCGTAAATCTGAGCACATTGCGACAGAAGAACAAGAGTCATCAACGTCTTGTCACTATCTGCCTTGGCTCCTGCGATCTCACTCACAACCTTGTTGCAGAAGTTGCTAGCAATCTTGGAGGGCTGCAGAGTCTCACCAAACCCAGCAATGATAGCCGAGGCCGGCAGGACGGTGGTAGGGCCAATCTTGAGAACATCAGGCTTCAGAAGAGCGTCTTCGAAACTGGATGGTGCTCCATGTGCCTCAGCCAGGAATTGGACAAGCTCACTGAGCGCACGTGCACTGTATAGCCCTCTGGGCGTCAGCTCTTGCGAGTGTTGGGTCAACAGATCAATGAGGTCTTGGATGATCGGCTTCTCTTCCGAGTCGCTCCAGGCACTAGCATCAGCAGCCAACTGATTTAAGATCCCACGTGTCTTGGAAACGAACTCCTCGGCCTGTGCGCTCGCTTCAGCATGCTTCAGGGTTTGCCACAATCGGTTCTCCTCCATGCAGGTGATTTGATCGGAGATGAGCTGCACAGTCAGACATTGAAGATACAACAGCTCAAGCTGGAAAGGCTTGGGAAGTTGAGACAGTGGAAGCTTCTCCGAAAGCTGAGACACGTAGAGGGCCATTCTTGTAGGAATGGCACGTCCCTTTCTGTCCCGATAAATTCTTAGATTGGTAGATCGAGGAGCTGCCTTTACCAATGCAGCAGCACCACCGATACTGTTGGTAATTGACAGAGCCGGATTGACGGACAATTCCAAGAAGGGCGCAAGCTCCTTCATCCACACGTTGGTGCTAGGGAAGAGCTCTTCAGATGGAATGTCACTCGAAGCCGCGTTGTATGCTTGCGACACCAACGTGTTGATATCTAGAGACTGCGTTCCCGCTCGCTCGAGGTTGGCTTGAACGACAGCTATAACAGGTAGTTTTCCATCAGTGTGAGTATCTAGAAGAGTGCGGATGGCAGTCGCCTTTGAAGAAATAGTGGAATCCTCAAGCTCAGATAGACCGAGAAGCAGAGCTACCAATGTTGTGTGAACGCGTTCATCGCGGGACAACAGCTCTGGTCGACCCTTGGCAGCAATCTCCAAGGCTTGGAGGGTTGATTCCGTCTTCCCAGGATCCTTCTCAAGGATTTCGACAAGAGCTTGAACAAGCTCTCGGTAATTGCTGTCGGTAAGAGTCTGATATGTGACAGCAGCTTCCAACAATTCCCAATCATTGCTACCACCGACCGCTAAAAGAGCAGCCTGGCCAATAATGTGCTTTTGCAAGTCCATATTGCCTTTTGCGAGAACAGCTCCTCTGTCGTTGGAGATCAAGGAGGCAAGGGCAACATCACGAGTAGCCTCTGATGGTAGATCGAGGACAGCCTCAACCCAAGAGTTCCAGATAGGTGCGAATTGAGTCGACACAGAGCCGAAAAGGTGAAGCGAAGAGAGAAGGTACCTGGAAGAGGGTGAAGTAACAGCTTTCGCAGCATCATCACGAGCCAAAGTAGTGAAAAACGTCGAGAGCTTTGCAGCTCCATCGCCGTCGAATAAGCGAGGTGCCATACTCAATGCATATTCGATGATTCGGGCTGCGCCAAATGGCTTCAAGTTCCGGCTCTCCAGCAGTGCGATACTCTGAGAAATGGCCTTGAGAGAGGGCTGAGCTGTATGGTCTTGCACGTCTTCTTCGAGGTCAGCTATCTTCTCCTCAATCTGGCCCACCAGGCCGAACCACCGTCGACCTTCCTCTGAGATCTTTTCTTGAGATTGTTGATACTCTCGCGAAACCTCGGGCAGCGATCCGGAGATCTTTGCGCAGAAGACACTGGCGAGGCGGTCCCATTCCTCCTTGGATGCAGACACCACTGACGGTGACGCTTGGACAGTGGCGATGTAAGCTTCGACCAGGACGGAAATCGCGTTTGGACCAAGTGGTATAGGTACCGTCTTTTCTGATACCGAGAACAAGAACTGCTCGATAAGAGGGAAGAGATGTTCTTGCACAAATGGTAGTTGATCGTCGGCGGGTAGGTTTTTCAGCAGTCGTTTGGCTGTGTCGATGAAGCACTTCCATGCATAGGAAGTGTTCGTTCGAGGTTCATCGCGATGTGTGATACCAGACTTGAGAGAAGTCAAAAATTGGGAAGCGACCTCGGGTGTGATCAAATCCGATGGCAGAACCATCAGTAGTTGATCTAAGTACTCCCAGAACTTGGGTGGGCTCCCTTGAGACCCCTTGGCGACGAATGCCTGCAGCCTGCCAAGGGGAGACTTTGGACCGCTCGATGTCTTCGCCGATGTCCAAACATCGGGATATGTTTGTGTCATTTTTGTCAACGCTCGCACATATTCGAGCGCCGAGCCAGCTTGGTTGGTCTTTAGACCTCCTGTAATGAAGGCTTGCTTGACCTTCGTATCATCGGCATACGGCAACTTCCGGTCGATGGAAGCGAACAGCAGCTGACATACTGTCTTCCTGACCGACGAGTCATTGAAAGTAATGGTCTTCCAAACGTTTTCCTCCGCAAAATAGTCATCGTACCGAGATTGCAACTTCTCCAGGTTACTTGGCTCGACCTTTTGTAGTAAACTCAAGACAAGTGACAAGCTAGCAGTAACAACTCGGTAATACTTTGCCTCGGCATCCTCCGCCGTCGTTGATCGTTCATCGCTCAGCGTATCTTGTGTTTCTTGAATAGCATCAATGGCATAGTCAAGGATCTGGCCCTGGCACTTGGTCCAAAACGCAAGGACCTTTTCAGGGGTGTTAAGAAACGAGGTTAGACCGTCGCTAGCAGCCCTGGCAACAACGCGGTCGCGGTCATACAGGCCAGCAAGCCATGCGCCGACGATCTTTGGCAGATGACGTTCAAAACGCTTGCGGGCTGATTTCATGAGCTCAAACTGAAGGTTATGCGTCAGTTCACGCACGCGACGTGAGTTGTCTATAGATGTGCGAGGATATATTTGGACCTATTCATATTGGTAAGTGGTAATATTCAAGAACTGTCAAATGATAACTCACCCAAACGTCGAGGATGCCCTCTTCAACCCCGCCATCCTTGTCAAATGGATGAGCCTGTACATAAGCTAGTAGCTCCTCGAGCGCTTTAGCCTTGGTGGTGCTATCCTTCTTCAGAATGTTCTTGAGCGACACAACAACATTCGGATCCGAGACAGCAGCAAATGAAGGAGGCTCGGCGAGGTACGACAAGGAAGTCCCGGAGGCGGCGGTGCCAAAGCCTCCGAAGCCCGAGAAACCGGAGCGGGGTCCTTCAAAACCACGGCCGGTCGGCTTCCCTTGAGACCGCTTCATGACTGTGATGGTTTGGTGATGACCAGGTGAGAATATCGACGTGAAGCTGAATCAAAAGGTGATAGGTGCCGCTCGGCTGATGATCGGTTGTACTCTAAATCGGTCGAGGCTTCCAAGTCTGATGATGATATCAAATTTGGTGGTGAGGCAATGATGTCACGTAGCACGGACCGTGGCTAAACTTAGGGCCTTTAATCTAAGTGACAAAAAGACTGAGGCAAACTCAGTGTAGCTTGGCGTGTCTTTAGACTAGACCTTTTTGGCACCTTCGGGCGTGGTCGATTTCATGAAGGTGAGCGGGTCGGGCTATCCACTGTATGAGCCTCACTCACGACAGAGGAAGACGATGGATAATAGCAAAGTTAATGAGTTAAGAGATGATATGGTATCTTAGAAAGAGAAGTTAGAGGTTTTTAACATCTGTAATTAAAATTGTTGCTTTCAAGTTTCTTCATTCGTCAGTAGACTCTCACACCGAGCCCTGGCCGTCTTGACTCACGCCGATCTTCTCAGCCTGGTCAGTGACAAATGGGTATTGCAAGTGAGTTTCCAACGCGAAATATCTGTGAAAGGCTTGCACATAATTCCTTTATGAACTCTAGCTGCCACTTACTCTACGGGGAATATAGAATAACTTTCATCTCAACTTCGATTAAAGATTATACGTAGGAAAAGCTTGAGATTGCAAGTGCTCTACCAATAGAAAGTAGTTCCGATTTTTCTTCACGATGTCCAGCTAACCTAGACCTGAGACCAACCATAGAAATACTTATCATTTTGTCTCAAGTCACTTCAAGAGTCTGCTTTTACCTTTTCTTAGGTGAAGCGATCATACGTAAGGTAAGAATAATTTTAAGATTATCTTATGGCATTAGATCTTTCATGGTAGTTCCTTCATTAAGCGCCCGCTGTAGGAACCATTGAGAGCCATCGGTTTACTAACAATGAACGGAGTGCTGCGGCTCACACAGTGTGCCAATCAGCTTACGGAACCCCTGTAATCACTTCTCAAACCGTCGACTTACAGCATGAAATACACTATCGATTCACAGAGGCACAGATGTGACTTATCAGCTCGTGATACCAATCACTTTAAAGATAAGCAGAGCATTAGCACAGGCTCAAGTTTTGTAACTGTCAATGGCAGAACTCTACCAGAGCATGAACAACTTGACGTTGCATGTCTTGTGTCTCGCAAAAAGAAAGCAAAGAATGCTGGTGGCCTTGGTTTGCTGATTGATGACCTGTATTTCAGGTTGTAATAGATCGCCACTGCATGCAAGCATGTGAGAGCAATCCATCCCTTGGTTTCAGACAACAAAAGCCCCTGTCGTCTTACGATTGGTTGCGGCACGCCAGGTAGGATTGAGTCGTTTAATCGCCGCGATATGCGCCATTAAATCAACCACTAAACAAACAGAACCCATAGCCTCAGCAGTCTGCTAAATGTTAAATTCAGCCGAGACCGTCGAGGCCGGCGTCACGATAGCAACAAGACTTTTGAGTTGAGTCGAGAGAGCCGCATTTGTTGATATCCTTCGTTATTTTCCGGTTCAATAATGTCGCATCGAATCCTGGTCTGCTTGCGTTTGTCCTCAAATCGAATGTCTTAGGGGTTCAGAGCCACCAAGACCCTAGCAAAGACCAGATAAGCCCACCTCGACCATCCCTGCCACCTCGCGTGAGCCGCACCATTAACAACTTTGAGCGGCCGCTTGATGATGGACGGAATGTCTGTTTATGGAGGTCACGATAGTTGCATGTTGGTCTGGAATCAAGTAAGCCACTCTGTCCTTACGCCATATTGTTTCACAAGATCTTTCGGTCAAGAGAAAGCGGCTGTGTAAGCAGATATGCCCATCATTAATTCCCCAGGCAGAGGCTCTGGGCCCTGCGAGCTTGACGTCAACGGCTGGTTCACGGACAGGCGGGGCGGGAACAGCGTCCACTTGCCGCTTCGGGGTGATGGTGTCTTCCCCGCAAATGGACGACGAGCAGTGGGTCTGGCTTCTGTAGTCACGGTTCGTTACAGCGGCTGTATGGCCTGAATACTGTACTTTACTGCCTAAGGTGTCTAAGATAGAGCAATGCCTTAAACCGTCAGCAAGTTGAGACACGCTTGCGGCGCTTGGTAAGCTCTACCTTCAACCGGGTTGTGGGCTGAAGTCTCTGAGTGAATCTGGATACAATGCACGGAGTAAGAAGACACAAGAGGCCTTCAACACGAGTCACAACTGTCAGTCGTGCTACAGTTTCACAGCGTCACCAAACAAGCCCCTCCTCTAGCTCTAGTTCTTTCACAATCATCAATCCAGTTGTATCTCGCCTTACACTGGCTGTTTCTCTTCATGTCCCCTCTTTTTCTTAGGCCATGTCCTCTCCACTCCCCCAACTTTACAGGGTCTCCACTTCATTTAGTGCCTTCCCCCGGGCGGCCTTTATTGAACTGCAGGCCGTCCCTGACCAGACAAGGCCCCATCGCGTGTCGTCGTTCGTCGTTTCCGTTCCGTCCATCCAGTGTGTTTTAAGGTCTTGGGTTCCCCTCATGTAGCTCGTCATCTTTTCTCTTCATTCTCCAGTTTCACATAATTCACATTCAGTTTACAGGATTTTACGCTCGCGTTCAATACATTCTCACCGTGTTAGTCACGGCTGTCTCACTTCCAGAACCGACGGCTTCGGTTTCCAGCCTTATATCACGTACCGTGCCTTTTGAACTGTTCCAATAGCAGCCCCGGGATTGTCACCTGGGTGCTCGCCCTCAATCATCCTTACTTGTATCCGTAAGTTTATAGCATCTGCAACATGTCTGGCATTCGCAACCAGCACGTGTTCCAAGATTGACTCACTTACACAGTACTGACGTTAACCAGCTCTTTTAGGTCATCCATAGCTCTACTACACCATGCTAGCGGCAACACGCATCTGGACAAGTGAACGACTTGTTCAGTCTCGCACTGGCACAGCGAATGTTCTACGTTCTACCGTTTCGTTACAATCGAAATGCGAGCAATGCAGACACTATTCCCCCGCCGTGTCATCTTCGACCTCTTCTGAATTCCGAAATGGACGTCGACGTGGTTCAGTCAGGTTCCAGCAACCTACATCGTTGAGTCGCAGCATTTCTTGGGACACCAAGTCCAAAGCTTCTGCCAAGAAGGCTGCAAAAGGCTTCAATCGATCTGTCGATTCTTCAAAGTTTACTACCATTGATCAAGTAGCGGCCTGGGCGGGTGACTTGTTTGGTATGCGACCAGGAGCGAATATCGAAGATGTGGAGCGAAGTGCTATTGAGCACTTATTTCGAGGCGATAGCAAGGCCAACATTCGCAAGGCTACTTTGACCAATGCTCACCACTTCAGCCGCGCAAGTGCAAATGCGGCAAGCTCGAAAGATACTCTCTTCTCTGCTGTTCACGGACAAGATGCTACTTTCATTGATCCTATAACAAACCGTCGGGTGTCAAAGTCTACAACGGCCGGAACAGAAGCTCGATACGATGCCCAGCGAGACTACAAGCCGACTGACTTCGTTGATGTGTCTGTAGAGGCCGACTCGGCTCCCAAGTATAACGACTTGGACAAGTACAAGCCTACCATCGACACTGAGACTAGGCAGCCAGATCAACCCAAGTACGACGATCTTGACAAGTATGAACCAGTAATAGATGAGAGATCTCAAGAGAAGTCTACCGAATACGATGATTTGGACAAATATGGCCCTGTCAAGTACAATGAGCCTGATGGAAAGCGACCTACTACGGCCGAAGAGGATTCTAAGCAGTACAAAGATCTTGACAAGTACTCCTCTGCGAACCTGGATGACCCTCTAGCCAAACGTCAATTGACCGCTGAAGAGAAATCCAAGGTCTATGATGATTTGGATCAGTACAAGCCCGTTTACCACAACGAGCCTGATGGCAAAAGACCACAGACTGCTGAGGAACTGTCCAAGAACTACGACGATCTGCATATGTACAACAAGGGTGTGTATTGGAATGAGCCCGATGGCCTGCGCGAGCCCACGCCAGAGGAGCTTTCCAAGAACTACAAAGACCTTCATATGTATGGGCCAGTTGCATGGAATGAGCCCGACGGTCTGCGTCGTCTGACACCCGAGGAGAAATCCAAGCAGTACAAGGATCTGGATCAATACGCAGATCCTTTTGAAGCCAGTCAGTCGGTTTTGAAGGCCCATGAGAAGGCGCAGATGGATCGTACTATGAGAGGCAAGCCCTTAGCCCCGAAGGTCGATGCTCCCGTCGAGGACTTTGCAAGCAAGTATGATGACCTTCACAAGTATGGTCCATACCACTGGAACGAGCCCGATGGTCTCAGAGAGCCTACCCCAGAGGAGCTGTCCAAGAACTATGACGACCTTCATTTATACGGTGGTGTCTTTAAGTGGAATGAGCCTGATGGCTTGCGACCCCTGACGGCAGAGGAGAAGTCAAAGCGTTACACAGACGTTCATAAATACGCTGCTCGTGACTTGTCACCGCCTGTCGAGCGAGTACATCCCGAAGAGGCTTCCAAGGTGTACAATGATCTCCCCGCCTACCGCAAATTCGAGAATGCGGATGACCCAGCACCACGTATCCACCCCGAAGTTGCTTCGAAGAAGTATACCGATTTGGGTGCGTATAACTCTTTCGAGAACGGCGACCCCCAGACGGAGCGTGTTCACCCGGAAGTAGCATCAAAGCAGTACAGGGATCTACACAAATATCCATCAGCTGGCTTTGACGACATCATTCAGGCGGTGCATCCTGAGGTGTTGAGCAAGAATTACACAGATCTTGGCAGTTACAGGCACTCGGACTTTGCTTCCCAGGCTCAGGGCTATCCTGTTCAGCCCGAGGACGCCTCCAAGGTCTTCCAGGACCTACGCAAGTACACAGGAGTTCGTCCCAACGAACCCACCGGCAAGATGTCGGTCCCTCTGGATGAAGTCGCCCGCGGCCTCCGAGAGTTCGATTCCAAGGCAGGTTCCCAAGATTCCCCGGATTCAGCATTATATACTTATTCTCGGTCCCCGAACAGGTCTTCTCCCGGCTCTACGGAAACTAATATGGACACTTCCAGCCCTGAAAGTGCCGATGTCATCCGAGCTGCGGTCCTTCGCAGAGCTCAAGAAAGTAGTCAACGAGCCAAGAACCAAGATCTGTCTGGCAATAAAGGTCAACAGGTCAAGACGGCACATGCTTCCGAACTTACGGGGAACTATGCACGAGACTTTCCTGAGGATTTTGCCAGGTCCTGGAGCAGGGACAATTCATCGTCCAAGTCGGTACTGCTTCCCAATAACATTTCAGGAACATCATCCGTGAAAGAAAGCTCAAGCTCTATGGAAGATGTCGAGCCCGGATCTATGGACGAGAGCTTTCCTGTGGATGACACAAGATTAAAAACGGCACTAGATCGCTATGCGGCCAAGAGAATTAAGGATCTGTATTCGCACGAGCCTCAGGGTCTGCAGACAAGTTATTCCGAAGAGTGTGGGCGCCCAACGATGCCTATCATGGAGAAACATTACACACCTGAAGCTAAAGAGTCTACGACAAAGACATCAGAGATGCCCAACATGGCCTCATACAAAATTGTCGCTTTTGACCCAGTTTCGAGGGTGATGAGCGTGGCCGAAGCCAATTCCGCAGTCGGCGCTAGTGACAGGCCAATGCCTATTCCTGATGCTCTTGTCAAGCTGGTGGACCCTGCCAAGTTTCTACCTTACTTCAAATCACTTCAGGAGGAAGGCTACGAAGTAGTGTCGGGCAGCGGGCAGATGTTGATCTTTCGCAAAATGCAGTCAGCCGATGAAATGGTTAGTCAGGGTGGAAACTCTCCCACCTCTGACAGCATTTACAGGATTTGGACTGACAGTCATTGCAAAAGATCTAAGCGGTTCTCAGCTCGGCGATGGACGAATTCTAAGACGAAGAAGTCGACCAAGAAGAGAAGCATTGGGCGCAAGATTCTGGTGGGAACTGGTGTAGTTGCAGGTTCTGTCTATGCGGCGGCCTTTTTGACGAAGTCTTCAAGTATTAGGAATTCTGATGTGAAGCCGCAGAACTAGAGGATACGGGATACGGAATTGGCTCGAACGACACTGCCTTATATGTTGAAGGATGGGAGTTTTGCAAAGGCTCACTTTTGAGGAATATGGTGGGGGATTTCTTTGGAGTTTGGTATTGGGATTGCAGCGATTGGGCTTGAGGATGTCTCAGCCATCCCCAGCGTTTATGGTATGATAGCCTGTTTTCTTTGTTGGAAGTTTACATGTGGGACGCATTCAGCGGAGCATGATAACACGGAGCTACGGAGTCAAGATACCTCGGCACATCAATTTGCATCATTCGATAGCCACGATTACAATGACATTCGTTTATTATAAGTTATTAAGCAATCGTGTTCATTCTTGGGCTGTTCCTCTTGGTAGCCAATCTGTAGTGTACAATGTCCGTGACCTTTTTGCATCCTTGTGTTTTCCATGCCCATTCCATTAATCGTTCCGTACAATTACAATTTCCCTTTTGTCCTTATTTTGTCATTATTGATCTAAGAGCCCTCTCGCTCTGTAAATCCAGGACCTGTAGCGACCTGCCCAATCTTGTTCATATGCATCTCATGCTTCTGCTCCTCTGGACTCCAGCTCTGTCGTCGCTGGATCGAGGGCGTCCAGCTATTCGTGTGGCGCATGCATCGGTCGGCGCCGGCTTGGGCGGATGGAGAAGTTGGAGCTGCAGATGACGAAGTCAGCTTGTGCAGAATTGGAAGCGTGTAGCTGTGCTGTGTACCTTCTGAGGGAGGGGTTGTGTGGGATGTCGAGATTGCTGTTGGTTGGCGATCCATTGTGAACGATGGTATTATATTGAAGAATTGGGTTGTAGGTTTGATGTTGTGATGGCGATGAGGTGAATGTTGATATAGAGGTTTGTTGGTATGTGAGTTGCTGTAGCTTCAATCAGTATGTCTTATATCCCAAACCTTCAGCGCGCTTACCCTCAATAACAATAAAGTCAATTGATAGCTCAAGTTATGGTAGTCAAGTTTAACTTTCTTACTTGCAGCTTCCTTTGAATCAGGACCTCGTTGTCATATTTATACACGTTTTCTTCCCGGAAGCATAATTATATCATAAGAGAACCCCCTCTTCAGCTCGACCCCTACAAGCGTGATTCCTAGCATTCATTTGGTGACTGATTGGACCCAAGCGTTGATGATTGGGGATACGGATGTAGATGATTGGATGTGGCGAATTGAATGGCCTGATACATAAAGTGACGCTGAGGCGTGATTATCTCGGGCTTTTAGAGTTTGCACTCTCCATGATGGACGAAATCGGACCTCGGGATTTGGGGAGTCGTGTGATATTGGATATAATGCTGTGATAATAACAATCAATGCGGTGATAAGCGATCAATGTAGTGCTTCACAGATATACCACTGTGATTTATAAGTATTCTTGGGTTGTATCATTGAATATGCACCTGTCTTTATTCGGCATTGTTTCTACAGGTTGATCTGCCTGGGTAAAGAGAGAAATTGAGGTTTGGAGTTACATCAAATGCATGTGGCATTCTCCGGGGTACCCCAATGCAATGTGCCCCGGGTTAAAGGGCTACAGGCCTCGTTCGTTGGTGGAATCATGCACGTAAGAGTCGAGACTCTCACTTGACCTCGTGATGCTCATCAGATCATCCACCAACTATATGACCTTCTCACATAAGCAACCAATCGTCGTAATTCAACAGGTTAATTGGTGATATTCCATTGCTTTGCTCTCATACAACATACCATACACACATTAAAAACAGGTACAAGAATACGCTACCCCAAACCCTTTCCTTTCTATATGCTCAACAAGGCATATCTCGGTCCTTTTTTGTTAAGCCCTTCCAACTCCATCATGCAGAAATAAAATAAACTAAGACGCCGATGCTATGCAGTTTGCGAAACATGAGAGCCGTCATGGACAAGAAATGTAAAAATAAAACATGGAAATGATAAAGGGGGTATACAGCAAAAACACAGACATCCACCGTTGAACAGGAAACTTTGAGATTCATGTAGTCATCTCTCGGAGCGAAGAATCGTATGTACGTGAAAAGACGGGTGGATCAAGGAGTCTTGGGACGCTTCCAGTAGTATTGCTATTATACAGCGTAAGTTTGAGTGCATATTGTAAAGTCAAGAATATTACAAACCTTGTGTTGCTTGCGACAAGCGCGGAGACTGGGCTTGCGAAGACCATCGACGACTGCGGCGCGACGTTGCTGGTCATCGTCTTCCTCCGGTACGTAGTAGTACTCGCTCTCGAGGGGCTTGCCAGCTGCATCCTTGCCCTGACGCTTGATGATACCAATGCAGGGTGTACTCTCGATAACATCGCGAAGATCGTCCTTGGAAATGTCTCGCTTCTCCTCGGAGGGGAGGTGGGCCATGATGGTGGACAGAGGAGTCGAAGACAAACGCGAGAAAGCGAGCTGGTTGATGACATGGTTACCAACAGCAGGGTGGGACTCAAAGGACATCCTGAAGATCTCCGGAGTCGGAGAAGACATTCGAGGAGGAGACGAGAGTGGAGACTCGGTTCTGGCCTGCTGCTTGCGAGGAGACTGAGGAGGAGCAGGAATCTGACGAGGAGCGAACAGATCGGAAGCAATAGCGCTGTGGAGAGGGTTGGCACGCTTGACACCCTTGAACACCTTGGGAGACTTTGTCGTTATCGAAGCCAACCGGCAGGAAATGTCGGCGCCAAAAGGCCCGAAAGAGTGCACAATAGGATCATTCTCCTCATCAGGGTTGTTGTCCTCACCATCACTGACCTCACTGCTGAAGCTGGCAGTCACGTCGGTGCACATGCTGACATTGATGTTAGTAGGATCATGCCTGTGCTCAGGGAGCTCAGGCTCAGCATCGTCTTCGTAGATTTCAATGTCACGCTGTCCGGGGAGCAGAGCCTGGAGGCGGCGGGAGCTAGAGAGACTAGCAGGCGTGGGGCTCTCGGGAGAAGCAATACGAGAAGCGCGACGAGGAGGGGAAGACTGGAGAATGGCCTGGGCACGAGCCTGGCAGGGAGGAGAATCCCAAGTGGTGTCGGAGAGATGATCAAGAGCCCGCTTGGGCCATTGGACGAGAACACGCGAGTTTTGCACATCAATTATGATCTCGGAGCCCTCTGTTTCACTGGTGAAGCTATCGCCCTTGTACAGCTCCCAAGTACGACCCTGGCTATGCAACTTGAGACCATTCCAGCCATTGCAGACGATTTCAATCTTGCTGGGCTCAAGCGGGCTCGCAGCAGCGACGAAGCGAGCCTTTACATGGACGCGGGAGACGAGGCGGTCAGCGGAGATCTGGTAGTGTGACGAGTTTGACGATCGACCCATGATGAGGGTCTCGCCGTTTTCCGAGAGTTCGACAGCGGGGACGGCAGCGAGCGGGGCACGCTCGGAAGCGGTAGCGGACCGTTGAGGCGGGGAACTCGAGAGGATACCTGTACTCGACGTAGGGACAGGAGTAGGATATTTGAGGTGAGCTCGGGACGAGGAACGGCCAGAACCGAGATTTTGTCGCTTCACGGGTCGAGGGAGGTTTGGAGATGATGAGAGCGGCTCAAAGGGCGGGAGGAGACTCGGCGCTGAACGCTTGGAGCCGGCGAGGGAGTAGGGCTTCATTGTTGGTAGTGTTGGTTCGGCGGAGGAGCCTTTTCGAGGTGATGAGCCCAAAGAGTCCATTTTTGCGTTTTTTTTTTGGTCCTTCTGCAGGAGTTGTATTCGGCTCGTGGTGTTGTAGATCGAGAATCGAGGTCGGACTGGATCGCGTCCAGAGACGAAGGAGACGAGACCAGGTAACACGCGTAAAGTGCAAACGTCAATCTCGCTCAGAATTCGAAATCAAGATCGAATCTTTCTTTTCCCACCAATTTTCTTCCTTATCCTTCTTAATGCCTCGCCAACAGGCGTCGTGGTAGAAGAACGACGACGACACGAAAGGCGGTCTAGTATCTCTCTCTTTAAGAAGTATACTTCCTTTTTTAAATCATAGGGTAATAAAAGAATGAATCAGATAAGTCATCGGTCCCAAAGAACTCGACCAAGCGTGAAACCTTTTTTTGTATGTAGGAAGTAGAGCGTGCAGGTGGTGGTGAGATTGTAAGAAAGGCTCTCGTGTTGGGTAGCGGGAGGTATTTAAAGAGGCATGCTCCGCTTTGCCCTTTTAACGCGGGAAGGGTTGAACGCGGGCGCCTCGCGAGCTGTCGTGGTTTTTTGGCGTTGGCGTTTTTACAGTGGTTGAGAGCGCTGTAATTTAGTGAGCTTGATGAGAATTAGGTGCTTAACGCGGTCCTGGATGGGGGCGCGTTGAGTGGTAATGTGGGCACCCGTGTTGGTGTATCGATAATGATGACGTTCGCTGGACGCGCTGAGTTATAGTGACAGCGTTTTAGATCCTTGCTTGACATGTTTGATGTCTCACAGGTAACAATCTCCTTTTTTTTTTTTTTCTTTCCCTTTCCGTATATCCCCTTTATTGCTGTCTTTAACTCAATATCTCCCTGCTTTAATTGCACGTTTTTAATACAGTTGTGAAGAAATGCCGTTGAGATTTTAATGGGACTGTTGTTGAAAGCCAACCTCCTGTCTTGAGGTGTTCAACCTCCAATTTCTTCAACACGTCTCCACCATTGAATCCATCGAGACTGGTCTCGCGTTTGGAGACTTGTAGACCAATCCCTTTTGATAAAAAGCATAAAAGAGTCTGGCTGGGATTACTTGCCTTGCTTTTTATTCGCTTTTGTGTTCTGTAGTTATGCAGAATATCCACCTTTGAAGATTCTTTCTAGGGTTTAGTGAGCAGCACGTCTTGGGCTTGGTTTCATGATGGGCTTTGGACCGTGTGTAAGTTTGATGTATCGCGCTTTGATATTGAGTCAATGCTGCCATGTTTCGAGATTAGATTTGACTTTAAGCCCGGGATCAGCTTCAATGGCCTATTCGTGGTTCTGAGACTTCAATTGAGGTTGCCAGTAAACACTTGGCCAATCTATACGCCTGTTGCGTGGGTCACGGAACGCCCACTCTAATCATTGACTCAGTAATACCTCCGGCAGCTATCATTCCTTGACAAATATCGTCAATCGCGTCCATGTGGCATTTGGCGAGCTCGTCAGTGGTTTATCTGGTCAGCCCTACGCCACAGATCGAGCCACGATACGCACGTACGCGACTTGATCCATACCTTGACCGAGGTACCCTACATCATTCTTACATCATAAGAGAACTTCACAAAAGCATGTTAGAACTGGCATCTTCAAATACAAAATGGAAATCATTGTTTTTATTTCTTTCAATTGCATCTAGGAAGATATTTTCACTATAAAATTGCAATCGTGGGCTAAATAATGAGCTTAGCTAGTTAATCGACTGAACGTTCGTGATAGCTTCACTTCTTCTCCACAAGAATGACCTTGAGCCGTAACGGTTAGCTCTCCCAGTTAAAGCCTTTCTCCTTCTCTCTTACCGCACGTTCAGAGGTTAGCTCCTCGAGGTTGATGATAAATACCTTATAAAAGAGTTACAGTGACATGCGTCTCTGCTTGCACTCGGAGCATTTTGAAGGATCAGCCCCCTTCTGCTTGTGCTCCACTTCTCGGCGACACTTTTCCCCCTTTTTCTTGAAGTCATCGCAGAACTTGTCGTCGAATTCGATGTTGACACAGTGGCCGCACTTTCGACATGTTGTTGTTGTTGTGATGAAGTTTTTACACATGTTGATCTGGTGTTAGTTGACGTTAGAAGGTGTTTGGGTCTGAAGTTGAGACGGGGATATTGATGTTGGGCTGAGTTGTTAGTAATTGTTTGAATGAAATGATGAGGTATATTGGAGTGTTCTATGGGGATAAATCGACTATATATAGTTTCTTCAGGGATGTGATGTTATGAAGTCAATGTCATGAGGTGTCTAAGTCATCTCATACTCACTAACCACTTATTAAACATCAAGTTCAGGTTACTATGCACTGTTCTTTTGTTCAGTAATTAAACAAAGGAACTCAGGCGTAAGTTACTGTCTGCCGTTGTCATGTTCACTCACCACATATCACATAATGAACAAAGAGTAAGTCCTGTCAGTTGAGGCTCGAAGCAATTTGTGCGTTCAATGAACAACTGATGGGATGAAATGGTCTTTTGTTCTGTATCCGTCGCTGCAAACGAACAGCTGAACGCGATATAGTCCTGATACACTGTCATCATCCCGTGTTGTCGTACCCCCAAATCCCCCGTACCACATCATCAGATCTCAGTTCAGCTCAGGATCCGTCTCACTGCAAAACACATACTCCTTCAAGTACTGCCCGGGCCGATCCTCATCATCAATAACAGGCGGCTCAGCCGTTCCCCGAGCCGCAAACTTGACAATTACTCGTCGACTCATCGCAATGTTGATATCCCAGTTGTACTTCTCCACAAGCTTCATCTCCTGGAAGTTGTACATTGCCACCAGCTGCTCCTTAATAAATTCGGCGGTAAGACCGGAAGCCATCTGGATGTACTTCTTGTCCGCGGGTTTGCCATCGGTGTCACACCAGAGGAACCCAGTCTTGTCGCCGCCTCGCTTCACCATCAGCCAGGCACTCGCGTCTTTCTTGCGGTTGCCGGATGGGACTTCGTCGGGAAGGTCTTCTTTGAAGTGGCCAACGGGGACGGCAGAGACGGTGAATGTGTAGACTGGTTCTTTGGGCATGGGGACTGGGTCGGCGGAGGTCCAGTTGTCGAAGACATGTGCCATGTAACAATCAACCTCTGCAGTCATGGCCTCCTCATCTTGGAGATCGTGAGACATGGCGATGCTGGTGAGGTCAGTATCTTGCCTTTGATCCACGCGCATTGACTTACGAGATGAGAGAACTATCTCGGAGACTCTTTGTGAATGTTTGTAGAGTCGAGAGATGGAAGTCTCACGGTATTGAGATGAGGTGAGGAGGGGAGAATAATTTTCTCTGGCGTTGTCAGGGAAGCATCTGTGTTTTGATGCTCAGCTCAACCGGTCACTGTCAACATGCATCACTGTCAAACACTGCAAACCTCAGGAACAGATCATCAGCACTGCGCGAGATACTCTATTACCTGTCACTCATAGACACTGTCACAGGAAACAAGCCGCTTTGAACTAACATTAATGTGGATTTACTATCTAGGTAATTAGGGCATATCTCATACATCATAAACCTATTAAACTACCCCTCAACAAGAGTAACCTTTGTCTCCTCCTTCAAGTCCCGACTGCTGAATCCAACACGAATAGTAAACTCTCCCTCAGGAATAAGCCACTTCTGAGAAATGATATCCCAGTAGCTGAGATCACGACGCATCAGCTCAAAGCTAACACTCTTGCTCTCACCAGCCTCAAGGAAGACCTTGTCGAAGCCACGGAGCTGCTTAGGTGGTGTACCAGCAGGAGCACTGTCGGGGAATGTGACGTAGAGCTGGGGAACAGTGGCGCCGTCGACCTTTCCAGTGTTGGAGACGGAGACGGTCACGTTGTAGATGGTCTCCCAGAGGGCGGGGTTGCCGCCGGGCTGTACGGGGAGATCTTCCGGCTGGGAGGTGATGTCGGAGGCGAGAGGCTCGGCAGAAATGTCGGAGATTTCGAAGGTGGAGTAGGAGAGACCGAAGCCGAACTCGTAGCGGACGGAGATGTTGTGCGCGTCGAAGTAGCGGTAATCAATCTCGAGCTTCTCGTCGAACCAAGACTGCCAGTCCTCCTTGCCGGTGGTGTTGACGGCAGTGGTAGGAGGAGCATTGTAGTCAGTGCCGTTGAAAGCGATAGTGTAGGGAAGACGACCAGAGGGGTTGACATCGCCGTAGAGGAGGTCAACGAGGGAGTTACCGGACTCCTGACCGGGGAAGTGGGCAGCGAGAATGGCGGTGACGTTGGGGTGGTCAGCCCAAGGAAGAGTGTTGATACCAGAAGAGTGAGTGACGACGACAGTGTTGTTGCAGTACTTAGCAACAGACTCGACAACATCGTTACCATCCCAGTCAACGGAAAGGTGCTCACGATCAGCAGCCTCCTCAGCCCAAGTCTTCAAGAAAACAAGGCAGACATCAGGAGTAGCAGGGATCCAGAGATCAGTGACGTTGGTGGTAGCAATAAGAGTGTTGTTCATCCACTGCTGAACAAGAGTGCCGTCCTGCTTAGCACGAGCATTGATGGCAGTAAGAGGCGAAACAAGGTATGTCAAGCGACCAGTACCGGAACCACCACCAGCGACAAGAGTGCCAAACTCGTAGTCCTTCTGGTTGTAGAAACCCTCAGTGATATCGCCGGCATCGTTACCAAAGACGGCGATGGACTTGGGCTTCTTGAGGGGGAGGGCGTTCTTCTCGTTCTTGAGAAGGACGGTGGACTCGGCGCCGTGCTTGCGGATCAAGTCACCGTGGTTACCGCGGACGTCACGGCTTCGCTCGCCGGTGAGGTTGAACTCGCGGAACCAGGTGCTCTTGGGGCTGAAGGTGTTGAGATCGCCGCTGGAGGGGTCGACGGAGGGATAGTCCTTGTCCTGGCCGAGCCAGAAGTAGGGAGTCATGATGCGGGTGATCATGTCGTTGACGCGGGTCTCGTCGAGGGTGCCGTTGTTGACGGCGCGGGTGAGGTTGCCGCCGAAGAATGACTTGGTGAAGTACATGCCGTACTGGCCAATACCACCGGGCATGTCCATGTCGAGACCGCTGTTGATGGCAGCAACACCGGCGTGGGTAGCACCCCAATCAGACATAACGTAGCCCTGGAAACCAAGCTCATCTCGCAGGATACCGTTCAGAACCTTTGAGTTCTGGCAGCCGTAGGAGCCGTTGAGACGCTGGTAAGAGCACATCATGCTAGAAGCCTTGGCATGAACAGCATTGGCAAAAGGCCAGAGGTAGAGCTCGTGCATGGTTCGATCATCCATGTTAGACGAAAGAGCCTCCTTATCAACCTCACCAACATACCCATCCTTAACAAAAGTAGGGTTTCGCATGACCTCCTGCTCGTTACCGATAAAGTGCTTCGCAGTAGCCTGAACACCCGCATCTTGGTGTCCCATGATAGTCTCCTCCATCGCAATACCAGTGAGGTAAGGATCCGGCGAGAAACCCTCCCAGTTACGACCAGAGTACGCCGAGCGTCCAAGAGGACCGGCGACAGGACCAAGGAGGATGTGGGCGCCCTTGGCCTTGAACTCTTGACCCATTGCGAGACCGCGCTGGTAGAGGAGGTCCTTGTCCCATGATGAAGCAGCTGATACACCAGCGGGGAAGACACTGGCATAGTCTGCTACACGGATGGCGAGGGGACCGTCGTGGAGACATAGACCGTTGAAGTTGAGACGGGGAATGGCGACGATGTTGCCGACGCAAGGACCTGGTGTTCCTGTGACCATGTCGGCCTTTTCCTCGAGTGTCAACTGGGAGACAAAGTCTTGAGCCTTGGCGAAGGCATCTTCCCAGCCCTTGCCAGTAGCATTGTCTATGACCGTCAGTATAACCTCACCTCAATTGATGGAGTTGGTGAACATACTGGCAGGGTAATGAGGCGAATGGCCGTACTGTCCAAGAATAGTGGTGTTCTTAGGCTGAACCCAGCTGAAAGCATCTTCAGCGCGATCACTCGAATCGTAGGCTTGGGCATTGACACCCGCGGCCAAAAGACCCGAGACCAACACAGATCGAATGCTAGCCATTGTGAGAGAGTAGAGATGAATGGCGCTCAGTGATGATGATCTCTTTTTTTCATTTTTGTGAGGCTATCAGCTACAACTTATATATTCCTAGCACCGGCTACACTTTCCCTTGCCCTCGGCGATCACCAGTCCAACCTCTTGCTCCTCCTGTACAAAACTTGTCTGTCTGCGTCATTGCAAATTTTGTAAGTGTTAGCGTCGGCTTCAATTACTCCCCCGGACAGAGGAACACCTCACTAGCTCACAGGGACGATGCGGAGTAACATTCTCCTTCACTTTCACGATGCAAACCCGTCGTGTGATGCCATTCCCAGTTTAATCTCCATCGGCGAACTTTCACTTCCTTTAATCTACCGCAGCTTAGCCGCTGCGTCCAATGGAAGATATCCCCGACTGTTGGTGATGGTGTCATGCCCCAGGTTTACCACTCCACAGAATGAATAATACGGCCGCTATCTGACCGAGGATCCGAAGTTCTCCCAGCGAATTTATACTGAGTTTGTCAATTGAGTTAGCCTATTCATCTCAATTGCCGGGGATGGCTCTCAAGTCTGGGGGAGACAGCTTCTTCTCCGCAATTCAAATCGGCCCTGTTGTGGACTCGCACGCTTCGTTCATGCGGAGAAATTAGGTAGCTTTTTAACGTTGGTGGAGATCGGAATCAAAACCATACGAATTGTATACCTCGAAACAGGTGCTGATCACACATCAACCTTGGTTTCTTCCCTGTAACTGTCAATTCAAGGTCATGAGTCTTTTTTCCCTTCTCCACGATAATCTTTTTTGACATGAACCCGTTTATCGACCCAGTACAGTGGCCTGGTGACGCTGATGTTACAGCGGCTTCGGCCCGGAGTCGTTACCGTTCAGGCCATCATGACGGGACGAAATGTATTTTATCTGGGTTGTAACGTTATCAGCCACACGACAAGTCAATTGCTCTCACTAATATTCTCGTATTAGTTCCGCATCTCGGACGATATCTAAACTCCCGTTTATAAGTGCCGCCGTGCTTTGATGCTCTTTTTTAATCGGTGTATACTCGGCCGTGTATTCTAAAGGTGCATGACTTTATTCCCATCATGGATAGCCACGAAATGTTAGTGGGTGACTCGGGTTTATGTTTACATCCGAAAAGTCAATCGACTTTTACCAGTCTCGTGGTCATGTTCATGGTCTAGGTTACATTGGAGAAATTGGGTTCTTCTGACTCGATGAATTATTGCACCTCCACATTTCTGAGTAAGGAAGTTGGTAGCGTTCGTCGTTGGTTGGATTTGACGAGGATGCTTTGAGAGTAGCCTCGGAAATGGCCATGGCGATCCCCGCTGGAAGAAATTGTTGGAACCTTTCTGCCGGACTTTCGGTGAGTGATGTAGTCTCGCAACGTTGAGATTAATTGTTGAAACAATGGAGATGTCAAAGATACAGCCGGTATCGCAGACTTACACACAGCCAGTAGTGAGTTTAAAGTGCTGACCTGGGAGTATGGGGATCTCGGTAGCTGACAAGATACAATGCTTACTTCTCAACATTCAGAATCACGTTTCATCAATATAATGTGGCAGAGTATAGACTAACAGAGATATTCTGCTGTATTTATCCAATGACATAATCAAGAGCACCAATGAACTAATAAAGGCCCAACTAAAGCTCTTCCTTCAGGGTAACCATCTCCAAAGCTCGCCATACCCAATGAAATCTAGCCTCCTTTCCATCTCAAGCTTCCGGCTTAGCGACGGGAACTCCGCCCCAAGTAAAACTCCGGGGCTGGGCATTGTCCACCTCCAACCTTACGTAGTAGACCTCAACATTGCCTTACTTACCATCGCAACGCTTGCAAAAATGCCTAGGAACATAACGAGTTATATCCTCTGGCTCTTCAAGACACAATCTTTCCCCCATTCCATCAACGGTGTTCAGGCTTAAATTACTTGTCACCAGGTTAAAGACAAGAGGGCAGAAGGACTTGCTGGAGGTGTAGTTGATAAGATGGCGGCAGGAGTCGCATATGGTAGCGGTGCTGGATAATTGACACATTTTGGTGATTTTGGTTTGGTGAGGATATTGGGCTTGTGTTGTGGTGAGTTGACTCTTTGTGTCAGTTGAATATGTTTGTGGACGATGTGATGATGGGATACGTTGGTGATTCAAGTAGGGAAACCTGTTGTATCTATAAGAGAGAAAAGCAATATTTTATTTATGTGTTCATGTGTACCTAGGAGAATCCGAACCGATCGCGTGAAAGTGTTGAAGGAATGGATGTTTCGACCGAACAAAGTAGCTGGGCACTCAGGCAGTTCAGATACAGAGCCTTTCGTTCATATGAACAAGACAGCGAACTTGACCCCAGCCCATGAAGTCATCGTTTGGATATTAGTTTATACAGAACACAAAAGTCGTGAAAACGTCTCCCGACCAAATAAATTAATTGTCCGCTTTCCCTTTACCCTTTTCCTTCCTCTTCGCTTCCTTGCACTGCAAACACTCCTCCTCGTGAACATAGATGGTATCATGCTTTGTCGTCGTAACGCAAATACCAGGTCGCTTCTCCAGAAAATGAGCGCATTTCGTTTCTTCCACGGGCATGGAGACGAGGTAGGAGCACTTCCTACAGAGATAGCCTGCACTGTGGATAGTGCACATTTGGATCTTTCGATTGATGAGTTGGGTAAAAGAGAGAGAGAGTTGATATCTTATTATTGAGAAGTTAGGAGAGAAAAGGAGCTGCTCTGCTGTTTATGTAAAGTACTTATCTTGAAGTGTCTCACCGAAGAACCGTCAAGTTACCGAATGCCGTGCTCTGTATCACAGACTGCGGGTGCTTCCTTCCATAAACCCTCAACCCAAGGCATACAGCATCACCGGGACTTTAAAGGCAAGGGCCCAGTGGGTAATGAACCAGGTTTAAGGAAATATGTTATGTCTAGATCCCAAAACCAAACCTCCAAAGCTTACGCTTAACCCCTCTCTGACCCTCCTTCTTCTTCTTAACGCAGTCCTTGCAATTCTTCTGATCCGAATGAATAGTCGACGGCACTATTTTTTGCTTTAAGCAAGCTCTGCCTGATTTCTTGGCAGAGTTACACTTTTCTGTGACCGTTTCATGGTCGATGATGTAGTCGCAGACTCGGCAGCGGTATTTGGTGAAGACGAGGTTGCACATGTTGAATGGTAGATTAATTGCGAGTGGAGAGATACGTCTGGGGGAAGAGATATGATAGGAGATAAGGGGGGCTTGAGTTACGGAATTATATATGCACAACGACGTTGGAGGGTTTGAGTGTCACGGTGGGTTTCTCATTCTATCGTCGGTGTCCAAATGTGTCACAGTGAGGAAAAGGGTTGAGTCAACATGTCAGACTTGTGCAACGTTTCACGGACATGGCTATCAACGAAAGTCAGCAAATAGTATTGAGACTGTCACTATAAGATTGCTTCACTACCCAATCAACCCATGTTGTACCTAAAGTCCAAGGTCAATCCAGTCAAGTTTCTTAAAGCCTTAGGCCCCTTTCAGCAATACAGCTTTCATCCCTCCTTCGCCTCAGTCTTGTATTCCTTAGCCTTGGCCGCCTTAGCCTTGCACTGGGGGCACTTGGAGGCATCGATCAAGGTAGTTGTCTGCATACGCTGCTTCTTGCATGGCTTCTCAACATTGCTCGCACTGCAAGGAGCTGTTCTTGGTACGGCGTCTTGATGGCCGCATGTCTTGCAGACGAGCCGGGTGGTGTGAATGAAGCACATGGTTGAGCACAGAGTTTGTTCTTAGCAGTGATAGAGCGTCTGTTGACATGGATTGATGGAGAGTGAAGAGATAGATTGTGAGATGGATTGGAGAGTGTAGAGATGGGATGGAGGTGGGTGCAGTGCTATTTATACTTGTGGTTCTGCTGGGAGCGTTTGGATCTCACTCATTCAAACATAATACAACTTTGAGTCCAAATGACTGAAGCGACGTTTGGAGGGCCACAAAGACTCACAGGACTTTAGCGTCTCCCAAGCGAAGCACTGAACAATCATCAAACTGACCAAAGGCTATCAAACGCTCCCACTAGCCCTGGTCCCTGAGAAAAGCAACAAACAAATGCTGAAAGCGAATTAGCTATGGCCCAATCCAATCCAAGCTATCGCTCCATCTGTTTTGCAGCTCTGCAAGCCTTGCATCCCAACTCACTCTCCCGCTGCTCACCCCCATCTGTGTACCGTTTCAGACGTCGTTCCCCCTTATTCGCCTTGTTGCATTTCTTGGGATTTATGTCAGTTCTAATATGATCACCGCGTTTCCGGCACATTATCTTGACGTGGTAGACAATGCACATCGTAGAGGATAACACAAGTTGATTGTTTAGCGATATGGTTGTCAGTTTGGATTATTTGAACGGGTTGTCGCTGGCGAGTGCTTGGGCACGTTTGCTTAATCGGGATGAAAGGGATGAGGAGCAAGGTTGTTTAGTCGTTTAGGAGCTAGAATCACTGGGAAGAGAACCCTGGTGACATGGTGCGTTATCGATAATCACCACTGGTCCTCGGCGCGATCACGTTTTCATAGACAGCTTTCAATCCCGATATCTGGAGGTCACTGAGAAAACTTTAATTCTTCGGAAGTTAATAGTGTTTCATTATTCCAAGAACCAGCTTTAGAATATGATTCCAAGCAACCGCCTATCTAATTCCATGACAAGGTAACCCTCAACTATCCTGTCTAATAGTTCAACGTGCTATCAAAACACAGGACCCAACTGCCGACGCCTCCAGAGACAGGCCAGAAGCCCCCATTCATTTCTTTCCACCCTTATTCCCATCCTTGGAGCACTTAGAACAGTTGCTCGCGGAGACAGTCTTCCTGACATACACATTCTCCTGCTTGCATTCGGTAGTGCCGTAATGCTGACACTTGTCTCGCTTGAGGCTCGTGTCCACGGTCTTGCCGCAGCTAGAGCAGACCTGAGTGCTGTTGATCATGCGACACATGGTGAATGGTATAGAGAAATCTGTGGATGGGTTGTGAGTTGGGAGGGAAGTTGGAAAGGAGAGAATGCGGGCCGAATTTATAGTCGAGGTCACGATGAACAGGTCATGAATAATGGTGAGGGTATTCATGAAGAAAGGGGAAAAGATTTCTGAACATGGAAACAGTAATTGTATAATGGCTTTGTTGTGCTGAACAAGTCTGATTCAGCTTGTGCGAAGTTCCGAACAAATGGATGAAAAGGGAACAATAGGCTACATGTTCTGAATCATCGGATACGAGCTATTCTGTGTCATGGTGGGATGAAAGGCGCCCGAGTTTGTTGTTTCAGTGAGATAAACTGGCGATATCTTGGCCAAGGTCCAATGTGACTGGGAGGTTGGCCGCCCAAATGCAGCAAATTCGTCGATGATCCAATATCTGCACCGACAATCAAGAAGCCCTCGCAGATAACCACTCATGTTTCTCGCTGCAACAGAACCTCTAGTCCTCACCTCAAGTAAGCCTTTATTTCGTCGTTAGGTCCTCAGCTCGTATGCCCCATCGGCGACGGCAAACATAAGAGTCTGTACAGAGTTAATGAACATCCATGAATAATATTAGCTAATCACTCACATCAACCCCCAAAGATCTCTTTCAACGCCGACCGTACGTAAATCTCAAATGCCGCATAATAGTAGATGTACTACCCTGCGGAGGCTGCGTCAAAAAGGGGACCTGACTATCTGGTGGGAACGAGGCGCACAAAATGCAAAGGGCGGCCTCGCACTTGAAGCTCAAGTTTACGTCGGTCTTTCCGCAGCGCTTGAACTGCAGGTAGAGCTCGCACTCTTGACACTCGATTTCTTCGTAGATCTCGTTGTTGCAGCGCATGCAGTAGAAGACGCGGGTTATGGCTACGCACATGGTGGCGGTCGTGATGTCGTAGTTGATATGAGGTTGGCTTATTTTGAGGGATGGGAGGGAAGGAATTGAGAGTGATGTCGGAAAGACCGTTTAGTTGAGACTTTGCCCAACGAGATTCAAGATGTCTTTGTTGGGGTTTAGTTGATTAAAGTGAAAGAAATGCAGTGCAGTGTTTGGCACTGCCGCTTTATTAAACAAGTAATAATAGATGGGCCACCCACTGTTAACAAACGCACAGGATCTGCAAGCAGTCATAGATGAACTCAGTCAAAGAGACATTGTGTGAAAGTAAGCCTCTAAATGAGGTTTGAATTGTAGCTACAGCACGCTAAAAGAAGATATTCACGACATTAATGCCCCAAAGTGTTGGTCCTCACTACCGCCTTGTGATGACGACTTCAATCAGAGGATATGGCTGATCGCGCGCCAAACACTCTTCACAAATCTCCTCTTGATTCCATAATGTCACTGGATATTCATTCCCGCACGATGCGAATAGCCTGCTCTTCGTTTCGCTGGCCTTCCTGCATAAAAGACCGTGCTTCTCAAAGTTCCACCTGTTCTCGCAGACGGGGCACATGTAATGAATCGTCAGATCGTGGCACATTCTGAGAAGCTGTTTGAAAGGGATTTCGTTGTTTCTTGTTTCAAAGAAATGTTGCTAGGCGTTTAAGATCGAATCATAGAAATTATGCCTTGACAGGATTTGACAGTGTTTTATAGACATCTGCAAATTGATGCGAATCAAAGAAGATGAGAAGCTACGAGGATACTTTTCTGAAGTTACTCAATGACCATATAAAAATGAGAACAAAGCCATAGCCCAGTGCCTCACTGCATATTTTCAATCCAGGTGATGGGAAATGTGATTCGCCAAAACGACCCGATAGTGTCGCAAGATGGGCTTTGTAGCAGCATAGTAAATACAATTACATTACCTACATTACAATAATGAGATCTCGTTTTCAGAGCAAACTTTCAACTACGGTATTCACTCCTACAAACCTAAAATTTCACACGACCCGAAAACCCTGTTGAAGAATGGTATGCTCACTGATATCTTAGACCAAGCAAATTCCTCCTCAGAGCAAGCAAACAATAAATCCATATCTCCTGTAAAACTATCCGAAAATTGCTCAAGTCAACTGTCTCTTTGTTTCACCGTCAAGCGTAACTTTGTTCCACTTCCTATCATCAGGCGGACACTGCTGGCAATATTCCGACATGCTCGCAACAACTCCATCATCCGTGTATCCACACGATCCCATAGACTTTGACTCAGTCTGTTGAGCAATCTGACAAATCTCCCATTCGTACCCTTTCTTGAAGCATTCGCTGCAGTACATGCAGTAAAAGTGCGTGAAGTGTTCAGTGCACATGTTGAATGTTTGTCAAAGCGCTGCGGTTGGTCGCTTTGTGCCCGTGTGCACTTGTGACGCAGAAAGTCAGTGATTAATGATAAAAGTGACAAAAGATAGAGAACTTTGCATATTTTTGCGTTTGGTGGCTTACGAGGCTTTTTGAATCACAGACTTGTAAGCAAACGAGGCTCGCGGTTAACAGACCAAGACCCTGAAAAGCCTCACTAGGCACCCATGCAGCAGGGGTATGATTCAGCTGCACCAAATAGGCAAATCATGTTTTATCAGCGACTTAGTCGCACTGAAGTACCAAAACGAGGCCTCTCCAATTACAAGGATGCACGTGTAGATGCGACTATGGATAGTCTGTGACTTCTGGCCCCCAATTGTCAAAACAGGGGCTTTGAAAGGGTCGGTTGATATCGCGGCCAGTGTCACACGAATCAAGCTGTGCGATTGTTTGTTTGCAGCCCGTTACCGTGATTAGAATAATTCTATCACATGTCAGTTTTGGACTGTTGCTGTTGTACTGAGAGGAGTACAAGAGGAGTTACCAATGATTAGAAGGGGACGACATGCGGCGCAACACCATGATGCTCTCGGTTGTCTGCACGAAATGACTTGGAATTTCCTCAAGTGGAAAGACGCCCGTTACGATTACTGCGTGCAAGAAGTTACCGTTGTTCGCTCGGCGCAAAAGAGTCCGAACAGCGGGAGGCTGTTTAGTGACCGATTCAGACGACAAAAAGATTGAACAACGCAGCTGAAGAAAGTCAGTCCTACAGTACTGGTAATAAAAACATCAAGGAGGCCCATGAAGAGTCTGGCATACCCGATAAGGATTTAGGTATAAAGAGAGCCACAGAGAGCAGGAAAATAGCTTTAACGAGGCATAGCGACGATTGAAAATCAAAGACAGCCTAAACTATACAAAGCATTATGGAACATCCAGGTTCCATGCCACCCTGGCAAGTTGTTCGTACCTCGAACAGAAGCGTCTACGTTTTCGGCTTGTGGAATGTTCGGGGTCGAAGTGGAAGAACAGCGCTACCTTTAATGTATAAACCTAGTTCATGCATCAGCAGCAACAGATGCATGAAGCTGAAAGGTCCGAGCTGCTAGCAGAAATTCGTCGACAAACCCGATACTACCGGCACCTGCTACTATTTCTATACACTATATTCGCAGAAGGGCCACTGTCAGGTAGTTGGACACAACGGCAGCAACAAGATCAACACCCCAGCATCTTGCTACTATATACCATCGCTGAGCATATCTTGGCCAGATCCAGAACCCAAACCATGTGTCGAGAGAATTACTTCCAGATGAAGTGTGAGGTTTGTGACAAAGACCTGGGAACCAATACGACACTCGATCTTTGCCAAGCTGGCCATTCCTTTGAAAACTACGAACTTTGTCCCAATGGTGTTCAGAGTCTGTTGGAGTTCGTGGGGGTAAAGTGCTTGACATGCAGGGAGGAAGAGGATGCAATGGATACTGACGAATTAGCAGACATGTTGTCCACACATATCTAGGCCTTGGGGTCTATCAGTGGAGGGATGCTCTGGCGAACCTGTTCATTTAGCAGTGAGAGAAAACGTCCATGTATTTCAACAAGAGTTTCATGATATACCAGAGGGCGCTCATCACAGAAGATGTGAAGGATTTCTGGAAAAGCCCAATGCTGGGGATGAGAATTGTAACATTGGAATGATTAAAGAACAACGGGAGTAAAAGGGAGTACTAGATATGCAGGAAGGTCCGGAAAAATAAAGAATGTCCAGCATCTCATCGGCACAGATGGAGCCAGGGTAATTCTCTACGTTTAATTTTATTTGGAAGATGAGATTCAGAAGTATGCATGTAAGAATTGAGTCTTATACAACAGGTAAAGCTTAACAATCTTGCTGAGAGTTTCCTATCTACCAACAAACCCGTTTAACCGCTCCAGACTCTAGCATCATCGTGTCCATTTAAAACTACCAGAAATGATAACCATCAACCCAAAAGACACCAAGAAACTCATAGTGCCATATCTGTAAGCGTGTTCGCGTTGGAGGGAGGAGAGCTCCAGAGCAAGGGTAGAAACAGTAGTGACAACGGCACAGTAACCATTTTTGACACCCTCAAGCAACTGGTGTCCAAGTGAAGGCCGTGCCAAGATCTGGGATATATCCCAAACTATAGCAAGAATTAGAGATCCTACCACGTTGGCGGCAAATGTCCCCAAGGGAAATGTTGGAAGTCTGCCATTCAAGTAGATTGCAAGATAGAATCTCGTAAACACCCCCAGAGGGGCAAAGGCCAAAGAGAATAGAACACTCCCCCGCCACTCATCATGTGGTGGATAGATGCATATAAATATCGCTCCAATCCAACAGCCCCAGCCGAGAATGGTTGCAAGTCGGTCTATAAACTTGCGCATAAAGAGGTAGGGCAGTGAGGGCATGATGTCGTCCGCTAGTATGGCAATATGGGCGCCCAAAAATAGACCACCCATAGAGGCATGAACAGTCAATAAGACCACGGCTGCAAGTGCACAGAACGAGTAACCCTTGTTCCGGTCTGATGTCGGCGCTGAAGAAGTTTCAAGTTCGTTGGAAAGGGCGAGAAAAGAATCAAGGATGAATGTTGAGAAGGTTGTGAATGAGCCACAGAACCCGACCGAAAGGCCGATATAGAGAGGCAATGTCTTTTTGACACTGAGATGTGCCTTCTTTACAGCCTCAAGGTCTGTAGCTCCTTGATCTTTGGCCGTGTCATCCGAGACTGTTCCACTGGTTTCCGGACTTTGGTTTTCTTCCTTGTAGTATGTGCCTTCTCCCCATTCGTGGCGAAACAGCATGCGGTCCTCAGCTAGGAACCCCATGATAAGACACCCAGCAAAATTAACCCACAGGGTTGGGAAGATGACTGGTGTCCCAGGATAGACGAGTAAAGCTGTCATACCTTCTCTGGCGAGCGTTCCCATGATGGAGAAGAAGATGAGATAAGAGTGGGTGTGAAGTTTTGTAGTGAACGTGAGAGCTTTGTCAGTAGTAGGCGAAGGCCTATCTGGAACGCGAGCCTCTTCATCTTGAAGTTCTATATCGGTTTCTCGGGCGCGCTCTAGACTATTCCTATGATAAATTGAGCTGTGTCCGGATCTGGGATGGGAGCGATCGGTGCTATTTCGTCCAAGTCGTAAGTCTCAACCGAACAATCGGGATTTTGATTTTGATTTTCAAAATTAGGACCGGGCTGAGGTCGTGTATCTCCACGCATCGACTCAGGGACATAGCTCCCCGCGCGGGGATGTCGAAGAAGAGCATCTTGTGGTTTCTGTGCAGGCCATTGCGCAGCCATATTGTCATAACATGTGGTGCCGTTCTTCTAAATTGAATTATTCCTTGAATTTGTGTGATGAAGAAGGAAAGAAGAAGAGGTTATAGCATTATAATTATATGAGAAAAGAATTAAAGGAGAACTCTAGCTAACTCGCCTAGGGAGAAGTAGACCAGCTGGCGATATAGGAGGGTTTTTCACGGCAAGGTCGGATATCCCGGATGTCCTGGATACTCGAACCGCATTGGCTTAGACCTGTGGCTGAGAGCTTAGAACAATCATACAGAAATTAGTTAGAACATTTAACTACGTATCGTGATTCACTCTTCAAAGGTTGACAAGATATGCTACTGTAGTCGTTGCAGATGACCTCTTGGTCATTCTCTGAGACAAATAGGACATACTATTTAGGACTGGTAGATTTATTTGACATGGTGTCTTTAAAGACGACACTAGTTCAAACCCCTATATTGCAAGCTTTCGGCCAGAGACTATTTCCTTAGTTTTGAAGAAGACCTTACGAAGACATTGACGGGAACCGCAAGTCATGCTCTTTCGCATTCAAGTCCAGCTTCCATCTCCTTGAATCGTGTCCAAGAACTGCGAAGACCAAGCCATGGAATCTATAATCTCGGCTGGCCAACTCTGTGGAGTTGATATGGCCTCTGATAAGAACTCAACGTTCTGGCCCTCCAGACCTAGCATCTCTTGTGCCAATGGGCCTCCAGAAGAAGAAGCATGTTGAAGCGGCATGGAATTATCGCATTGCCTCAAGGCTTGTTGGAATAGGACCGTGTCAGCCTCTCTCCCGGCCTGTTCTTGAATCCAGGTAAGACAAAGGTAATATAATGGGGGAGGTGTACTCACTTCGCCATTCTGAGCCAGATTGCTTTAGACCTTGAATCATGTTTCTCGCTATCCTTGCACTCTTCGAGTTGCTGCTAAGCGCCTCAAATATCTTCAGGCATGTTTCCGCATCATCACGCAGACCTTCGCTGTCAAATCCACTATGATCATCAGGCTGTTGGGCAAAGATGCTCGACACAAGCAATATGGACCCAGCACAGATCAGACAAGATATCATCTGCCACCAGGGAAACTCGTGAACTAATTCCTGTTCATCGGAAACGTGATGGAGAAGACGAGCAGTCCCTTGGGCTTCATCGATACAGATCTTCTCGAAGACGGCAATCAGTGGCCAGTCTAGCTGTGACATGCTCATAGGCGAGTCATCCCGTTGTCGTAAAAGAGGGTAACACAAATAGGGACGGTGGATGAGGGCTCGCAGATGATGGAATTTGATTGCAAGCATATTTCTCTGCAGGTTTACGTCAGCAATAGAGGCTCAGAGTATGAGGAAGGGTGGCTGACCTGACGTCTAAAGGTATTGTTCTGGTCGAATGAGTGTCCCAAATCGAAGCGTAGCTTTCGAGGCAGGCTCAGTTTCCATTCGATAAGCCTGTGATCGAGTGTCTGTGTACTCAATATCATTTCTGGGGTAGGTCTCGAATGGGCTGGGCCATAGATATCGCGCAGTACGCAGCCCACGATGCGGGAAAACCCAATAACCGAAATGAAGTAATCACCTGCTGACGGGCCTTCTGTTGCGGTATCAATAGTGTTGGAAGTCCAGTCAATCTCATCGTCAGCACGCCGAGACGGTAGTGCCACGCTACAATCCTCATCATGAATTGCTGGTGGTCGACCTAACTGAAGAGATAGCAATCGATCAAGGACATAGATCGAGTACCATGTCCTTCGTCTGCGTTCTATCTCGGTGGCACTTCTAGACTTGGAATTCGGAAGCTCAACATGCAGCCCTATGCTTTGAGCTATACGGACTGCTTGTCCGAGCGTAGTCCAACAACTATCGATGTATTAGTCGATAGTGTTCTACATTTCTGAGCAACAAAACTCACCTATCAGTCCTGGATACAGCTAGTAAATAGAAGCATTGTACGAGTAGTAGTGAAACTTGGTGGATAGAGTGATGACGGCTCGTTGCTGCAGTCAAGCCCATGGCATGGTGAAAGTAGCGCTCGTGACGAGTTCGTGAATCCGAGTCTCGTCCAGGAAACGACGTATAATATGATCCAATGGCACAGATGACATCTAAAAATATGTGGTGAGCTTTTCCATAGATTTCCAGACAAAACATAGAAGGACTGACATAAAATGGCGAGATCAGTCGCGTTTTTCGGAATTCCGCCTTGCCCTGCTAGACTCTCCATGAAGGTAGACTGTGGAATGAATGGATACGCAATATGGATAGTAGAAAAGTATACCTTGACGAGGTCTCTCGTTTGGGCGAATCCAGGGAGCAGGGTAGGTCCATTGCTTTCATTATTAGTCGTCCAGACTTCCCCATCTTGTTCGTAGCTGTCAAAGTCTTGCTCTGGATTAGACAGATCTTTGGTTTGTAGAAATCCCTTGACCAGATTGAAGAAGTGAACGTCACTGACTTCTCCCAAGTATCGATGTTGATTTTGTGACGATGTCAACTGGGATGCTCGATCCTGGTCAGAAGGCGAAGCGATGTCAGCGGCTCGAGTGTCAGCGACTCGATCGAGGGCTTTCTTGACTCTGTCTTTGACTTGATTGTGTAATTCTTTTGGGTCAAACTTGTCCTGCTTCTTTTTAGATGAGAGTCGATGAGCCAAGTCGTCGTAACCATTGATGGCATCTCGAAGCTCATCAATGGCATTGGACCTTGGTCCATCACAGCCGTCATCTTCATTTACTTCGTGACGCCTGGACCTGGTCTTAGCATACAGACAAGTGAAGCCGTAACCCACACAGCGACTGCACTCAGGCTTCCGACCATCGCACTGAACACCTTTAGTTTTGCCTCAGATCAGCGCGAGTGGGATTCATGCATGGGTACTGTACCTTGGCCTTCATCTTGCGACATGTCTGGCATGCCTGGGCTACCCGCCTGCGTTTGAAAACGGGTTCTTCTCCCGAAATAGCCGCCATATCGCTCGGCTTGTAGCTTTTGTTTCTCGTCTGGAATAGGTAATTATGTAAACAATTTCGGAAATGGTGGAAAGGTGGAGGTATAGGTCGCCATATAAACGCTGTTCAGTTTGATCCGGATTTTCCGCAATATCCGGGTTACCCGGTACAGGTTACTCAGCCACATGACGCTGTCTTCAAGCCTCCCTTCATTTAACGGAGGTCCGCATATCGCATAGGCTTGCGGATTATGTCAACCGCCGATTTGCATAGCAATAGAGTAGAAAAGACACTTTCGCTAACTTGATAACCAACCGAGGATGGGATACGAAAGGAGAGGAAATTACTGAGGCGTCGCTGAAGTTAGTGAAGTATGGATAAGTAGCAGCTGAGTGAACACATGTCACCTTCCAGTCTGAAAAAAAGTTATTAACCCTGAATACCTTATGGAGAATATCAGCCATTTAAAGGTGTGACGGGCAACTATAAAACACCCAAATCGCAAGTATCTCTATGGAAAATCTCCCTTTTGGCTGTAACGACAGAAACTCAAACACACCTCGAATTCAAAGGATGTGCTGGAAGACTACCATTGAGGAACGCTGCAAAAGCTGCGACGATCTGCTACGCACAGGATTTGAGCTTGACAAGTGCCCCGAGTATGAGGAGAAAGGGACCTGTGAGAATGGTATTAGGCAGCTGTCCCAGAGAGTCGAGGATGAGTGCAAGAAGTGTAGGGAGCTTCGGGAAGAACAGGAGCGTATGGCGGCGCTCAATGCGTTGCGTAAGACGGGGAAGTGATGGTGAGTGACGTACAGTTAGAACTGAGATGCAATCAGATAGAAATTGGCCTTATGAGAATAACCGACATCCACTTCTACTCACGAGCACTCATCGTAGGTGAACCTGGTCGCTTGTACATATCGGCGTGAATATCATACATACTGTCAAACTATCACTGCATTGGGACCTGTGACTGAAAGGGTGTATCCACCACACATAACCTGGCCAATTTATAACAGCACGGATGAGTGTGATGCAAGCGATTAGCTCTTGATTTACCTGAGACTCATCTACAAATATCCCAGGCATCCCCCATCGGATTACCCAAACTCAACATCCTACTCAATACCTCTCGCAAAGTCACCACTATCACAACCATCCTCCAACAACCCACCCAGGTTTCAGGAACTTCCTGGATCTCCAAAACCATGTGCGAATATAAATTGAACAAATACACTTGCGAGGATTGCGGTAAGATAAGACTCCAGCGGGCTGACCCTATTGATTGTCATCTGCTGGTCCCTGGCCAACGGTGCCCGGGGGCTAGACACATAGAAGATCTCGTTAACGAGGTATGCGATGAGTGTCAAGAAATAAGACGCCAGAGAAATCGTACAGGACAATGATTGATGAGGGAGCGAGGAAATGGTTGCTCCAGTTAGTTACTCCAGCTCGGCAATGGGTGAGGGGACATTTTTCGAAACTGTCGTGTCACTAACCATAAAGAGCATCCTATCATGGTGGAACATACCGTCATGGGAACAGTAGCTTAATCGAATACTTTAAAATCAAAGGCCAGGCTAGATTGTTGGTCCCAGTAACTGTGACTTGTAAAACGTGAGTTGCTGCTGTGCTTATCATCCTGTTGAAGAGATGCTAAATCCATCATCCTCTTCTTGCAGGCAAAGGGAATTCTTTTAGGCCGGTTATAATGTAAAGTGATGTCAAGACTATGGGTGGAACTTATCTTCATATCTTCACCTACAGCAAAACAGGAAAAGAGACAATTTGCCAAGTAATAATCCATACTCAGCGTTTCTACGTCACGGCAACTGCATTCATTATTGGAACACATTTGAATCATGAAGAGAGGGAAAATATCCTAACAACAGAGGTGTGGTATCGTAACAGCCAGTTGGCAGTCGTGGACAAATATGCTCGAAGTGCATAACGATATAGAAGAAATAAAGAGAAGGTTGAGGCGGTGGTGATTAGAATGTCTTCCTAGTCTCAAAGTCATACTTCGGATAGTCAAAACAAGCGTTGATGTGACGTAAATAGTACCTGAAAGAAACTGAAAACAAGTAACTCGAGATCTCCAGGCGGTGGTTACTGCAGGCGAAAGGGCTGAACAATGCGTGGCAGTGATAATCAGAGCAAATGAACTTCCAGTTGGCCCTATGGCTTTCACCGTTTGCTACCTATCGCGCTATATTCAATCAACTTGTAGGCGTGAATAAGCTAACTTCCCTATTGTGAGTTAATTTTTACTGCTTCATCTGAACATCGAAGCTCCCTGGCTCTCGGACTCGTCAAAAACAAGCTGCAGCAAAACAGCAGCATAATCATCTACAAGCAGCAACCGCCGTGAAAACTATACACCCAAAATCACATCTCCAGGGACTTTCTCAAGCTATATCAGTAAGTAGTTGCCCCTTCCACCCAATATCTCTAGCCTCACTCCCAGAACTTGACGTCAAGCAGATCCTCACCAAGCCAAGCAGCCCCCGAGACCGACAAAATGTGCGAGCAAGTTACAACAATCCGCCACTGCACCACCTGCAGACAATACAAGAGCCAAATCATCCGCAACATCAACTGCGACAAAGTATCCATCTACAAGCTTGGCCTCTGCCGCAACGGGATGAGCTACCGCGACGTCATCGAAGACATTGAGTGCATTGATTGCTACACCAAGCGCGAGCGGGAAGTTGAGGCTGATAGAAAGAGACGATGGCTTGCGGCATGGCCTGAGGCTGAGCCGGAGGTTGAAAACGAGAAGAAGGATGAGAACAAGGAGGAGAAGGAGGATGATGGCGCAAGTGTGGCAACGGATGACATGACGGTGAATAGTGAGGAGTCTTGGAACGTTGTTTGATGGTATGTACGCGACAAGACTCGATTACTTGAGGGGTCTTGCTTTCGGAATTACGAAGTGTTGATTTGAGCGACTCTGCGGTGATACCAGGTAAAGGATAAGAAGCTACTCAACTTGCACCCTGCAAGCCATGAACAAGGAAAGGCTGATACGGCTCTCCAAACAAGCTGTTGCATAATCATATGTGATTATTGCATGTTTATGCGAAAGGCATAGACAATCCAACAGTGATAAAAGGCCATTCAGAGATGGTTTCCCAGTCCTCTGAATATAAAGCCATGGTCTTTCCGCCCTCATTATTGATTTTTAGCAGTAAGATACATGTAATCACGTCACCCGCGATCAGGCCTAGCCACAAGGTGTACCAGGCTCCATTTATAAATAGTAGAAGCTTCAGAGACAATGTAAGGTTGCTTCTTCTACTCTCCAACATCTATATATCATACTAAAAGCTCGAGCAGACTACAGAGTACCGTTCCCAAGTTCCTCACCTCTCACTCTATTCAGCATTTACAGCGAGAAGCAAAGAAAGAGATGTGTTTAAAAAGTACTAAATTCAACGAGTGCAGCTGTGGATCCATGTGGGATGAGGTTATATCGTATGTCATATGTGATGAGGTCGACACCGACAGATTGGGACAATGTAGTATTGGTCTTCAACCGATAGACAAGGACCCCAACTGAATGCAATGTTTGTCGAGAGGAGAGAGAGCGTAAGGAGAGGGAAGAACGAGAGAATGTTAAGGGTATTCGTGGAAGGCATGTTTGCTTTGATGATGACATAGTGGAGATCCCATAGAATTGATAGGCGAGGAGGGGTGCTTGGAATGGCGAGTTTGGTATACAAGTCCTAGAAATACAACAAACCGACAGTTTAAAGCAACACCTTTATACTAGAAAAATGACTGGAGAGTTAATATTGATATTCCTTGCTGCCTGATTATGAACCTTGTCAAGGTTGTTGAAAACTGTACTACCGTTCTAGGTTGTTAGTCATGTAACGAAGAAGATGACTTGCTGTGTTACCTTGTCATTACTCTCTTTGACTTCGCCCTTCATCATCTGAAGAATCTTGGCTTTTACAGCTTTATAGCCTTCGTTATCGCTAGACTCGAACTTGTAGATACTGATATGGTTCGCTCTGAGGGGTAGCGTCTGGCCAATACCGGGATGCGAGGCAGACTGATCCTCAACAATCTATAACAACATCAGTGCCTGCGCCAGTCCTCTAGGGAGGAGTTCCAGTGGTACATACTCGAATACCTCCAGTATCCAAAGTCTCAAAGAAAAAGACAATCTGGACTTTGCTTTCAGCATTGTTGTTACGCTTTCTAATAACTTCCGGAAAAGCCTTTCAAAGTTCTTGTAGATCATGTGAGCTCTCCTTGAGTGTCCTGAGCGTATTTTGATCAGTATTTTTCACGACATTGAAGATCTTACGGACCAGCTCTCCCCACTTGGCTGCATTTGAGCCAGCAAAAGGGGTGCCGAGGAAAACCATGCCGGCCACATCCCTCGCTACAGCTTCGATATCATCGCCTGGTGCGTTTCTATCCCCAAAGATGATGGGAGTCGCACAGACTAATCCGCCAAGACTGTGAGCGACCAGGATGATGGGGCGAGAGCTCGAATCTGTTGACGATCTCTGCTCCTCAACCAAAGAGCATAGACTATGAGCTTCGTGGTCAAGGCTAGCCCGCGTGACGTAAGCAGAGTCGGAGTGAATAATGGTGGAGTCATAGACGAAGCTCATGATACGTGAGTTGGGATATCCTGGGCGAGAAGCTCTTTAGGCCAGAGAACTCCGTCTCTTGACCATGTCTTCTCGTGATAGCCTTGGAGGCCATTAACGAAGAGTATACTGGGTATAAGGGACTTCTTATCTGGTATTATTATTATTCAAGGTTGGGCTTACTCGACGTCGCGGGTTTCTCTCGTGTAACAGGCATCAAGGCCACTTTGCCATTGCATAGTCCCAAGTAACCTATATAATCTTACTGAAAGCAGTCAGAATTATATCAGATTTTATTAAATAGTCCAAGGATAGTCTAAGGTAATTATAAATTTTCTCATGTCTATGAACACCTAGCACATCTTATCTATATATTCACTGCCACAGGGTTCAGGCAGACCGCTGCTGTAAGGCAGTCAACCTGGTGCGGCTGAGTATCCCTAGCGCAGATATATCAGGGTCATCAGGCCTATCCTCGCTATCGTAATGTTTCATTCTGGGTTGAAAATGGTTCCGTGTTAGCCGCTGTGGCGCATCAAGGCTGATCAGATTGGGGGAGGAAAGCTGCATCAGGCTTGCAGGGGTCTTGGAGGCCACATTCCTCATCTTCTCATTTGCGTGCGCAGTTCATCTGCTGCAACCAAGATTCTTGAATCTACGAGTGCTGTGTGGTCAATAAAATTCTCGAGGCATGTTTCTCTTGATTGGAAATTTGACATTCCCTTCTTCTTAGACCTACATATATTTCGCGAGTGAAATAAGGTACCCTTAAGCAGCCCATTTGAACCCGTGGCCCTGCAAGCGACCGCACTGAGACTGGACCCAGCATATTTCACAACAAGAGCCCAGTGCAATACCAGGCCGGACGAGACATGTACTCAACAATCGTCGCGCCGGGCCCAGACCCTCTTCCCCATAACCTTTCCTTAGAAGAACTTCGTCAATATGCCAAATCATCAGAAGAATCGCCGGAGACTCGAAGACTCGCAGCTGCCCGATTGGAGGACAAGCTTGCTTTTCTCAAGGCGGCCGATGACTGGCTTCTTCAGCATTGTTACGTCAAAGAGAACCTCGAAATAGAGCGACTGTCAGGGGAGCGACTACCTCTTGAACAATGCTACATTAATCTCATGATTATACCTCACGCCAGGAACCAGACTTCTCGACTTTCAAATCTTACACCCAACAACAAAATCGCAAATCTGTCTTTGTTTCGGCGGTTAAATGTCCAGGGCTCTGACGGCGGCGTCAAAGTCAGATTCCACGACATTTTTAACACCGCCCGGTCTCACGGCGCGGCATCAAAACACTCGACACGAATCCTCATTCGTGGTCAAGCAGGTGTAGGAAAGACGACTTTCTGCAAGAAAGCTGTTCACGATTTTGTGCAGAACCAGGTCTGGAAGCAACATTTTGATCGCATTCTCTGGGTCCGACTGCGGAACTTGCTGTCGCGCAACGGATACAACCTTGAGGAGCTCTTTTGCCACGAGTTCTTCTCACAACATCCAAAATGCAGCGACCTTGCCGGAGCATTACGGGATGCATGCACTGATCCCGGTGGAGGTAGAACACTATTCCTGCTCGACGGTCTGGATGAGATCTGGCATTTGTTGCAGCCCGGCGACGACTTAGCACGATTTGTCATATGCCTCCTAAATCAACCCAATGTGTTGGCACTATCGCGTCCCTCTGTTCCAGTCCGATCGAGCATACAACCGTTTGACCTGGAAATCGAAATGATTGGCTTTGGGACGGATCAGGTTTACGAATACGTCAAGCACATGGAACCCGAAAGACATAAAGACATTCAGTCATTCCTCTCGTCTCGCCCGCTCATCGAAGACCTCGTCCGTATCCCCATTCAGCTCGATGCCCTTTGCTATGGCTGGGACCAAGTTCACAACCAGGGTCCTGAAACTATGACGGACCTCTACCAGTCAATTGAAAAAGGTCTATGGAGAAAGGATATCGTACGTTTAGGAAAGTCAAAGACTGGGTCAGCTGTGACTGAGGGCGACAAAGTATCTGACCCTGATGTTGAAGAGCTGATCGAAAACGAAAAAAGATTAATTGAACAACTTGCATTCACTGGATTGTGTAATAACATTGTCGAGTTCCAAGACAAACACGTCAATATTATTTGCCGATACATCAGCATACACTCCACCTTGGTCGATAAGACCTTACCGAAGCTTTCCTTTCTACGGACATCAGACTCATCAGTCGGAAAACCGAGTCGTACCTATCACTTTCTGCATCTGACTCTACAAGAATACTTCGCCGCCCGGTACTTTGTGCGCATTTGGCTGCAGAACAACAAGGCGGATCTTGTTTGCATCAACTTCGACCAAAATGAGAAATTGCATGCAAGCACCTCATCTCATACAGCCATGAAACCGAAGGACTTCTTTGCTCAAAAAAAATACTCATCTCGCTATAACATCATGTGGCGTTTTGCTACGGGACTATTGCATTCAGGGAGGAATGGCTCCGATGAACTGGCGTTGCACTTTCTCCAGGCCATGGACACTAAGCCACTCGATCTAATAGGCGTAGCTCATCAGAGACTGACAATGCACTGCCTCGCGGAACTGCGTTCTTCAATATCATCTGAAAGACTCAAAAGCCATAGAAGCCGACTTGAGGCTCATTTAGTGAGATGGGTTACTTTCCAAGCTCAAAGCAGGAAGCTCAAAGAGGGTACATTAGCCGACGAACCCGAGTTCCCCAACAAGACACATTTAATGATGTTACAAAATGAGGACCCTGTCACCTTCCGGACCGCATTAATGGCTTATAAGAAGAGGATGCGCTCCGGGTCCCGGGTTCCGCTCGAATTTGTGCATGTCTTGACATGTCGGCTCAGAAAGGCTGACTTTGAGAAGACACAAAAGTATGGCGGACCCTTACTTGAGAATGATGTCTCTATGATAATAAAATCTCTTGGTCCGCCAGAATACTGGACAGAAAGTGTAAAACTTGCATTAAGTCTGAGTCTTGAAAATCGGAACCCTTGGGTCGCATCTGGTATTCTTTCTGCTCTGAACGACTATCCAGAGATCATAGCGTCTTACATCGAAGCTATCTCTACCATTCTGGACTCTGACGATGCTAGTCTAAGATGGCGGACCATGGTAAGGTTGAGCGGACAGAAGAACCTTCCTCAATCGACTCTTGACCGCATGGCAAAGTTTCTTTGCAGACCAGACGAGACACGTCTCGCAAGAGAAAGAGTGCTTGAGATCCTGACGGCTGAGTCTTACTGGACCAAATATCTGACTCTGAAGGCAAAAGAGGATGAAGGTGGTGAGAAACTAGGGGACGACTCAGTGGATCTTGTGAAGACTGGCTTTAAGCTCATCGAATACGGAAACCTAGAGAATGCGGCTATTGCAACCTTGGCACTTGGTTACCAAGACCAGCAACTACCGAGAAAGGCTATCAACAAGGTCTTGACGAACCTTTTACGAAATGATGTAGTTATTAGACTGGCTTCTTTGGATGCATTAGCTCGTCAGACAAATCTTGGGATTGAAGATCTAAGAGCCGTTTCTGATCGTTTGGATAATCCGAACCGTGCGGTACAGCTTGCTGCCGTCAAAGCCCTTGAGGGGCGAAGTGAGCTATCACGCATGGATGATACGCTATGCTCCCTTGTCAAGTTTTTGAGGGTCGGGTCTTTGGATATCGACTCAGAAATACGACTGATAGTGGAGAGAATTTTGCGATACCAAGAGTTCCTACCCGTGAGAGTGATGGAACTTATGATCTGCTGTTTCAACGATGAGACTACTACACAAACAGGGCGCCAAAAGCCCTTATTTATCCCCGGAGGGTTCTCAGATGTTATGCCGCCATTCCCAGAAGCGGCACTCAATAAAGCCATCTTGTATCTTCGATCTGATCATCGGAAGATCCGGCGGGGGGCGCTATTGTTGTTCGACGGTCAATTAAAACTTCCTGAGACCGTGTTAAGAGCAATTATTGAGTGTCTGGTGGACGATTACGAGCCCATACGTCGGCAAGCGATGAAAACCTTGGAGAGTCACCGATCGGATTTAAATGAGCGACTTTACTCGGCTATAGACTACCATCTGGATGTCGAAGATGGAACGAAGAGAGACTTGGTGTTCCATACCGCTTACAGAACAGCCGGTTGTGCGGAAGCTGTACTGCGAACCATTGAAAAAGCTCTACTTGATAAAGATAATCTGATACGACTCAATGCTCTTACATATTGGATCCAGCACCCAGACATTCCCGGCAGACTTCATGAGGCTGTGGCAGCCTGCTGTGAGGCCCTAACACACAAACACCCCAAAGGAAGGCATGACATGATTAAGATGCTTTCTCGTGAGGCCAGGAGATTCTTCCCTGACACGAGGATCCTTTATGCTCTTGCGGAATTTCTTAACGATGACGACGTGGATATCCGGCGAGATACAGTCAGTTATCTTTCGCGGCATCCGAACGTACCTCCCAGAATAACTGCCCGGATAGCCTCGAAGATTTCAGAATTTCCGGATGATATTTTCCAATACACATCATCAATGACCATTCTTCTACAACATAACGATGCTTATGGAGCGACGTTAGCTAGAGCTAAAGTGGATGAACAGCTCAAATTTCTTCTCGAGAGGTCAGATACGATGCATATTGCGTGGTATATGAGGAATGGGCAGAGCCTGATTGAAACGGGTAGTGGTGTGATGTATAAAGAGTTGGAGAATCCCAGGGCTTTTGCGAATGCGATTGAGAAGGCTAGGAAGAAGGCGGAGATGCCTGATGTTGTGGCAAGGGTGCCGTGGCAGTGGATGGGATTTGAGTGGTGACTTCTCGATGGTAGTTCCCCGGAGAGAACAGTAACATCGGTTGGCCAAAATAAACTCATCAGAGAGTCCCCCCACCTTATCCTGACTTACCTTGACACTTTTGTCGCTTAGGATGAAGGTCCTAAGATTTCGTCCCACGCCTAGAGGGTCTACAAGGGTCTCATGAGTCATTCTGAGATTAGCGAGGTATTTTAGTGATGGATTACCCGGGCGTTGGGTTGATTATGGATACTATATACATTTCAGTTCTTGGTTATTTACTCAACATATGTGTTTGATATTAGATCATTTCTCTTCAATTTTTCTTCCTCATTACCTACTAATTTCTCTTATTGTCGCTATTGTAGGTCTAATTTTGGAACCCTCTGCTTAGCCCCCAGGATCATGGTGCTGCGCCCATGCACTCAGCCCTGTCAGGCCTTGCGGGATATCCACAGCTCTTACTGGCTGTTTAACGACACTTCAGCATGGGTGTATGCTGACATTCTGGTTCCCTCCGTTCAACATCAACTTTAATAACTCGAGCTCACTTATGAAAACTTATGGGATCATATCAAACTCGTATCATTCCCAGACAAAATGGCATCCAATACGAAAACATGTTTTGTTGAGCGCAAGGACGCCATTCAGGTCCACGATCACTGTCCCGAGCGGCCCTATGTTGAGTTGGAAGTGCCGCAAGATGCAAAGAGAGTCACTGCAGTTACTTTCGGTGGCATATCTCGCGATCAAGGTCAGTGAATAGGCCTTTGTCTTTCATCAGATGTAACTGACATGTCAAACAGGCTGGGCAGACAGATCAGAAGCAGTTTCTTTCACCTGGTGGGACGCTTCAGTAAAGCGTCCTGAAGGCCGTGGAGATCTACGCACGATTACTGTACTCAATAACCGTCTTGCAAACGATGAGCCCCAGAACTGGTCTGATCGATGGACTGTTTTTCATGGGCCAAGACGGCGACTCTGGATTGAAGCCCTGCGACCAGGCGATATTATTCAGTTGATTCCTCGAGCTATGTATATGGCATGGGTGAATATCATCGACGAGGGAAGCATCAAGATTGAATACGAACCTAAGGAGTTGGAGGAAGAACTCCAAGGCCTGCAACTAACCTCAAATGCTTCGCATTATTCCGGGGCGTTGAGTGTTGAGAGGCAGGATATCCGGCTTCTTCACGTTGAGCCAGGGACTTTTGATGACCCGATCAGATGTTCCTTTCGCGTGGCAAGCCTGAAGGAAGTCGAGGCCAAAGGGATCGACTTCCACGCACTGTCGTATTGCTGGGGAGATCCTACCGAGCGAGAGGAGATTTTCTTATCGAAAGAAGGTGACTTCGACAATGAAAAAGAGGGGATGTCCTTTAGTATCGGAAAGTCTGCTGCCCAGGCTCTGCGCCGCTTGAGACTAGAGAGAGAAACTTTGGTCATTTGGATCGATGCTGTGTGTATCAACCAGGATGATCTTGTAGAAAGAGCACAACAGGTTACGCTCATGAGTCAAATTTACTCTTTGGCCTCCGTCGTTCATATCTGGCTTGGAGAGGATAACCACGGCGTTGAAGCTTGCTTGAAGCTTATCCGAGATATCTGCAACTCAAACTCCGGACTATGTCAAGGCGGTGAACAATGCTCATGCGCTGGAACAGCCCACTCAGCTCCCCTTGAAGAGGTTAGGGCGTATGAGCAAAGCAAGAAGAATGAGGGTAAGGCTATCTCATTCAAGGGGATGTTGGAAGTCTTCGACATCCACTTGAAGACTTGGACAAGGGAGATCATAGACCTTGCGGGCTGGTATGGGAACACGCAACTATCGTTCCTCATGAGCACTCTCTATGAGAACCCATGGTTCACGAGAGTATGGGTTATCCAGGAAGCTCTATCAGCAAAACAACCCTTCATTCACTGCTCGGGGGAGCAGGTCCCCTGGGAAGAAGTGGTGCAAGTCAGCAACTGGCTTGAGAATCCTGGATACTCCAGCCAAAACCCCCATATTGTCTCACAGCAGATTTCCATGGCGGCTATTTGGAAGACTTTGAAACCAAAGGGAAAGACTACGGAGGTTCCGACTACTCCAATCGAAACACAGGACACGAACGAGTTATCGAGTATTTTAGAAGTGTTTCTTTCGGGCCTGGATCTCAAAGCAACCGATCCTCGGGATAAACTGTTTGCTTTACTGACCTTTGCGAATGAGACGCATGATACTACGAAGTTGGATGACTTGATTCGACCTAACTACGACAAGTCCAAGGAGAGAGTATTTGCTGACTTTACGCGCTGGTGGATCCGAGAGCACAACTCAGTGGCTATCTTGTCGTCTATCCATTGTCAACCATCACGAACTTGGGTCAAGATTCTGGGGTCCGAAGCCCAAGATCCAGTGTCGAACCGACCAACTTGGTCTGTTGACAGCAGAGGAAGCTCAAGACGGACGCAGGCCAATTTGAACGCCCGCTTCAAATTCAAAGCAGCAGGCGAAACAAAGCCAGACCTTGACCTCCTCAAAACCGACGATCCTCTTGTTCTTCGACTTTCAGGTCTTCATATTACCAAGATCAAGAACATTAGCCACGCACCTATCGAGTACATATACCCTTACCAAAGCCCTGTCGAAAAGCAAAGCGAATTATCTCAAGTCTTCGATAAGATCTTCGACCCCTGTGCCCTGTCACCATTCTGGTCAAGAAACCAGAGTCCAGATGGCTTCAAAACAGAAAGCAATGAGACATGCAACATGAAATACCTTGACCATATGCGCTCTCACTGGAACTACCGTGCGCGAGAACCACTCGAAGTGTTGAAGCCAAGCGCCGGCAAAGAGTTGGAGCACTACAAGACGAATAAGCTTCCAACATGCATGGAACCTTGTTTCTTTGCCACGACTTCGGGGTTGTTTGGATTGTGCCCTTGGCGATCGAAGGAGGGAGATGTGATCGTGTTGCTTGATGGAGGTAATGTGCCTTATTTGCTGAGGCCTGTTAGTGAGCAGAAGTTTGAGTTGGTTGGTGAGTGTTTTGTACAGGGGATTATGCATGGGGAGATATTGGGGGGGTTGGCGAAGCTTGGGGACGGGCTTGGGAAGAGGCAGGTTTTCAGTATCGTTTGAGGATCCATTTGTAGTAAGCAAGCGACTTCGCAAATTGGTAATTATTGCAATTTTGAGACTGTGATTCTGGGATATAGATAGTCTGAACAGCATATGTGAAGGTCTAACCAGAAAATTAATATTTTACGCTATGGAGTCACTATACAACGTAAATTCTGCCACTACAAAGAGATACAACCCCCTCACGATCTCAAGTACCTATATCCATAGTAGCCAAGAATGCCCGTCCCCGACACGGCAGTTGTCAAGATAAACACCAAGCTCGTCACAATACCTTGCTCGAAGAAACCAAGCTTCGTTCCCTTGAGCTTCCGCTTCATCTCGGGAAGTCTCTTTGTAGCTTCCTGATCCAGCGCACTTAGCTCTCTGGTTGAAGTTGTGTTGACAATCCTGTCGAGCTTGTTGTCAGTGGCGGATTTGGTAAGATACTTGGGTTTTAGACGGGAGAAGAGATCTTGGTGGTAGATGTTGTTGGTTCCAGACTGGGGAGGAATCCCGGATGGTGCGGTGGGGGAGTCTGGGCTGTTAGTACTGTTTCTGAGAGAGAAGGGTTTGTGAACTTACAAAGAAGTTTGGTTGGAATGTGGTTGACAAAGCTCACGGCTGTATCCACGAATTGGCATAGATATTTGGCCATAGCGGGATTGGTGAAGATATAAGCAGCGGTCAGAGATCCAATACTGAAAAGGTCAGCCATGTTCATCCAAACAGGGGTCTTCATACTTACTCTCTCGAAGTATCAATAGCATCATCCATACTAGTAACAGCATGGACAATAAGCGTCGTCTCCTCAACCTTTTGGCTCAGCAAACTCGATTGTCTGCTCTCAACATCAAGAATCACACCATTCGACCCAGAAAGCACAACATGCACAGAATCATCCTTCTCAACCTCTTTCGACAATGCAGATTTAGGAGCCTTGGACTTGTTCGGTGAGTTGGCTAGGAACTCAGTGCTCTGCTGCACAAGAGCGCGGAGTAAATCCTTCTTGACCCATTCGTTGACAAGAACGACGTCAGGGGCGTAGGGGGCTTTGCCTTGCAGGCTGAAACGTGCGGATACAAGAGCTTTGGCGGCGGCTTGGATATCTGCGTCTCGTTCCACGAATGCAACTACTGGTGCTTCGGGGTCTGAGACGAGGTGGTCTTTCAGAATGGGGCCGTCTGAGCCATTTTGGGAGACGCGGATGTGAGGAAGGTTGATATCTTCTGCTGTGACTTCTTGGTTTGAGACTGTGAAAATATCTCTATCCAAAGACTTGGCGATCAGGTCTAGCACGATCTTTGGTGTTTCACGTAGTGAGTTTTGAGCCTATACTCATTAGTTTCATATTATCACAAATAAGCAAAGGAACTTACCTGCACAACAACACAGTTCCCAGCCGCAAGAGCCGGTGCCAACGCCGCGATCAATGCATAAAAGAAGGCATGATACGCCGGCTCAATGACAACAACACCAATAGGTTCCCGACTAGTAACATCGTCATGGCCCTTCGTAACAGCATACTCATCCTCAATCGCCTTGACCGGATCAAGCGATTCATGCGCGTCCGCAATAGCCTGCAGAGCAAGCCAATACTCAACCTTTACCTCAGCAGTTTGATGTTTCGTATCTTTTGCGATAGCATCTTGAATCTGCACCGCTTTATCTACTAACGCGCTGTGAAGATTTCTGAGTTGGTCTTTTCGGTAGAACGGGTTGTGAAGACGCCCGTCGATGGCTGCTGATCTAATTGCTGCGAGTGATTTCGACATTGTGATGATGGTGGTGATTGGCACTAAGCTGATGTTGGGAATTGGAGATGTGTTGAGATACTTGAGGACCCCTATTTTGTGATGCTAAGAGCTCAAGAGTTAGAGGGACAAGTTTGGGGTTGACTCCGGGGACCCCGGATTCTCCATCGGTTCGGGTGAGGAGGTCTCCGAGCGTCGTACTCCTCCACATCCCGAGTGGAGGTCTCATCAAACGATAATGCCCCGAATCACCCGGTTGAGTTTGAACGGCAAATGAGAATAAGGCAAAAATGCAACCTCAGTAAATTTACCAACACGTCTATCAATTCCTGCCCCAGAATCTCAAACTTGACATCAACATCTTCACCATGTCGACCACTACAGTAACTCACACGCAAAATGGCGACTTTCACAGCTCCATCCTTCGCGATTACGAGCTTCACCACTCTCAAGCTCGCGAGGAATCGCCGGATTGTCGAACATCGCCTGTGACGTCCGCAGAGCACCCGGAATTTGATCTGCCGCATCGTCGTGTGCCTGAGTATAGGCCGCTTAATCGGGACGCCGCGCATGTCAATGGTGTTCGCGTCTATACGAGCACGGCTGAGAGGTTCTTCATCACTGCTATGTTTAGAGGCCTGAGTGTCAACGCTGTAAGTGTAATTGATAGATGTTATGAATATGAGCTGATTTGAGAAGAGCGCTGCTCAATATTGGAGGGCGTCGATTGGAAGGTTTACGGATAAGGTATGGAAATATCAGGTTGGAGGAGAGTTTTAGATCAGCAGTTGAATTGCTTGAGGGTCGGAGTTTACTATTGAATTTCTTTTGTTATTCAACCATATATCAGATTTATCGAATTCTTTCATTTTTCAGTCTGGCTTTTGTTACATGCTTCCAACTTGCAATTTCTGTTGTGAAACACAACTCAAGTAGTCAAAGCTAGACCTATGGGCATTCAGATCATTCGAATACGATTCTACAAATGACTCTATGATTTGGCCATATATGAAGCTATTCTTTACTTCAAGGTTCTTTAAGAAAATAACAAAAGCTCTCAGTTTTCATGACCGTGATTAAGGTATGGCGTTGTACTTAATAGAAAGTTGCCAGGCATTTACACATGACAAACATCATCATTTATTTACACTCGTTCTTAGGCCAAAATCAAATCTATCTACTCGGAAGCCTTAACGCCCTCCATATTTCCATAGTCCTCACCCAACTCCTTACCTCCAACATCAGGCTTCGTCGACGGCAAAAGCACATACAACATCCTCGCCCACTCCGTCTCACTAGTGTTTCTCCACGCATGCATAGTAGCCCTCTGCACACAGACATCACCCCTCTTCAAGACCTTCTTATCCCCCGAATCCAAAATCAACTCCACCTCACCCTCCAGCACAACACCGTAGTCAAGACTCACAGTGCGATGCATAGGTGAAACATGACCAGGGCACATATCGACATAGCGGAGGATAGTGCCGGTTGAGATACTGAGCCCTGGTTGGTTGGTCAGGAAGCCTTGGTAGGATTCCACGTCGGCGTTGTTGGTGAGCTTGGCGGGGAACTCTTTTGTGGCGTAGCCTAGTGCGAAGTGTGCTTCGCCGTTGGGGAGGGCGTAGAAGGGCGCGTCTGAGTTGATTGATGTGTCGATTATGGCTTTGCATTCATCATTGTGGGTGGTGATGATGCGTTGGGTTTGTCTGAGTTTGCCGTTGAGAGCCATTGTGAATTTTTGTACTTGGCAAACTTGGTATATAGCTGATTATGGAAGATATTCTGTAAGCTTCCCCCAAATATTGTTCGAAATTGATGCAGTCTTCTAGTTCTATTTCTCCTCATCATTTTATGTCAACCGCCGGATATACGACCTCATTTTTCCTTACATACCCGGGACCATCTGCCCTCAATTTACTCATCGGGATGTGGAGGGCGTCAGTATCAACCGATTGCCGATCGTCCACTTAACCCATCGCGGGGTTCTTCGGAATTCAGTCCTCGGGATAGGATAGGTGACTAATGAACGATGAATAATACGTGACTAGAATTGAGTTGAAGAGAACTATCATTTTTGCCATCTTAACTGTTACGTTCCGAATGAATCGACGATTGCTTATCCCTCGAGAACAATAAACACTATGGCAGCCACAGACTTTGCTCACCATTTCACCGAGAAGAACATTCCTTTCGGAATAGCTTCCTCTCAGTCTCATAAGACTCCCCAAGCTGCCACCAGACTCGGAAATGCTGTGATATTCCTGAATGATCTCGTGGAAGAGTTATTCAAGGGTGTTGATGGCCTCCCTAGAGGTGTACTTAACGAGCAGACTCTGAATTCTTTTGCAGCTCTTCCCAAAACTGTGCATCAACATGTACGGAAGCAAATCCAACAAACCTATCAACAAAATGGCCTCGATGGTTTCCCTTCAGGCAGCAAAGAAGATATCAATTCTGTGACGATGCATTTGCCTGTGGAAATCAAAGACTTTGCGGGTATGAAAGACCCCCCTCGTTACTGTTATAAAACACTAAATTTCAAACAGACTTCTCCTGCTCTCTTGACCACGTCATAAATGCAGGGCGTATAGTAGTCAACAACGGAACGCCACCACCCGGCTTCTTCAAGTTCCCAGTTGGATATCAAGGCCGAACAGGCTCTATCGTGGTTTCAGGAACAGATATTGAGCGTCCTTATGGACAGTTCAAGAACCCTGCTGCAGCTGAAACGGATGATCCTATCATTTATGCACCGTCTCAGAAGGTTGATTATGAAGTTGAGCTTGCAGCCGTTATTGGAAAGCCGTTGGGCATGAAGCAGAGACTTCATGCTAAGGATGCTGAGGAGCATATTTTTGGTTTTGTAATTCTTAATGATTGGAGTGGTAAGCACTTAGCCAACCTACTTGTGGAGATGGACAACTAACAGATTTAGCTCGTGATATCCAAGGTTTTGAAATGTTCCCTCTCGGGCCTTTCAACGGCAAGAGTCTAGGAACTTCCATCTCTCCCTGGATTATTACCCTTGATGCTCTAGAGCCTTTCAGAACCAAGGCCCAAGAGCAGAAGGCTATATCAGCCTCATACCTCCAGCATCCCAACCCCTCAACATTCTCCATCAACTTGAAAGTTGAAGTCTTGGCAAACAACGCCTCCACAACACTTGGTGTTTGTCCAGTCGAGTCTCTATACTGGACTCCTCAGCAAATGGTTGCGCACTCAGTTAGTTCGGGAAGTGCGCTTAGGACCGGTGATCTTCTGGCCACGGGTACTGTTTCTGGTTCTGAGGAGACAAGCAGAGGTTGTATGCTTGAATCAACGGAGGGCGGCAGCAAGCCTGTCACTTTGAGTGATGGGTTGAAAAGGGGATTTCTTGAGGATGGCGATGTCGTGAGGATAACGGGATCTGTTGGTGGTGATGGATCAGGTATTGGATTTGGTGAATGCATTGGCCAGCTTACTCCTGCTCGTCCTTATTGAGTTTGATGTTATAGATACTTGAAGAATAGAGAGTCTTATGTTATTCAATGCATGTTATTTTCGTATCAATTCAAATGGCTGACCATGGCCATAAATATCTATTCCTTGTGTGTGATCTGGGCCCCCTATCTAGTTGTTGAGGTGAATGTTTCCCTTTCGCGAAGTGCGAACCCTTATATAACCTGAGTCTCCTTCAAACACTATTTTCAAAACTTTGTTTCCACCAACAAATATGGTCAGAATACCAGGCATCACCTGCTAATCAGATACACAATTCAGTATAGAACCAAAAGGCTTCCTACTATGAAATGCTGACCTAAATATGCGTACAAAACTTAAACTCGCTAGTCAACCCTTCGAGCATGAGAAATATCATCCACACCTCTTCCATACTCGACCTTACTCTTAACAACACCATAAACAGGAATCTGAGAGAACCCAGTCGCGATATGGTTCAACGTAGGTAAAGTATCCCATGTACCAGCTGTAAGATCCAGGTCACTCCCACTTCCAACCAACGTCTTCTCAACGTGTCGCTTCGTCGCCTCCAACCCATCCTCGATGAAGACAGGATACGCGGCATCGGCAACACCAGGCTGGCCTACTGCAGGCACATATCGGTATAGCAAAAGTCCTTGTTCTTCTGGCAGAGGAGGAGCACCAGGAGGACCAGCAGGAGGGTGATGGCCGTTTGTTCCGTTGACACCATTTGTATGTCCGTTGGTGGCCTCTCCTAGACCCTTGAGTGTGATATCGACGAACTCGGCTCCTCGCCAACTACAGCGAATGCTAGTGTTGGCTCCCTTCTCCACAACATCAATATCACAGAAGAGCTTAGGCATACCAAGCTCCTCACGACCCGTGACGATAGGATCAGCCAAGTTCTCTAGTAGAACAGCTAGGAAAGACCCATAGATTTTGCTACCGTCCTTCTTCTCATACTGAACACCATGGATCCAAAGACCGAAGAACTTGTAACCGCCACCGCCAAGCCACTTCATATCCTTCAACTCTGTGCAGGAATATGTAGCTTCAGCGACGGTACCGGGCTTGTAGAAGCTGAACCGGTCTGTGGGGAAGAGAGTCTTCAGGTAAGGAGCCGAAGACTTGAAACGGACCGACCAGGTAGTGAACGAAGAGTCATTGCCGTTATATCGTTGTCCGTGGAAATCTTGTCGAGGACTGGGCATGGGGCCGAATGACACAGGTGACTTCCAGTGCAGGTTCTTATTTTGAGACCAGAGATAATCTCTGAGAGCCTTCTCGGTGTTGTGCCACTCGTCATGACCGAAGTTGTAGTTGAGAAATTTGAAGACTATATAGTTGTCAGCTTTGAAGCGTGATGTAGGTGTTACTTCACTCACTGTTGAACTGGGCCCGCTTCTCCTCGTTAAGATCCTCCCCAGCTTGTCTGGTGAAAGTTTGAACTGTGTGAGCTCTCTCATCTCTGATCTTCTCATACAGAGCCAAACGGCTGGGAACGTCGTTGGCTGTTGTGCCGAGGGGGAATAGTGCAACTAGTGATGCTGCATCCTCGATGGCGATACCACCACCTTGTCCTTGATCTATAGGCAATTAGCCACAGCCATGAAATGCTATGCGGTCCACTCACGAGGCAAGAATGGATGAGCCGCGTCTCCAAGAAGCACAAGACGATCCTTATGCCACGTTGAAATACGATCCATATCCAACAAGGTCCAGAGCTTCAGCTCGCTGACATCCACCAGGTCCAGAAGAGCAAGCACTCTTGGCTCAAAATCCTTGTAAACTTCGCGAAGGAGCTCCTTGCTTCCACCATTACCCCAACCTAGTAATGTCAGCGGTTATGCTGGTATAAGAGATATTCCTCTTTACTTACCTGATCCTTTGTTTGCTCCTGAAGTGATACTGCTGGGATGAATGGCAACAAAGTTCATAACCGTATTGTTGGAGCAAGGATACATGACTAGTCTGCGGTCATCGCCCATCCACATCGTCATTGTGCCTATGCGTTCGGCGAAAGGCCTAGTTTTTTCATTCTTGAGGATATCCGAATGAGGAATCATAAATCGGAACGCGCTCTTCCCAGATCCATAAGGTTTGATATCTGAGCCGGTAACGATTGATCGCGTTATTGACTGCTCATTATTAGTTTCAAGAGGTAATAAATGAGAAAATCTGCATTCTTACGCTAACGCCATCGGCTCCAAGAACCAAATCTCCAGAAGCTGTAGTGCCATCTTCAAACTTGACAGTTGCCGTTGAAGGGTCGACATCGACTACTGGGCTAGAGGTCTTGAGAATAGCTGGCGTTCCGGGGCCCTCGCGGGAAGTCGCTTGGTTCTTGAGGTTCTCATGGAGACTGACACGATGCGCAAGTACCCATGGCTACATTCGGTTAGCGATTGCTGCAAGAATAGCACCGTGCAAACGTACGTGCTCCCAAACTGAGAGTGGTCCTTTGAGGTTGTTATCAAATTTCAGGTGTCCATCCCCTGTGTACTCAGTGACCTGCGAAGTCTCAGCTTGCCATTCAAATTCCTGTTATTTGTGCTACTTACGCCTTCAACACGATTTGCGCCAAAGCTCTCGGGGAAAACACCAAATCGCTTCAAAATTCCATGACAATTGGGGGCCAAGTGAATAGCAGCACCGACTTCTTTAGCCAGTTGTGATCTCTCAAACAGCTGCAAAGTATGAGTCAAAGTGGGTATTGTCAAGATAAACTTTACTTACTGTTACTTTATGCCCCTGTTGGCGGAGACCAAGCGCAGCGGTTAAACCACCAATGCCTTATAATGTCAGCACTTTCGCAGGAGAACAACTCCAAGATTAATAGAATTACCTGCTCCAACAATGAGAATGTCTAAAGGTCTTGTTTCTGTGTCTTGAGTCATGATTGCAAGTGGATAATACGGTACAACAACTCAACAAGAGCGTACTCGGCAGATGTATATGACCAGGCGATGTAACTATTTCGTGCAGCTCTGAACTTAATAAACCCCAGACTCTACAAACCGTCTCATGATCAACCTTCCCCAGATTTACCCGTTTCCCCATCTCATCTCCTCCAAGTCCCCGATCTTACTTGCATCTGAGGGTTGCGCGCTCGGGACTCGGCCCCACGTAACCGAACGCCCCCCGTATCGGAACCCTCCACCTAACAAAGTTGGGGTCTCAACCGAAGGAACAATTCGGCGACAATCAAAAATATGGTGCAATTGAGGGGGAGTTATCCACTGAGAGAGAAGTGAAATACGGCCTGTCATACGATATTTTACAAGGGCTTTTTTTTGTTTTGGTCTTAGCATAATTCAATTCTACTACTACACCAATCATCACAATGCCGAACCCTATCAAGGCGGATATTCATACTGTGGATGAGGAGTCGTTTCCTTACATTTTCGAACAGAATGCTACTGTTCCTCTCAAGGCGGGCGATGGTCTAGTGAGACTTAATGTCTATCGACCTAAGGGTGTTGACAAGGTTCCTGTTCTCGTCACATATGGCCCTTATGGAAAGGACATTTGGTATCAAGAGTGAGTTCTATTCTCTCTGCTCAGAAAATATCCACTAACATTGTTGCAGCTTCCATCCTAAGTCCTTCAGTGAGGTGAATCCTCAGCACAAGTCCCAGCACTCAGCATGGGAAACTCCAGACCCAGGCTTCTGGACCAAGCACGGCTATGCCGTTGTCCGTGCTGATGAGCGAGGTCTTGGCCAATCAACTGGCAAACTTGACACCATGTCAAGAGGCACCAGTGAGGCCTTCTTCGACGTGGTTGAGTGGGCCGCTGAGCAACCTTGGTCATCTGGCAAAGTCGGTCTTCTTGGTATTAGCTACTATGCCGGAAGTCAATGGCGAGTTGCTGCCCGCAAGCCAAAGGGTCTAAGTGCCATTGTCCCCTGGGAGGGTATGTCAGATTATTACCGTGATCGGTGCCGACACGGCGGTATCTTGTCAAATGCTTTTATCAAGTTTTGGTGGAACCGCCAAGTAATCACGAATCAGTACGGTCGACCTGGTCGAAATGCTAGGAACTGGGGTCCTGATACTATCGAGGGTGATCTACCCGAAGAAGAACTTGAGGCCAACAGACAAGATCAGACTATCGATAATCAAGTCAACCGCTTCCGAGATGAAGCCTACTACGCTTCCAAGGAGTACGACATGGGCGATATCGAAGTCCCTCTCCTATCAGTAGGCAACTGGGGCGGTATTCTTCTCCATCTCCGCGGCAACATCGAAGGATACATCCACGCTGGTTCAAAGTTCAAGTATCTTCGCCTCATCACCGGTCGCCATGATCTTCCCTTCTACTACGAGGAGGAGGTCGAAATTCAACGAAGCTTCCTCGATGCCTTCCTCAAGGGTGAGGACCGCGTTGGCTGGTCCCAAGAAGGCAAGGTCGCTCCAGTGAGCCTTGTTCTTCGAAAAGGCAACGTTGGCTTCAACGACGCCGAGAAGGAGAAGGCTTATCCTCGACGGGAAGAGAGCGAATGGCCTATTGCCCGGACTCAGTATAAGAAGCTCTTCCTTACACCCGAGCAAGGTCTAAGCTGGGATGAGCCCAAGACAGAGCGTAAGAAGATTACTTACAAGGCTCTCGGAACACTTGAGAAGCCTGAGGTGGTCCAGTTTTCAACTCCTGCTTTTGAGGCTGAGACAGAGATCACGGGCCACGTTGTCGCTCATCTCAATGTCTCAGTCTCCCCTGACCCTTCCGGCCCTACGCCCAGTGACATTGATCTGTTTGTCACACTCCGCCACTTCGATCCTTCAGGACAAGAGGTCTTTTACACTGGCACAGCAGGTGATCCCGTCCCCCTAACGAAGGGCTGGCTTCGCGTGTCGCTGCGCAAGGTTGACCAAGAACACCCTAAGCACCGCGAGTGGCTTCCTCACAGAAATTACACAAGCAAGGATGTTCAGCCTGTGATACAAGGCGAGGTCTATGCCGTTGATATTGAGGTTTGGCCTACCAACGTTGTCGTGGACAAGGGTGGCAAATTGGTGTTTGAGGTGTCGTCCGGTGATACTCAGGGGTCAGGTATCTTCTTGCACAACGACCCAGTTGACAGGTAAGCATAAATATTTGAGATTTTGGTTCTCATTGCTAATTGGTTTTTAGATCACCTGAGGTCTTCCAAGGTTCGAACCATATCCACTTTGGACCTCGCCAACAAAACTATATTACTCTTCCGGTGATCCCCAACTAGGTATTTAAATAGCATATAGACAGCATAATAGACTGTTTGTTCTCGTCTTCAAATATATCAACTGTGAGACAGCGCAAAAGTCCAAATACATTCCTCCACAGCACGACACAGTATTATATATGCAGCATGGCCGCTTGCACCCCACTATATAAAACTAGTACCCATCGAATATTAAGCTCGTCCAAACACTGGTATGCCCTCCATTGACCACTACACAAAATACTAGAGCATATAGACAGCCACCATAGCAGCCGCCGCAGCCATTCCACCAATGCTTCCCTTCTTATTGATACTAGCTCCAGACACAGGGACCTGAGCCGTAGGAGTAGAAGCGGCACCCGAACCAGTAGGCGCAGCAGCTCCACTGCCTCCCTTGGTGTTTGATACAACCGTCAAAGGCTTCTCAGTGCACGAAGTAGTGGGGAGAGCCGAACGGGTGACGATATCAGGGGTCGTTACGGCCGAGGGACATGAGCTGCAGGTAATTGTTGTAGATGCAGAGTCAGCGGCGTGGACTCCTGATAGGACTGCATAGGCTGTTAGTTAAAGTATATGTATGCCTGTTGAAATGGATTATTTACCTGCAAGAGCAGCGATGATAGTAAACTTCATGGTTGCGTTTATGAATGAGTGAAAGTCAAAGAATGAATACTGGGCTTAGACAATCTGGCAACCAACAACTCAGCGGGGAATCCAAGCAAATAAAACACAAAAATGATTAATAAAAACAGGAATGTCTTTACACATCCAACCTTTGTTAATTTAATGCCGACTTCCCAGTATCTCTATCAGCAATGACTATCAATTCCACGGACCAAACTCATCCCGAAGACTTTCGGCTGCTCGGAGAGATTACCAATTCCCCTGATCAACACCAATTTCTAAAAGCTCAAACTAAAGACACATTATCCAAGCGCAACATCTACACTACCAACATACTACACTCTTAGACTAAACAAACGCGATGTTGACCGGATGGTGAATATTCCGAGCCATGTCTCACCAAATCCCAAACTATAACTCAATTCTCTCTAGCTCACGGAACCAAAGCCTTCCGAGATCCAAACGTCCCATAATTAGAAAACAACGCACAAATGATATTCAACGCTAGTTTCGAACTATTATTTACGGATTCAAGAGTTGCCGAGCCAAGTCCCTGGCGAACATCGAAACGTGCCCGATTTGGTAAATCTGTTTGAACTACTTGGGAACCATGACGTCTTGATTCGGCATTTGGAGGCTTATTTTGTTTGAAGGGGATGTTTCTTAGGGCTGAAATTTGGGCGGTGCGATACCTTTGGGTTCGGCTTTCGTTAGTTGGTTTGAGGGAAGATTGGCTGTCGGGAAGATCGGAGCGGAATGGTGAGAAGCCGAGTGGCATTTCTGGGGATAGTCAGGCTGTGTCAGTGAATTGAGATTGAGTGATCGGAGACAATGTGTAATTTGGAGTCGAGACATCATAAGGGCGTTAGTGCGATAGGGACAGATGTTGAGTGCGGCGTGTGTAAGTATATCTAACATGCACTCCTGATTCCTGATAATCAATTGCACATATCATCACGGGCTGAATCATCTCATACTTCCATTGAAGCACTCTCAACCTTTACTTGATTCTCTTCAGAAAAGTCTCCGTCTCTTTGTTCACAATGTTCTTCTCTACTGCCCTTCCTCTATTGGCCGCTGGCCTAGCTTCCGCTGCTCCTGTCATCGAGAAGCGTGCTTCCGGAATCAACGACGGAGTCATTCTCAACTACGCTCTTACTCTTGAGCATCTTGAAGATAACTTCTATCGTCAAGGTCTTTCCAACTTTACTGAGCAAGACTTTGCGGATGCTGGTTACGACTCTACCTTTTACAACAACATCAAGAAGGTCTCCTCTGACGAGACTGCTCATGTTGACTTTATCACCAAGGCTCTCAAGGGTACGCTTGATACACAATACACAAAGTGACTGGTTGTACTAACATACTTAGCTGCTGGTGTCACACCCGTTCAGGAGTGCACGTACTCCTTCGGCGTTACAGATGTCAAGTCCTTCCTCGCAACCGCCTCCGTCCTCGAGGGCGTCGGCGTCTCAGCTTATCTCGGCGCCGCAGCCGACATCATGAGCAAGACGTACCTCACCGCGGCCGGATCCATCCTCACCGTCGAGGCCCGTCACTCATCCTACATCCGGGGTGCGCTCAAGCAAGTCCCCTTTGCGCAGCCTTTCGATGCTCCTCTGAGCTACAACGAGGTGTACTCTCTTGCCTCGGGCTTCATCACCGGTTGTCCCAAGGAGAACCCTGCTCTTCCTGTCAAGGCCTTCCCTGCTTTGGCTGCTGCTGCTTCGGGCAGTGCGATCAAGACTGGTGATACTGTTACTCTTCAGACACCTGGGTATACCCTCGAGGGCGCTAAGGGCCAGAGTGTCTATGCCGCTTTCATCGCTGTTACCGGTCCTACGTTTGTTGAGGCCAAAGCTGTTGATGGTGGTTTCTCTGTTGAGATTCCCGAGGGCTTTGCTGGACAGACTTATGTTGTCCTTACTGGCTGCAAGGATGTCGTCTCCGATGACACCGTCGCTGCTGGACCTGCCATCATTGAGGTGAGTTAATACAATTAACAGCGAAGTAATCACAAGCAACTAACCTCTATACAGATCTCCAGCTAAGTCTGTTATGCCCCGATGGTACTCTTGAAGTTTGATACGGTCTGCAGAGGAATGATAATGGCTCGTGCTAGAAATAGCAACCTAATAAGGACGATTCTACATGTATATAATTAATTGCGTCGCTGAAGGAATTTGAGTACAAGTCTTGGCACAAAACTTTCAATCAATTAGCCTCTTATTTATTGCACGCTGTATATCAGGAGTTCTTCTAACAATCTGACCTGAACCAAATCTCCTCATGCTGCCGCTGTCGCAAGAGTCCTCGGCCATGATCCAAAAGTAAACTGACTGTTACACATATTCGTCAACTCCCAAGTCTCAGCCTTGAGCTCACCATAAACACCCTCATCCTCCTCATCACCAATGGCACCCGCCACAAACAGCGCTGACATGAAGTGATCATCCGTAGCATGAGCGTCTCTATAAAGAGGGTGCTTCATCAACCTCGTCATCGCGCGTCTCAATCTCGGTCCGCTATTGTTCTTGATAACATCCTCAACAGCCTGTCTAAACTCCAGGGCCCAAGCCTCGGGTGGCTTCTCTTGCGCAAAGTTATCGGAGTAGTATAAAATGGGCGCCCAGATATTGCGATATAGGTTATGCACTGCACCGCCAGAGCCGATTATGAGATAATTTTCTTTTCGAAGAGGGCGGAGAGTCTCGCCGACGCGCATGTGGTAGTGAGGATCGAAGCGCGCGTTCATGGAGATGAGTGTTGTTGGTGGGCAGCTGTTGGGAAACATGCGGATGAGGATGAGATATGTATCGTGGATCCAATCGAAATCGGTATTTCCGGAAACGTTGAAGCCGGCGTCTTTGAGGAGGGAGATGCATCGTTCCCCGGTCTCGAGATCGGGGTTGAGTTCGTAGTCGACGTATTTTGATGGGTGGACGTATGCGACGGGTGATTTGCCTGGTTTGGGGTTCATGGCGACTTGCATGCGATCGCCTTCAGCATCCCAATGAGCGCCCTATCAATGCCAATTAGTCAATTGACTACTGTCGGAGTAGGTGGATGACATACCATCATGATAACACCCTTAATATTGTTGGCCAAGGCTTGGTCACCAGCCTTCTTCCAGTAATCGGCAGCCTCGGAGTCTTCTCCCAGCATCATGGTCGAGCCATGGGAGAAGAAGTGAACTGGTGATAGATTGGCTTTCATGATGTCAGTAATTTTGTCTAGAACCGATCAAAAGAACATACCCATTCTGGGACAAGTGTCAGTTATCTATATATTTTATTGAAGCTGTCATAAATTAATTGCCGAGATTACAAGTATAGGGTGATTAAATCTCCATCGGGATGTGGAGGAGTTCCCTACCCCCCAATTTTCGTATCCCCCTCAAATCACGACCCTTCCAATACAACACCAAACCATCCCGGATCTAGCATCGCTTCCCCCGAACGTAGCCGCCCCCGCAAAATGAAACCTTAGATTCCCCCCGCGGATTCTTTGTCATGTCCGAGCCGAAGGGAAAAAACAACACGATTCCCCCCTGCTCCTCACGCTCTCTCTCTTCCTCCTCCACGTCCCGATTGCCCAGCTCGCTCTCCACTTGCACGACGAGTCTCACTCTCTCACTATGTCGACGACTCAACCTGGCATGTTCCAGTGCGGTTCATGCAAGAAGAATTATAAGCGTCTTGATCATCTAGCGCGTCACGTGCGATCCCGTATGTTTGCATCTTCCATCATTGACTTGACTCATTGTTGCTTACTTGTGCTAGATACACAGACCAAACCCTACAAGTGCCATGTTTGTCCAAAGGCCTTTACAAGACCGTTAGTCTAACGCCGCGTGTTACCGTGCCTTCGCTTACTAACTGTGCTGTGTGAAGCGACCTTCTGAAGAGACATGTTGCTGGTCATGGCTCGCAGGCTGGGGATAGTTCTGTAGCTGAACAACCGCGTTACATGCCAGGTAGAGTCGGTAAGGCTTGCAAGGCATGTTCTACCAATCACCTACGTTGCAGTGATGAGAAACCCTGTCGTCGATGTCAAGAGAAAGGTATTGAGTGCAAGTGGAACGACTCCATGGAGCTGGACTCGGACTTTCAGTCTGAGGAGCAGCAGCAGGATGAGGCTATCTTCTCCCAAGATGATGGCTCATCGTCCATGGCTGCGTTCCCTGATCATAATAGTATTGGGTCAACGTCGGCGTCGTCTGTCATGGAGCAGCCCTCACTGGACATGCTCACGCCGCAAACATCACATAGCCTCTTCCAGAATCTTGGTAAGTCTCCAAGGCACCGCATCCAAGTATGAGGCTTACGGTGGCTAGACCCCTCTATGAACGCCAACATTGATCCCCTCTTCTTCCCTCTCCCCGATCTCAACCTTCTATCAGGAGGATGGGCTAATCCCAGCGCCAACGATGTCGACATGTACACATATAATGAACTCGATGACATTGACCTCCGGTTCCTCGACTCATACAACACAAGCATCCCTTTCGAAGTCAGAAGTATACAGCCTACACCTCGAGGGGCTCAAACACCACGCGCCGCATCGCATACCGACCCCGGTGAACCCGCTGCGATGTGTACTGAGGCCTTTCAGAACTCTCACTGGAAGTTTCGACCTAACGCCAAAGACCATGCTGGCGCTGAGGAGCATAACCTCTCCCTTCCCGCTACAGACTCTGCTTACCCTTCGCCTGAGTCCGGTGTCGCCTTGGATTCAAACACAAGAGTCACTTCCGCCAAGCTAGAAGGGCCAGCTCGCGACAGGATACTCATGATGGTCGTCAATAGTTGTCGTTCGGATCACTTGTCAAAAGCTGTGGCGTCCTTTCCCTCTGCTGAGCTGTTGGACACATTACTTCAGTACTACCTCACCTCTCCTGTCACGCATGCCACATCATTCATCCACGCCGCCTCTTTTAACCCCAACCAGAAGAGACCGGAGCTAGTCGCTGCCATGGCGGCGTGTGGAGCCGTCTTGACTTCTGATCCTGCCTTGTCAAAGCTTGGCTATGCTATACAAGAGTGCTTGAGGATAGCTGTCGCAAAACATGTAAGTCCGTTTAAACCTCAATGCAAGCTGCAGACTGACCTATGGCTAGTGGGAACAAGATAACACTCTCGTCCGTGATCTTCAGCTCACCCAAGCCTTCGTCATCACCCTCGAGATGGGTATATGGAGCGGTCTTCCCCGCAAAGTCGAGATCGCAGAGAGCTTCTTCAACCCCGTACTGACCATGATGCGCCGCGATGGAAAGTTCAAGCGATCAGTGTACTCCCAGAGCAAGACCATGCAATCTCCAGGTCTAGTCTCTCGGGAAGACTGGCTTCAATGGGTAGAGGATGAGTCCTTCAAGAGGCTTGCTTTCAGGATGTTATCTCATGATGCCAACACTTCCACCGCGCTGCTGGTTAGCCCTTCAGTGTCGTATGCCGAGGTCCTTCTGCCTTTCCCAGAACACGCGGACTTGTGGAGTGCTGCGTCGCCGGAACAGTGGAACTCGCTCAAGGCTTCGCGCCAACAAAGTGAACCGCTTTTTGTTGCAGATGTCATCGATGACCCTGATATTCTCAACAACCATACTGACTCTGTTGACTCATATGTCGCGATTCTGGCGGTCCTCTCTTGTACATGGACTATGTGCTGGGAATATCTCCAGCTCTCATCCCTCCAACGTTCACGACCCCGACGCTGGAATACTCTAGTCACAGAGATGCGGAAAGACGAACTACTCAAGCTGCTTGGACACCTGAAACTCAGTCTATCCGTCGACTCTTCGGCAGACCCCGAGATCCAAATGCGCCTGGAACTCGCCCTTCTCCATCTCCAGATGCCTTTCGAAGACATCCAGATATTTGCAGGCATGGAAGGTCCCGAACGAGCACGCGCAGTCTATCCCACCGTCCGCGACTGGGTAAAAGGCGAAGCAGCCCGCCATACAATCTTCCACGCTGCTCAAATAATGCACATCGCCAAACACTCACCCCGCGGTTCAATGCGCGGCCCGATGGCCATAATCCTGTACCACGCGAGTCTCGCATTCTGGGTGTATGGTCTATTATCCGACCAGTCCAGCCTCTCCCGAGCACTTGGTCAGAATGTTTACTTAGACGAAGCAGATAGTATAGCGTTGCAAAGATTCAAAGGTTTTGGGCAAGGTCAGCCTTGTATACGGTGGAGAACGGAGATTCAGGGGGAGGGGGAGGTTGTGATTAGTGTTTCGCTTTCTCAGCCTGATAAGGTCATGGAGGCGGTTATGGGGATTGTGAGGAGTAATTTTGCGGGGATGCCGGTGCCGCATCTTACAGAGAAGTTGGTGCAGCTTATGGCGGAGTTGGAGAACTCGGCAAAGAGGAAGTTGGATGCTTGATACCCGGGTCTGATGGTTAATATGTATTAATATCGTGTCTGAAGGCCAGGACGGATAATGCTACGCAGATGCTGCCTTTCTCCTCTTACTTGACATGATGTCTTTGAAGTGCTGGAGTGCAAGGTAGTAGACCTTCAGATTGAATTTGTTGGTAGAAACTTGTGAGAACATTACTTGTTTGACTGAAATGGGGTCCAATAGTACGGCTGGACGGCACTCCGAGCAATACTTTGTTACACAGTCACGCTACACGTAACGGGCTTGGACTTTGTTGACATTCACATCTCAGCTCTGTATTCACCAGAATATAGGGAACAAATGGTTGGTAATTTTACTTTATTTGTTTGACTGTGTTTCCGCCTGAATCCTACCCTCAAAGTCCATGAGTTCGCTTACTGGGGAGGGACTAATCACTGTTAGCAGATATCTAAAACCTGAACATTATCAAGACTCACCGTAGACAAGAGTGCCGTTGTCGTTGCCAATGCACTCAGCGAGGTTGACGTTAGCCTCAACAGGATCTCCGTCAACGGGGTTGAGGAGAGCGCGGAGGACAGGAACGTTGTCGTCGCCCTCAAGTTCGAAGGTGATGTCGGAAGCAGAGCCAGAGAAGCCTTGAAGTCATTGTTAGTAGGTCAAACATATACTTTGAATGTTCGTTGACTTACCCTCGCCACCCCAGTAGAAAGCACCGTCGTTGTTGCCGATGTAGTAGTCGAGATCAAGACGAGACTCTTGAGGTTCACCATCAGCATCGTTGCACTGAGCGACGAGGATGTGACCGTCCTCAAGCTCGATGTCAGAAGAGCTCTCGTGGAAGTTGACCATTTTGGTTGATTTGAATGTGAATGAAGCAAAGAAGTGTGATTTGAAGTTGTAGATACAGAAGTCAAGTCAAAGAGTTGAGGACTATATATATCATTGACAGTGATTCACGAGAGGCCTCGCGCATGCACCTCCGCACAAAAGCCAAGACCCTCCAAGACCGAGTGAACCGCGAGAAAACGATTTTGAAGCTGCCACGACTGCAATGCACATGCAATGCAGAGTAAGAGTCCACTTCTTACAAGGACCCCTGAATATCCATCTCCATCCAAAAGCGCGCGGTTGACGAGACCCCACTAAGGTGCATACACGGCTCGGCACGACGAGTATTGGATAACAGATACTTTTGACTAAGGAGGCCTCTTTCTAAAGGAATCTCCCAGTGATGAAACGTGTTTCACAACGTTATAGGACTTTTGCTGGTGGTGGTGGTGAGCTTACTCTGCTGTAGGGAGGAGTTGTTAGGGGGGCTGTGCGGTGAGCAGAGAGGGTCTTGGCGGTGGGACGCAATCCAATTATCGATAAACCCTTGGCATCAAGAAAGTCTTGGCTTGAGGGGCTCCGATTACCGTGGACCGGGTAGGTACTTGTGTATGACAATAAATATGAGACCACTTTTATGTTGACAATATTACGAGAGAGCAAATAGACACGAGAGCTCGGGTGGGTCTGGATGGAGATATTATTTCGGTAAATTTGTGATAAGATAACCACAGAGTACTCACTCATTCCATCATGACGACTAAAGGCAAACCATCTGGCAACATAACCTAGTAACCCTGCCATCGAAGAACCTGTTCTGCTGTAGCAATCCTCATACGCTTTCCAAACATCCAGAGAGGAACAGTCAACAACGAGAAAAGACCCATCAGCAGTCCGAAAATACCAAATGGCTCAGCTGCTCCCTTCTGGTGAACCCAGTCAGCCACGAAGAAGGTCCATGCAAAGGCGATGATGGAACGGAGAATGGTGACCATGGTGAAGCAATCGGCTGCCAACGAGTGATAAGAGTCGATCAACTACGAAGGATTAGTATAAATGACGAGGTTGATGATGGTTTGGAGACTTACGTAGTTGAATCCAACAGATGGAACTTGCATCAGACCAAAAGCGAGCATTCCATATCCGACTTGAAGTCCAACCCAGGCATGACCACCAGGGTTCTTGGCGCAGAATCCAAACACCAACAAACCTCCAGTAGCGATGAAAAGAGGGAAGAAGAGAGTCGGCAATCGGTCCTCAGATTCAGCGACACCATTTCGTGTCTTGCTGGCCTTCTTGACAAGTCTGCCATCAGCAAGCATGAAAGTGTAGATATATCCAATGACACCGCCGATGACAGCACCAATGTTGATAAGACCAGCGTTAGCCTTCCAGAGATAAGGTGGGCTCGCCATGAGTTGGGGTCCGATTGTAGAAATTGTGACGATACCGCCGACGAGGCCAGCGTAGTGAAGCATCACCACCCAAGTGCCGGGAAAAGCAAGAGTCTTCCACGGCTGGATGAATTGCCTCAGAAGACTTCCTCGAGGCTTGATGAAGCCCAAAGACTGAACATAGGTGAAAGAGGAGTAAGAAGTTTGCTGTTCACCCACGCTGACAGACTGCTTATCCTCGACGTGTTCGTTGTTGCCAAACTGAGCATTCTTCTCAGCCTCGGGGTTTGTGACGCCTTCTACTGGTGCACTTCGCGTATACAGGGTCTCGGGGACGAAGAAGATGACGCCGACGAGGCAAGCGGCTGATAGAGCGAGACAGACCCAGAAGATCATCTTCCAGCCTTGCTCGAACACGATGTAACCTCCGGAGATGCCACCTGCGAGGGGTCCGACGACAAGCATGATGGTGTAGACGGCCTAGTCACAGTATGTCAGCAAACGGCGGTCGGTCTTGGTTTTAGAAGGGTTGAATACCATGGCTCGTCCACGCTGGTGGATAGGAAACATATCTCCAATAAGCGCGGGAGCAACTGTATCTGCTGCAGCACCTCCAATGCCTTGGAAAGCACGAGCAGCGAGAAGAGAGTCATATGAAGTCGCAAGTGCACACCAAAGCGTGCTGAATGTGAGGAGCGTCGTAGCGAGAATGAGAACTGGCCGTCGTCCCATCCAGTTGGACATGGGAACCCACCAGATGTTGGCTGCACCGAGGAAGAGGATATGGATCTGCATTCCATCAGCATACGCTCCAAGCGGTACTGGAGTGGTAACAACTTACAGCAATCAAGATAGAGAGCTGAGAGAGAGACCTCGGATCCTTCGGAAAGATCATAGGCCATAGCTGAAACGCAGGTGCGATAATACCACTCGTGTAATTCGCGGTAAAGGCATAAAGCGACGCGACGCTCAGTGCAGCGATTTTATGCCACCTCGGAAAATTGAGAGGATCTCGAGGATCATCCGTAGCATGTATGCTAATAACCGCATGGCTCGCGTCTTCCTGCTCCCCTTTTCACCGTTAGTCTCGCTTTTTTCACGCGTCGGGAGAAAATCTCACGATGAATCTGGACTGTGCCAGGAGGCGTTGCAGCCTCGACTTCATGCGAAGACAACGCAAAGGCTTCCTTGAAAGAGACCATCTTGAGTGTTGCAGCTAGGGGTGATATTTTTGCAATTTTGTATCGTAGGCCATGGTCAATTAAGTACTCCTCGATGCCCCCCTCTCTCCTCACACTCTCTCCTCCACGTTACCCCGGATTACCCCATGGGCTGTAAAGTTTGTAACCGAGATGCAATCTAGATCACTGGGGTATTTGCCGCACGAACCAACCAGATAGATCAGATACTTTGGTGGCGTTACAGACTTGACTTGTTCTGGGAGTATCAGTTGGCGATGGGGTCGGGTTGTCCTCCACTTTCCCGGTGGTCCTCTCGGGACGTGGGATAGTTACAAATCAATATCAATGAGGGGGAATCGCGTATTTGGACTCACATGCCAGTAATTGACCAGCTTTAAACCCTTGAATAAACCTTGAATCGAATACTAAAGTAAGGTTGGACGATATGACTTGTGTATATGACTCGACAACCAGGGTTCTTGTGGTCTGTGTCTCTGGCTGTTATGGCGCATCAGGAAAAGGGTTCCTTGATTTGCCACAGTTGCTGAATGCCAGCGTAGATACTTCTCTCATCACGTACAAATATGTAGAAAAGACGGGCGAGGTAACCAAAGATAGGTGACGCAGCCGATACTCATCTGAGAGACGGGGGTCGAACGTCAGCGATGACTTTGCAGACAGCCCCTAGAGTATTGATATTTACGAGCCCAATGTCACATTTCTGCCAAGGGTACGCCAGATGATGATTGCTATGCGAGACTCCCCGTGTTTGGTGTCGCAACATCTGCCTGCTGCATGTTCCTGTATATTTTGAACCGGCCTTGCCAACTCATCTTTTGTGCAGCCACAGAAGGTCTGGTCGACGGGATCACTAGCGTTAAGCTGCCGGCTGGGAAATGAAGCGCCTTAGACATGGTGATATGAGGAAATGAGTATTGGTATTGTATATCCTTCGTATCTTGAGGTCAAGGTAGATAGTGCAACGCCCTGTGCATCTGGCGTTTTAACTAGGTGCTGTCCCAGGCTTTCTAAGTTCTGTAGTGATTCATGGCCAGAGTATCGGGTTGGTTGCCAGGTATTGAGTTCGCCAATAGCTGTTGGCCAATCTCCCTTCATAGGCGTTTGCCGTGAAAAACCCCATGCTATTGTTTCAACCTATCCTTTGCTTCCTCCTCACCCAAACCTCTTTATCGGTCGATAATTTCTCTCTCTCGTTTATATCGGTGGATTCCGTTTCTTTTATATCCCTGATTTCGACCTCCCAGGTCTTGAGTCTGTAACTGCCTCGATCTGACATGCCTGTGAACAAATCAAAGGACCAGCCGTGATTTGGACACAGTACTCCAGCGCTAAGTACAACGCCAAAGTCTTCAATGTCGAACGGTGTCCCTTTTGAAAGAGGGTATTGGCTATGCGGGCATGACTAGGCAGACACCCTGATTAGCCCCTGCAAACACTTTTCTTGTGGACATTTGCTCACATGGTCGATTGCATGAAATTTGCCTTTGTATTGAAACACAAGCACCTGATCAGCAAGTGATTCCCATGAGGAATCATCGCCAACAGGAACTTCTTTTGACGAGGATACATCCTCCTGCGGTATGTGAAAGGCTTTGCAGCCTGGTATTGATTTTGCGTTACACAAGCGGTGTTTTGCCAAGTTGCCTGCATCATCGTCTACATCAGGAAATGACGATGTACGGCCCACAAACGTCCATTGAGCTCCTTGCCGGGAAAATGGGTTGAAGAAATTCATTTTTATCAAGATACTTTGTCGCTCAGCGATTTTGCTCCGAGTCAGAAGTCGAAAAATTGCTCTTATCATGGCGCGGAGCAAATTCCTCTAGAACATGTGACATGTCACGTGGACGGAATGCATCTATCAACGTGACAGTCTGCAAATACTGTCTAATGACTGAAATACCGATGCGATAGTAACGTTCATACGGATCTCTATCATAGATATTAGTGTAATCTCGTATTTAGCCCAACTGACGCCCAAGCATATGGAAAGAGTGAGAAAGCTCTTCATCGTCAAGAAAGATCTGCCGCGACTGCACTATCTCCCAGACCGCTCCATCCAAGGTATTCTCACATAAACCATTCCCGGCTTCTTCCAACTCCTCTTCAGATTCTTCGATAAATGTAACTGTCACTTTTGTATCAAGAAGCTCTTGTATCTGTCTCCCAGCGAGCAGCCTCCTGATCATCGGCATAAGCTCCTTGTGCATACTGCCACTCCAAAGCAAAAGAATATTCATCAGCGTCGCAGCTGTCCCAGAACATGTGTCTTCTGCCGTCGAGCAATGAATTCGAGCTGGGATGTGTCGTAGGAAGTAACATCTAGAGCCTTCGTCGCCCTGGACAATCCTGGACTGGATGGCTTCGAAGCGCGAATAGTGTGGGGAGGAAGGATGGATGTATCGCATGAAAAGGTCTTGAAGATCGGTTTCTGCCAGGATGTCATGTAGATACAAGGCGCAGCCGAGTGTGAGACAATATGCTTCGCGGTCGTGAATCCAATCACTACTTGTCCCCTCTGGATCAGCCGCTAGGGCTTGTTTCAGAACACTCTTTGCGAATTTCAAGCGAATTAGCTCGGGTGACATAGCGAAAAAGGCAAAGTTAGGTTGAAAGACGTGTGGTGATACCAGAAACTCCAGAACTGTGTAGTGAGCAAGAGACACGTAGAGATCCTCGCCGTCAGTTGCTTCTCTAGCCTGTAATCCAGGAGATTCTTCTAGCCAGCTATCGAAGATATCTCCAGGAACAAATCGAACTGTTATGAGACAGCTGCATATCTCTTTTAAATATTCAAGGTCAATAACGGACTTTTGACCTTTGGTTTCTGATCCGAAATGCTCATATGTGACTGCTGACAGAAGCAAACTCGCATTCACACCAACGTGATAAACCCAAGCAGCCTGCGAATGGCCAATGATCCAAGTGAGAATACAACGAACTAGCGGTCTATCTTCTTCAGGGATTGCTTCGAAGATTCTGACGTAAGTTTCACTCAAATCTTTAGGTAGGTTGGAAAGGAGTTGCTGGAGTTTCGACTGGTCGCGAAGTCGCTCTATAGCTTGAATTTGACATTCAGCCCATCGAAACCTTGTAACTTTAAGTTAGCACAGTTGGAAGAAAGTTATTTCTTTAATCGTCTCCTGGTGAAAGGGAGTTCTCACATTCCTTGGGCCATGGCAGCCAGAACTTCCTCAATTTCGTCGAATCGCGCGTGCCATCTCTTCAGTCGATTACTAGATCTGAGTCTGGAGTGCACAAATCTTCGAATATCAGCATCGACCATTGGGTTTGACATTGATATGCTTGTTGATATCTGAGTCAATGATTGTTCTATGTCGAAGTATTGCCGGCTTGTCGCTAATATCCTGATCTTTTCAAAACGCTTATCGACTGTTATTGTCTGAATCAGCAACAAAAGGTCCTCTCGTGGAGTACTCTCGTCAACCGCATCGATGATGATATACAAGACATCAAGTTTATTCACCACAATTTCCAATATTTCTTCCAAGTCCGTGGTGGTAGGTTCGCAGCCATGATCGTGAAGCCTCTTTAACTCCGGTGGTATCCAATTAATCTGTCGACAGACATGGCCAATGATCCAGCTCAGGAATGGCACCGTTTCGTCCTGATTGTGAGAGTAATGACAATAGTAGTAGCTGCAAACACTACCATTGGCTGGCTTGCATAGCATTTCCAGTTCTTCGATGACATATGATGCGAGAACTGTTTTTACTGAACCAGGGAGTCCACGTATCCAAATGAGTCTGGTTTCAGAGGTCAGCGACAACCAAGCCTTCCACTGGGAAGAATTGGTGACCCATGCAGTCGTCAAAGGCTCATGTTTGTTGAATGCTATGTTGTGAAGAGATGATGGGTTTGTTCGCTCAAGCCATCGGATGATCTCCCGAGTTTCAGACTCTTTGAGTATGTCAGTTTATTCCAGGCATCAATCGAGATCACCGACCTGAGATGGTGCCTTGTAGCCTTTCGATCCCCATTCTGATTTCTTTCAGGTCCCGACTGGACAAACTCTGTTAGCCTCGACTTCCTAAGGGTCCTTGCAGACTAACCTCATGTCACCAGACATAGCTAACAATAAAGTAGCCTTATGGTGTGAAATCTCGGCCAGCAGCTTTCTGACTTTCGATTGCTTCAGAGGCCATGCGAGGTCAGCTAACGTTATCTTACGCCGCTTGCCTGTCTGAGATTGGCCCATAGTTTGTGGGAGAAGAGCCTCGAGTGATGCAAGACAGCTGTGGCAAGACTTGATAGGTCCATTTTGTTCGTGAAGATTTGGCACGAGGCTTGTGGTACTTGATTCGCCAATGCTGTCGATGATGGCTCTTAGCGACGTAGCCTCGCCCAATATCATCTGGATGTCTTTGGGTGCATCTTCAACAGCCTCGATGTAGTGCTTGCATGTGCGAATGATGCGATCGGCGAGGCCAATGAATGCCAGCACGCTCGCCCCGATAGAGAGTGGATCAGCCATGGAAACTGCCCAATACTTATTTGTTGTAAACACAAAACAGCATATTATTTGGTGACTTTGGCAGAAACCTAGCCCGTACTCCCCTCTGATCAATCGCCGTGATCTTGAAGAGAGGGGTAGCTGAATGGGCTGAATGTGAAACACGTGGCGCTGTCAGATTAGGTCGATTAAGTAGTTAGCTGTAGGGCTGAGCTCGATGTCAGCTGCAGTTACGAGCCGGCTTTGAGAGTCATATTATCTTCAGGACCCTCCGAATCTTTTGAATTTCTGTCTGCGACGCATGGGGTTTCCGATAGGGGTGGCCATCGACCTCCTCGAACCGGAAGGACTAGCGGGGCATGACGACTAAATTCGAATATACACGTGGAGCTCATGCTTTCTCCTTATCACTAGCGACTCATTCAGACATAAATATGATGCATTAAAACCTCAAGTATGCTCATTTACTTCTAAAACTACCGGCTCCTACCGCCACTATCTCTCCTTAACAGAAATCAACGTTTTGCACAGCCGGACGTGACTACTAAGACTGCCCAAATATCTTGATCAGTATACACAGGCTAGCTCCTCTGCACGCGGTAGCGCTTGATTTCCTATTTTTCCTTCTTTTCTTTCTTCACCTTCTTCTCCGTCTTCTTGATGTTCTTCTTCCTCTTCTTAATTCGGATATCAACGCCGTTGAACTGTCTCGCGGCGCTGTCTTTCCCCTCTGCTGAAGGACAGGGGATGGCACTCGGATTAATCCACAAATCGCCATTCATATTCGGAACAACAAATCCTTCGTAAGCTCTATGGCCCTCATAGTCTTCATAATCTTCGTCAACTAGAATTAGGTTCTTGTTGATCTGATCGCCGCTTCCTGTCGTGATCGGGTTGTGGTAGACGCATCGAATAGGAGGATTCTTGGCAAGTTCCTTCGAGAAACTGGCGTTGATATCGTAAGTCTTTCTATTCTCCTGTTTGCACCCCGGACCCGCGAAGGGGTTAATCCACTGTGGGCCACTGTCGCTATCCAGCCTGTAGCTGTGGGCACCATATTGGCCGTAGTTGGTCGAGGACTGGGCTTGCGGATGTCCGAAAGACTGTTCGTCCGTCGTGGGTGATGTCTTGGTTGGCGGCATCGTATACTGGGGCGAAACAGCAGCACGGGTGTCGGCAAGCGATTTGTTGATGGTTTCTAGGTTGATGGAGGTTGCTTGGGTGCTTGAAGTATAGGTACTGTTGGAAGAGTCCCTACGAACGAGAACCCCGGACACCGTTCGAGAAGCATTGCCCTGAATTGAAGGACTCGGCCCTTTCTTCTCAGACATGATATGTATATCAGTTTGTATCTGATACAGTGCTCTGGACTGAATCTGCTCTATGGCTAGAGAAAGGTTGCTCTTCTGTCGTTCAAGGCTGACAAAGATATCAAGAAGATCTTGTTCCTTATAGAGAAAGCCCCAAGCACGAAGGACTCGCCCCTTGCGCAACAAAGAATTCAAACAGTTGTTGTTGATGATAAAAAGAAGAGCGTCAGTCTGCGTCCCAATCTCAGGGGTCTGAAGAAGGGGGTTCTCCGAGATGCTAGTAGAAAGGCTCTGAAGTTCTTGGAGCTGCTCATGATATCGTTTCAGTGTCGATGCTCCTCCTTTTATCTTTCTCATGACATCTATCAGTGAAAAGCATGCGAGACCAAGCTGGCTCGCCGACGCCGCGACCCCAATAATCTCTGCCATGATAGCCTCAACTTCGAAGGCAAGGCCGTCGCGACAAAGAGCGGTGAAGATGGTAAAGAGCCGTGAATAGCTACATCGACGACGATATCGTCCTCGGATGGTGTGTCAGAATGCAGGAGAAATTATGGTTGTGCTAACGTGGCATAGAAATCAACCGCAGATTATGAAAATTGTGAAAAGGTGCGACCGGAAAAGAAGGCCAAGATGCGAGTATGGCATCAAGATTTAGGCATCATTGTGAAAATAGATTGTGAAAAAGTGTGAAAGATTGACAGCAGAGCCTCATGTGTCAGACTGCGGTGAAACCTAAGGCACTTCGAGGGGGCGAAGCAGAGTAACACGGCAGAACAAGGCTACCGTTGTAAGATATTTGATACGTCGACTATAAGGCGGTCTGGAAATACAACCAGAGATTCCTCAGGGAGATGAAAGATCTTGGGAATGTTCGTGAAATCGAGACTTGCACTTCAGGAGGGGGGCGTCGTATTGAGTATTGATTTTCGTCTCAGGAGGGTAGATAGCCGCTTGCAAGTGTTGGTCAAGTTTGGAAGAGTAAAGAGAGAACTTCTTGTGAGGTTTGAGTGCCTAAAAATTCCTCTGGCAACGAGCCTCAAGGTTCCAGTGTCGATTGGAGTTCAGTATCAGCTTTCTGGGTGGAAGTTGACTATAGCAACCAACCGGACGCTTTCTTGTTCGAAGCTAGATTGAATGATAATTTAGTTCCTGTATTTAATTAGCCCATCGTCTCTATCAACTCAAAGAAGAGCGACGAGAAGACCTTGGTGTAAAGGAAAGAGTAGAAGACCGCAGCTTTTGGAGGGTATCTGAAGGGGGGCCTCGACCACGTCAGGAACTTCACGTCAAAAGATTCTCCGAGTCGAATGCAATACCGGGAATTTCGGGCTCAGTTTTCAAAGTAAGGAAGTACCTAAGACAAAAGGACTATCTGATCAAGTTGATTGTGTTGGTCCAGTTTGCTACGCCACTGTTGGTTGACAAGCCGTATGACGTGACAGGTGTGGATGGATCGCTTGGAAACTCGACTCTAGAGTCTTTAGAGAGGTCCGAGAAGGTATATGATACTCTTTGATTCTCAGAAGAGATCTAAGCCTTTCGCTAATATGTCGTTGGTAGATGTTGTGATGGGTTTGTGACGCTGGAGAACGAAGCAAGGCATCTAACCAAGACCCGCAGTCACTGTATCACGTACATATTCACCTGCAAGCCCTGAATTACATGACCCAACGATACAGGTGTGTGAACAAGTCACAGGGCACCCTTCAATATCTCATCAATACTCCTCGAATGTGAAGATATGGCAATCGGCATTGTGTTTACGACTTCCAGTACCGCATCTCAATAATAGGGGTTCGAAAGCTACTACTGCATATATGTAGTAATACTTAGCATGATACTATACAACACAATGAACTATTTCGAAGCCTTGACAGATTCTCATATGTCACGATCTGGTCAGTGTTGTCATTGTTTTTGGGGAGTTTGGAGATTTTGAGGCCCCCAACATGCAGACAGGGGTGACTGCGGCATGCATAGGAGAGGGTGTTAAGCCCTTTCAATCACGAGTCGGCTGCCGCACACCATTTTTCCTAATGGAAACTCCATTCGCCCGTAGTGTTACTATACGATCCAACCAGTTTGGCAATTGGGCCACACGCACTTCATGATGGTGGGAATGGCTCCCAAAGACGACAATGCCCATCTTTCGGTGTCTTCAACGAATATCATCAGCAACAGCGACCTCAAAGGAGCAACTATCAGCAATGGAGCCATCAATTCTGGTCCCGGAAACATGTATAATGGCAACATCACGAAGTATCACTACCACGTACACCAATGCCCGGACCCCACAGCCCACTTGCCCAAGCAGGCATCATCCCAGAAGGCCAACTGTTCCCAGCGGCGGTGTCGTTATAATCGGAAATTGGTAAAGGCACTCCTCAAGCATCGTTTGGCACCCTTGAGACGGAGGAAGAGGTATGCCCGACGGCGTCTCCGGATTATTCTGTAAGTGTGTTCTTAAGTAGGGTCAAGTAATTTGACCTTTTGATAAAAGAGGCAAGAAATGAGCGATTAAGCTATCGGGCTACTTAACGTCAATTCTGTTCGGGTATTTCTGTCTCTCAAAGAGGAGACGTTCCCCGAATCTTGTCTTAGTGACTCCTGTTGTGCCATGGATATCGTTACTGATGCCAGGTCAGGCTTTTTGCTTCACGCCCCAAATATGCATGATGGCTGCAGCGGTGGAACTTTCAGGCGGCTAAGTCGTTGGCTCTTCGTGCCGACCCGTTATCGTCTGTCACGGCCCGTGCTTCCCAGAAGAGCCAAAGAGTGTCTGTTGGCCGAGACAGGTAGACATACCCCGCAATGAGGAGTACGAAAAGTCAAACGCTGTTGGGAATCAGCATGTCAACAACGAGCTCGTCGACATGAAACCGCTTGAGTTTGCGATTATGTGTGAGAGGGGAAGCTTTGAACGGAGAGGTTAATGAGTGGTAAAAGTTATTCTCTTTCTTTTTGATGGTTGACGGTGGATTGTCTTTACTTCACAGTACATTTCTGAATCTCTAACTAAGGTAATTACACCAAGCATGCCTTACCAAGACACCCTCTTGGCTGTAAATGTGTGTAAGAGCTGAAAGATCCATTGGTCAGTTCTCATTTTTGAGGCCAGTAGAGACTGCATATGTTGCTCAGCCACTCCATATCGATCTTTCAGCTGAGCCTTTTGGGCTTTCGATTATGGCATGCAAGTCATAGACTTCCTACTGTATCTTTGACAGATGTGGAACTTGGTCTCTAAACCTACCCCTGAGTGTTTCTTGGGAGAGATCTGAGACGATCCGAGTCAATTAGATCTCTCTTCCCCCTTTGTACGATTCGTGCTCCTCAATCGGGCGCATGATTGTCCGAGCGCTGTCCGATGTCTGATCTATGTTCTCGGCCAGTCCGACCTGGCAATAGGCCGGCTGTAGCTGGGCTATGATCGGAAGTAAGGGAGTTCACTAACCGAGGTATGAGTTTCTTTATCTTGATCCGTGATTCTCTTTCTCATCCCATGCAGCATCGTCATTATCAAGTGTTTCCGCTAACTAAATGTCAAGCATATTTCTATTAATCAAAAATATCCCCTTTCTTACTGGACTTCATACAGTTTGTGGTTTTTAATTCTTTTCTTCCATTGTTTTTAGTGATGAGTTTGCTATTGGTTAATTTGGCAAGGGTGTAAAGAGGAGGTTGGTCAGTAAGTAGAGGGTTGACGTTGTGCACGATAATCGCTCGTCAAGAAACGCAAACCTATCATTTTTCCACACTATATATATTCATCTTCGCAACGCTCAAATTCTGATCATATTGATGCCCCATTGTGAACCATCTGTCAACATGGCAAGCCTCTCAGAAGCAGAACAAGAGGGGCCGGAAGCCATGGAGGCTAAGATAGAGGACGACGAACAGGATACACTTCCCAAGTATTTGAAGTGCAATTATCTCGATGCAGTCGTTGGCAAGGAGATTCATAACTACTGGGGAAACCGAGTTCTCGAGCACACAACTTCGAATGGCCAAGTACTAGCTCTCAAAGTCAGCAGTCCAAATGGCATTGACCGCTCGCAAGCCGATATGATGCACCATGCCGCAACACATGGTGTATTAGCTCCCGAGGTTCGCGGAGTCTACGATGTCATCACTAAACGCCCCATTGCACGTGTTATGGTCAGCGAGCGTGTACCCGGCGTGCCGCTCGTGGACGTCTGGCAGGCTATGTCTGAGGATGAGCAGAGGTCTATCAAGTGGCAGCTTCGAGGCCAAATACAGCATATGAGAACGCTCGTACATCCATACATTGGCCGGATCAACAGGCAACCGACACGCAACATATATAACACCACGTTTATCAGGCACTGTGGTCCATTCGAGGATGAGGAAGCTTTTGATAATTGGTGTCTCGATCGAGTTTCCGGTGGAACTATTCAACATTGGAGATGGAAGAAGGCTCTAGAACGGCAACGACGCAAATCTACTGGACGTTTCGTTCTAACTCATGGTGACTTATCACCGCGCAATATCATGGTTGACGGAAGCACTATCACAGGGATCATCGACTGGGAGTTGAGCGGTTTCTATCCTGAGTATGTGGAGTATGCCTTTGCTATAGGTATTGGCCCAGGGATGGAAGAATGGTGGATTCCTGTTTTGAAGGAGGTACTGGAGCCGTGCTCTTCAGAAATGGTGAAGTTCACGGGGCTTATCGAGGAGAGAATGAGCTCCTACTAGACTGTGAACCACAGCCCCTGGTGAAATACCAATGCCAATGGTACTAATAATGAGCAATGATAAGAATTTCACAAATACTAATTAAATGGCCTTACTCTTTTGGCTTTTGGGCCCAGACAACCTTCTGCCAATAATAAGGATGCATGTTTCCCTGCCTCAGCTCCCTTCTCAGCATCGATATGTACACCTCAACCTCCTCTTTCGTCCAGCCCTCCACTGTGTTGGCCATGAACAACACATAACCCTCGATATCCTGCTCAAGAGTAGCTTGTGCATACTTGCCAATTTCTTTCATCTTCGGATCCTTCGGCCAACCCCCGATAGGCACCTGTTCAGTTCACTATATCAGTATATGAAAGTGGCCACTGGAAGAGAGTCACTTACCTTGAAATCCCGTTCCACAAGATTAACAAACCCGGCCTTCTCCATAGCAGATCTCTGCACTCCGTCCTCAACGATTGTGAACGAACGGCCGATCTTCTTCCCGCCTTCAACAAAGAACTTTCCCCACTGGTGCATAGCACTCTTCTCGGTGATAGTCCCGTCGTCACAGTCCATTCTTGAGAGAGCTTCGTGGCTTTCAATATAACCACCCGGCTTGAGACATCTATATGCTTCTTTGAAGAGCTGGTCCCAGTCGACGATGCTGCCGACCAGCCAACGAAAGTGGATGTAGTCTTGCGAGTTGGGAGCGAACGTCCACTCTTGAGTGCAGTCTTCAATATCGCTACCGAAGTGTCAGATTCGCTTATGGGCGTGGATAGGCTTCTTACAATCGCAGGTTAGGAGGGATCCAGCCCGGTTGGATTGGCGACACGTCAGTACCTATAATCTGTGCGTCTGGGAAGCTATCCGCAAAATCTCTGTTGAAAGTAGTTAATTCCAGCCACTTAGTCGTTTGATTATAAACACTTACATAGCCCAGATACCTAAGTAGAGTATAATGTCAGCGTGAGTTCAACCAGAGTACAACTTTGGCGCGGTCTGGGTATAGCCTGAGCTCACTTGAGTAGCGACTGGCTCCGACCGCAACCAGTCCAACTGGCTCTCCGAAACTCACCTGTCCCTGTACCGATATCAATAGCATTCTATGAAAGTCAGCAGGTCACTCCACGGCTACCGGCAGCAATTAACCTTGATGTCTTTGGGAATAGGCGCAAGATACAGCGCACCGTCCAAAACCAGCGTCAAAACATGATGACTGCACGTATCAGCACTCATCTCCAATCTGTGTTCGGTACACTTACTTGATGTCCATCGACTCATTCTGCTTCTCATCATTGGTCCCCCTATTCTCATTAATCCCGCACCATAGAGTCTTCGGACAACATACCAATACTGGGCATTCCCAATATCATGATGGTAAGTTCTCCCATTGATATTCCTATAGTGCAGAATACTTGACGTGATGGACGCCGTCGACTCGGCAGTATCATCTCCCAGAGCAGAATCCGTATCACCCAACTCCTAGATTATCATTAGTGGCATGATCCTGACCAACGTCGTGTCATACGAACCTCAGCTACCTCAGCCCAATGCTCAGGAGGAAGAAGACCAGAAACATCGGTGACAGCCTGAGCTGGTTGAGAATTATTTTCTTCTGCCATCCTTGCACGGTTCGCTCGTTATCTAGGAAGAGAGTAGAGTGTCACTTCACAGTTGCGTTGTTTATCTCTATTTTTGTACTAAACCAACTCATTCAACTCATCATGCCACGCTTTGCATACCAGATGTGGTTTTAAACACCCGAATTAGTACGGCACAGCAGGATTGCCCAGGGGCCAGTCCTATCGGATCGTTTGACAAAGTTGCATTGCATGATAAATGGAGAATAATATCCCTACATGTGTCTGTTGGTTTGGCGAACCAATAACATGCTGGTTTCAAAGCTCTCGACCTATCCCATACAGTCAAAACATAGATCCCGTGAGCGATTTTGAGACTGATGTCTGCGGTTGAGCCATTGACGGATATTCAGTAAAGACTTTCCTTTCCTCACATTGTGTTCGCGTATCAAAAGTATTCTCTTCCAACCTCTAGGATAGCGGAAGCACTAGGCCATGAAGACAGTAAACAATCAAATTAAAGAAGGCTAATGCTCCTGATCTTGGGTATCAAACCAGCCACTCAAACATCCGCCAACAAATGACTTATCATGTCCCTCGTATGCTTAACAACCGACACACAATGCGGATCCTTATCATGCATCTGATGTGCCAACCGATGTCCTATACCCGGCGGTACATGACTCGTTCCGGAATGCCATAAGTTCTGTCTATCCTCCATCAACTGCAACATCGCCACAAAAGACATGGAGCTCGAATGTGGCGTACCAAAAAGTTCGGATTTGATTGCTTTGTTGGCGATGCTTTTCCAATCCCGAGGGTCCAGGCTCAGCGAGAATCCTAACGCGTCGTTTTGCGATGGTGCCTCTAGCGTTTGGCCTTCGCTTATGTACAATTCTTTTGATTCCCTGGCATCCTGAGCTCGTTTCGTTTCGTCCTCAACTGACTTCACGATCTTTTTATATCCTTCCGCCAAAGATATAATAAGCGTGTTGAGGAGTTGAGCATTCTGCATTGCCCATAGAAACTTTGTTGGGCATACCTGACACTGTATGATCCCTGCTGCTGTTGTCGTCAAATGCCGCAGAACGGATAACCGTGCTGTGAAGGGCAAATCATCTGCTTTCCGAACTTCTTCTAGTGACAAGTATAAGCTTGCGAGACAGGCGCATGTCTGTTGGCCTGGGTCGGATTCAAATGCCAATAATTTCGGGTCAACATTTGTCTCGTTTCTGAATCTGAGTCAGCTCGGCCATCAAGGTGATGATTCAGTCAACTCACCCAAGAGGTATCAAATCCAATGGTGCATCTTCAGACATATGTTGGCACGGATCAAAGCTCGCTCTTCTTCCCATATCACTACCAGTGTCACTCCCAATACTCATCGCCAAAGTCGATGGTGAAGTTCTGCTCGCACTGCTCTCCTGGGCCTCATTCTCGGAGGCTATCTTCCTCTTCTTGGGTCTTCCCATCGGCATACGCGCCGAGAACTTGCACGGCTCTCCAAGAGTAGAGCATCGCCCACAAGATGGATAGCTTCCGTCACATTTGAGCTTCTTTTGTCCTTGCAGATTGATCAGCATGCGCAATATAAGTTATGGACCCCAAGTGTAAGCGGGAAAGGTCGGCGGACATACTGCACTGATCACATGAAGCTCTCCTATTGGCAGGATCTTGTAGATCGGGAGACATTATGTAAAGGATATGAGAGAGAAGTAGTATGAACTATATAAGAAGATAGACCAAGATTGAGAGATGTTCAGTTGTAGGATTCAAGAGCTCATCATCTTGTAAGCCCGACAGGGAACAACCGGATGGATCTCATGTGAATAACGTGAGAGTGACAATCAGCGGATCCTACTCCAAACTCCGCCCCGCCGCTAAAAACCCCCAAACGGTGCAAGAAAAGAGACATAGAATTATATAACTTACTATAAAGCCTATCTCACCTGAGGGAGGAGCATCAAGATCTGAAATAAAGCCCCAAGCGTCCAGAGGATACTTTCCAATATCTATACCACTGGGATCAAAGTAATTGATGCATAGGTCCGAGATTTATAAACTTGTTAGCTCAAATGTCTGTCTTGTATTTTTGGCACCTAAAAGGCGCTAAGAGACCCCTGGGCCGGAGCCCGGGACTTGCATATTCCGACAGAACCAACCATCGCAGAAAAAAAATTATTTTTCCTTCGAGCTACTGATAAAGCCCCCACTATCATATCAAACTGAACTTTTTTGTTGCATCCCCATCCCATCTACAACTTTGCGACAACAATGGCGCCCTCAAAAGAAGTTGTCGCTCCCGGCGCTGCCGCTGTCACAGCAATTGACCCCGATCAGGTTTGTTCCCCCAGTATCTCACTACTATAACAGTTCTAACAATTCACACAAGACCCTGAAAGCTTCAAAGGCTCTTCTCGCACACATCAAAAAAGCTTCCAAGCAAAAGGCCGACGAGTCTGAAAAGCGCAATCTCCTCGACGACGATGAAGATCCTACTACAACTCCCATCTGGCTCAACCTGACGACCAAGCGCCACATCGTCGACAAGGCGCGTCTGCAGCCCGGAAAGATCTCCCTTCCTCACTCGCTCAACAACGAAGAGACCACCATCTGCCTCATCACCGCCGAGCCCCAGCGCGCCTACAAGGACATTGTCGCCTCCGAGGACTTCCCCGCTGAGCTTGGCAAGCGCATCACTCGTGTCATCGACTACGGAAAGCTCAAGGCCAAATACAGCCAGTACGAGGCGCAGAGGAAGCTCTTCGCCGAGGCGGATATCTTCCTTGGTGACGATCGCATCATCAACAGATTACCCAAGATTTTGGGAAAGACCTTTTACAAGACAACGCAAAAGCGACCTGTCCCTGTGAACCTACAGGCCAAGGCACCCAAGGTCGATGGAAAGCGACAGAAGCGTGTCAAGACTGAGGGTACTGTCAACGCAGGCACTCCCGCCGAGATCGCCAAGGAGGTTCAGAAGGCAATCAACTCTGCATTCGTCAGCCTGACCCCTTCAACAAACACCTCGATCCGAATTGGATACTCGGGTTGGACCGCTGAGCAGATCGCCGAGAATGTCGATGCCGTTGTCACCGGCATGATCGAGAAGTGGATTCCTCAGAAGTGGCGCAACATGAAGAGCATCTACATCAAGGGTCCCGAGACTACTGCCCTTCCCATCTGGTTGACTGATGAGCTCTGGGTTGACGAGAAGGACGTGATTGCTGAGGACGAGGCCGCCAAGGCCCTCAAGGGTGAGAAGCCCAACATTGGAAAGAAGCGCAAGTCTCTCGACAACACCGACGAGACTGAGACTCCCGCCGCCCCTACGAAGAAGGCCAAGAAGCAGAAGCAACTTCCAGAGGCCGACGACGGCAAGCTCGATAAGCAAATCTCGGACCGCAAGGCTCGATTGAGAAAGCAAAAGGCATCGGCCAACAAGGCCATTGACAACTGAAACATGCAATTCAAGGCATCGGTGTTGAGGCGTTAGTTGAAGGGCGGAAAACCCACAGAATACAATTGTAGCTATACTTGCATTAACAATACAATATTGACGGTATTACGCATCTCTTGCGCCTTCTTTGAAACAATCTTATTCCTTCGTCAAGACCCGAGCCAAGGAAAGCCCCCGTGCCTGGTCACTCATGAGAATAGACCAAGTTTCGATGAATCCCACCAGCATTCAGCCGTGTGAAACCCTCCAAAGGACCAAATGAGTATATATTTAGTCAACGTCAACTCATTCGTAGGCTAGTCCTGGTACAAATACATCAATTTGGTCTGATCTTCAAGATAGAATCTGGGGTGCTTGCAGAATGCAGATCATCACTGCCCGGAAGGGATCAGCTCTTGCTCTTTCTACGAAGAATTATTAATTGAATGATTACCTAAGTACTAGGTACTAGGTATGCGTACTATAATGATGTCAAGAAAGTACAGAGTAAGGTATAAGGTACCTACCGAATTTGGGCAATGTGTACATTGCCATCGTTGGGATAATGAGGATGAAGTGTCTAACCCACCCCCGCCTTCCGCCGGCTTCAGGCCATATCTATATCTCGGCCAGGTACGGAGTAGATCTAGGCACAAATAACACATTGGCTTTTATCCCATCCATGCAGAATAGACTCTGTTTTCCCTATAGCCAATAAATACTCTCAATAATCACGCCATTAATTATATAGTTTATCCACAGTTCAGCCAACCTCATTCTCAATCATGTAAGGTGGTCACTCACAAGGGTACAAAAACCACTTTACATCCTCTCGAACCTAGCGGAAAGTGGAGGGTCATAGCTGACGTCTTCAGCTAGCTCAGCTCCCCACACAACTCTCCATCTGCATCTTCATCTTCATCTTCCATCACCATCACCATCAACATCCCCATCATGTCTTTCCCTTCCTTGCTCCGGCTTGGCTTGGCCATCGGAGCCTTGGCTGGACAGAGCTATGCTTCCCCTTTTGCACCTATTCACACAAGAGATGACCTATCCGATACCCCATTACCTATTGTTGTTTGGCACGGCCTTGGTGACCAATTCAATAGCGATGGAATGAAGAGCATTCAAGCCCTCGCTGAAGATATCCACCCGGGAACCTTTGTTCATATCATTGCCATCGATGAGGATCCCAGCCAGGATCAAATGGCCACTTTCAAAGGAAATGTCTCGGACCAAGTCAGCAAGGTTTGCGAGGAACTGGCCAAGCACCCCATTCTGTCTACTGCGCCCGCTATTGACGCCATCGGTATCTCTCAGGGTGGACAGTTCCTCCGCGGTTACGTCGAGCGCTGTAACTGGCCACAGGTCCGCAGTCTCGTCACATTTGGTAGCCAACACAATGGCATCATCGACTTCAGGTCCTGCGGCGCTACCGACTGGCTCTGCAAGGGAGCCATGGCCCTCATGAGATTTGGTACTTGGAGCAAACTTGTACAGTCAAGCCTTGTTCCCGCGCAATACTACCGCAACCCAGCAACTGAAGCCGATTACAACAAATACCTCGAGAATTCCAACTTCCTAGCCGACATCAACAACGAGCGCGAGTTCAAAAACGAAAAATACAAGGCAAATCTGAGCAAGTTGACCAACTTCGTCATGTGGATGTTTGAAGATGATGATCTTGTTATCCCGAAAGAATCTTCGTGGTTTGAGGAGGTCAATGGCACAGAAGTTATCCCTCTTCGAGCTCGTGAGCTTTACCACGAAGATTGGCTTGGCCTTCGCGAGCTTGACCGCAATGGTGGCCTCAGATTTCGAAGTGCCCCTGGTAAACACCTCGAGAACCTCTATGAGCTACTGAACGAGACCGTCACCAATTACTGCGGCCCGTGGAAACGAACTTTTGAGTCAGATATGGAGGACTCCTGGGATAGGTTGGAGTTAATTTGATTTAATTACTAGTTTTTATTCTATAGTTATTCTATAGTTATTCTATAGTTATTCTACAGACTGTAACTACGTCAAGAGGCCCCCCCCCCCCCCCCTGCCATGCCTCGTCCACATGTACGTCGTTCCTACTATCACACTCGAACATGAACGCGCGAAATGAGCAGGCTTCGATGACAAGGCAGAAGTCTCGACTTATGATGTAAGCAACTGCACTGAAATCATCTCAGTTCCTAGCAGGACCGACCCCTTAAGAAAGACATCTTTGGTAAAAGCTCAACACTAGGGTTGGTTTAGAAACGAACTGGGACGTTTAGCTATATAACGTCCTAAACTCAATCATCAAGATAATCACGGCAATTCTGTATGGGTGCTTCGAGCCTTTACAATACTTACCTTGTGCCCTTGCGTTTTATTAATGATCATGTCGTGCTCAATGAAATGTTTACTGTCGAAAATGTATCTGAGGCTTGTAATTAGCTGCGCCACAGTCGCCAGCTTCAGCCACATCGCAATTGCTTTGCATCATGACAACTGAAGTACTTTTGACTCCACGCGACAACAAACATCGTCGCCGTATCTGCCGAGGGATTCCTCCCACTTTTATATCCCTAGTTCATACTAAGCATCCGTAACTGAGGTGAAGTCGGTAAAGCCTGGGTGTAACAACACTCAGCGACGAAGCCCACTTGTTTCAATTCATCGACCCTTCTGCCCACCGAAATCACCACTGAACGACCAGCAAACTTGCGACAACAACCATACACTTCATATCCTACCCTTCGCTCCAATGACAACCTCAAATAATGGTCAGTCCGCGGCCACAAACGGCGACGCGATACCCAAGATCGGACCCCATCCAGGCTCCATCTCCAGTTCGAATCAATACACATCAGAGCTCAAGCTGCGACGTATGCTCAAGGACAATGGCTGCGATCCCGCAAGGCAGGATAACTACCGTCTTCAAGGTGTGCAGTTGATTGAGAATGTGAGGGAATATCTGCAACTGTACGTCGGGTCTTGTATGGGAGTACGTGGGGATTAGAGACTGATTACGCAACAGACCTGTGAGGACGTTCGATACGGCGTGCACATATTTCCACAAATTTCGACTCAACTTCAGAGACGTCGAGTATAACTATCAAGACGCTGCACTAGCATCGCTCTTCGTCGCGTGTAAGGTGGAGGATACTATCAAGAAGTCGAAGGAGATTCTTGCGGCGGCATACAACGTGAAGAACCCCGACAAATCAGTCACGCCTGATGACAAGGTAAGCCCAACATACAGCAATCACAACACCGTACTAACCCTCTTAGATGTTCGAGAATCCAGGTAAAATCATCATCTGCCTCGAACGTCTCATCCTCGAAACAATCGGCTTCGACTTCCGAACACGCTACCCCCAAAAACTCCTCGTAAAAGTCGTCCGCGACATCTTTGGCAAAGAAGATGGAAAACCCTTCTTCGAGACCGCATACGCAATGTGCATCGACATCTACAAGACCTTCGTCCCCATAAAGCGCACAACATTCTCAATGGTCATGGCAGTCGTGGAGCTCACAGCCCTCATGACAGAACAACACGTTGACAGAGTTCGAGAGTACGCAAAGACGAAGCGTCAGTATCACTGGGGCTCTGTTATGGAGACTATGCTTGATATACTGGATTTATACGTTCAGCATGGTAAGTCTACAAAGGTCGGGGCACAGTTTGATCAGAATAAGATCATCGACATCAAGATTCGGCTTAACAACGATCTTGACAAGGCGTTCGAACCTCGATATCTGTACTACTGCTCCCGCTGCGAAGCTGAAGATCCTCAACCTTCTACACCTGCATCCGCTACTTCACCCGCGACATCAACATCATGGCCAGGTGATGCATCTGCAAAACGAACGGTGAAGGGGCCAGAAGGGACGTTGCGTTTTGTGTTTGAGCCTGAGGCTGCGTTGAGAGAAAAGGAGATTACTGAAGGATTCTTTAAGGAAGATTTCGAAGAGTATGAAGTTGAGGTTGAAGAGCCGGTGCCTCCGCCGCCGAGGGAGGGTAGGGGAGGATATCATGGGCATAGAGAGAGGGGGGATCATAGGAGGGGAGGACCGTATGGGGGATATCGAGGTGATAGGCATTACAGAGGAAGGGGTAGACATTACTGAGTCCAGTCATGCACATGGACACTTTCTATTCGAGATACCCATTCAGATTGCCATGGTAGCATAATACTCTATTCACACTCATGATCTTACATCTAATCGTCCATACAATCATATACATGGATATCATCAACCTAAGCCTTCTTCTCCCTCTTGACCTCCTCATGATCCCCAATCAACAAATCCTCCCCCGACGGTCCACTCGACTTAACACCCTCCAACTCCTCTCCATCCTTATTCGCAACCGCCTCCTCAGCACTCTTGATACTACTCGCTTTACTAACATCCGCACTCGCAGGACTCTGAACTCTAAGCCCCAAATCCTTCTCATTGTCCGGATCTTCCATATTCGCACCCTTCCAATCCGCCGGTCGAACCTGCGGCACGGGCTGTCCCTCTTCTGGCTCGAGGACTTCTTCAGGCAGAGCGTCAGTGCCGGCGACGCGCCATACTACGGCAATTCGATCAAACGCTCGTGAGCCTTTGCGGCTGGATCCTTTGATCCCGTCCATCGCGTCCCACTCGATGCTGAAGACGCCGCTATCGAGGGCCTTGCCATCTTTTTCAGGACCTTGGCCTTCGAAGAAGGTGTTGAACCATACGTGTGCAACGGCTGTTACCATGGTTAGGCCCATGCTCTTGGGTGTCTTGTTACGACGCTCGACTGAGATGTTGACATCGCTGTTGGGAATGCGGATTGGGGCCTTGGGTCTTAGAATAACCGCCATGCCGCCTGGTTCTTCATCCGAGTTTGCTTCTGTAACATCGGTCTTTGACGATGTAGCAGAGTCATTCTTGGTTCTCTCAACACCCTTATGAGAGCCTGCGGGCGAGACTTTGTGAAGCATCTCTGTGCCCTTTCGCTTGATAGTCTTCGCCTTGCCAATATGCTCCTTCTCCTCAGCCGTCGATGATGGAGTTTCACCTGGGTTCGTCGCCTCAGAAAAGTGCGCTTCATCAGGCGCTTTCTCCTTCTGCTTGGTGACTGAGTAACCGGCCATTTCCCAAATCATATCGCTAATACCGCTCTCCTCAGGTGCTTTGGGATCAACAACCACACGCTCCTCCTTTTTGAATGTGTGAAAGACATCGATCTTCTTGCCCTCATCTGCAAAACCCTCGATGTCAACCTTGACGCCGTTGCGCAAACCCCAGACGTGGATCTCAGGGATTTCAATGGGTCGATCGGTGTATTTCTTGCCACCTTTTGTCCAGCGCTCAACGTAGCTGATCCAGCGCAACTGTGAAGGGATCGAGACACCAGCACCAAATCGCGGTCGCATTCGTCGTTCCGTGAAGCGCGCAAGGGCATCTTCAGGCTTCCAACCCTCCTCTGCGATGAGATAACTGCAGCTCACCGTACCACTTCGTCCCTTCCCAGCTTTGCAATGAACCACCACCACTCTCTTATCGCGCTTTTCCTTCCTTTGCGCCTCAGTAACGGCATCTTTACCAGAGGACATAGGTCTCCCATCGCCCGTGACTACACCACCGCCGAGCTCTCCGCCATGTAGCCAATTGCGCATACTCGCCATGATCATAGGCACGAGTCTGAATGGAGGAGGATGGTGATCAGGCCATGGGTAATGCCTCACGCGACCATATACAGATTCATCGGGATAGCCTGTTCCTTCGGCGCGAAACTCCCATATGGCCCAGTCTTCACCGTGTTTCGAATCGAGGAATTTGACGAGTTGGTCGAGCGGGTTTCGGTAGGCGAGTTGGGGATATGTTTCTGAAGGACCGGATCTGAGGAGCTAGGCGTCAGTAACGTCGCTAGGCAAAGAGATAGCTTCAGAGGGAGCGTTTAATGATATCGCTCCTCTGGAATAAAACCCCCAATGACTAGACTTACGTCGCGATAATATGATCCGTAACATAGCACAAATCCAAGCCAGCCTCAGGATGCCGAGCTCGCGGCCCCGCGACAATCTGTCGCAAGATCGAAGCCATCACCAGCAGCGGTCGTCAAGTTGCGGAGAATAGGTAATCACGTTGAAAATGACTGACTACAACTTGATTCGGCTGAAAATGGTTGTTTAAGGAGGCGATGGGTTTGGGATGAACTGAACAGGCTGAGGCCGCCTGGTCAAAGATCCATACGTAACTTGCCTGGCGACGTCATCCCTTGCGCCCCACCAAGGGACCTGATCTTTATCGGGCTTTGATATCATCGACAGCACATGAAGAAGTTACTACGAAGAGATGAGATGCTCACTACGACAAGATTTAGCAAAGAATGCAGCTGAATAGAAGCCTCGTTTTTCGTTGAACACTATAATCGAGACCAAGCCGGGCCTTATATCATCGAATACTCTCAATGGCTTCTCCGAGAACGTGCCATGCTTCGATGCCAAGTATAAAGCCATGTCTTCCTCGGGAATATCAATTACAGGTCACAAAAAGCTATACTTGAGCAATGAACAATTTATCATGCTGCAAATCACTGTAACAACGGCACAAGTCATGATCAAACCTGAAATTCCAATACAATAAAGCTAACACCAGGAAATCCATACCCATCCATCCAGTCTCCTTCGTTATCTCCCCCATCATTCCCATGGCCACTTCCATTTCCTCCTGAATATCTTGTGCACCAAGTCGATTTGCTCGGCCCACAAAGCTCCCTCCGCATGCGCATGAGAACAGTCGCCAGAAAAGTTCTCCAAGTATAGGAATAACAAATACAGTCACGAGGCCAAGCCTCTTTTCCACGTTCCCATGGTTGTGCAGTTGTACTCGCTACACCCATGTTCTTTGTCCAGTCTGAAATCGTCGTCGCGTTTAGCTGCAAAGCAGCCAGTCCAATCGTAGCGTCATGGTGTTTCAATGTTGTCTGGTTCCGCTATGTCTCAATTCATATCCGTTAAGTATGATCAAGTCAGAATGACCTGAAGCTGCGTATCGTCGTCTCGAGCTTATGAGGTCTTCTTAGCAGGGCCGCTAATGTATTTGCTGACGTCAGTAGCATCGTGGAACTGCTTGCCGGCCTCCTTGACACCTTGCCAGACCTGTCGCGCGGCAGGGGGAGTACCCTGAGCACTAACGAGGGAGTCGACACGAGCACCGAGCTGGGTAAAAGAGTTCTGGACATGAGTGCTCTGGCTGTAACGAGCACGGAGGAAAGCAGTGTAGAGAACAATGAGGATCCAAGATCGGCGCTGGAAGAGAATAGCGGAGAGGAGAATACGTCCCCAGAGAGCGATCTCAAGGGAGGAGACGATGGCCATGGAAGCATCATAGTACTCCTTGACGAAGGCGCCAATCTGGTTAGCAAGAGGGCTGTTGACAGCTTGGCGGCTAGGAGAAGCACCATCGGCAGCCTCGGGCGCAGGCTTGGGCGCAAGGACAACGGGGATCAGGTTGGCGCGGGTGTAGGTGGCAACGTGGAAGACCGAGTAGATCGTGTAAGGGATCAAGGCGAGGGGGTACTGGGGAGAGAAAAGCCACACAAGGGCCATGGCTTTTTGAGGTCAGCAAGGTTGCGCAGATCTAGCAAGACATGCTTCAGAAGCTCTTACCAAGGTACTGGATGTTCTCATCAGCAAGGAGAGCCATGGGGGTGGGAGCAGCTCGGGCGCCGGTCTTTGCGCGAGCGCGCATGGTCTTGTAGACGACGATGCCATAGGTGACAGCGGCAGCGATAAAGGCAGTACGGTAGGAGAGCTGAGCCATGCGGGTGTAGTAGTTCATTCGAATCCAGGACAAGAAATATCGGCCCGTTGTAAGGATCAGGGTGAGGTGTCTATAGTCAAGAGAGCTTGTCAGTCACAGATCTGGCTATTTGTTGATGTGAGCTCCAAAGAGGGAGGCTGAAGATCCAAAACAGCTATCGTGGCCATTTCGTCGCACCGAGGCAGAGCGGGACAAAGGTAAAGTTCATGACAAGACGTACCCTACAAACCAACCGACTATAAGAAACACCAAGTTAGCAATGCGATCTCATTGTGATGTCTGCGCGCCAGGTCGCATCTCAAGATACCACGTACACTGGAGGGTCTTTGCAAGGGCCAGAAGCCTCTCCTGGAGAGGAAGATTGGGGTTCGGCGGGGGAGCCATTGCGTCTAGAGATAAGAGAGTCGAGAAATGATGCGATCTAGTATAGGCTCAGGGTAAAGTGCGCTCGCGAAGTCGTTGAGGACGAGCTGATGCTGTTATTGCGAGTCGAAGATGCTGATGAATAACGATGTCGTAAGGAAGAGAAGACAAGTTGTGGGCTTTTGGAAGTGGGTAAGAATCAAGGCAGGGGAGAGTGATGGAATGGACTGTGGCAGTGACGGAGCCCGCCCCCGCTTTGGATTGAGGTGCCCCAAGCTCCAGGGCTCAGGACAGGTTTCAGCGATTAGTTTCCAGCACGGTTTAGCAGCTGAGACGCTAAAACGGCTGCCTATCTTTTGAGAGGGGGGGATGACCAGGGGCTGGGCGCTATCTAAGACCCAACGGGAGGGAGCTCGAGGTGGGGGGGAAGGGACAAAGAGGCTGGTAAGGGAGTTTGTCTGAGACTGTGAAGATGAGGAAATTAATATTGATTGTGGTTTCGTAGAGGTCGTACTGAGTGTTTAGACTATGTTTGATAGGTTTGTCCTTTGGTGTATCCATTGGTTGTACACGACACCAACTGAAACGCTTGTCCAAGCTTATCTAGAGGTGGTGATGGCTTCGATGACGACAATTAACCTGTTCGAAAGCACGTGAAGGCGCCACTAATCGGAGAACTTTCCTGAAATACAATTCGTCACAGCATAATTATTTTATGTATGAACTCGTGCTGTATTATGAGCTACCTCTAGTCTTTTTGGGGTCGATTTCATTTAATATTCAAAACAACTCTCACTTCAATTCTCATCGTCATTCGAAAAAGGAGCTGACTTTCGAGCTTTGACTTTCGTCATCGCCTGATGCCAGCTTTTACCAAGGCCCAAGCCCCTGCATAGCTGAACCGCGCAAACTACATCTCAGCCAATGAGAACCGGACATTTCCAATAGGTGGGGGGAACCTGAATCGACTTGTGAGCGGCTAAATTCTCCTTTATGAACTTCACGACGACATCTCTCGAATATATAAGAACCCCGTAGGGTAAAAGAAAGATTTTGATAGATATCGAGAGTTTATTTGAGCACTTCGGCCGGCTGAGGATATGGCCTTGCTGTTGAATATTAACCTGTTTCCACATCATACGTTAGAAATGGAGTTACCCTGTACCATCTCTCAATGCTTCATGGCAGGGCGACAGCATACTCGGAATTAACGACTTTTTTCTACAAACTCAAATACGATGACTACCCTAGGGGAGGCAAAAAAAATTGAGACCTTCATCCTAAGTGATAAAAATAACTAATAAGAAGCCTTCTAAATTCACACTAAACTTACCTAAATATTTTTATCACTTAGAGTAGACATCCTAAGTTTTTTTGCTTCTTGAGGCTACCTACCTAAAGACATTGCTAACACCAAGAAGGTTCATACCCTCATAGAAAAACTGCTCGAGTCTTGTGTAGGGCACGTCCGTTTTGGGACTCGCTGGTGAGAAAGCACAGGTGCCTTCATTTGCGGCATGGATAACTCCGTTTGGCAGCTTCAAAATCGATGATTCTTAGCCAGAGTCCGCTATTGAACACCAATATCCCCAACTCCAAACTGCACAAACCCCTTTCGCTTCTCCATAGACACAAGCTATGTATAGCCCCGAGCTACGTCCAAACAATCTTCGGTTCGTTGCAAAAGTCGAGGCCTTGTAGAGCCAGCCATTCATTGTTTCCTTTGAGAGTCAGCTTACAGCGATAACAGGTCTAAAGCATTACGAACCTTTCGTCAGTGACAGCCGAATCTGCCACAGAAAGATTTCCAGCATCCGAAACAGACTTGACGTTCTTAGCCTTTCGTTGCCTGAGAACCGTTTCTACCCTCGTTCTAGCTTCTTGTTTCTGCTCAATAGCACCAGTGACAGTCCAGAAAAGACTGTCCACAGGACGGTAACCATGGCTATGCTTGAACTCCGCGAATGTGCAGACGAGGATGTGAGCGTTGAGTAGGATGAGGTTATCTGCCCGCCCGATCTCATTCTTAATCCCCTTCTTCTTGATGGCCTCGATTCGAGCGTACAAGATTGCTTCGACTATAAATTTGATGTCTTTAGGATCAATAGGTCTTTCCCAAGATTTGTTGAGACTGCTAGCAATGTGATCGTAGTATTGAGTCTTCTTTTCTTCACATGCGCATGGTGGCGCGACGAGATCGTGGTTGGGGCAAATGGTGAGGCAGTGGAAGTTGCTACAACATTCGGTTAAGAACTCGCAGATGTTGTCTTCTACCTCCGTTGGGGTCATGTTTGGTGGCAGAGGTGAGCCGCTAAAGACTCTTGTACAGGCAATTGAAAATTGGGGGCTTGTCTTGGTGAGATAGGGGAACGATAGCCCGGGAGTTTTGATGAGAAGCTCATAGCAAATCTCGCGATGGCGCGGCATTGTGGTATACTACTCGTTCGTATGCTCTGGAATAAGGAAATGATGAAGTGAAGAAGATATAGCTGTCTCTGCAGCTACGAGCAATATTGACAGTGTAGAGTTGAAGTGACCTGGTGTGTCTTGGTTGGAGAAGAAGTCAGGGACTCTACTGTGTGTCTCTTTCCCGAGATATCTGAAGGTAAGTTATGGCCCAGGCGTCGTAATAAATAAGTTGAGAAAGAGGAGAATCATCGAGACACGCAAGTTAAGTTCAACACGCCCATTGCTATCACCAATAGTGTGGTTGTAGCCTCCGACTCTCTCGCGAGTGATAGGTTATCTGCAGAAACAACGTTTGGCAAAGCATCACAACGCGAGTATGTGAGGAAATCTCGATCCATACAAGCCTCGCAGCCAGCAACTTTGTTTGCAGATATTTCGTCCTCGTGGAGGCATGCTTGTCGATGTTGACAATAAGTGACGAAGGAAGCCGTCGTTTGAGAGCAATCGGGAACATCAAACGCAATATGGGGACGATGTAGCGTGGAAGATACAGCTTGAAGATGTGCTCACAACGCTCACAAGTTTGTAATGAGCTTGGGGGGTGTCTCATTACATGTGAGATATAACCTCAAACTATCTCGAGATAAAACAGAGTATCAAGGTCACTTCACCACCGCACATAAACTTTGAGGCTTCAACTGAAGCATAATAGCTTTTTGAAATGTTGATACGGGCCAATCAACTGCCCATGATACACTGCTTGTTGGCAAATTGATGGCCGTAGAAGAAGTTGTAGCTTCGAGCTGCTTCCCCTGCCATCGACAGAATGTACACTTAAGGATGCTCTGATGTATCCTTCAAGAGGCAATTGTGAACTTGGGTGAGGCTTTCAAAACTTAAATTGGCCTTCTCAAAGGTTGGCCTCTTCTCAATCTGACAAAGATACCCGAAACTCGAACACCAGCGGCTTATAATCTGCTAGACTCGCCTCTATTGAACCACCCGGTTGAAGGAGTATAGAGACATACACCAACAGTCACCACAGAATGACCCTTAATGTTGCAGCTACTACGGTCTGCTGTCACATACGACCATAGCTCTTGGAGAATACGGGATCCCGTCTGCTCTCCCATCGTCAAGCCGAGAAGCGGTGAATTAGTACTCAGGTCGGTGACGACTGGGGAATCCTCACTGTTGTATGTTTTGCTGATTTTGTTCATTTTTGCTGCCGGGAGTTGTAAATGGGTTTATGATGAGAAACTCTTAGTGCTGTTCCCTCTTAACATGGGATTTATATCAAGGTACACCGAGGCTGAGGGGCTCCAGTGCGAATTGGCCATGTTGACATGCCAGGTATGTAAGTGTAGAACCGTAGAAGATTGGCTGGACTGATTAATCGTGCATCAATCACAACTCTCCATAAAGCCAATGATTTGAAAGAGGTTGTGATGGTAGCCAATCGGGGCAGAATGGTGTTGATCACCGTTTCGCCATAAGCCTCATACGTAATGACCCATTTAGATCTCCCGGAGCATTGAAACCACCTAGCTCGACATATGGAATAAACAGCTTTACAAGTTGATGTTAATTATGAGTTAAATACAACGGAGCATGAGTTCCGGTATTCTCGCCGATCAAAGGATTCCCATGAGCAACAATTGCATCACAAAAAGGATGGCAATCCAAGTTCCCCATTGGCCACGCATGTCAGCTTCACACCCCATCAAGCAGGCGTGGCAGGGAATAATTCAGGTACCGTCCACAGCCACAGCTGTCACGACGACTTTTCGCCTCTTTATCTCTGTTTCATATTTTAAAAACTGGACCCTTGGGAGATGATGCATCTGAGACGTCAATTGCCTTCACGCCAAGGGGTTAGGCTGGTAACATGATCTTGAGATGAGAGATCTTACAGGCGGACATGAAGCTCCGGTCACAAAAGATTGTATGGATCCCTGCCCCATATACTTGAGGGCATTCTCGTGGCTAAGAAGCTCCGTGTCATCGTGTGTTGGGAGGTTTTGGTCAGATGGGCTGGGTAATGCTTACGTAGCCGAGACGTCAGATTCAGCAAAAGAAATGGTCAGTGTTGGTAACAAAATTTCAGACTGAACGATATAAATATTGAGATGAATGATTACAAAGTTTCACGATATCGGTCAAATCCTGATGTCTTTGTCAATTGATCTCTATCTTACGCAACTTCAACTTCAACTTACACGGTAGCTTTCTCAACATGTCTGCATCAATACTCAAGCGAGCAACTTGCTCAATCGCTAGCAAGACATACTCTCATGGACGGATAGCTGCTCTTCGGCAAACACCATTCCTCTGCAAGCCAATTTGCCAACGATCAATGCACACCACAGAAAATGACAGCGCAAAACCAATGAACCCAGACCCTAGAGAGAATCCTGCTCATGAACTCACTTTACCGCGAGGAACAAATGTCGGTCGCAAGCGATTCTCCGACTTTGAACTCGCCGGAAAGGTCTTTATCGTCACAGGTGGTGCTCAAGGTCTTGGATTGACTCTGGCTGAGAGTCTTGTTGAAGCTGGTGGAAAAGGTATGTCAACCACACAATTGAACTAAACAGGAACTAACTTAAGTACAGTGTATTGTTTGGATCGTGCTGATCAGCCTGACGAAGGATGGCATGAAGCTCAAGCACGCGTCGTTCTAGAATGGGGCGGATCTCTACACTACCGCAAACAAGACGTATCAGACGCCGAAGGTCTCGATGAGCTCATCACCGCCATCGCAGATGAGAACCAAGGTCTTGACGGCGTGATAGCCGCAGCAGGCGTCCAGCACATTTCGCCCACCGTGGAATACAAAGCAGATGAAGTAGCACACATGCTCTCCATCAACTACACCGGTGTTTTCATGACCGCCAAATCCGCCGCTAAGCAAATGATGAAGTACAAGAAACGCGGAAGCATCTGCCTCATCGCCAGTATTTCCGGCCTCAAAGCGAACCGCGGTCTTATTTCCCCCGTTTATAATTCTAGCAAGGCAGCTGTTATCCAACTGGCGCGAAATCTTGCTATGGAATGGAGTCCTATTCAGAAAGACGGCACAGGAGGGATTCGCGTCAATTGTATTAGTCCTGGACATATCATGACGCCTATGGTGGCGAGCAACTTTGAGGAAGTACCTGGTATGCGGGAGGAGTGGGAGAGGGAGATCATAATGGGGAGATTGGCGGAGACGCAGGAGTTTAAGGGTGCGGCGTTGTTCTTGTTGAGCAATGCGAGTAGCTACATGACGGGGAATAACCTCGTGATTGATGGAGGACACACGTCGTGGTAATGAATGGGGTGGTGTTGATAAGGAGATTCGATGACTGAAGAGGAGAATCGATGATAGATTAATAGCAAGCCAAGCCATTTGTTTTACAATGTAACTCTCATACCTACAATGTCGTCGCATCCAAGTGCCCCATTCGTTTACACATCCAAGTGGCTTAAAATGCCTGCAAAACTGCACCTATAGTAACGATAGCTTGTAGTCTTCCATCTTCGCATGAAGACTAAAGTCTCTGAATATGACGAAGGATGCCAGATTGTGATGCTCTTGACCCGCCCCAACTCTATTCCACGACTCCTGCACAACCCATCCCTTTATTGGTCTCCTACTCGAGTGATACCTGTGGTGGTATGTAGATCATCAGAATTTCATCCGAGTCTTACGCGTTTAAATATAATTAGAATATTCTTAGATGGTAGATGGAGCCACAGAAACGAGCCTCGCAAATGTATCCAAATATTGGATCCTATGTATTTCTAGAAACAATGGACTTCTGAGCTGATCCTGGGATCCTTCGTTGCAGCAATTATCCGACTATCTGGACCAACCACACTCTCTAGAACCTAGGCCCAACCATAGCGAAACGCCCTGAAAAAAGTTCTGAATCTCCCATATGCCAAATACAAGCTCCAAAAATGACCCGAAACAACGCCAGATAACACAACGCTCAGTAGTCTCCCTGTCTTTCAATCTCATGTATGATGACTTGCCGGTCGCGACGGCTGTTCAACGTCGTCAGAGACAAGGGTCCTCTTGACCATATTAGATCCCAAAACCCCGAACCATAGCTCCTCCAATCGTCTCCATACAGGACTGAACTTCCACCAAGGTGCTCTAGTATGGTTGTAGGCGGATTGCGCTACCACCGGACTTGGACCTTGGACGAGAAAGCTTGTTCTTCAGGGTCGCCATCTCCCTTTCCTCGATCAACACATCAAGACCGGACTTTATACACTCCAAGCGCTCATCCCGTCCCCAATCGATAATATTCCGGACGAATCTGCGGAACTCGAGGAACTCTTCAGGTCGCTGGAGAATGAACGTCTTGATCTTTTGCGTATATATGAACTCTCCATCTTTCCAAGAGACATGCAATCGAGCCTCGGTTCCATTCATGGCAACACTGAAGCTCGTGCTATCAAGTGGCTTGCTGGGCTCAATATCCGTACACTTCTCAAGTCTGTCTTTCAACTTGTCGCTGATGTGGATGCAGGCCGTGGACGCTCCCAGGCATTGGTTCGTCGCCACCTAGAGACTACCTTTGCTGGATGGTCCGTCGCCTTTGAACTCGACTGCGAAGAAGGGAAAGGTGAGGCCTTCGCTGTTTGCGAACGCAAAGTTACCACATGTAGCGATCTGCATTCGCTGGTCCTGTTCGAAGGCAGACAAGCGGTACCCGTATAGGAGATCGGGAACAGGAACACTGATTCTCGCATAGGGATTAGTGATGGGAATAATGGTCCTACCTACAAAGACACGATCGCTGCGCTTGATCTTATCTATGCCGGAACTAAGGGGAATGACGTTGTTTCGAACAAAGTCTTCAACCTTTGCTTCGCTGGCACCTGCCTCCATGTCATAGAGATCATCGTTATCTTGGGGTATAGGCTCAGGGGAAGATCGACCTTTCTTGAGGGATTCGACAAGTGTTGAGATATGAGGTGGGAGTTCAGTTCGAGAGTCGAGTAGAAGGATATTGTTGAGAGCCAGGTTACAGTCCCTGTAAAGCGCACTCTCAACGAGAGGCCCATTGGATCGATTAGGAGTGCCAGTGGCTGTTGGGTAAATAGTTGGTGTCGGGTCAATAGATGGCCCCCCTTCTTGAGAAGTGAATCCGGGAGACGAGGGCTTGAGGGAGGATTTAGGAGAAAACGCCAGCTCAAAGGTGACAGCTTGACCGGTGAGGTTCTTTCTACCTGACATAACGGCTGGAGCAGAATGAGATCTTTCTAGGAGTATGGGTTTGAAGTCCTTGTCTAGAATGAAGCAGTCTGAACGTGATGTCTTGCGTAGATCTGAAGGGTAAGTGTCTTCGAGCCAGTTATCGACTTTTTCCAAGTACGAAGGGCGAGGTTGAGTCTCCTTTATATACCCAAGAAGAGCAGCGGATGGAAGAATACTTCGAATAGGAGCTGGTTGAAACATGACCTATTAAGATACAAGTCAGCTCATGAAGAAGAGGCTATCATGGTGCTTTGTCGATGATGAGGTCATGTACGACTTTATGGGACTCTCACATGGTCGTTAGTATCCTGATTATCGACTTCATAGCGAGATCTTTTGAACTGCTGAGCCTGTGGTGGAGGGATTGAGGGAGATCTGCTGGCGGCGCGCTTCCTAGGGTTGTCCAGATCGGCCTGAATAGGCGCTGGTTCTTGCGAGCCTTCCATGATGAGAGGCAAGGACAAGGTCAAGAGAAATATGGTGATTTGAAGAAGAGAAGCAGAGAGCCCTTATTATATTCTTCTGAAAGGGTACTGAAAGCAGTGAAGAAGGATGTTTAAGTCACGTTAGTAAATCTGAGAATAGCGGTTCTCTGGAGCCGTGACAGTTCCGGCCATGCTTGAAGCGAGTGATGAAGCAATATTAAGACATGCATTTTGGCAATTTCGAAGAGGATAACCCCTAACAATATCAGTGATTCATAGAGGAATTTGTAGTGTTGTTGAATCAGAACCTGAGGTTGATGCTTTCAGGCCATATGAAGTTGTCAGTGATAAGGTATTGAGCTACTACACGTTATACGAACTTGAAGCACACAAAGTGCCACCTAACACCTCTGATTCAACGACCTGTAAAAACCTCACGATAAACCGTTTCTGCAAAAGCCACACGATTCTCGACACCCCGTGAAACATGTGAAGAGCATCACCAGGCACCGTCCTACATACATCAGCATCAAAGCGCAGATTGTTTCAGCCCTGTGAACAACGTCAATCCCTGCGGTAGATCCCCCAGATTTGTACTGTAAAAGCTCCGAAGGGTTACGGATGCTTGTGATTTTGGCCGTTGAAAGTAAACGCGCGTTGCATGAGCCTCGGGCGGCCCGTACCGCACTATGACGCCCGCAACAACGTGAGTTGTTTTTAGCGAGGTTTCTGCTGGCTCCACTAATAATTCGAAGTCATGATGCCTCAATTACAGTTTCATTGTTTCTGTCATGATAAAGTTATGAAGATTCTCCGGTTGGGACATGACGGGGCCACACACATGTTGCCTTCAACGTCACTTGAGTAGACTTCACCACGGGACTTTCTTCTATTCTGTCTACCAAGTCCTGTCTAAACCTATACTAATCATGTATCAAATAATATTCTTTGTCTCAGAATTCCTCCCTTTACTATTCTCGGCCGACTTGTCCGGCTTTCGGATCATCAGGTCCATGACAACTCTAATCCCCACTCACAGCCCTAAAACTCGCAAATCGCCCCCCAGTCTCCGCTGTCAGATCCAATCTAACTCCACTGTCGTCATTGTCAGCGACTCCGGCGCTTCCGTCACATTTTCCCCTTCATGCAGTCTCTTTTTTTCTTCCCTCCCTTCCATTCACTTCCCTCAAAACCACCACCCACAGACCAGAAAATAATCCATATCTCCGGGTTATCATATCATACCCTCCGATCTCGCTGTCCCCCATGGCTTCTACTCTCGAAGCTACCGGCGCTCCAGCCGCTCGCATCACCTCTACTGCTTCTACCATTGCAGACTACGCTTATCCTTATGGCCACCTGGGGCATTTGACGCAGAAGCAGGAGGAGGCTTTTGTGCAGTTTAAGAAGGTCCTTGAGGAGAGGGGTCTTTTGAAGGTTGGACCTCCGCCTTCTCATGATGATCCTTTGATCTTGTAGGTTTTGCGGCAAGCGATTGATAAGCAGGGTTCTAACAGCTTTTCTCTACAGGCGATACTTGCGCGCGCGAAGATGGAATGTCGAGGATGCGTATCAGCAATTCAAGGAGACAGAAGATTGGCGCAAGGCAAATGATTTGGACGTTTTATACGACACCATTGATCTAAGCGCCTACGATTTCAGCCGTCGCCTCGTATGTCTCTCGGAATACTCGGGAATGCCAAGCGCTGACTCTTCATCTGTAGTACCCCCAATGGACCGGCCGACGCGACCGTCGCGGAATTCCCCTCTACGTCTTTGAAGTCAAGACCCTCGATTCCAAGACCGTCCACGAGTATGAAAAGGTGGGCGCATCGAGTACCTTTTCCAAAGCCAAGTCGGACGGCAAGACGCCAAGCGGCCTGCTGCGCTTATTCGCTCTGTACGAGAACTTGACGCGCTTCAACATGCCGTTCTGCACACAACTCCTCGACCGCGAACATCCCGAGGTTCCTATTACGTTGAGCACAAACATTGTGGATATTTCGGGCGTGGGGCTGAAGCAGTTCTGGAATCTTAAGCAGCATATGCAGGCTGCTTCACAACTTGCTACGGCGCATTACCCCGAGACGCTGGATCGCATATTCGTGATTGGTGCGCCGGCGTTTTTCAGCACTGTTTGGGGTTGGATCAAGCGTTGGTTCGATCCTATCACTGTCTCTAAGATTTTCATCCTTGGTCATAATGAGGTCAAGAGTGTGCTGGAGCAGTACATTGAGCCCAGAAACATTCCCAAGAAGTATGGCGGCGAGCTTGACTACAACTTTGGAGAACTCGGCAACCCTGATCCTAACTGGGAGGGCGTCGTTGAGTTTGAGAATGGACACAAGACGTTTCCTAGCGGGCCGTTATTGTGGGAGGAGGATTCTAATGGAAGATTAGTCTGTATGGCTAAGGGTTCCAAGGACGGACAGCCTCGAAACGAGAGAATCTGTACAATCCCCAAGACCTTTGGTCTCGCGCCTGTTGTAGAAATCTCCAGCGGCGAAACAGTCGTTGAAACACCAGCAGAAACCAACGACGCAGCCGCCCTCAACGGAAACGGACACCCCGTATCTCCTCAAGGAACACACGACGATGGCGTTCAGACCGACGACGCGCTCTTGAGCGATGACGTGAACGAGAAGCTGAAGCTGCAGGACGACAAGCCTGTCGCAGCACAGACGACTACTGCGTGATAGAAGTATTATATCCTAGAGATGGCAAAGACTGGCATACCCTGGAAGCAAATTTTGGATAAGATGGTTTGAAGTACGAGATGGACTATATTGGTTGAAGTACACGGAGTATATCCCTTTCTGTTTGGCGTATCATGTTTAGAACCTCCCGTTGAAGCGGTGATATGGTTGTGAATACATAATCGTGATTCCCTGTTAATGTTTGAACAATTACCTTCTTTATTCTATTCCCTAATCCTGATCTTCTATGCCGCGTGCCTCTATTGAACTCTATTCTAGCAATGACGTTACGAAGTCTATTCCATCTCTGGAACTTCTGGTCTTGTGATATATCCCCTTCTATTCCTCCACTGGGTAACACCCCTCTCAAGCTCCCCCCACGTAACCCCATCTCTAACAAGACACATCGTCACCCCCAAACTCTCCGTATCTCTATTCCTCACCTCATCATCGAAGAACAGCATATCCTCATACTTGATCCCCGTCCTCTTCTGCAAGCTCTCAAAGTGCTTGATCTTGCACCCTGGATAAATCTCCAACAAGCCCTCGAACACATCCAGCGCTTTCTTTGGCTTCCCGCCCTCTGGTCCAGTGATATGCAGCATCTTTAACAAATCGCGCGCAAGGCTCGGCGCAGAAGTTCGCGATGCCACGCCGATTTTTATACCGGCGCGCGGCAGGGCGTGAAGAATGGCAGGGACGTCGCTGAAGAAACCATAGTCCTCGCCGTATCGATCTGTGGCGCTTGTGTGTGAGGAGTTGGGTTTTAGGGGTGGTGTTACGTGGGTGTCTACCCAGAATGGCCAGAGGGTGTAGTCGAGATCGAAGACGATGAGCTTGGGGAGCGGAAGGGTGGGATCGGCGAGGGAGGATGGGAGGGCGGTGGATGATGTTGATGTTGTTGAGATTGTAGAGAGGGTTGAGGTGCTCGGCGGAAGCGGGTTTTTGGAGAGTTTCTTTGGCATTTTGAGATTACTGAGGTGAAGAGTGATAGAGAGGGAGGGTTTGACGTGGTGATGGAAGGTTTGGTGTTGAGAAGTTGGGACTTTTTTGTTGTCGCCCCGCGGTGGGGGGATGTGACGTCGCTGACGTGCGTGCTCTGACCAGGCAGCTGAACGTTGCTATGATCGACGCGACTGCCTTAGGGTAGATTTTCTCATCCACTTTGTGGCCGTAGGTTTTGACGGTTAACGTCGTAGCGGTTCTATGTTCATATCTCTCTCACAACATCAAGCACAGTATTACATAACAAGGACTGTTGCCAGACTCTAGCCGAGATATCATCCGAATTTGATCTCTGCTAACTGTTGTAATCTATGTTAATTTTGTGTTGTTCTCCTTCATTCATCTCTAACAAAGATCCATGGCAATCAGAATTTTATCTTTCCAGGTACTTGGTCAACTGCCCATGACTACTTTATGCTGGTGAATGACCATGAGCAAGTGATCTACCCCTCGTACTCTAAGTTATTTCACAAGAAATAGCGCTTTCTACATTGAATTCGCCTAATCATGGAAATTATACCGACTAATCGCAATGCTTGCTGAATCTCTCAAATCTCTTTACTCAGTCTTGGCCAAGCCAGTCCAGGTTGAATGTCAACCTCTATATTCCTACTTCGGCTACCCCGCACTCTCTGCGATTGCGGGGAGGCAAATTACGGGTCCTTTTGAGCAAAATACCACGCTTCTAATTGGCCCGAGGTAATTAGTCCAAGTCGGGGGACATTTCCCCATTTAACTTGGACATTTGCCTGACTCTTTTTAACCTGAAGAACTGATCTCTTTTTGCCGAAAGCTGCAATCCCCTGGGTATTAACCCCTGCGATATGCATATGCCGCTGAGCGTATGTCTAAGAAATAAGCGATTTTGTGCTTCTGTGCGTCATTCTTGACGATCTGAAGGTGTTCAGGGGTTGGCCGCGAAGATCGACTCATTCACGCGACACGGTCAATTGAGTGATTGACAGGGACTCAAGACGGAAACAGAAGCATTCATGATGGCTAAGAGAACGTGGTCGGACTCTGCTGCGGCGACCAGCGCTGATGCGGCGGTATGTCTTGACGTCCTCATTATGAGAATTGGCTGACAAGACAGGCCCCGACACCAGCTCGTCCAAATGGGAACGGGAGAACAGCTTCTCATCGACAAAGCATCACGGGCGTCGTGTCTAACGACGGTACTGTTCCTCAGATCTCACGCAAGATCAAGGCGTGCGCAGCATGTCGGAAACACAAGGTGAGACCGAGAAGCCGCAGAGTATGAGTGAGAGTTAATTGTGGTGATAGATCAAATGCTTGATGGATGAAAGTGGCCCGCCATGTCGGAGATGTGCAGAGAGAAATCTAGGATGTGTCTTGAGCAAAAGTCTCCAAACTATCATGGATGAAAAGTCACAGTAAGCTTTAACCACTTCAGCTCCAGTACCTCATAATAACCAACACACCCAGATTCTCCGAATCCGTGGTCCAAGATCTAGAGCAAATGCACAGCGCTCTAAGACAAGTCATGACCAAACTCAGCCTCCCAGAACTTCCACCCCTACAGAGTATCAACTCCCGAGAAGAAGGGTCACCACCTAAAGACGACCATGCAAATACGTCACATCACCTATCTGTATCACAAGAGGAATTCCGTGGTCCCTCATGTGATAACTCACCAAAAGCGACGCCTGAGGATGAGGGCCTTCCTTATGTGCCTATTCACTCACTTTATACTCTTACTAAACTCAGCGCTTTACGATCACCGGATAATCCTGAAGCCCAAAAAGGAAACGCCATCAACGACTTTATCGCTCGCGGTGCGCTTTCGCTAGCAGATGCAGAAAGTCTCTTTTCTCTGTATCGCGACCGTTTAGATCGGTATATGTACGGAATCGGCTGTCGATACATGACCCTCGAAGAGCTCCGCCGCAAGAGTCCAATCCTCTCCGCTGCTACACTCACAGTAGCTGCACTACACGACCCAAAAGCCGATAACATCTACGGAATCTGCAGTGGAGAGTTCCGACGCCTCATGGAAAAGTCAATGTTTGAGCGCCGCATTGATCGTGATTATCTTCGCGCCATGTGTGTTGCTTCATATTGGCTTAGCGATCTTTCTTGGATGCTCTCGGGATATGCTATTCGACGCGCTGCGGAGTGTAATTTGCATAATAGCTATAACCAGGCTATCAAGGAGCAGAGTCAGGAGGCGGCGGATTGTGCTCGACTGTGGTATATACTGTACATCTGTGATCAACACCTTGCTACTTTGTACGGACGGCCTTCGATTGTTCAGGAGGATTCGTCGATTCAGGGATGGGAGCAGTTCTTGAAGTCACCAGTTGCGACGGAGGAGGATAAGCGGTTGACTGGCCAGGTTATGCTGGTTAGTATTCTGCGAAATATCCGTGAGCTCTTTGGGACGGATAAGGGTGAGCCGATTCCGAGGGTATACCTGAATCACATACTGCAGTTCAGAAGGCAGTTGGATGAGTGGTATACTCGATGGATGGGAGAATTACCTGGTAAGTCAACATCAGCGCTTATCCCCGAATTATACTAACCTCCCGCAGAGCAATGGACCCAAATCGGCTCATTCCCTCGAAAAGGAACAATCCTTCACTACAACTTCGCCCAGATCCATCTCTACTCACACATCTTCCGCGGTCTCTCCAACGACGCCCCCATCCCTCATTATTTCCTCGACTGCGCAATGCAAGCCGTCAACGCCGCAACAGCCATCATCGACCTCATAATAACCGACCCAGACGTCGCAGTCGGCATTGTAGGAATGCCCTCGTACATGCTCTCCATGACCGCCTTTGCCTGCATGTTCCTCATAAAAGTCGCAGTGAAGTACGGCAGCGATCTGATCGAGCGCCAGCGCGTTCACGATCTAACGACGAATCTGGTCCGGCAGTTTAGATCGCTGAAAGCTGGGAAGTGGCATCTTGCGAATCTCATGGCGGGCGGGTTGGAGCGCATGACTGCGACACTGGCCACACCAGACCTGGGACAGGTACAGCCTGCGGTGTATAATAATGCGGTTGAGCATGTTGATATGGTGATGCCGGGGAATCAGGTGTATACTGATATGGATGGGGATACGTTCTTTGACTACGATATGAGTTTTGGGCTCTCGCCGGTTTTTCGGTTTGATCCGAGTATGTTTACGGTTGATGCTTCGGGACAGTCGCTCCCGACGTATCCCGAGGCTGATTATGGGATGAGGCCGCAATAGGATGGTTGAACGGGCGTTTTGTTTGGGAATACCTGGTTGTTTGTATGTGATAGGACTTGGGTATGAAGCTGAAGAGATCATTCTTATCCGTTGTATGGCTGAAAGAGACTCCGTGATCGGATAACTACCCCGTATCTGAGTGAACCATGGCTAGAGATGTATCATATCTGCTCCCCCAATCTACATGACGATCCCCTCCACCTGCTGCAGTTTCTCTCCACAGTTTGTCCATCTCGGATTTCGTTCCGTCGACTCCGCATCATCTTCTGCGGGGGACGCGGATAACCTCATTCACCCCGCGATAGTGGATCAATCTTATCCGATGAGACAACCATTTAAACACATCAACTCACTCACCTCATCACTAACACAATCACTAACACAATCACTAGCCTAGCTATAGCAAACACCAAAATGGCCAATACACAGCATATCCTCATCACAGGCGCCGGTGGCTTCATCGGCCAAGAAATCATAGCCCCCCTCCTCAACTCCTCACCCTCTATCCATCTCACAATAACCGACATCTCTGAACCTCCCGTCCCAACTCAAAACGCCCAACGCATAACTTCTCTCGCCGCAGATCTCACCAACCCTTCTGTCGTCGAGCAACTCATAACGTCTCAGCCCTTCCAAGCAGTTTATCTCTTCCACGGGCTCATGTCCGGCGGTTCAGAAGCAAATCTCGATCTCGGTCTTAAAGTCAACGTTGATTCAGTGCGCTATGTTCTCGATGCCCTGAGGAATAAACTCCCCGGGGTCAAAGTTGTGTTTTCGAGTTCTTGTGCTGTTTATGGACCGGAGGAGGGATATGTTACGGAAAAGACACTGCCGCAGCCGAGATCTTCGTATGGTGCAGAGAAGCTTATCGCTGAGTTGTTGGTGAATGACTTTTCGAGAAGGGGTTTGATCGATGGGCGCATCGTGAGATTGCCAACGGTGGTAGTTCGACCTGGAAAGCCCTCCGCCGCAGCATCGAGTTTCGCCTCAGGAATAGTCCGCGAAAGTCTCCAGGGCATTCCTAACGTCCTCCCCGTGCCGAAGGATATATCAATGTGGATCTGCAGCCCAGCGACTGTCATCAAGAACCTGATCAAGATCAAGGATATACCCGCTGACAAGTTTGGAGAGTCGAGGATTGTAAATCTTCCGGGTATTACTGTAAGTGTACAGGATATCCTCGATGCTGTTGAGAAGGTTGGTGGGAAAGAGGCGGTAGCTTATGTTAAAGAAGAGCAGGATGAGGCGTTGTATAAGATTGTTAAGAGCTGGCCGCCGTGGTTTGATGCGAGTAGGGCCAAGGGGCTTGGGTTGGATGGGGATGGGGAGTTGGTTGATGCTGTCAAGGCTTTTCAGGAGAGGTTGAAGAGTTCATCGTAGGACTTTTATTATTAAGTGATTCTATCTCTATCAATTCATAATGGGTATAGTCAAACATCCCGCAACTCCTCTCCTACAGCTTTGAAGACCTGACTCTTCGTGATACTGAGCTTGGCTCAATACGTCCAGAAGTAACCAAATGGTCAACATCCAAAGTATTAACGAGCTCAGGCGTCGCTTGATCCAGGCTAGTAATACCAGCAAGTCTCATAGATGTTTCAAGCTCATCCTTAAGAACTAAACAGTATGTTAGTCACTACCACACAAACACCATTCAGATACCTTACTCTGTGAAAGGTGCTCAACACCCTTTTGACCATACACCAACGAATACAAGAACGGTCTTGCAATTCCAACAGCAGTAGCCCCTAGGGCAATAGCCTTGAGGATATCAGATCCACGTTCAAAGCCTCCGTCGATGAAAATCTCAAGATGTTGGAAGGCTTCGGGGAACCGCTTTCGGACCTCGAGAAGGATGAGGATAGAAGCCTGAGCACTGCAGATCTGTCAGAAACCGTCTGTTCCAAGTGGATAGCAGTGAACTTACCCATCGAGAGATCTTCCACCGTGATTACTCAACATAACACCCTCAACACCATACTCAACCGCCAACTTGACATCCTCCACAGTCTGGACACCCTTCAGCACAATCGGCACAGAGCTCTCCCGTCTTATCCACTCCAAATCCTCCCACGAAAGACTCTTGTCGATATACTGCCCCATCAACCGTCCGAGTCCACTGCCCTTACCATCTTTACTGCTCTCACTACCGCTCATGGCAGATTTTATAACAACAGCTTGGGGGGCTCGTTCATCGGCCTCGCGTTTTCCGGGAACGGGGGCGTCGACGGTTACGAAGATGGCTTTTATGCCCAGGGAGCGAGCGCGGCGGAGAAGTTCAATTGTTTTGGGGCGGTGAGAGTTTACGTAGAGTTGGAGGAAGAAGGGATGGCCTGATGGAGCTGCGCCGATGATGTTGGGGAGAGAGTATGAAGCGTTGCTCGAGATCTAACAAGGTCAGTAGATATTCACTTTGAACATGGTAAGTGGCTTACGATCTCAAAGATTCCTTCACTAGCAGCTGCTCTACTCCAACCAAGCTCACCATCCGGATGCGCCAGCGTCGCCATGGCAGCAGGACACATGATGAACGGCGCCTTACTCTCCAGGCCGAGAATATTCCTCTTTATACTGACTTCAGCGACATTTCGTAGGATTCTTGGGCGGAGCATGACTCTGCGGATGAGTTCCTTGTTCTTGGAGACTGTGACTAAATCGGTGGCGGCGGAGGAGTAGAAGGCCCATGCTTTTGGTGATAGCGCTTTTTGCGCCGCGAGGGAGAAGTCGTGTGCTGAGAGGATTTGATCGAGGGAGGGGACGGAGGAGGGGAGTTGGATTTCTGGAGATGTTAGTGAGTGTAGTGTAAGAGGGTGAGGGTGAGGGTGAATACCTCGAGGGGAGGGGATGTTGGGAGATTCGGACTCCATTGCTGCGAGATCACTCATGATGGCGGTTACAATTGTTCAGTCCACTGAAATAAACCTGATTGTCACAGTATTCGACTTGGATTGAGGTTCTACTGTTATCGTCGGCTCATCATGCGCCGTCTTCTTATATCTTTACGTAGTATCTGTAGATCATCTTAGTGCTATATCAGTCCCCGCAATCGGACTCCTCACCTTTAATCATGACCCGTCTCTCGGGCTATTTTGGCGCGAGTGGCACCGCGGCATCGACACGGTCATGTTGCCGGTGGCCCAGATTTGCCTTGTTCGGCCTTCTCTCCGATGTACCTCAGTTGAGCCAAACGAGCACTCACTTATGAAGAAATGGATACAAGAGATTTGTATGATCATACAAGAATTCACATTATCTAACTTTTATCTCATTTTTTAATCTGGAGTTTCAGCGCTCAGCCGATTGTCGGGATGGTGAAGCCCATCGTGCTACTGTCGTAATTCGATACCATGATTTGAGCAAGTCATGATGAGAAGATGAAGGGTTTAGCCGTATGCAGGCTCATCTCACTAAAGTTTCCCAGAAACATCTTTCCGACACAACTTGGTTCGGCTCACAGTGAACGAAGTCAACTCTGAGCAAGAACTACGACTGCTTCATTCACCAAGAACCTGCTTGCTTGCTTCACTCATCAGGCTTCCATTTCACTCGAAATACCTGATATTACAATATATACTACCCTAATAACACACTCCCCTACTCAATAACAATATCCTCTCCCAATCTCCGAAGCGGCAACTCCTCCACCATCTTCTCCAACCGTCCACACCTCTTAACAACATCCTTCGCCTCCTCTGGAAATCCCATCCTCATCCTCCCAACCCTCTCCCACACGATCCTCCCCTCCCTCTCCGTCCTCTCAACAACAAGAAGCATTACAAGCGCCTCTTCCACAAACCACAGCACCGTCATTTGTTCACCGCGCGCATGGCGCTCAATGTACTCTCGCATTGAACCGGCCCCGCGACTCATCCGTATGTCTACGCTGACGCGGTTGAAGATCCACCCGTCGGGGTGAGAACGTGCTTTTACGCGGTCGAGAACGAAGGGATTGGGGACGTGGATGCCGTAGGGGCGGATGTGTAGGTTCGGTGGTGAGGGGGGCATGCCAGTTACAGCGGTCGAGGCGCCAAAGTCATAGGCTACGCTTCCGTCGCGGTTAACGAGAACGATGTTGGGTGAGTATGTCCAGCGGATAGAATTAGGGTCGTTGCGCGATACGTGCGTGGCAGAGACGTAGTGATGGTGGTTATGCTTGCGTTGAACGGCTTTTGTGTCAGGATCTACTACTGTGATAGAGGAGTAGAGATCAACGGGGCCTTTCCAACCTGCCCATGTCCAGCTGGGCATGTGAGGACGTCTTGTGGCGATGACACCTTCTTTGTGGTGCCAGAAACATGTTGAGAGAGCAAAGATGTCGCGGGTGCGTGGGAGACCTTGGACTGCTGGACCTTGATCCATTTGTGGTGCCCAGAGGGGAATGCCGAGGATGTTGAACATCTTACCGCGACCGACGGTGGTCTTGAGACGTCTTAACATTCCGAGGAACGCATCTAGCGAATCTCGGTCATAAGTCAAGTCTCGTCTTGTGTAGTTTCCGATATGTTGGTCTGCTTCTCGGAAGATGCTGAGCGTACTTGGGTCTTCAGCCTTGCCGGGTAGTCTCTTCCAACGCTCCCAGCTTCCATCGACGAATGAAACACCGTTGAATAGACCAGGACGCATAAAGTCACACATCCGCTGCTCTTCCATGTCATGGTAATACTCAAGCGGTAGGATGAGCGACTCAGGACAGCACATGCCCTCGCATTCCCAATACATCTGCTGATCCGTAAATATCAAGCGCCGTCTCGCAAGAAGACCTTCTTGATATGTCCAGCCTCGCTGATACCACGTTGAGTTCTTAATCGCCAACCGTGGATCTTGAAGACTCGATACAAGTGTGATGTTGGAGTTGACGAATTCGTACTTTGGCTGAGCCGGTCGTGTTCGTGATCCCACGCCAGGAAGGCCATAATCCGCATCCTCACCGCAAGCTGCAATGATGGCTAATATGGCACCTTCAAAGATATCATCCATCCTTGCAATCTGCTGCATCCGCTCCGCGGGTTGAACCTCCTCCATGCAAAGACGATCAACCCAGAGATATCTGACACCGAGATCTTTAGTCGCAATAACAGCGTCCCATACAACCTTGGGCCATGTTTCTGTCGTCTTGTTTCCCCAGACATAACTCAGAACCGCATACCGTTCTGTGATGGACGCAGTGACCACCTGAGGAGGATTCTTTGCGCAGTCGACGAGCTTGAAACCCGGCATCTCTCGCGTAACGGGCTTTCGGCCACATCGTCCCTGGTGATAGAATTCGCAGAACCGTAGCCAATCCACTCCAATAGACATATCAATAACGCCCTCCAACTCACGACCCCAAATACCACGTTTCTGCCAACCGGCATTATCGGTCATAGAATTCGCACGCGAATGCTTCCCTTCTGATCTAGCGCTGAGAAGTTCATTCGGTGGCTCAGGCATTGTTCGATAGAGCATACCAGACCCACGGAACCAATCAGCGCTCACATCCCAGCTCAACGCGCCATCACCGCTCTTTTTGGGCACGACGCCTAGATATGCTGGGCTAACGCCTTTGATCTTATTCTTTGCTGAGTGGCCCTGCTCAAACATGCTCTGATTGTCGATGAGGTAATTTGTATCGCGACTTGAGAAACCAGAGAGATATAGATCGCCCTCTCCTTCGCTGGGAATGTGCACTGAGAGAAAGAGCTTGCAGAGGGGACATTTTGTCATGAAGCGATTCTCTTCAAGCTCCTTTAACCGCCCTAACGAATGCTCCTTGTTCTCAAACGTATCCGCAGATGTTGGATTCAGAGCTCTCGTGAAGAAATCATCCATGGTGTCAAACGTAGAGTCGATATCAGCCGCCCAACCCGCACACGCAGTGCACAGATTGGGGTCTTGCGCCTGCCCTCCCGATCTATCAGAATGCGCCGAGGGACTGCGACTCTTGCGCCAGCTGATTCTCCGTATGAGAGAAGCTCTCCTGGGCTCTCGGTCGTCATCAGCCGGGGGAGGATCCACAGTGAGATGCTGCATCATGTTCTTGAGAGGGTTCCGTGACCGACGCCTCTCGACGCCACCGCCTGGTGAGACGGGAGGCGTGATGGTCGGAGTACCTGGGTCCAGCATATCCGGCATTGTCACATACAATCGTGAGAGAGTGAGTTTGGTGAGTTTTGAGTTCGGCTGCCCGAAGATGAAGTCGTTTTGGCGCCGTTGAAGCTCCGTGATTCTCGGGGGGAAACCGGGTGTCTTTGACCCCCGTCTCGGCTGCTAGATTCCGGTTCTCCACTCTTGGCGCTGGCGCCAAAGATAAAAAAAGAATAGAAAGGGAAAAAAAAAAAGAGCAGGGGTGTTTCTTATTAGTGGCGTTTGAATAAGGGGAATAAACGCTGAAGAGAAATAAAAAGGGAGAGTTGAGATGTAGAATACTCGGTAGATGATGAGTAGTAGGCAGTCGCTATAAAAAGAAGCAGAGCCGCTGCCAAGTTAAATATCAGGCGGTTATTTCGAGATCAATACAACCAACAGACTTGTCAAAGTCCTTAAAACGCGGCGCAGGTTGGTTCGTGAAGCGGGGCTTGGGGGCCAAGGGATGGAGACAAAGTAGAGAAGGAAGAAAGAAGCGGTAAAGAAGAAGAGGTCCTTTCAGTTATAAGAGAAGAGTCATCAAATATTAGAGAAGATTCGCTGATGGTATATTACTCGCCTCAAATTAGATATTGGTAGAAAAAGCGGCAGCGAGATTCGATCCGAGATGAACACAGCAAGGATCAATTGAGACACCCACACGGACTAATTCTCAACCTGGGCGATAATACCACCAAAAAGACTTGAATAAAGACTGCATTTAATCAAAAAGAGCCTGATATTTTGCGAACGAGGCTGGCGTACACAGCCTCACTTGGCAATGACTTGGCAGGTTGAAAGATGCAGAGGATGAAAAAAATGAGCAAAGATTCACGATGACGTAATTTGATGATTGTGAAACAGCCTCACAATTACTGACGACTGTGCTCTGTATTGGGTAGGCATGACTGAGCTGTACAAGTGGGTTGTTAGGTGGCTTTTGAATCCTTTTATGGCGCAGCGATCACAGAATCTCACTCAGATCAAACGCTTTGACGAGATGTACCCTGTAGGATCTGGTTTGATCCGCAGCTAGAGAGATGATCCTGTCGCCAAAGATAGATCATGAGTGCGACGGGATCTCACTGTTAATACACTGCCTTTTTCAAGAATGATTCCATCAAGACTTTGACTGCCTTTCACTGGGTGAACAGCATCGCACCCATGTCAAACCGGACCGTCGCGCTCCTCCATGCCAACATCGAACCAGAAACGCCATCTTTTTGGTCGTCTCCATGAAACAGCCCAAAAGAGGGGTCAAATTCATCTGATCTTATCCATCTCTAGCATAATTCCCAGCTTAGCCTCCAACGGTTGCAGCGGCTATCTCGGATTTCTCAAGGATCATCTGCTTCTATCTCTTGCGTGTGACATTGTTTAGTACAGAGCTAGGAAACTCTAATAGCCTCACCATACACAATATCATGTCGCTCCGATAATAACTGCAAGAATCGAGATCTATGTGCTATTGGTCAGTTCCATGTAAGGCGAGTCAGGATATCACATGAGATGAGGTTCATGTTCAAGGCATGCAAGCTTCAATTGTCTCTAAAACTGCGCTACCATCGAAAGTTGGCGGTTCCAGTTCATCGCCAGCATGCCTCTTTCTTTCTTTCCATTCTTTCCATTGTACTTCCGACTTGCTCATTGATCTCGCATTGATGACCTCGCATCGAGATGTCCTCCTGTATCGTGTCATGGAAGCATGGTCCTTGAAGGCCTGCGAGTGTGGTTGTCATTGCCGAGGGTCGTTGGTGATGGAAGAAGGAATTTAGTGCTATCAAGTAATCAGGATCTGTTCTGTATATGATATTGTGTTTGGTAAGAGCTCACCTTGCAGCAAGAGCAGGTTTGGCCGCAGGCAGAGGCCTCGTGGTTACAGCAAGAGCTAGATAATGTCAGTAAACATTCGGTGTTTCATCACTACAACTCGTTCAAGCTCGAGGAGCATGAAGATGCAGTGGCAGATTGAGAGGAGCTCACCAGGGAGACATGTTGATAGTTGTTGGTGAAGAAGGTCTTCGAAAAAGTTGTAAGTGTTGAGTGTGTTGAAGAGTGAGATTGTTGGATGATGAACAAAACCCAATTTGAGCGAGATGAACCGCCCTTCTTATACTTTTCCAACCCTCATATTCTCAGCCATCTTCCATCATACTCCATCTCTCAGTTGCCTGATTATCGCATCCAGCGTGGGCATGGGCGTGGAGGAAGGTGGGAGTGACTCCACTCCATGTGCATCACCAACTTGTCTTGAATCCAACCAAGTCTCAGGGTCCTCCCAAGTCAAAGTGACCTTCACCCCGCATGCCCATGTACGATGTGGGAGGCCCATGTTTCTGTAATTGGCCGAGATGATGCATAGTGGTTGCGCCGAGCCTCCACTACAGGGAGAGCTCTCCACCGCGAAGCTCAAGCTCAAGCTCTACTCGCGCCGTCCCGAGATGCAGCCACTGCGAAACGAGTTTCATGGCTGCCAGCGTTGCAATACAGACTTGATCCTATTGAACCGAACGGCATTAGATGTGGAACTGGCAGTTTCTTTCCAGAATAGGTAGGATTGGTATGCTACTGAGGCCTGCTGCTGACCTCGCAATGGGATCGCCACGTAACGCATGCAGATGTAGTTCTCAAGACATGCCCAGTATCTATGGATGTCTTAGCTTGAGCCGATTTCCGATAGCTCAGTCTAGCTGCCAGGGACAAGGCAACACCTGAAGCAAGTCATGCTTCTATGGAACTTGGACGATTGGGAGTGGGGGTTCATCCCAGCGATGATAGAGCTTTAGAACGGCTCAAGCCGGACTGACTAAAATAGCTTCGTTCCTTGTCCACACCGGTGAGTAGGGGCCTGAACTAGGGTTGCAAGAGAAAGACAAGAAGGATGTTGTACCTCGAGACCCTGCGTTGAAGCCGGGGTAGTTCCCCTTCGGGCCTACCGAGATGTCTTGTCCTGTACGTGGACGAATCAAGAGAATCGATATGCCGGATGGGGGTACACAGAGTGAGAAGGCGTAAGAGGAAGCGATGAGAACGGATATGAACATGTGAGGAATAAGAGTTAGACTTATTCGCCGAGTGGGGTAGTGAACCAAGACAACGAGACGGACGGATAATGTGAGGCAACCAATAGCAGACGAGCTATGTTTGATGGATGGTCATGTTAAAGTGAAGCCAACGACAATCGAGTAACGTTTGCCGCTGAAATGATAATCAACAGCCAAGATAATCATGCAGTAGCTGCATAACGAGGGCTAGTTCATCATCGTGATACGTGAACGTGACGAACCAGTGTGATGAACAAGCCTATCAACAACAACGGAGTGTGATAGGCACAAGTGAGACGAATCGATGAGGGATAATCGAGAACAACGTGGGCATGGATGGGGACCACAAAACCCGATACATTGACGGTTCAGAGTCCATCAGTTCTGTACCATTCATGCATGCATCCCGCGCATGCATCTTTAGCAAGATTGGGCAATGATTGGTGTGTTGGGTCCTCTTACACCAAGTGAGGATGGGAAACACAAGGCAGTGAAAGTATATCCTAAAGCACTTGTGAAAGCGTAGGACTATTACGCCCGTGCATGATGAGACTTTAGTCATGGGAAACCCATGGGGCTACCGGAGGTGTGGGTGCGGATGTGGGAGTGAAAATGGGATCGAGAGTGTGTGATTGATCCACGGGAAACGATGAGCTGTCGTGACCCACGTCTAACGCGGCAAACGGACATGATGATAGGGAAGAAGATATCTTGAGAGAAATAACGGAGAGAAAGAGGGGCTAGACAAAGAATGAAGCTGGGACATGAGAGATAACGGCGGAGACTTACATCTGTGCATGACGATCATGCTAAGACATGAGAATGCCTACTGTCTTCAACACCAGGTATCTCTGGTAGAGTGATCATTATTGGATCAGCTGAAGCCAAGCGTCTTCTCTCTGCCCTTCTACAACACACCAAGGGCAGAACAACATCATCTCATCATGAGCATCAACTACTTCACTACATCATCATCACACACCAAAGTCCGCTATCACACGGAGGGAATCCGGGATCCAGGCATCGTTTCCATACGAGGGAACCGAGAGTCTCCCCACCCGGTCCGAGCTGATAGTAATGACACCTGAGTTGGTCTTGTATCCAGTCATAATAATCTCAAGGCGTGGGATGGGGACAAGGTCTCGGAACTCGGCTGGGTAGTTTGTATCATCATGGAAAGTCGAACCGGGATATCTCTCGTGGGGGGACTCAGGGATATGGCTTTGTCGTGAGACTCAGGAGTAACAAGGCCGTGATAATGGGGCCATGGGTCGTGGACCATGCGAAAGGGCGTGGGCGAGCTTGTTGAGGTAAATGTTGTATCCACGGTCGGAGAAGTTGAGTTGAGTCCGGGTTGAGGTCGAGGTCGGTACCGAGGGAGACCGAAGGAAGCGATGAACAAAAGGAGGCGAGTTCTCTCGATCCAAGAGAAGGATTCCGTGATGATCGAGGCTGGTGGCTGAAGATAGTCGAGCTGCTGTTATATTACTTCCATGGAAGAACTTGAGTCCACCGATCCATGGGACTTTTCGGGCATAGCAAACGGACACTGATCAGAGAAGTATTCTCTCCCAGGTGCAGGGCGATTCAAGACTTTCACCTGTAATCGGCGATCAATGACCAAGCAAGTGCTTGTTCATCTTGAAGACTCCAAGAGTCAAACCAAGGGACAACCTCATTCTTATACTCATTTCTCACCGTCTCAGCCTTATCAACAACCCCCAGGGTCCTCCCGCTAGACGCTGCAACAATGATGCAACGCACACTACATCAGCATCGACAATATCCGTGATCAACTTTATTTCTGGCTGTTTTTCGAGGCCATCGCATCAAATTTGGTGGTGTTGGCACTGGAAAAGACATCAGGGTTGGCCATCAAGGTGCTCACGTGTCTATCCGGGTTCTCAAAACCAGATAGGGCAGGCACATGACGATAGTGACGTGATGGAAAGATACAACTGAATTCTACTGAATTGAGTAAAGATAAAAAGTACTCTTATATCTTGGACTTAAAACGACCTTTATGGATAGAAGATAATTGGTTGACTGATGAAAATGATGTTATGACTGTTTACTGTGAAATGGCCGCAGATTAATGAAACAGCAATTTGTTACTCTTCCAAGTCAAACGGTTCCCTCTGAAACTTTTGGAGTGAATTATATATTCAAAAGCAAGACTTGACCAAAAACCTTGTACTCTTTTCAAATACGACAAAGTGCAATGTTGTTGGGTTGTTGGTATATGTACTCCCAGCTCCAGCAGGACCAGCATAGCTTGCTTTGCATCATGTATGTCACAACATTTGCACCCCCGACCTCGACTCTCTTTCGGTCCCAATCAGCCTCAAATTCAACTGCTTCCATTCTCACACATCAACCAAAGAAGCTGCCCGCTCCAAAAATTCAAAGACGATATTCAGATGACAATTTCTTCCCCATCCCCCAATACTCGAGTGATATGCCGAGAGACAAAGCTATCTTTGCGTTTATGATCTTTTCAACCTTGAGATTGCAGATCAGTTCTATGATATTCCGTCCATGTATAACCACTCCTGGCCAGACAGCTATCTTCCATCAACTTCACGATGAAACCCCTTGCCTCGCAGGCTCGTCCTCCTGTACATCGATACATCTCCTCAGGTTTCCTCGACTGAGGACAATTCAGTGTTATGTCTCTTACAATTTTTACATTAACTCGATTTGACGATTGTACTTTCCTTCTAGTTGCTTGGGTCGGGAGATCCTACATTCGATATCCAACACTCCCTCGAACCCATCATCTTGTATACAAGTTTGAATATCTCGACGCTACAAAGGCTCCAATTCTTCGACCCTACATCATTGCCATGACTAAAATACCGGTAGATCCAGGATGTAGTCTGTTCTAGATAATATCACGGTATGTCTTCTGGTCTTTTCTTTTTTTGGTTCGAGTGTAGCGTTACCTCGCCTGCCACTGTTCATCGTCAAGGCATTGAATTAGTACCCCGACAAGGTCAAAGATAGGACCTAAGTACTTGCTTCTTCTGGTCTTGCGTTTAAAACTCATTTAAAATAGGGCGAGACTTTTGCTACGCTGATGCTACTGGTCTTGATCAAGAGACATAACCAAACGGTCTAAAGACCTACTAAGTTAGACTAAACTTGCCTAAGTCTTTTTGTCGTTTGGGATAAAGGTCCTAAATTTTCTTGCCTCCAGTTTTGGCGCCACTTCATTACAATACATGTCTTCAATTGAGTTACAATTACAATTATCATCTGAACTATCCTATCAGTCCTTTTCAACACCTTGCCTCAAATGCATAATGCATCCCGTCCTATCATACAAAGCAATCCCCAGTAAGTAATCATACAGAAGGCCTCTAGGCTCTACGCATCGGAACCTTTGGCTTCTCAACATACATGCGGATGCGCGTGTACAACTAAAACTGCGCAAATCCCGGCACAAAATCACAAAGGAGGACAGGCAATACTCTCCCTCTCATACCCCTCTTCATCCTCGCAACTCGGGTGAGCAAGTCCATCGTAGACTCTGTTGGCAGCTCGGGGATCTCATCACCGCAGCCTGATACTTTGTATGCCGCCTTTCGTCGGCCAGACCATGGTTTTATAGGGACAAAAGGTCCGTTGTGTGCTGCTTGTGTGAGACACTTTGTCTCGTAGTGACGATCGATCAAGGCCCATTGAAGTAGGCGGGGGTAGAGCTTTGCTGCTTCGGTGACAGATCTCGCAATGACTTCACCTCGTCTTCCGGTTGTGAGGTATGCCAGCCTTGCACCGTGACGGACAAGGAGCTTGAAGCATTTGAAGGCTCCGATGCTAGCAGCAAACATCAATGGTGTTCCCTTCCCATGCCACTCGCGCTCAATGTCGAGACCGACGTCAAGTAGCACCTGCAGGAGCTTCGGATCGTCATCAAGGATAACGGAACATGCTGGAGTGTATTTCTCTTCCGGTTCAGAGTTCACTAAGCGAGCACGATACTTGCGTGGCATGCGCTTGATGATCGCTTTGAGCTCCATAGGCGATAAATTCCTATTAGCAAGAATCTCGCTGAGTAAGAGCGGTTCCTGTTCTGCAAGTCGATAAAAGTCAAAGTTTCCGTTCAGTACAAATGACATGCCCTCGGCACCCCCAGAAATCGCACTCGTGAGAGTACTTCCGGTGCCTGGGCTTGCCTCGTAGGGATCCGCCCCAAGCTCAATCAACTGGCGAAGGACATCCACATCGCCATGAACCGCTTCGAAAGGAATGTTGTAGAATGTCACAGGGCTTGCGCCATTTTCCAATAGGCAGCGAGTTACTTGGAGGTCGCCGTGGGCGAGAGATCGCTCCAGGGCTGATGAGCCGTGGGCACACAAAAGATTCGGGTTGGCGCCCGCTCTCAAGAGTGATAACACCATATCCATTTGACCATAGCCAGCAGCCAGGTGTAGGGGGGTTACAAGTTCTGAGTCTTGCGCATTGACATCGGCTCCACTTTTGATGAGGAGTTTGGCCACTTGGTGATATGTCGTTGCGCCATAAAATTGATGGCCGCCATCTCTGGCAAGGCAATGTATCACATCATGCAGAACCGTACTGTGGGTTGCGTCAGTATTGCCCGAAGTAACCTCCTTTCTCAAGTTCAGAGCGTAACGTAGAACTTTCTCTTGAATGCTCTCATCTGCAGAGAACTCGAACCCAGCAGTAAGCCCAAAGGCCCTAATCTTAGCCCTGCTACTTGTCAGTATGACCTCTTGTTCTTCTACGTATCACTTACCAGTATACCTGAGCATGCTCAGTTAGATGGTTGATGAATATCTGAAGTACCCGTATCTGATGTTCAATAATATCATGGCCACTATTCCGGGAGGAGTTGAAAAGGGCTTGGATCGGTGAGATTGGGAGATGGAACCATATCATCCTCGCTTTCAAATAACCATCTAAGCACAGTTTGAAGAAGGAGTGTGCTTTTTCTGGAGGGATAAAAATGTCGGTTGCCATCAGCGTTCGAAAATTCAGGCATGCGCTAAGAAGTGCGTTGTAGCCATGAGGCCAATGTTCCTCACACCCAGCCACGAAACCACTAAACCCCAACTCCACCAGTTCTAGCATAGGCCGGATCTTGTTGGTCGTTGCCGTGTAACTGAGAAGGGTACAGCCTCCACAAGGCATTATGGCAGACGCTAAGTCCTTCCGTGAGGTGTGGTCAAGGATAGACGTGAACAAAGGGTCACGGCTTAGTTGATAACGGTCTATCGTATCTGCTATCATGGCGCCTAGTTGTCTTGGTTCGGAGTTTTTCTGCTGGTGGGTTGTTTCGCCATGAGATGACTCTGGCAGCGACTTACTGTCAGAGTCGTCATCTTGGTCTGGGACTGGGTTCAATGAGATGATACCCATATCCTGGGGATTATCGTAATCCAACAAATTGTCTTTCATATACTGAATCAATTCTTGATTGCCGCCAACGATTGCCAAGAACAGAGGGGTTCTTCCTGACAGGTCTCTCACACTGAACAGACTTTCCGAGTATCTCTTCAATATCTTCACACAATCCAGGGAACCAGCCTTTGCAGCGAGGTGGGCGCATGTTCTGCCAAATCGTGGACTAGTAGCAGTGATCTTGTCAGCTAGAGGTGTGGCCTCTAAGAGTGTTGTGAGGGCATCACGATGCCCACCGGCTGCCGCGAACTGCAAGGCATTGTAAGTATCGCGATCCTCCATGTGTTCGTAAACGCCTAGCCAAGGAAACTCTGCCGATCCGACTTTCTCGATGATCATTTCAAGAATAACCACATATCCAAGCTTAGCGGCAAGAAGGTAGGCACTGATGGAATTTGGCGGCGCCAAAGAGGCATCTGCGCCTCGTTCAATCAGCAATCGCGCCAGGAGGATCCTCTTTGAACAGATCGCTATCGTGAGCAAGGACGGGGATGATGCGGGGAATCTCAATGGTAAAGCACTAAGGAGAGAAAAAGAGTTAGTCAGACGCTGCATAGGGATGTCAGAAGACCCGAGATCTCCATCCTAAGTTGCGCAAGAACTTAGTGAGGGAGGATGAGTTTAGAAAACTTGAGGGAAGTGTAGGATGAGTTGAGGAAAACTTGGTAAGTGTAGGATAGAAGACTTACGGAGTAATTTCCAAGCCGTCAACGTCCATTCCGCAATCAATGAGCTGACCTAAAATCTCCACAGCAATCGCTTCATCGGGTACTCGTACGAGCTCCGTGAAGGTATAGTGTTGCTGCTGCCTAATCTGATGTGGCTTCGTGCCACAGAGAAGGGGTCGAATCATGCCAACGTCCAAGGGCTGGTTATCAGCTAGGAAGGTCTCAAAGACCGATTTCCCTTCCAGGCTCCGCCGAGGATTGTGCACGTTGCAGCCGCATTGAACGAGTAGCTTGACGAATTCTGACATGCGGAAGCTGACGGCCTTCGATAGCAGATGTGCCGCCTCGTCTTCGTTGAAAAAGCCCATGATCCCTAGCTCGCCGTCCTGCAGATTTTTGTCGTCAAACCAAGTAGCCAAGATAGCGGCGGCAAACGGGATGTGCCATGTCTCCCATCTCGGAAGACTGACAGACTCCTGCCCTTTCGTTGCTATACAGCTGACTGCCCACTTTTTAGTCTCCTTTTCGTAATCTGCAAGGGCCCCGGCTTTCACTAAGCACGATATAGCCATGCATATGAAAGAGGTGAGGAAATAGAGGTTTGTAGGATGTTCAAGCGAATGTCTGCTAAGCAATGGGAGGACATCCTGTGTAAACCGCAGCCAAATGCCTCGTCCAGTTGAGTCTCGCGATTTGAGGACTTCTGGCGTAAGAAGCTGCATGTAGGCGCTGCGTGTCATGCTTGGAGAGCAGGATGGGTGTGACGATGGGCTACTAGTCAATCGACCTTCCTTCAATAGCTTGACGTTTGTGATGACTGTCTCTGCTGCCGTTGTGCCATCAGCGAATGGCCGAGAGGGTCCAGCCCTGTCAAGTACCAATGAGACCAGCTCCGGGCAAGCCGACATGTTAAGTGACTTGAGGAGTAATTCATCATTCATGTTAGCCTGAGGAAAGAGATGGAACAGTTGTTGTACAAGCCCCGTATTGCCCCATTCGACGGCCCATCGAGCCAGGTTCTCGTTGCCCTCCGCTCGTAGATACCCTTGACTTTTCTCGAGCAGAAACCAGGCTGCAAACGGGGCGGCGGCCGTGGAAGTCTTGGGAGACTGCTGAAGAGCCTCGACGTGACAAAACGCTGACTGCAGTGGCGTATACCCTTCTTCATCGACGGCGTTCAAGTTGCGGATCTTGTAAGGATCGTTGTCCCACAGGAATCTGAGTATGTCGTCTTCGTTAGTAGCGGCGAAGTAGTGCCAAACATTGCGGCCGCCATTATCCTTGTCAAAAGTCGGTGCAGCGTGTTCGAGAATCAGCTTAGCCATAGGACTAACTTCATTACAGACCATGAGTGGTGTGCGACCACTCGAATCTCTGGCTCTTATTTCGGCCCCAGCTTGAATCAGCATGTCGAGAATCTCATTCTGTGCAGATTCAGCAGCCATGTGGAGAAGAGTCTCCTCCTTATCGTATTTGAAGTTGGGATAGAATCTTGGGTCTTTGATCAGACGATCCACCAAGATCACATTGAAGTCCAAAACAGCAGTCCTAACGACAGCCGCAAAGTTGCTGTCTTTCAATGTGTCCACCTTTCCATCAGCCAAGGGGGAAAGCCTAATGTTGGCGTGCACCATGAGTCGAGCTACCAGCTCTTGGAGCCAATTGTGCTCTGTGGACTCCCTTTCGATGTCGACCAGTGTCAAATCATAGATGTATGTGAGCAAACGGGCAAACCGAGTTCGATGAAGCAGACCGCGCTTGACTACAGGCTCTCGCTGTAAAAGGAGACAAAAAGAAGGGTCCAGCGCACCTGCTTTAGCGATGTCAGTGGATCCCTGGCTGGCATTTGTAAATCCTTTGATGATGTTTGTAAAGATTGTTTCATGTTTGGCCTTCATTGCAGTCCAAAACGCCAAGCCTGCTAGTGATACCTCTTCAGTAGCATTTTTCCAAGAATAATGAAACGTGCAGTCTGCGCCCTTCTCGACAAGCAATAGGATAGTTGCCGCCTGATCAATTTCAGAGTCATTACCAACGAGGAGAGTCGACCACGATACTGGCTCCGTACGCGTGATAAGAACCTTGCTGCCTACGAGCGCGCAATATAGTGGCGTGCCGAGAAGACCGGGTTGGTTGACGTTGGCGCCCATTGAAAGAAGGTCTCTGCAAAGATTAGGCAACCCGAGGGCAGCAGCAATATGAAGTGGTAAGACAGATCCGTTGCAGAGCGCATCAGTTAGCTCGAGAAGACATCTTGGCGAAAGGGCCATCGTGCCGAATGTTCGAGGGTATGTCTCCCTGGCATACTCAAGAACCCACTGTACAAAGTTGTACGACTTTTGCATACGGAAGAGGGAGCAGACTTGGGGCCGAAGTTTTTGCCAGTAGATCTCTGCGTATTTGGGCCACCGTATAGCCGCTATTCTATATGCTGGCTCTATTATGCGGCGTGACTGGACTAATGTGACCTCTTTGTTGTATTCTGCGGGTTCGCGATCATTTTCAAGCGAATTAAGGATATTCAGCCAAGCGGAGACATCTTCGGGTCTTGCTTCTCCCTGTTCATCGTCATAGGGGGTCTGTACAGGTGATTCGATAGCCTCTGGGTCATATTCCTTCTGGACCAGAAGTTGGGGCAATGGTTCTGATTCGAGTAGGGTGAGCCGAAGTGAGATATCCTCGAGAGTGTCTGAGATTCCGAGCACGAAGGCTAGTTTGGATCGAATATCATGGAGTGATGATCTGGCGGCTTTGATCCCATCAGAAGTGGCGAGATGGTGAAATGACTTTATGGCAGTGAGGAGTATCTCATACCCATCGACAATTGGCCACTCTTGTGAAGGGTCATTTTCGGATCCTGAGGCGCTAGGGGTGATACCCAGGGTGCTATCGGCGGTATCATTGTCTGCAGATAACTCAACGATGAGGGACTCAAGACTATAAAGTGTGCCTCCAAGGAGTCTTAACTCGATGGTCAGGGTTTTGAGGTCATTTCTGTCAGCTTTGGCTCCGTTCCCTGCTGTTACGGAAGCAGATGCAGATGCCTTCAGATGTGCACTGATGCAGACACAAGCTTCAAATGTGGAATCCTTCAATGTGCGTATGGTCTTCAACAGTGGAGGCGACATTTTGCTGACTCAAGCTCATGTTGTTTCTGTTGTTGCTGTGATGATAGCTTCTCTACGAAGCATAAGAAATCGAGATTGTACCATCGAGCGCGAGATGAAGAAGTTGAGTATGAAAGTTAAACATTCGTCAGTGGAGGCTCAAGGCTACCGATGTCATGGGTTGGCCGTGGTGGATGTGGAGGTAATGGTTACCAATCAGCACAATTGATAGCGGAGCTTGGACCACTTAAGCTGCAGTGGCCTCGCAGAAATTCAAGACCTCGAGCCTAAGTGACAAGAATAATTGTACAAGTTTAGAACAGTTTATGATAGACTTAGTATAGGTTTTGGGCACATTTTATATAGTTTAGTAAATATTTGGCATATGTTTGACCAAGGTACCAATAGTTAGGTGCTGGCTACAGGTCTCTAGCCTCTGCACACCCGAGGCAACCTGGACAGTTCACAAAAAATGGCACTTCACGAACGAAGCATAATAAACTACCAAGCTAGGGGAGGCGAGAAAACCTCAGGCCTCGAGCCGAAGTGGCAAGAATAATTATATCAGTTTAGAAGAGTTTAGGATAGGTTTAGTATAATCTTCTAGTAGATTTAGTTGTAGTAAACTATTTAAATAAGTTTAATAAATTTAGGGAAGACTTTTTATCTATTAAGCTAAGGTATTTACCGCCTCAAGTCTCTGTGCATCCTGATAAGGTAACTTGAAGGTTATAAGAAAGCATAACACTTCATTAACAAACCATGGACATCCAGCCAAGTTGCGGAGGCAAAGAAAGCTTCGGACCTCGACCCTAAGTGACAAAAATACTTAGGTAAGTTAGCATAATCTTAGAAGACTCTTTAATGAGTTTGTTTTAACATCATATGCCAAGGTCCTAAGTTTCTTGCTCCCTGTGCCCAAGCTGAATCTTCTGGTTGCGAAACGTCGTGATCGTAGCAGTCGTAGTATGCAGCCCGAGTGCTTTTGAGTACTGTTAGGGGTTTGCAGTGCTAAAGAGCCGCATTGTGGCTTGTGAAAATGAATAGAAACTCAATTTACTGGCATCGATTACGTCCAGAAAGGGCCCATAAGATAAATACGGATTGGAGGAAATATAAAGTCAGCACCAGTAAATTATTGGACATTCATTCCAACGGGTGACATGAGAACTAAGCTTCATGTAACCAAGCTTCATCAAGTGAGCACACGACCACCATAATGGATCTAGAACCAATGAGGAAACGTAGAAGTCACTAATCTGCCAGACCGTTGAACAATCCGCAACTTCTCAATCGGTGCATCAATACTAAAATCTGAAACTACTGTATCGCAAATCCTTCTCAAGATTCGCTATCAAATGATTGTCGCCGGCTGACTCACACGGAGTGATCAAGACGAACCAAAACACCAGCTTCCTCATTCGGAATCATACAAGCCCCTCTCCGAATTGCCTCATCAATCAACATCTCCAAGATAAATGTACAAAAACTAAGCCAAGACCTTTACAACAGCTCATTCAAAAACCTAGAATCCCAAATCAGTAAAAATATAAACACAATGTCATCTATAACAATCCGCCCCGCCACAATCGATGACAGCGACTCAATCGCAAACATCCACTACGAAGCACTACAGTTCTACCACGACTTCTACGCCGCCTTCTTCCAGCTCCATCCCCGCGATCTAATCCCCCTCGCGACAAGAAACGCCCTGCAGAATCCGGGGCAGCAGCACTTCTTGGTAGCTGAGCAGGCGGGGAAGACAGTCGGGTTTGTGCGCTATAAAGAAGTCTTTAAAGACAAAAAGCCGAACTCGAACGCGAAGCCCACGGCGTCAGTATGGACGGTTAAAAAACACATGGAGGAACTATGGGCTTGGTTTAATGAGAGAAGTGAAGAGATTGATGCATCCAAAGAAAAAGCCGTTGATGGGAAAGATCATATTGGTAAGTGTTTTCTTTGTTGTGACTTCAAGTAAAGTGGCTTGCGTCTAATGCGGCGTAGAGGTGATGCATCTCATGGTCCACCCAGACCATCAACGGAAAGGCATCGGGGGCCTATTGCTCCAATCCGTTACCGAAAAAGCCGACACCGCTAATGTCCCAACGCTGATCGTATCCTCCGTCGAGGGCCACGGCCTCTACAGAAAGCACGGCTTCGAGTCGCTGGGCACATGGACAGTCGACAACGAGGAATGGGCGCATAAGATCGCGGAGCACGAAAAGGCGATCGGATATACAGACGGAGTTATCGACATCGAGGACAAGTACAGAGGGATACGCGAGGTCGAAGATAGCATGATCCGGCAGCCCAGCATCCGTGTTGCATGATTCGCCAATCTCTGCAATTTAGTGTGGATACATAACACCGTACCGTTCTCTAGTTCGTATTCGTTTTCTCTTCCAGAAACAAAAGAAAAATTAAGAGAAAATTCGGGAATTGGGTGTCCCCGCTCCAATCACGATAAGATCAAGATGTGCAAATCCAGGTACAACGGCCTAGCGAGCCCCCCTTCAGAGAGCGTGGGACCCCTGTGGGTATCCGTACTACGCCATCCATTGAAATTAACCCTTGGAATTGGGTCTTTTGCGGCATCCAAACACCCCCGGCCCCGAAAGGAAAGACACCGCTGGCGGCAAGATTTCAGCGGAGCTCAATCTTAATAATGATGTGAAAATCGCATGATCTCAGTCCCGTTGTTCTTATCAATCTTTCTCTCCTTCATCTTCATCTTTTTTCTTGCAATTCTCTGCTGGTGTAACTGTAAATTCACATCGCAATTGCTTCACCATGGACGCTATACTCGAGCTCCTCGACCCGTATGTCTTCGATTACGGATATGCATACCTTTTCCCCCAACAACAGCTCCAATCAACAAAGGCATACGGAAACTCGACAAACTACGCCTCGTCTTCCAAGAACTTTGACGATGAGTACTCTCTCAACTTTGGCTCGTCACTACCGCGCGACGACATCTACCGCCAGAGCGCCTCCATTCTCTTGATCGCTGGCTTCGGCGCCGCCTTCATCTATGTCATTTCCGCCGCCCTTTCGTACTACTTCGTTTTTGATCGCCGTCTCGAATATCACCCTCGATTCCTCAAGAACCAGATCAAGCTCGAGATCCAGTCTAGTTTCTTCGCCATTCCCATTATCGATCTTCTCACGCTCCCTTTCTTCCTTGGAGAAGTGCGCGGTCACAGTCTGCTGTACACACGAATTGACGAGTACGGATGGTGGTGGTTGGCCGTGTCTACTGCCCTCTACATGATCTTTAATGATCTTGGCATTTACTGGATTCATCGCCTTGAGCACCATCCCAGTATTTACAAGTATGTTCACAAGCCTCACCACAAGTGGATCAGTAAGTCAAACTCCCTCTTTCACCAAATACCGCGCTAACAAGAGCTTCAGTTCCCACCCCCTGGGCTGCCATTGCTTTCCACCCTGTCGACGGGTACCTCCAATCCCTCCCTTACCAGTAAGTAACGACTTCTACACCGCGATTGACCTCTTACTAACGTCAACAGTGTCTTTGTCTACATCTGCCCCATGCAGAAGCACCTTTACATGTTCCTCTTCGTCTGCGTTCAGATCTGGACCATCCTTATCCACGACGGCGACATGATTACTGGCCATTGGCTCGAAAAGTTCATCAACAGTCCTGCCCACCACACTCTCCACCACATGTTCTTCACCTGCAACTACGGCCAATACTTCACATGGGCCGACAACTACTGGGACTCTCACCGTGCTCCCATGCCCGAGCTGGATCCTATTCACGAGGCGGTCCGAGTCATGCGCGAGAAGGGCTTGGTGGACAAGGATGGAAACCCCATCAAGAAGTCCAAGGATGAGTAAATGCAGACATGACATTTATGAATACTTCACCCTCAGCGTCGTGTCCAACTAGAACAGACCGACCATTCCGGTGCCGGCACCATCACATCACGACTGGAGTACCCTTGGCCTCACAGCGTCGCCGGCTGTGCAGAGATTCCGGGGCTCTTACGAAAAGTTTTCAATCAATCAAATAGACAGTTTAATCACATAGCGTTGCAAAGGGAATTCTTCGACAGGAAATGTATTGACTAGAGGATAATAGCAATAAGTATAATACCAAAACAATCTGATAACCGTGCAAATATCCCAAAACCTGTCCCCCATACCTCACGACTACCTTCCCGCACTACGACTGCCATCACACCTTTTGTCTCACCGATTTCAATGGTTCACCTCCTGAGCTTAGACTTGAGCCTGGCCCTGGGTGACTGGGTGCGAGTCAAGACCCAGCTTGAACCGTCTCTTGCAAGCCTTCCACATCTCAATGAGGCCGATATATACAACAACACAACCAGCGACGACACCCCACTCCCATGAAAGACCTTTGTGCTTGAACACCTCGGTGTTGAGGTAAGGAATATACACGATAGGGAAGATCATTACAAAGCCAGCAACAACGGACCAGAAGAGGAACTTGTTGTGGTAGATGGTCTTGAACACAGAGAAGGGTCCAGTGGCACGCTCGTCCATGTTGAAGAGACTGCGATGGAAGTGCTTCACCTCCCATGCTGTGACGAGCAACAGGAAAGCCAAGGTGGAGAAGGTCGTGGCACGAGCGCGGTAAACAAGATCACAGGCATCATGTCCGCTCTCGTTGCAGCCTTCCGCCATTAGGTAGTAACCTTGGCCAGATGAAGCATAGTTGACAAGCATGAAAGCACACAGGCAGAGGGAGCCTGAGCAGAGTCCATAGACAAGCTGATCGCGAACGAGGTCAAGGGTAAACACACCGCTGCGCAAGCTGCGGGGAGGTCGGCGAAGGATATCAGGAGAGGCTTCCTCGAGACCAAGGCCCAGAGCTAGAGGCGATGAGGTAACCAGGTTGGCCCAAAGAATTTCTAAGGGGGACAAGGGGAAGACGGCGTTTCCATGCTCATCCTTGAAGGCAAGACCAATAAGAAGGAGAATGACTTGTGCCAAATTGGATGTCAGAAGATGTAGAAGGAACTGTACCAGTCAGCAATTATGTCAACAAGCAAGGAGAGTAACAACATACCTTCTGAATATTGTCAGCAAGTCGTCGACCTTCCTGGATACCGGTAACGATCGAGGCAAAGTTGTCATCAGTGAGAACCATGTCAGCCGCCTCTTTGGCGACGTCGCTACCACGGTCTCCCATGGCAATACCGACATCAGCTTGCTTGAGGGCAGGCGAATCGTTGACGCCATCACCAGTCATGATGCAGAATGCCTTGCGGCGATGGAGGGCTTCGATCATGCGAACCTTGGTCAGAGGGCTACAGCGAGCGAGAACCACGGGGAGTTCGTCCAGGCAGTCAATCTCAGCATCGCTAAGGGCGCCAAAGTCGGCAGCTGCCATGACGGTGTTGGACTTGATGGGGATGTTCTTGTTGAGAATACCGACCTCGTAAGCAATGGCTGTGGCAGTCTTGATGTGGTCACCAGTAACCATGTGAACAGTAACACCGGCGGCGCGGCATTGTGCAACAGCGCCAGCAGTCTCAGGGCGAGGGGGGTCATAGAGACCAGCAAGACCGACAAACTGAAGCTCACTCTCAACCTTGGAACGATCATGGCAATCCTGAACGTCGCCATTCATAGGCTTGGTTGCGATACAGAGCACTCGCAAACCTTGGCTGGCGAGTTCTTCAGCTTTAGCTAGGATTTCCTTCTTGAACTCTTCAGTCTCAGTGAGCTTGGTGAGGAGGACCTCCACAGCACCCTTTGTATAGACGTGTCGAGTCTTTTCGACCTCATTACCGTAGACAACGCTCATGAGCTTGCAGGAAGAATCGAAAGGATGTTCGGCCACCAGGGTGTCACCCCCGGAAACACTACGGCCAAATCTCATGGCGAAAACCTTCAGAGCAATCTCAGTAGGTTCACCAACGGCCTTCCACTCAGCATCCTCGGAAGTGATGATGCTGCTAGAGTCCGTCTCAGGCTCTTTCTTGCCGTCACTGACTGTGGCGTTGTTGCAAAGAGTAAGAACCTTGAGGAAAGTGTTCAGGTAGCTTCCAGCCAAGTCAGCAGACCACTTGACAGTTCCGCTGTAGGGGTCGTAGGGGTTGGCGGTGCCCTCAACAGTTCCGGCGAGATCGCCACGGAGCCAAACCTTTCGGGTAATCATTCGTCCTTGAGTCAGGGTACCAGTCTTGTCCGAGCAGATGTTGGTAACACCGCCAACGGCTTCAAGGGATGGCATCTGACGAACGATGACATTACCGCGAACCATTGCCTTAGTGGCAACGGCCATTGTAACTGTCAAAACGGCAAGGAGAGACTCGGGAATAACTGCCACACCGACGCAGATACCGTAGAGAAGAACTTCATCGGTGATTTCCCACAGACTGGCGGAAAAGACGATGATGACAAGGAGAATGGCGAAGGCGAAAAGCAACAGGGCGAACTTGCTGAGGGTGACCTGGAGAGGGGTTCCCTCGAGGCCAAGAATTCTGCGACAGAACTGGTAGAACTTCCAAACTGCGCGACCGACGGGAGTCCTTTCGGTGTCGTCGTTCTTATTCTTGCGCAGGAGTTCGGCGATTTGGCCGACCTCTGTTTCCATACCAGTAGCAATGACAATACCGGTGGCTCGACCTCTAGTGACAGAGCTTCCGGAATAGGCCAGGTTAACACGATCACCCATGGGCATGTCGGGGTCAGTGAATACGGCATCTGGCTTCTTGCTAATGGCGATAGATTCGCCAGTGAGAAGTGCCTCGTCGGTAGAGACGTTGATACCTTGAACCAGGCGCAGATCGGCAGGAACAACATCGCCAGTTGCGAGAGAGACTATGTCTCCCTTGACGAGGGTTTCGGCCTTGACAGTTTCACTCTGACCATCTCGGATGACCTTGCATTTAGGAGTGGACAGAGCATAGAGCGACTGGATGGTCTGCTCAGCGCGGTAGTCCTGGATCAATCTAGCGGGTATAATGTTAGCATGGAGTGGAGATTAATGAGTACGGCTAGATGTGATTCGGACTGTCAGCTTCAGGGTATGGCACAGGATTCGGCCTCAGTGCTTGGGGCTTCTGGCCTTACGCATGGCAAAATCACAGGCTTCACCGTATGGCAGCAGGAACAAGGAACAGGAACGAGAAGGTGTAGCAAAGTGCAACAACGATGTGGGGAGTTGTAGCAGCAGCAAGCGACAGCTCCAGCAGATTGGCTGGGCGAGTGACGCAGCAAAGACATACCCGACAACGATGTTGAGGACAATGACGGCGGCCACGACGCCACCCTCAATATAGTCCGAGATAGCAAAGGACAGAGCGGTCACGGCGATAAGGACGACAGTCAGGGCATTGGCAATCTGCTGTATGAAGATCTCGTACAGAGAGATACCCTTGGCGCCTTTGATAGAATTAGGGCCGTCCCGCGCAAGGCGGGCAGCAGCCTCTTCGCTACTCAAACCATCGTCGACGTCGGACTTGAGGTCTCTAGCGACGCGATGAGCGGAGAGCGTATGGGGAAGAATCGGCTTCTCTATGGCTAGTAGGTCTGGGGGTTCCGCTATAGGAGGCTGGTCGTCCTGGCCGGTTGCGACGGTCGAGGAGTCCGACGTGGAAGTGGCGTGAATTGCACCATTCGCGGATTTGGATTCGGTTTCTCCCATCGAATGGGTGTTGGTATAAGCGAAAGCTGGAGGGGAGCTGAGCAAGGATGTTTTTGTTGAAGGCAGGCCGGACAAGATCAGCCGGGGGTTTTCTGAGTAGACTTGAAAAGAGAGTTGAAGTAATATGTAGGGAAGAGATCGCGTGAAGCACGATATCTGGGTAGAGAAGAAGAGAAAAGTCGTGGAAAGAAGTTGAGAGGGTGGCAGCTTTTATCTACAATCCGAGGTAGGAGGGAACCAGGAAGGACCGGACAGATGCCGGCAACAACGAGGTTGGAAGCGAGGCTCTGTAGGAAGTTCGTCTACGTGGGAGACGGGTACCTATCCCAAACCTCTCAAGCACCTCACTCTCTCCCATCCCTAGAGACTCAGATCCGATCCAATCCAGTCCAATAGAGGAAAGGAAAGGAAGTGAATAACACGGGAGTGTGAGCTTCCCACTTACACACTCACGCACCCATGCATGTGCTGCCCCGCAGTCTAACACACACTGTGCTTCGTCGGCGCATGGTACTACCAGGTACTAAGATCCATTGTCAGAGCATTCAGAGAGACGATAGTATCGTTTCCAACCATTAAGTTGAAAACTGTCAACGAGATTCGGTCAGATTTTGTTACGACAAGATCAAACGCTTCAAACAGCCATTCACTGCAATGCCAATTGAAGCATTATTCAACAAGCTTCATCCATCTTATCCAAGAGGATCGTCGAGATTAGGTTTGGTGGAACCAGAACGGCCTCTTTGGCGCCATTGAAGCAAAAGACTTGCTCGAGACACGTTGTTCTTCCACACCAACGAAGACGGATAATGTACTCCCAAGTACTCCTCTTGGCGTGCAGTATCGCGTGGGATACAGACGAATCAAAGCTCATCCTGCCAAGGTCACGAGGGGTTGCAGGGGATCCAACACCTACTATGATACGCCCGTCGGTCGGATCAGCAATTGCTTTCCTTGGACAGTTGTTTCTCTTTTCTTTTGTTTGAATCGTCATCTGCGAGTAACCGACGGTCTAATATCCATCGTTCTTGTAGAAAGTTGTGCGACTTGGATAAATGTCAGCGTTTGAAGGAAAACGCTCTGAGGAAGAGAGTCGCAAACGCCATCTCAAGCTTCACGTCCATTGGACAACACCTCGGACAACAGAACACAATACGACACAAGCTACAGTCTCAATGGCAACGCAAACATCATCTGCCTGAATCAAGCAATCTCCATCCATTACTGTGCTATAATCACCCACAATCACTGTCCATTAGCGTCTGTCGTCAGCAGGCGATAACTTATCCGCCTCGACATCAAGTTAAAAATATCCACATGATGAGGTTAGCCGATGTACCAATCAGTCATTCAGCGACCAATCACACTTCACCTTTTATCCTCGCCTCGTCTAATTGTCACCACTTCTCTTCTTAATGAGAGAATGCTTGTTTGAACTTGGCATGGCTTGGGCTTGGCATACGACGATATTTAACCAATACTGTGTTGCTTTTGCTTCGCCTTGGCCAAGACAATTCTCCTCTTAATCACCTGCTACGACGAGCCAAGTTTGGTTTTGCTTGGCAACGATGGTGATGAATGTCACTACTTTTGCGGTCTTCTTTTTATGGAAACCTGCATTGTTGCATTGTGTTGCTCGTTATGCTTGTTTTGTCCTCCAATGACCACATTGAGCCTTCATTCATTCACCCTGGCACCCAATTACGGCCAAGACCATCTGGGGAACGGCCTTGTTTTGGCGGCTCTTACTCCAGAATTACGCTAAGATTTAAGCTTAACAATTGGGTTGCAAGCCTGGCCAGGGATCTTCTCTCAAAACCGCCTGAAACGACCCCAACCCTCTTGATTTTTGGACTAGGAAACATGACGGTGCTACTCTAGAGAGGTTCAGAGGTTCCCGGTTCTGCTACAGGCTCTGACTTCATCGACTATGTTCAACCGTCATTGCGCGAATCAGGTATCCTGAACAACAAGGGCACTACACAGCCACGTAACCTTGCTACTAGTGGATACGGGTCTTTTTGATCTACAGCCAAGGAATCATTTCACTGTGTGAATGTTACAAGCAAGTGCCGCTCACTCGGCGCCGTCTTTTGGACTCCGGACCGGCCGTGCACCGGGATGCAAGCCAGGACCACCGACGGCCGAGACGGAGAACGAACGGCTCAGACATTACAGCACGATAGTTACGTTTGGTCGACTACTCCGTATGGGATCAGCATTGGCCAATGGCACTTTTCGACAATGATAACCCTAGCGCTTGAATAAAGTTGAACGGGGTAAGTCTGGGGAACAAGCTTAAACCAAGCTTCGATGAGGGTCCAGACATCGAACTTCCCCGGATATCAACTTCCAAAGACCCTGTACAGCTTCTGAAAACAACTCGCTCGCCGAAGCTGACTGCTCGTATCTCCGGTTCTCAACGACAAGCTAGTCCTGCGTTTTGGAAATCATGCCACTACGATGTTAAATGAAGATAGAATCTCCCTGTTTCTCCATACAGCGTCTCATCCACCTTCTTGGCTTTGCGCAAGGCTCCAGTCATCATCATAAACGATGCGGGGTATGGGGTATTCGCATGGGCGTTAATACCATGGATGCAGCAAAACGTCTACGAGAAAGGTAAGATGAGTGCAAGAGTTCGGGATATTTAGGGTTCTCTGATGACTTCTATGTTGCGATGAGACAAGACTTGCCAAACTAGGAGATACCGGATACTGGCTTGCACGGGAGGCACAACTTCGGATACAAGTAATACGGATACAGTGTAGGTCTTGTCCGAAAATCAATCCACGCCGGCAGGGACGGTTGTGACTCTAAGAAAGGGAACATCGGTTTGAAGCCCTCCTGGACAAACTCGGACTTTAGATTCACGGTCTATGCAATCAGTCTCAACCCTGACGGCAAACACAATTTGGCTAAAAGCTTTGCTCCAGCATTGATTATCGACCCTACTCCGTACGGGCCAAAACATGTCCTTATCCGTAGACCAGGTCTAGTACTATCTCTCACTCCTTGCCAAGACGCAGAAACTCCCTTATCCGAGGAGATTAATAAACGGCTCCGGCCACTTCCCCCACACAAGCGGCTGGTCACCCAACCGTCCGCTCACCGGCGAAAGCAACTTGATCTTACGACGTTCCTCATCCACATCCGACACGTACAAGAAGCCCATGACACTTGCAGCACGGACCGTATCGGGCGACTCCTTCGGTGTTGCGTGCATAATGGCAAACGTCCAGTGCTGCATCGGCGTTGAGGGGTCTTCTCGGGTGACACCCTGGCTGTGAGAATTTTCTAGCATAATGAGTCAGTAAAACCGGTAGTAAATGGCTTGGCAAGGGTTATGTACCGTCGGAGGTGTGATACACAATCACGCTGTCGAAATCGACTTGTTGAATCAGGGGGCTGAGAGTGCGCTTGGAGTCGCCGAAGAAATACTCCTTGATAGCCGCTTCTCTTACGTGCTGTAAGAAGGCCTCGTCTCGAATGACGACACCGTCGGACTTGTCGATGGGAACAATGCTGATGGGTTCTCCCAGACTTGTTCGCTCGTTGCTGAATCGTTTAGATAGCTCGGAGGTGATACTTGTTGAGCCAATCACAATGATAACATTAACTGGTTACGTTAGCTTATCTTCTTTCAGCACTGGGAGTAAGATATACCGGAAAATTCATCGACGATGTGTGCGACAAGCTCATACCCATCTTTGCTCTGTTCAGGAAGACCCATTCCATCGATAATGACACCTGAGCTCTTGACGTCCTCATCCTCGCTCAAGCGTGCACTTACGCTTCCGGCAAGTTTACTCATGAGTTCGCGATAAAACTCGGGGTCTTCATCGGGTGATGCCAGTCCGTAGTAAAACACCAGAGGAAGCTTCACGGGCACACTGCTTGGGCCACTGGTAGGCGTACTGCCCCAACCGTCCACGGCCTCAATGTCCATGACAGTCGCAAGAACACTCGCACTCAGTGTTCCCGGCAGACTGAGCAGTCCTTCTTTAGGATTCGCATTCACCACTAGAGGTTGGTAGCCTTGTCTTGTCGCATAACTCGTCAACGTCCTCGCAACCGTCGTCTTTCCCACATCTGCCGGTCCAACGATCAACACCCTCGGCCCCTCTCTCCCCTCTCTCGCCGCCTTTTTTCGCATATCATTAAGCTGTCCATGAAGATTCACATGCACGTTTGCCGGATTATCAGTCGGATTCGCATATTCCGCCACGGAGTCAACATCGCATCGGCCATCGATCTCGAGCTCGCACCCGTGCCACGTTAGAATCTTGGACTTGACGCCCGCAAAGGTGTAGGCGTTTTTAGGACCTAGTTCGACGCCGTCTTTCTCAGCTGTGCCGGAGAGAAGCTTGACGATTACAGGGGAGGAGGCTTGGAAGCGCCATTCGCAGGCTGGTCGGAGGGTGATGACGCGGGTGGTCGAGGCGGTGGGCTGTAATAAATGTCAGTAAGGGCTAATTAATGGTGGTTATAGAGATTTGCCTGTGTGGGAATCTGGCCCAGGCCTGGAATTGACATTGTCGCTACATCGACTTTGACGGAAGAGAAATGTCGTCGTGATCAAAGGTGTCTGTGCGTGGGGCTCTTGGAAGCTTTCCAGAAGCTCGATGCAAGGATGAGATAAAGTTGGAGCAGCAAGTTATGTGACATAAATATCGGTGTAGAAAAGTAATGTTCAGTGTGGATCAATTCTGTCGACTAAAATCATAAGAATGAGCTACGTGCTACTACCGTTCAAAACTACCCTGTAGCTATCATTTCAACTTTTAACCATCTGACCAACTTTCAATTCCCCTTTAGTATTTATCCTCAGCAAGATCCCTCCCCTTCTACGCATTTCTGATCGATGGAGCAGCGCGATCATCAACTCTGGGCTCCTTGTAGTGGCGCATCAACTCCTGAGAGAGAAAGATGTAGAACGACGGGACAATCATCTCGATAGATTTGAGAAATCGCAGTCCCGCATCCAACTCACTAATAGTTGCAACGGTCTTCAATCCCGGCATCATGTTTGCCAAAAGAGAATCGTCGAAGAAAAGAGTGATCGTATCCTCCTTGACAGGCCACTCCCCAGCCCATGGGTTCTCCCAGTCATCTTGAATGAAGCCCTGTTTGAAGACAGCTTTACCAACAGGGACATGGTTCGCTGCCTTGCCGCCGATGACGAGAGAGTTGAATCGCTTGACAATATCCTCTTCGGGGCGGATGATCTCAACCAGCTCAAGAGTGCAGGTGTATTCGCTGAAGATGCTGGGTTCCTTGAGAGACAGCTTTTCGAAGAGTTCAGGCTCGTCCATGAGAGCAAAGGCCGCGAAGAAGACAGCCTTGGGATCGAAACCCTTGGGTCGCTTGAAAGTCTGGAATGACCAAGACTCTTCGGTTGATGTCTCGTAGAACATCTCTGAGCAGGCGAGGTTGAAGTGCCCGGGGAGATCAGCGTTGAGCTGTCGGATCATGGGCCACTCGACACTCGCAGTCTTGCACAGCTCGAGAGCCTCCTTGACACTGTCTTCGTACTCAGGGCAGACATCGTGCTGGAGAACGTATCGAAGAAAGTTCTTAATCGTGTCGATACCCTCCTCCATTCTCTTGGGCTCAAAGGAGGTCAGATGGACGAGACTGACAGAGAAGAAGCCCGCAACGACAGCAGCAAAATCGACACTCCACTTCTCGTCATCGCCGTCGTAGAACTTCTCGCCACCTTGAGAATTGGCCCAGATAACATCTGTAGCAGTTGCCTCTCGACGCTGGGCAGGAGTAAGTTCCTTCATCTCTTGCTGGCTGAGACCGCCGAAAGTGTTGGGCGTAGTATCGACGCCACCGAGGAAGAGATACTCGTTGAAGTACAGGCCGCGGTCGCCCTGGAGACGGCGTCGGGAGCGGAAACGCTGGATGCAAGATTGCATGCGCCTATAAATGTTAGCACTGGCTCTTGCTAAGATAGATACCGGTCATACTCAGCAAAAGGGAGGTCCTGAGAATAAATCTCATTCTTCTCCTCCTTGGCCTCGACGGGAGTCATAGGCGGATCGGCGAAATACTCCTCGAAACCACTCCCACGGTTCTTTGGAAGCGCTGTAGGACCACGGTTGAGGTTCTTGTTTTTTCTCTTCCGGCTCTTCTTGGCGATGCCCTGGAGGGACTCTGGCAGAGCCAAGTGCTCCTCGATCTGAGGCTTGGAGTCTTCGGCCATGATAGTTGATGAAGAAGGGAAGAAGATTTGGGGATGAGGAATTCCGAGGCTTTATGTAGCCAGTAGCCCTATGATTCATAGGCTAGATGAACACACGGCGAATTCAGCCAGGTATGCCTACCTAAAGATGGGACGAATCGGTTCTTAGGAGCTGGCTAGCAGTGTCAAATCTTTGGCTAATAAAGGGGAACTTATGCTGGCATCAGGATCTGCAAGCATCGCTTCTCCTGGAATCAAGATGGCTTAGAGACAGCAAAGGACACTCATAATAAGGAATGCACAAAAGAACGGACTGAAGACTTCCATCTGAAAACGTGTCAGTCTGATTGTTAGCTGTTAGCCGCTGTTTGGCTCAAACATGGGCGGATGTAAAGCAGGCGGCAAGCTACCAATCGACCGAGGCTCCAGACTGTATTGGTATTCATGATGGAGGTCAACCAAGCCCTTGAATATATATATTTATCAAGCCTGTCCCATAGTATAAGTGGTTTTGAGCTTATGGAATCACAATCTCAGAAAGCAGAATTTCATGGCCCTATGCTACTGCTTCTCTCCAGAGGATAGATAGAATTCTTACACACAAGTAACGAAGGTTGCAAATAAGTTCTCAAGATCAAAGAACGTCAATAAGATATCGAGTTGACACAGAGTCACTCCAGGATATTTGATCCAACTAGCCTTCATGCTCGGAGGCTCAGACTCCTTTGGGTATATCTTTTTTTGTTAAGTGAATTTACACAAATTATAACCAATATATCATAAAGGTCGAGCACAGTCATGCAATATCCAACTCATGTGTTTGCGACAGGATTAAGCTTGGTATGTTGCGCTTAGCTTTGATGCATGTGTTTACTTGAACAACTTAGTGTACTATATGTGAATACAGTACCGATCAGACTAGTATAAAGCCTATCATCTAATCCCAGGAAATCTCTCAGGACAAAATGCCTATCACAGCTGGGCTGAAAGCAAGGCTTTCACGATACCCTAGTGCGAGCAGCACCAACCAAAACCACGCTGGTCAATACGGGCCGGCCCATCCCGGCCAAGAAAAGGGTGTCGACAACACGAGAGAGGGATTTAAGGAAAAGTCACAGACATCTTGATTTGATTCGTGGGGGTTGTTATTGGCTCTGGGGTCAGTTGATAGAGGTCACCAGGCGGTTTTTGGCTAAGCTGAACGGGTGTAGCTGATAGGGTGTGATAGTGAGACGACGTGTGATATTTGGGGTTGTACGACTTGAGTGTTTGTGTAGTAATGTTTTTTTAGTGTTTCAACTGATGTGTAAAGAGTCCGATTAAGCTCGGACTGCATAGTGTATGGGGTTGAGATAGTAGCTCAACTCGAGTAAATATCAGTTGAGGCGCTGAGGCTTCATCGACGTGCATGCATGCATGGATGTTAGGCTAGAGACATATTTTCTCTTCCGTTCCGCGTTTGTCTCGGCCTCAGGCTCGTTAATTCGCTGCATCTACGAATCAATAGCGTAGTAACCAAGAAATGACGAATCTCGTGTCATTCTTAGCAAACCTCGTTTGAGTCAGATCGCAGTTTACAGCAAGATCGCCGCTCATGTCCCAAACGCCAGCATAGCAAACACGCAGCACATGAACAAATCCGTGATCCAGAAACCCTGTGTTCCTTGCATATCGCAAACCCCAGGTTTGGTCTGATGATAGACTATGTATCTCGTTGCGACGTGTAACCAGCAAAACGTTGGACAGTGAGACAAAAAGCCATGTCAATTCTGGGAAATGACCGAAGATGCAAATACAGAGAGAGTACAGAGTATGCCCAGGGCCAATGGAATTGGACCCCTGTTCTTGTTGGCTGTGGCTCAGCGAGGCAGAGCGCTTGACAGGGCTCACTTCTCGCTGTTGTTTGGTCGTTGACTCGCTGGTATTGCCGCTGAGATGAGGGGCTTGTCGACGGATCGCCTTCGTTATTCGGGGCTCGTCTCGCTATCGCTTTGAGAGGAAATGTTTTGCGATTCACGGGCTGTACCCTGTCTGCTGGCTGTGTAATGCTAGGACTTGAGTTATTCATGAGGTTGTCGTTGAGTTGCCTAGTCACTAGTTCGTTCCGCTCTGTGATTCACGGTCACCAGAAATGCTGTATAAACAGCCCGTGAAATGCTCATCTAATGACGATTTACTATCAATCTCGTACATCACAATTCCTCCCAAGACCTCGTCTGACTGGCTCTTGTCAGAGAAATATCATCGTTGGCCTCACATCATCCTCCAATTTCCCACTGGTCCGTTACATCCGCCACAAACGCTGACCAAGGCTTGGGGACGACAAAAATTACATACAAAATCGCCACTCGGATCTCTCCATTTTATTTACCTACTGCAACTCAAAGCAGCAAGTATAGTACAAGCGCCCTTGTATCTGCGGACGAAGCGGAACCATCCCCTCTGAACAAACTCGTCTCCTTGTGCCTTGACGTGTCGCACCTTGACCAAGACAGACAAGACTGGGGGTTGATCCTGTGCTGATCAGTGAATTCTCGCTTTCTGCGCCCCTGAATTTCTTGGAATACCTCATCGTACTTGACCCTGATTTCAAGAATATCTTTTCTTTCCCTATTCATCTATATCCTATATCCTATCTATAGTGGCCATTTTTCTATCTTTTTTCCTCTCAAAACTTGCCTCACTTGGCGCTCCACTCAAATCAAACCTACTTAAGCATTGGTCCCTAACGCTTCGCCTTGCGCTGAGCTGACCCCTCCGGACTCGACTACTACGCTACTCACCCTACCCTGCGAACTGAGCCACGCCCTCGAATCCATCGCTTGCTCCAGCCTTCAGCTTCAAAGTCCAGTCCAATTCCTTTCAACAACTGCGCATCTCTCCACAGGCTTCTTCACCGCCTCACCCCTCGACATTTCTATAACTCTCCTTCGCCAGTCGCTTCCGGACCTTGATCGCTTCTTTTATTCCGACATTGATTGCCCTTTTCCCTCTCTCTTCTTATCAAGCAAGCACCTTTTACGGCTGTTACACCGAAGACCGGCGCGAGCCCACCGCCACACTCACAATCCCACGAATTATGATGGGATCAAAACAAATGCCTGATCGCAAAGAGCTTCGCGATTACAACTACGCTGTTGCCGGCCAGTAAGTCCATTGATTCTTTTCGCATTGCATATGCGCTTCTCATCCGAGTAATTTGTCCTCCCTTGAGAGCGCCTCTGTTGCTCTGGCTTGACATATTTGCGTCACAATGCCACCCCCGCGCTTCATCTGCATCATGCTAATTTCGATGACTTAAGTGCCGGCACGCTTTGTACCCCCGATGGCGAACTATTCATCAAGCCTTGCACACAGTCCGAGATCGATTTCTACCAGTCTGCCAATCGAAGACATCCCGAGTTCGCCGATATTATGCCATTGTTTATGGGATCCCTCTTGCTTACCGATCCCACTGAGAAGACAATAGACGAGGCTGTTGCAGGTGTTATCTCCCATGCCGGAGACCTCAAGACGTCAAAAGAAGAGATTGTCGCTTCGGTTGCTGAACAGGTTGCTCATGCTACAGCGACACAACAAAAAGAAGGTGGTGCTTGGGTGCCGGCCAAGGATAACAAGATCAAGACCGATAAGGCGGTTGTGCTGGATAATGCTACCTTTGGTTTCAAGAACCCCAATATCCTCGACGTCAAGTTGGGAGTAAGACTCTGGGCCGACGATGCCCCTCAACAAAAAAAGCAGCGCTTCGACAAGATCTCGGCTGAGACGACACACGGTAGCTTGGGATTCCGGATAGCGGGAATGCGGGTCTACCGCGGGTCAGAAGATGCTTCGGAACTGGACGAGGAAAACTACAAGATCTACGATAAGGATTATGGTCGAACAACAGTCACTCAAGAAAACGTCGTTGATGAGTTCCGAAAATTCATCTTCAACAAAAACGCTGGCATTGATGAAGATCTCGGTAAGGCCGTTTGCGCAGCCTTTGTCCGAGATTTACAGAGAGTTGAGGAGATTCTCTCACGTCACGAAAGCCGAATGTACTCGTCTTCACTACTTTTCATCTTCGAGGGCGACGGCCAAGCTCTCCGAAGCGCTATTGAAGAGAACAACGCACTCATCGACGCAGAGGCAGGTATCGGCCAAGCAGCTCGAACTACCAAGAGGGTTGATAGCGGCATCGCTCTGGACGACGAAGACGAGCTAGACGAAGACTCGGACCTCGAAGCCTCCCTGCCACAAATATACTCCCTAAAACTCATTGACTTTGCCCACGCCGAATGGACCCCCGGCCAAGGACCTGACGAGAACGCCTTGACGGGTGTGAGGAGTCTTTTACGCATTTTCCAAGAGATGGCGTAAAACTTTTTTACGGAAATGAAAAAGGGCAAATACATTTGGGCACCTTTTATGATCATGACAAAAAACAACGCTTTCAAATGGGGACGGATACAAGGAAAGCATTTTGCTTAGACGGAAATGGAGAGGAGTCTCGATACCCATGTGCTAAAGGATCGAAAGGGGATCCAATGATCGAATGTAGAAAAACAGCTGCGCTGCGCTGCGGCTCGGTGCATGGCGTCCATGATGATGACAATTTAACTTTTACTTCCGCTTTGTTCTCACGTTGGGTGTTGCCTTTTATGCCTGACGTCTTGTTAGATGTCTGGTCGTGGATTTGGAGTTCAAGGGGCTGGATTTAGTTGTACAATATATAAGTATAGAGGATTAGGTCATTATAGGAGGTTATAACACACACAACCTTTACTCTATTCTATTCACTCATATATGTGATACTCCCAATGGAGAAGTAACGGTTAGAAGTATTCACGTACACAATGTTTTTACAGAACGAAGAATGTTTGAACAGGTCTTCATAAACTACCTTGTCCAGAAAACTTCATATACCTCGTAGAACAGCCTAGAAACAAGCCTTCAAAGCTCAAGCCTACGAATGTAAGTCTAATTACCACAAACAAGTTGAAATACCGAATCATCATACTAGAAACGCATGAATCCAACCAAATCCGACGTTCAAAAACTCCTGATATAATTATTGTGAAGTGGAGAATACGCAGGCGCCTGTATGGAGCCGAGTTCCTCGTAGCAGCACCCATGATTCAGTAACCGATAACCCCATTGTCCCAAGACCCTCCAGCAAAAAGAACATCGTAAGATGTAAAAAAATGAAACTCATTGATGAGACTGGGACTCGAACCCAGGAGGATTGCTCCACCAGGAAATTGGTGTTAAGGTTAACCTTAACCTGGCGCCATAACCAACTCGGCCATCTCACCCAAGTCCTTTAGGACCCGCTTGTTGTTGTGAAAGGCCTCGCAAAATTCTAACAAGTCGCTGGAATTTCGAAGAAATGGATACGAAGCCATCTCGGTGCCGTATTTCCGTATCGTGTAAAAGGGAACATGTAAAAGGGAACATCTGGCGGAGCGTTTAATCCTTGGACTGAATCTTGTGATCTCCAGCGACGACGTCGGCATAGGAAGGTGGCACACCCTGGCTTTCAGAACTACCCTCGCCGTTATTTGTCACGCCATGCTGCTGAGGCGCAGGACGAGAAGAACCGCCAGCGTTCTGAGTGCCGTAGTTCATGCTGTTATTGTTGTTGCTAACACCACCATGATGAGGTTGGGGTTGGGGCTTGGGCTGCTGGTTCTGGGGGTGGCCGTGGCCGTGCTGATGAGGGCCTGGCGGGCACTGAACGTAGACGTAGGTAACGCGGTTACCCTCACGATCATGTGGCAAGGCCTCGTACTCGTAGGGCGGCTCAGGATATTTGGCGATGATGTACCATGCATGGATAAGGCCGGGGATGTAGGCGAGACAGCAGAGAAGGATGTTGATGAGAGAGTCGGCGCTGCAGAGACCGCACTTTACCCAGACTAAATCGATGTTAGCAATGATGCGCGACAGGGAAACTGGTCGACTTACCGGGCAGTGGGGGGAAGAGAATGGCGAGGAAAGCGAGGAAGAAGTCGGCGGAACACATTGTTGTGTAGTAAAGAGCGTTCGAAACTCTTGAATGAAAGATATCAAAGAGAAAGCGATTGAGTTGAAGAATTGATGGTGTTTGTATGTTGTTTGGTGCGAGGAAGAAAAGAGAGCGTGTGACCTGATTGATGATGACGAAGGGTTCTTGCGAGGTTCTGCGCTACGCCATGCAAGACAGAGCCGGGTCACCTGGAGGGTGGCGTCTCTGGGGGAGGGGCTTGCGTAAGAGGGACTGTGCAGAGAGAAAGGGAGTGCGTGATTGGCTGTAGCTGAGGCGTCAGTCACTGGAACCCCGCCGACAGCCACAGAATCGGGTCATCACTGAGTTTAGAGTCCTGGAGGCAGCCAAAGTCGCCTCAACAAGACTTCCTATGAAATACAGCGATGAAGATACTGAGTTGAAGATCCACGTCTATTATTAGGCTTCCATACTCTAATTGAAGTGCCTCTGAGGAGATATTGAAACAAGAAGTGCAGCGTCTTCTTACAATATTCTGCGATATGGTTTCGCATACGTCATTCCACTTACACTCTCGACAAGACATGGATGGATTTCAGGCAGAAGCGCAAAACATCTGACGCAGATAACGAATCGCTTATGCAAAGCTAAACTGTAAGTTTATTCAACTACTCACTGCCAGCTACCAAATACCAAGTCAAGTAGCTCGCACAACTGATACTAGAAACTGGTTTCAACACGCTACTTCACTACGCACAGCTTCAGACAACCGCGTGCCCTCATGGTGCCGCTTCCACTCAGCACTTTCACATGAAGTCACACATTCATCGGGCGAATGGTTTAGTGGTATAATACTCCCTTAGCATAATTCAGCCTTCTGAAGAATCTGGGAGTGGTCCAGGGTTCGATTCCCTGTTCGTCCAACTTAGGTGGTTAGAACCCACTGTTATCCACACTTTTTGGCACTTAATTTTTTTACTTTCTAAAGAGACAATTATCAGTCATTAAGATCACTAACTTTTCAATCGTACAGCATCACCATAAACACAAAGCAATTGCTCTTTTTCTGCCTTATTGCATTTCCATGTTTTACTCCCTGTTCTGCTAAAGTTGCTTTCGAGGCCTTGGATAGGGCGCAGTCAGCAGCTCATTCTCAAGACACCTGTGGTCTATAAGTGACCTAGTGAGAAGAATGATTTATTTATTCTTAAGTTTACATTAAAATTCAATAACTATCTTAGAGCAAGATAAGGTATTAAACACAAGCCTTTTAGACTTTACTTTCAAGGCAGCAGAAAGCTTTGATATGTTAGGTTTTCACGGAAACTTCCATTGGAATATAAATACCCTGGAAGTCCTCTCTTTGCAAATGCGACGGAAGACCTTCTCGTCCAAAAACGCCCTCAGGGAGTTCAAGACTCAAGACCTTTAAGACCATGTACTAAAGTAAATAAAGTAATCGAAAGCTCCCCTGAGCTCATGCTTAGATTGCATAAGGTCATTATAAATTTACCTAAGTGTTTTCGTATTTGCGATTCCGAGGTTGTCTTCGAGTTGCTTGCTGACTCATCCATTTTTTATTTTCTGGGAGGTATCCAGTATACCTTCCATTCATCTCAAGCTTGGGTGCAGCAGCGTCAACACAACACACCAATACGATGGACGACTTATCGAATCTTGAGCTGCTGTCCCTCGTCTCGAAGGTGTCCTCAGAGTTGAAGAATCATATGAACTTAGAGGACAAGACTGTCGCTGAATTTCTCATCGATAAACGAACCAAATGCAGCAACTTCGAGGATTTCCGCGATGATCTAGCAAAGGCTCTCCCCTCGATTCCTCTCAGTCTCATCGAGAGTATCGATCGTTTAGTGCTTGCTCTACACCCACAGTTTAAAGGTAAAAAGGCCAACCACGAAGAGCACCATTCGAGGACCCTAGAAGAGAAGGAAAAGGTCTTCAGTGGGCTCGCACTGCCGGATAAGGAGCCTGCGCGTGACGATGGATCGGGCGCATTCGACGACACACTGGCGCTGTTAGAAGGTCTAGAGGGGAAGGCGAAAAAAGAGAAGTCCACGAGAAAACGAAGTCGAAGCCCCCGCGAGGCTGATTACAAAGAGTCAAGGAGGAGAAAAAGGTCGCGCTCGAGAGAACGACGAAAACGAGATAAATATCGATCGCGGTCACGGTCGCATGAGCGAGGCGACGAAGATTGGCGTGATGGGTACCGCGATTCGCGCAAAGATCGACGAGGGCGTCGGCGACACGACGACGACGACGACCGATTTCGCAATGCTCCAGCTCCTGAGGTTGATGATTCGCCGCAGCTGCACAAGGTCTACGAGGGACATGTTACAGGCCTCAAAGAGTTCGGTGCCTTCATCAATTTGCACAATGTAAGAGGCAGAGTCGATGGCCTCGTACACGTTTCGCGAATGTCTGCTGGACAGCGCGTCAACCACCCGTCGGATTTGGTGTCGCATGGACAAAAGGTCTGGGTCAAGGTGACAAGTCTCGATAAGGATCAGAATGGCCGCGATCGTGTGGGCTTGTCAATGAAAGATGTTGATCAGTCGACTGGGGAGGACCTAGAACCACAAGCTCGAATGACAACTGGTGCCAATATGGAAGCTTTGGGAGGAGGAGGAGGTGGTGGTCTAAGGGACGGGTTTGCGGAACCAACCGGCATGCCTCGAGATAGCTTGGGCCCTCCACGACGACAGAAGAAGAGAATGACTTCTCCCGAAAGGTGGGAGATTAGACAATTGATCGCATCGGGAGTGGCCAAGGCTTCGGATTACCCTGACCTGGAAGAAGACTACAACGCGACTCTCCGCGGAGATGGCGAGCTTGAGCTTGAAGAGGATGTCGATATTGAGGTTCGTGAGGAGGAACCGCCGTTCTTGGCCGGCCAGACCAAGCAGTCCCTTGAATTATCACCTATCCGCGTTGTCAAGGCCCCAGAAGGCTCTATGAATCGAGCAGCTATGTCTGGTACTGCCTTGGCGAAGGAACGCAAAGAACTCAAGCAACAAGAAGCCGATGCAGCTGCGAAGGACGAGCCCAAAGAGAACCTATCCTCTCAATGGCAAGATCCTATGGCTGATCCCGATAAGAGGAAGTTTGCTAGCGATTTGAGGAATGCCAGGAAGAATCAGCCTTCTGAAGACGTTCCCGAATGGAAGAAGGCAGTCATTCCAAAGGGACAGTCTCTGGGCAAGCGCACCAATTTGAGCATCAAGGAACAACGAGAGTCGCTTCCTGTATATGCATTCCGAGAGCAACTGATCAAGGCTGTTCACGAGAACCAGATCTTGATTGTAGTCGGAGAAACAGGATCAGGAAAGACGACTCAGTTAACACAATACCTCGCTGAAGCTGGCTTTGCCAATGATGGTATCATTGGCTGTACGCAACCTCGTCGTGTGGCTGCCATGTCCGTCGCCAAGCGAGTAGCGGAAGAAGTCGGCTGTAAGCTTGGTGAAGAGGTCGGGTATACGATTCGATTCGAAGACTGCACTAGTCCTTCGACGAAGATCAAGTACATGACTGATGGTATGCTTCAACGTGAGATTCTGGTAGATCCCGATATGTCGCGATACTCCTGTATCATGCTTGATGAAGCTCACGAACGTACCATTGCCACTGATGTGCTGTTTGCCCTGCTAAAGAAGGCGCTCAAGCGACGCCCCGATATGAAAGTCATTGTCACTTCAGCTACTCTCGATGCAGATAAATTTTCTGCGTATTTCAACGAATGTCCCATTTTCACCATTCCAGGTCGAACGTACCCTGTCGAAATCCTCTACTCGAAGGAACCCGAGTCCGATTACTTGGACACTGCTCTTGTCACAGTCATGCAGATCCATATTACCGAGCCCAAGGGCGACATTCTTCTTTTCTTAACAGGCCAAGAAGAAATTGACACGGCATGCGAAGTCTTGTATGAGAGAATGAAAGCTTTAGGGCCTAATGTGCCAGACCTTATCATTCTTCCCGTCTATGCTTCACTTCCGACGGAAATGCAAAGTCGAATCTTCGATCCTGCACCCCCTGGCAGCCGTAAGGTTGTCATCGCCACCAATATTGCAGAGACTTCCATTACCATCGACGAGATTTACTATGTCGTTGACCCGGGCTTCGTGAAGCAGAACGCTTACGACCCCAAGTTGGGTATGGACTCTCTCGTCGTCACACCAATTTCTCAGGCCCAGGCAAACCAAAGAGCTGGAAGAGCCGGACGAACTGGACCCGGAAAGTGTTTCCGTTTATACACCGAGGCAGCTTACCAGTCTGAAATGTTGCCGACTAGTATCCCCGAAATCCAACGACAGAACTTGTCCACAACAATCCTCATGCTCAAGGCAATGGGCATTAACGACTTGCTTCACTTTGACTTCATGGACCCGCCCCCTATCAACACCATGCTTACAGCACTGGAGGAGCTATATGCCCTCAGCGCCCTCGACGATGAAGGTCTACTTACTCGACTGGGGCGGAAGATGGCTGATTTCCCTATGGAACCTTCTCTTGCCAAGGTGCTTATCGCAGCCGTTGATCTAGAATGTGCAGACGAAGTCCTCAGCATCGTGTCCATGCTTAACATTCCCACTGTCTTTTACCGCCCCAAAGAGAAGCAGTCTCAAGCAGACCAAAAGAAGGCCAAGTTCCACGATCCCCATGGCGACCACCTAACCTTCCTCAACGTCTACAACTCGTGGAAGCAGAGCGGCTACTCAGCACCCTGGTGTTTCGAGAACTTCATCCAAGCGCGTTCCATGCGTCGCGCAAAGGACGTCCGCGACCAGATCGTCAAGATCATGGACCGCTACAAACACTCCATCAAGTCCTGCGGCCGCGACACCGAAAAGGTCCGCAGGGCCCTCTGCGCAGGCTTCTTCCGCAACGCAGCCCGCAAAGATCCCCAGGAAGGTTACAAGACCCTTATCGAGGGCACCCCCGTGTATCTGCACCCGAGCTCCGCGCTCTTCGGCAAACAGGCCGAGTGGGTCATCTACCACGAACTCATCCTCACGAGCAAGGAGTACATGCACTGCACCACGAGCATCGAGCCCAAGTGGCTCGTCGAAGCCGCCCCGACGTTCTTCAAGGTTGCGCCGACGGATAAGCTGAGCAAGAGGAAGAAGGCGGAGAGGATCCAGCCGCTGTATAATAAATTTGCTACGGAGGACGATTGGAGGTTGAGTGCGCAAAGGAAGGGCGGAAGAGGAGGTGGCGGTGGTGGAACCTGGGGTTAATGTCATTTTATATACAAATACTAGAATGGGCGTTGGGGAGGCATATTACGGTTTTAAGATTGAGACTTGCATCTTGAGTGAATCACGCTACAGGGAAAAGGGAGTGCCCAGAGAAAGGGCGGAAGAGGAGGCAATGATGGTAGATTGGGTGAACTTAATGTTATTATATGTTAGAAGTGTCAAGTCATAGCACACTACAAGACAAAGAAGGACTGGTCTAAAGTTGCGATTTCAACCCTAAATTGCAGAAAATTGGATGAATTTATGACCGTTTTGCATAGTTTGGTATAATCGTTTTATGATCTTAAGAGTATCTTAGCTAAGTTGTTCTCGCTCTCCAAGACCTCAGGCCTTTGTACACCTGCTAGCAAAAAGGTCGCCCAACGTTCACGCCCGTATGAAGTTCTCGACTCAGGTCTTATCTCTTGCAAGCACGCGAACAAACCTCCTCGACCAAGGCCACCAAACTCCAGTCCCTGACACACGGCCCGCCAAGACCAGGGAACAACAACAGAAACAATAGCGGCTGTTCCCTCTCGGTCCCGATAACTCAAACGCCATAGATCACCCACCGCCGTCGGAGATTTAGAGAGCCAACAGATCGGAAGTGCCGATTACCCCTTTATTGTGGTTGTCTTGGCGGACCGTTGGTGGAATTTCCGTCGTAGGGTTGCTGAAGTTTGGCGATCAGAGGCTGCTTTTGGAGCGTGACATGGACTTCAGTACGTTGTTTACGCTGTATGTCAATGGGGAGTATGATTCATTTAAATCCATGAAGAAGTCCATGAACATATCAAGTTCAGTGGCGGAGAGCTTGGTATACTGAAACAATTCATTGTAGTAATTATAGTCGTAACTTCATTCTCTTGGTCGTTAAGAGTACATACAGGTATAAATAAGCTTCAAACATCCCCTGATACAATACAAAAAGCAAATCTTCATCCAACGCCCGCATATTATACCATCATTTCGTCTTTCCATTCATCACGTATTTAAATTGGCGACACAATCATTGCCACGTACTTGACATATCCTTCAGTATCTTTGAGAGGTGTCCAGTGGCTCATCATCTTGGCTGGCTTCTTCGGTGATGTTTCCCCGCTGTCACCACTCAACGTTCTTGTCATATTGGCACGGCGAGGGATGTGGTTTGCAAGTGCAAGATCCAATGACACGGATTTTCCATCGCGGACAACCAGATCTCGGACTGTCGACTTGAATGCCTTGGTAACTGATGGCAGTGTAGATTGCTCAGTGAAAATGTCAAATATATCTTTGCCAATGATAGCCTCCGCCGACATGCCCAGATCAAGAGCATCGAGCATCTCTTTAGAGTAGAAAGACACACACAACTTGGGTGGATACTTCATCTCCTGATCGAGAGGCATTGCGCCCAAAGATGCTGGGTATGAAGGAACGTGCTCAAGAATCATATATCGGGCGTATGTTGTCATGAGCATTTCTGGCTGATTAGAAAATCTCCTGATAACGTTTCGTGTGCTGTAGGTCTTGTCAAGTATCGTGGGTCCAGCTGATGACCGGGGTCTATCCGAGCTACGGCGTGGGCTCAATGGTGGCGACAGAGGAGGAGGAGGCGGCTTTTTGAATGCTTTGAAGAATCCAGACATCTTTGTTGTCTTGTATTGGTTGTTCTTGACACTCAGGGCTTCCTCCGCCTCAGGCTCGCCTTGAGATCCGTCGCTAGCCCAGCGAGAGTTGCTCCGTTCGGGTGTCTTGTCTTCCTCTGCAGCACCGTACGACAAAACTTTCAGAACATCATGAGTGTCGTGCAGCGAGGACGACACGTCGATTTGGGCGCCCATAAAGAACTTTGTTTTACCAGCGGTGTCGAGAAGAGGGCACAGGAAAAGAAGGTTCCAGAACGGCGTTCCATCTTTCCGAAAGTTGAGGAGCAATTCCGTACACTCCTCGTTGCGCCAGATTGCGGAGCGCATCTTGGCAATTCCGTCTCGGTCAGTTTGTGGCCCCTGAAGGAAGCGGCAATTGTGTGCCAAAACCTCACTTCGTGAATATCCTGTCAGTTCCTCAAACTCATCGGAAGCAAAGACAATAGGGTTTCCGGATCGCGACGGATCACTTAGACAGAATGATCCCTTAAGGCCCGGGTAAGGGTTTGGTGGTGAGTCACCTTCTGCGTCGAGGGAGAGAGCCAGACTAGTACACTGAGATAGTTGCTGTTTGACAAAATCGGGGAAGATTTCTCTGACGATGCGTTGTTCGATATAGGTTTTAGATTCGAGAAACATGTTTTCCAGGCTGGGAATAAGTGATGTTGTGAGATGCTTGATGTTGGTGTTGAGAGCCTTGGACATAGGGGAGGGCAGATTAATTGGTGATGTTGCGGTGATGGATGTATACGAAGTTGATATTGTCGAGAGTTGAATGACAACCTGCTCCAGGGATTGAATATAGTCGCGAATCTGCTCATGATTAGAATCTGTGAGGTGATATCATGTCTTCTCAACTTACCTTCATGAGGTAGTCAACATTCTGACCAAGTCCTCGACTGGCGGCGAATCTCCATAATTGACCACTAGCAGCATGATCGGCCATGACCATATCAAACATCTCACGTCCAACGAGATCAGGAATAGGCAACTCGCCGGAACCATCCGACTCAGTGAAAGCGATACTAGATCTTTGACTTCTGGACGATGTAACAGAGTCAATGCTCCTCAATCTCTCACCTGACCACTGCCCCAGCCCGTTGCTATACATGCCGGCACGCGGTGTGCCATCAGGGTGGTAGTCGGTATATTGTCTCAGAATGTCCTCATTGGTGTGAAGTGAAAGGCCTGAATTGCTGCGCAGGCGGTATGATGAGAATTTAGCACTCTTGGGGCGGTTTGATCTGCTACTTTTGGGTGGTGATTGAAGACCCCGCAGAGATGAGGTGACAGAATCGGAGTTGTTGTTGTTGGAGAGCGTCGACGTTGTGGAACGACGACGCTCAAAATCGGGAAGAGATGGAATAGGAGGAGGTTCGAATGATCGAAGAGCGTTGATTGTAGGCATCTTGTTCTAATTATTATGCCCCTCCGCAAAAAGAGGACGGACAAGTCGGGTTGTTGCTTTATGTCTCGGGAGTGGTGGAATGTAATGCGATTGTGCGACACAAGCGCAGTGGGTTATTATAACAGTTGCCGATTGATGTTTATAGCGCGCCAGAGTACAGAAAGAAAGGAATTAAAATGTGAGTATTTGCGCTCTCATTTATTGAGAGGAAAAGATCAAGAGTTGTTATTGTTGAGAGCGACAGTGTAAAGCTTAGAAGATCATAGTGGGTGAGTGTTGGTGGGAGGTTGTAAGTTATCAGATTGGATTGGATGGAAGACGAGAGAAGAAAGGAAAGAAGGAAAGAATGGGACCCGAGCACAAAGAGCAACAACAAGAAAGGCAAGAGCAGCCCAGGTAAAGCAATGACAGGCAGGACAAGACCCTCGTTCAATCGCGAGTCGCGGAGCAGGAGCAGCCCACGATCGCTTAATACCACGGTACCAGGCCCAGCTCCTTCCTCAGGTCGCGAGAATGACCTAGGACTGACTCGCTCTCAGGTCGCCATGCAATTCAGTGGATCAATCACAGGCTACGAAGGTGAGCTTGCGGGGGCGGGCCAAGTCGGGTTCGAGCAACCTTGGCCGAAAGCCACTAAAGAACCCAGTGGCTTCTGCAATGCTGGGTCCCCTTTTTAGCGCTGCAGAAATGCAGATAGCACATGTTTTCCGGAAGATATGCCCGCCCTGTGGAAAAAATACTGCGGAAGACTTCACATCAAAACTCGCTGAGGAGGTTCCGGTGTTTTATTATCCCCACTGCGACGAGCTGAAGACTTGCATTGAGTTTTGAGTTTGCAGGGGTTCAACATGCATGCATTGATGATAAATCCATTCATCATGAGAGTCTCCTCACAGACTGACTGACTCTTAGTCTTGCCTCTCGGACCCCGTTGACTGAGACAAACTATCGAAGCTAACAACTGAACCACCAGCGGATCGGTCCAGAGCTTGCGGTGGCTAACAAGAGGCGTCGATCCGTTTGCGGGCTGGTCACCCAAAAGAGGAAGCCTCCAAAGAAGAAGAGAGAGCAAGCTAGCGATCTACGATCCGACAACACGGACCCATTCGTTGTCATGTCATTGTACTCTGAGTTGAGTCAAAGAGCCAACGTTTTTTTCTCTTCTCCTTCTGGCTCTTTTCTCCGATTAAAGGAAATGCCCCCGTTCAAATTCTGTTCCTTTGAGGCGTTGAAAGGTTACGTGGTCTCGGGAAATGATGACGACGAAGGTTGAGGTCAGTTTTATGCAGATGAATGCAAACACTTTGGGAGAAGTTAATCAAGGAGGATCGACAAGGATAGGCCGCCCTGCCACTAAAGAGAGAGAAAAAAAACCACATGCAAGAGTGCGGTGGAGTTGCAATTGACAATTCATCTGAAACATCGAGGTTGCATTAGAGACCCTTGTTTTTTATTCCGTTCAATTAAAATAAATTAAACAGTGACACTCTCACTAATTACCCAACTCTCCATGATTATTTATCATCAAATCGAACTACCATTTTTGACATTCCCCTTCGTTCAAGATAAACTTAAACAACAGAGATTACGTGACCTCTGGCCAAAAGGTTTAAGCCACATGATCGACAGGCCAAGGTGCATCCCTGCGTCAATCATCTCAACATGGTAACTTAATGACGATGAAAAGAGAACCGAGGTATGCCATTCCCATCACCATCTTTTCTCTCTCATCGTCATTCCAAATTCCTCACGAATGCAAATGCTGTCAGTCCCAGTCACCAAAAATAATACGCCGAACCGCGTCGGCCCGTTGAACAGATTGGGTTGAATACGATGGTATTAGTGCCACACCGTCATGTCTGGCCTTGTTGGTCCTCTCCAAGAGTGACCCCTGTAGAGCGTCGAGCGTCAAACCCGGCAATTTGGTCCTGTTCGGTGCAAGGCTGTGTTTTTTGCTTTTTCCCCTCTGATGTTTTTTGACGTCTGCACGTAGAGCCCAGGGATGCTGGTCTTGAAGATTTGAATTAATTTCTTTTTATTGCTCACGCGACAGGCGAATGTCATCTGGCAGCTGCAGTGGCACCTCGGATAATCTACCCCATTATCCAGGCGTGCTTGGTGGCATTCGCCAATCGAATATAGGACCCCATCCCTGATTATTAACCTGCTCGGACCTGGTGGTTTGTGCTTTTTGTTATTCATGCGTCTTCTTCCCCTCGCTGCACAGACTCTTTCAGATGTGTAAAGGGTCCCGGACACTGCCCAGATTAATTCCCATGCGCAGGTATCAGATATCGCTGCGGCTTTTTGTCATGGCGTTGGTTGTGTCTGTCAGTGTATCAAAGCGTTGAAACAGCTGGTTAGTACAGACTAGGCAGTTCTGGTACAAGCACCTGCATATCGTTGACCCTCACGACTCATCTGCAGACACAGCTGAAGAGAATTTTAGCTGCATGAGTCGCAAATGGTCTGATACCGAAAAGTCCTTTACGATGGATCGCTTCCTGCCTGCGGGGGAAGGCCTGAAGCTGTCTTCGCATGCTGAAACACGCCGGCGAAAGATTCCGGGAGCGCTAGAAGTTAGAACATTGGAGTTGGCCGAAGCCAAGAGATCAGGGTCGATAAGCTCTGAAGAGACTTTTGGTTAAGTAATACAAATCAGAGTCTTTGATTGGAGGGCGCATATGACAACTTCAGATATACAAGCCTGAAGGCCCAAGGACTGCAGTTCCGTATTATGTTTGGACAGACAAGTTGAATATCAATTCAAGACTTGAACAACCATTGGCGTAGTTGTTGCGAGGATTCCAATCGAGAGTTGATTACCGTTCCTGGTACAGTTTCGATGTGAAGGTCTTGGGGACAGAGTATGCTCGGCAGATGCAGGGTAGGCCAGATAATATAGACGTCCAGGTTAATGATCTAATTGAGAACGTCACTTGTGAGTAGTAATATCATTTATATTTTGATACCATGTGCTTTGGATTACAATTGACTGAGATGATATCAAGAACTGAATAGAGAACTCGTACAAGCCCAAGGTCGTAACTGATGTCCGCCATGATATTTAGGATTATTATCAACATTGGATGATTATTTGGTGATACACACCTGAACTGTGAATACAGATATGTGCTATACATGCGGCAACAAAAAGACCGACAAGTCAAATGATTTTTTGTGTCGATTATCGTAAGGACCTTGATCTCGGAGTGCGCATTTATTATGCCCATCAAGTACGCACGCAGAAAAGGAGTATTTTCGTCTCAACTCCCAAAATGAAAGAAGCTTCTCGTACTATACGCATGATAATTTAAGAGATTGAGCTTCGACCAGTGATTCAATGCCTCTGTTTTATCTCAACCCAAAGAACCTTCTCATAAGCCTAAGTCTAGTCTAAAACCATCCGCACAACTTGAGGCAGTGACTCAATGCCTCTTCCTCTCACGAATATATAGAACCTCCTTTCCTCCCTTCTCCTTCTTTCATCTCACTTCCTCCTCCATCTCCTCTCCTTTCTTCACTCCTTCCAACATCTCCTCTTCTGCTTTCATCTCTTCCATTATGTCATCTTCCATCATGGATCTTACAGCATCGTCTATCGCCAGCGCTAGCCAGCGGGTTATAAAGAAAGAGGAAGACGATTATGATGACGAATGCGTTCTACCCTCTTCAAGCAAGCATACAGCAATGAAGGGTGGCCCGAAGCAGGCCATCTGCATCGATTATGATGATGACGACGACGACGGCGACGACGACGACGACGACGACGAGAGTATTTCGGGGCCGTCTACCCAGCCCCAGAAAGCTCTAGGTAGTGACAGCCTAACTATCGTCAAGGACGAAAGCGATGAGGATAAGAAGAGCTTCACGATGAAAAGATTGAAGTCTCAAAATAATCAGGCCGTTACAGTCGAAGAGTTCTGTGATACGATCGTTGCTAACCCGGAGCCCAATGACGAAGATACGGATGATGAGGACGGTCCAGATTCCGCACATGAAGAGGACTCAGATTATCACGATTCAGACAATTCAGAAGATTCAGGCGACTCAGGCGACTCAGACGATTCGGAAGCTCAAGAGAAGCAAGTCAAGTCGAAACAGGGTACTCGTGATGCCTCAGCAGTCAAGAAGCTTATCAGAAAATGCGAAATTCTAAGAAACGATCTGTTCTACAGGCAGCAAAAAGGGGAAAAGTTGACCCCCAAGGAGCAGCAGAAAATAGAGACACTTAACGCAAAGATCACCAACGCGAAGAAAGCACTTGCTATTGATGCGAAGAACGCAAGAGAGTCCCCGGCTAAGACGGCTCGGGAGTACTGGCAGCGCTATTTGAAACGGAAAGAGGAAAAAGAGGACAGAAAGCGCAAACGTGCTGGTGATGAGACAACCGCGAACAAATTTCAAAAGACAGCCATTCAAGCTGGACCTTTTGGTGGAGTTGAGCACCCTTGTTTCTCGAGAGCAGCAGCCTTATTTACCTCAAGCAGGCCAGAAGACAGCGATGACGACAACACTAGACCGGCGAACAGGATCAAGGCCACAACCCATGAAGCTCAGATAAAGCAGATCATGGCTGGTATTCCTGAGGGAAACGACACTAGACACACGAAGACACAGAAGCGTGATCTAATCAAAGCTAAAAAGTGCTTCGGGTACAGAATGATCAAGGCTATTGACGGGAAGTGGAAGCTCAAAGGGATGGAAACCCCTTTGCACAACCAGCAGCTCGTGGGTGCTACCTGGATGGCCATGCGTGAAGCCATGGGATTACATCCGGCTGGAGGTATCCTAGCCGATGAGATGGGCCTAGGAAAGACGATCACTGCTCTGGCAACAATCATTGGCCATCCAGCAGAGCGAGAAGACAGAATGGAGGGTTATGGCAAGGCAACTCTGGTGATTGCTGACAGTCCCCATTCTGCCTCGAGGACGTGGATGGATCAAATCAGTAATCACACCTCGGAAAAGTTTGCCAACAAGTGCCTGGTCTACGCCAAGGATAACAGGACCGCAAAGTGGTGGAGTACAAAGAATGTGGTGTACGTTTATTGCTCAAACGTCGCTTGTTGAATAAAAGATACTGACAAATCAAAGAATCACCCACTTAAATGCACTACGTGCACAGTTTCCCAGCAAGAAGGAATACAAAAAGCTAAAGGCCCAATGGGCAGGAGATGAGGATGGGTTTCAGCAAGCTCTCTCGAAGAAGCTCGGTCAACTCTTCAAAATCAACTGGTATCGAATCATTCTGGACGAGGCTCATGGTATCAAGAATCAATATTCAAGTGGTTAGTCCCATATCTTGCTGTGTACTCCGCACACTCACATGAAATATGTGCTCTCGCAGTCTGGCGACTGAACGCCAAGTATCGTTGGGCTCTGACTGGCACGCCCCTTGCCAACAGGCTGGAAGGTGAGTATTCAGATGAGCTCATTCGTCTCTTACTCACATAACTAGAGTTCTATCCCTACTTAAAGTTCATTGGTTGCAAATTTGCAACTACAATGAGAAGATACCGGGCTGAGTACATCAGGAGCGTAAGTTTTGGCACTCGATCTATCTCTTACTCCTCTAAACGGACCTAGGGACCAGGCAGCTGAAAATTTCGATCAATTGGTGGCCCTTGTCATGATGAGACGGTAAGCTTTCGATGTTGTGAAGTTGTAGACATGGTTCTAACCTCCATCAGCCAGCAGACTGAGAAATTCCTGGGACACACCATGGTACCCCTGCCAAAAAGCCATCGCAGTGATATTTGGATTCCGCTTTCAACCTGGGAGAAGATCCATTTGGAGTAAGTACATGTCTTTGTGAAATCATGGCTTTGCGTTCTTATATTGATACCTTTTGCAGGGTCGTAGATGGTGCATACCAAGAAAAGCTTCTCAACGCCCAAAATGACCACCAAGAGACTGTCGCAAACGAACAGCAGCAGGACGTCCAGGAGAGTGAAGATTTACCCGACGACGAGAGTGAGGCCGATTTCGAAGGTGACGAGAACAACGGCTCTAAGTCTCTAGACGCGTACAGAATTCAGAGCCTGAGATGCATGAGGATTCTGCAACTGACGTCTCACCCTCTCAACCTCGAAAAGTTCTATCGAGAGGAAGACCATGAGGCATACATTGACCTGACCCTCAAGAGACTGAAATCAGAAATCACTCAGTCGAGCATTGATGCAGACCAGAAGGCGCTGGTAGTGTCTCTGAAACCAGCCTATTCTTCAGGGCTTCGACAGTTGGAGCTGGCAATCAAGGACAAGTTTGGGGGTAGCAAGGAGATGGCAGAGCTACTAGCCCTTTCAGCTAACGAAAATACGGTCAAGGATATCACCTGTGCTTTCTGTCGCAAGAGAACCCCTCCTGCGAACCCCGTTCAGAGTTCGAACGTAAGTGGGCATCTAGGTCATCCGGGGGCGTTGCTAATATGACCAGTGCGAGCATATCTACTGCAGAGACTGCATTTCCATTGCAACCAGTGGCGTAACCAAAGCCGGCCGCCCTCGTGTGGTACGTCGACCAGGACAGGATGATAGTTTCTTTGGAGACTCTTGCTAACTCTAGCTACAGCCTGTTCAATGTCGGGCATTGGGGTGCTCCCCCAAACTTGGAATGGGACATGAAATCAAGACTCCGGCTTGTATAGACGCGGCTGTGAAAGCTATCAAGGGTTTCAAGGAACCTGGACGCGATAGCATTGGGACAAGATGGACTGGGGGCCCAAAGGACAAGGCCTCGTTCTTTCGCGCCGTTTGTGGCCGCGATGACATCGACTATGGTCCTGTAAAGATGCCTCTGAGTTCCAAAGTCAAAGCCACTTTGGCAGTGATGCTGACTTGGATGAAAGAGGCCCCCGATGACAAGACCATCAGTAAGTTCTCTTGTTGTTTCCTGAATGAGATATACAAGTACTGACTCTGAGTCTAGTTTATGTGCAGTGGACTAGAACTGCAAAGTCCCTTGGCTGTGTCCTCGAAAGTATGGGAATCAACTTCCTTTACTACAACAGAATGGCGAACAAAAAACAAAAAGCTAGAGCATTGGATGAGTTCGCCAGTAACCCTGAAACCAAGATTCTTGTAAGTTCTCCCACTCTATCGCAAGCCCCAGCAAGATCTAAGAGTCATGTAGGTGTCGTCAATGAAGTGCGGTGGGCAATCCCTGAATCTCCAGATGGCCAACCGCGTCATCATCGTTGACGAATGGTGGAATAAAGCCGTCGAGGAACAAGCGTTCAAAAGAGTCTACAGAACTGGCCAGTTGAAAGAGACCCACCTTGTTCGCATTATGGCGAAAGATACCATTGATGAACGCGTCATCATGCTACAAGATGCAAAGGAAGAGGTCATCAGGGCCGCACTGCAGGATGGGGAGATGCAGCCACACTTCTCCAACTATCTTCAGTACCAAATGCTATTCTCTGGAAAGGACAAGCAGACTCTGATCGCCGAGATGGAGAAGGAGACCCGTGCCAAACAGGCCAAGCAGTGATTTTGACTGAGGAGAAACTGAAAATGGGTGACGTTCCGGGAGATATTTTTGGTAAAGAATATTGCTGGCGATCTATGGATGGCGCTTTGGGATTGAGGACGGAGATACTGCACGAAGATTCATGATGCAGATTGAGCAGATAGGCCATATTCCCCAATACCCCAGCTAGTACTCGACAACAGATTGATGATACACCATTTGACGAATTATGGCTTTTCGGCTACAGTGTTTCATGAAAGATTCAACTATTGGAACTAGTATCATACAGTCTGATTTTAAAGTCTCAGGGTAAATAGCTTGGAGAGATACTTGACGATTTTGTGACGTCTGAGGTAATCTAGAAAGAATATGTCTCAGGATCTTCGTACACTGTGATGAGTTTGTACAGGCTCCTATTGAGATCCTAATGGCACTGCGAATACTCAGTACTGAGTGAGTACCTATGAAAGATGCCGATGATCTAATCAACCATGTTTTCAACTCGCCCTTGTACAGGCCCGCGTAATCTGCTCTGGCTCCAACAGATTCGGTTACTAAAGTTTGATAGGATAGGAAATACTAAAGCCACTTACTTCTAAATCAGATAACGTGGTTATCTGTCACGTCGCTGTTTGCCAGGTTTGACGTATGTCTTCCTTGACTAATTGAGGTAGGGAGAACAAGCAAGTGCTTCGTTGGCGTTCAAGCTGAACTCAACAAGTGTGATTGGAGCAAGTGGTAAATTACCTCAACTGTTTTTTCGATCATTAATTCAGCAAACGCTGATGGTCAAATAGCCTTTGGCATGGGTGTATATGGGAAGCTGCATATGTTTGCTGAGGACCATCCTATTTCGTGACACAAACACTAATTACTTGTAGTCACCATGCTTGTCTGGAATAGAAAGTGTCTCATATCTCTCTATTGATCTGTGACCGTAGCGATATTGAATCTCTTCACATAAGCGTAGTTTCTTCGCATTCAACAGTATCTCAGGAGGAAAGAACCTATATATCATAGCAAATCATGGTTGTTCAAGATATGATTCAGTTCCTGCATGACCGCTTCATTGGAGGCAATAGTTTCTTTCACTTCTCATATTCTGCAACTCATGCAGAACTCAGAGTATCTCATCCATAGGGTCCTGCCGAGCTAGCTCTGCAGCTCGCTTGCAAGTATGTACAAAGAACCAGAACGCCATAGGATGGAACTATTGATCTCAACTCTGAGGATTGCAGTCTTATTCGCATCATCTGTAGATTAACCTGCATATCTAGGTGCAGAAAATTGTCGGTCAACCGTAACAATGAAGTAGACGAGATGGCATGCTGTGAGTTGTAAAAGGTCAGTGTATAAACCATAGAAGCCCTTCTTGAGTTCCTAAGTCATCTCAAGACTCTCCTCCACCATTTACTGTCAAGATCAAAGTTCAGAGTCCATCACATCTTACTTCAAACCACAGCCATGTCAGACTACGACCCAGTAAAGGACCAAGGTCTGACCTGTCCCTATGGCGGAATCTTGTACATCTGCGCCGACGATCCAGATCGCTTCATCGGCTGTTGCACCATCAACCCCTGCGGCGCCAGAAAAGGTCTCTGTCCTGATCAAAACCTCAGATCCGCAAGCTTCAACGCGACTCTTCAGCATGAGTTCCTCCCTCAGGCATGTATCAACGACAACGTCGATGTCAGTTGGTACACCTGCGCTGGAAACGCTCTCCCGTTTCTAGGATGCTGTGCCGTGGATCCTTGTCTCCGTGGTGTTTGCCCTCAGGGAGATTTGAGAGCTGCTAAGCTGAGCGATAAGGCCAAGAATGCACAGGTATTCCTTGACGGAGGCCCTGAGTATATGCCACGACCTACGTCTTCTGTCTTGGATCCAGGACTAGGTATCTCTTCAACCAGCCTGTGTGCTAGCCCAACCACTGCAATGATGACCATGATCTCCAGCTTCATCAATTCTTTCGCTACGGAAACAACCATTGCAACAATCACCTCCGCCAGGACAACTTTGCCATCGGAGGCTCCAGATGCACCTCCCGCGGGGCCCAAAGAGCACGGCTCGAACCGAAGACTTACCTGGCTGTTGATGTTGCTTTTCGCCGCAGTTTTTCTAGTTCTATACCTTGCGCACCATTTCTGGGGACACCCATGCTGTCCAGAGTGCGGAGACAAACCGTCCAAAGTAAAACTCGAACAGAGGCATGAACAGGAACACCGATACGAGCAACAACAACAGGAATACGAACACAACCCGAACATGCCTCCGTACCCAGATACCGATGAGACCCGAACAAGTGATGATTTCCGGAATATGAGGGAACTTTCAAGCAGGAATAGCTCCCGAACAGTCCACGAACATTCACAGAACATGCAAGGGTAAAACATGAGAATGATTCTGCTATTAAAGATGGAACTTCCCGTGACAACAAAGAAAATGGAATCCTCGACCTGCATAGAGACTCTAATCAACAAGACCTATACGCCTATGTCCTCGGAACAGTTCCAAACAGAAAGCCGTTGCCAAGAACGAATACCCAGCCAAGCTGGTAAGACGATAACTGCCGCTGAGGACCCCATTCGAAATGCAAGATATAATATCTCATCCTCTCAAAATCTTCATTTACTAAGCATCGTCATCCCCTAAAAGCCGTCATCCTCCGAAAACCATCATTTTCTAAAAAATCGCCGTCGTCTAAAAGTCATCATGGGTTCATCAATATGTGAGATGGAAGGGAGTATGGTTCATGATAGCTTCGCAGCATTAGTAGCGTCAGGGGCAGAATTTCCTCTAGCCAGGCAGAGTACGGGTCAGCTAGAGCAAGACCAACTACAACTTGTTTCTGACGTCTCAACAACTTATGAACCAACCAACATCATAGTTGTCCGGAACTTTAATCAAGACTGCGACACATTACCTGCTGAGGAGAGCCGTCTACCTTTATTTTCGACTCATCATTACAAACATGAGCGAGTGCCGGACCAAAAGCCCAAAAGATTGGTGTTTATGAGGCTTCACCAAAAACAGTGGAAAGGTAGGGGAGCTCTCACTAGAATTGCGGCCATTTCTGACGCTCGAAAACCACTCATAGAACAGGCGCTCTCTCTTCAAACTTGGCGATATTCAGGAGTTAGGAGGCCACCCCCGTCATCGAGGCGTACTCCCAACAAACTCCGGAAGCGTCGAAGGCCTGATGGATATGAAGAGTGATAGAGAAGGGATTTTATAACGGCAATCGCGTGTTTGAGGGCGCTATGATAGACATAATTTGATTTAATTTGTGGTGAATTTACATGTTGCAAGGGAAGGTTGACATTTCTTTGGACGGATACAGAGTCTGGTGTTTTGAAGGAATAGAAGAATGAACAGGGTCGGAGTTCTTGTGAATATTGGTTAGTACACGACAATAGAATAAAAGCAGGTTGAGCAACTTGACGCAGATGAAAGACCATCAACTCCTCCCCATCTTTCTGCTTCTGCCAAACTTCAACATCCCATAGTAAACTCATCTTGGAACGCCCGACAGGCCTCGTATAAACTTACCTGATGCAGCGAGTTGTTAGTTTGCATGCCCAGTTTCGAGTCAAGACGCAAGATGCTCTTCGATCGATGTGAATGATCTGACTGATCGCGATCTACCACACATATAGCCTTGCTATGGAACTCGGAAGCTGTTTACGAACAGCCCTATAAGATATCTCGGATGACACTCTCCACACGTGGATACCCGTCAAGATATTGGACTGTTATATCCGAGCCAACGATAGTAAGGGGATGCGACCAACAGAGACCTAGAGATATCTCCGCATCGCAAACAGCTTGTCTTGAAAATAGTAGTCATGTCACTGCGCATGGATCATGCATGCCAGACAGCCAGACAAGGCGATATCCGCATACTAGGGAACCAACGCTTTATATGAGAACAGAGATCCACTCCTGAGAAAAGTCTTAAGAATTCTAGACTCTGGACTAGTTTGTGTTCAAGAGCTGTTCGGGCACGCGGCCGAGTTATTACTAAACTGCTTAAGCACTTAGCAGCCAGCTCATTCCTATGCCAGAACGAAGATTATCTCGATTTCACGAGAAATCCTGATGAGTAAATCGAAGTCACCATCGGCTTATCATGAGCTTGAATCAATCTTTGTTCGTTCGGCGTTGTTCTGGTAGCTTCGTACCACAGCTACCCAGGTTTGAAGAAAGTAAAAGGAGCAATGGCTCACGACAGCGCATTGCGAACGCCAAACCATCATATCATCATAGATTTCAGAATTTTAATCATTTTCATTGATCTTGTAAAAGGAAACAATGGTATCGTCACTGTAATCCACAGTGAAGAGCATATTTGATCGACAAACTTCGCTTAAGCGAAGCCTTCGCGGTACGTGAGCGGAGATTATTAAACTCCGAATAGTAGCGAGCAGCAGAGTTTTTACTGTAGAATCATAGAAAGACCAGTAGAACTCTTGTTGTTAAGGTTGAACCGAAAGCCTTCGCCGTGAAGCCAAGACGACGACTGGAATGCAATACGTCTGGTGTTGATCCAAAAAGACTTTCACAAGCAGACTGAGAACAAAGTCGGATCATGGTTACGCAACTATGAGCAGGCAGGCAAGGCACCTCGAATTCTTGAAAATGGTGATTCATAAATCAGCTGTTCAAGGCGAAAATGATAACTGATAATAAGCATCGTCAGCGAGAGCTTTCTCAGCTTCGGCGCGGTACCTGTGGCTTGAACACTCGCAAACTTAAGAAAGAAGGGGACAGTGTCACGGATTCAGCACCAGCCCTCGTGGCAAACGTGAGCTAGGCGAATCTATGAAATACCTTTCGGTCCTTCTTGGTGACCGAGATGCCCGACATAGAGAGAGAACCGTAGTGAAAGGTTTTTTTTTTTCTTTTTAAATGTTTGTCAGGAACTGAGGCGGCTCTGATCTTGACAAGTGCCCTAGTAACTTAGCTGGGCAACCCTGAATCATGTCCAGGAACAGGCGTGTTGGTCCCTGGCCTAGAAACGACCAGGGCCCGGCTGTTGGCTAGTCGTTTGCAAGCCCGTTTGTCAGCCATAATCATTTGGACAAGGACGGATACAGCCAACAGTGTGCAGGAGAAATGCGGGAACTGCACTGAGGGAAAGACTGTGGTGAGAGACACACTTCATATTTGTTGGTCCTTCGTCTGCTGTTGCACCAACGCCAAGACCGAATATCTCGCACGAGCCTTGGTCCTGTTGATCGTGTGAGATCTCCATGGCCAAGAACTGGGAGCGATCATGGATGAAATGCGGAGGTGCGGATAGTTTCCAGGGGCTGAGCTGAGTTGAGCAGGGATGAAGGGAATAATGAGGGTTACCTATATCGCCAAGAATGTTTATGCTTCGGCTCTCCGCTTTGCTTTCTTGTTCATCATGGTCAGTAAGCTGAACATCGATTTAATACAGAGCACCTGGCATTTTGCTCCATCGAGTATCCAGGAACAGGAAACATACTTGTCTTGCCTGATCCCGCTGCCACCGCCATCAGAGGTGACATGCATGTTGATTCACATTTGCTGGACCCTCGATTTGGGTCTCGACACCCGCTCCTCCCACTCACTCGCAAGCTGGACGCCCCAAGTGCGGATCGGTAGGGCAGATCACCCTCTTGATTGGCCGCTATAGAGATCGTCCCTCTCGCGGCTCAAAAGCCTGACAGGATTACTGTTGGTCTCGCCCAGTCGCATTGCGAGAGGATTGCGAGATTTGGTTAGCCCCAAAGACTGATGGCGGCGCCTTGACGGGCGTGGCACGCGGAGGTGGTCGTCAATGGTATCGCTTCTGGTCTCCCTTACATAGCGTGCAGCTAAACGACAGGGTTTTAAGCCCAGCTGTCACTTTGCATTGAGCTCAAAGTGGGAGAGCGATTACTGCGGTGTGGGCGATGAAAACATTGACTGGGTATAGTGTTGTATCCGCTTCGGTCCAGACGGTACAGGTACCAGTAAGTTATCGTTATATACTCGGTGTAATGCCGTAATCGACCATGTTTTTCTGGTCTTCTTCCCGCGATCTAAGTCAGTAAATCGTTCGTCCCGAACTCTGGGCGTGTGGAATGAAGATAATCTCGTCCCGGAAACGCACATTCGTCCACTTACATTACCGCCCTCGTGTCTCTGGATTTATCCCACTTTGGTTTTGGCATCCCTCGACAATTTTAAGTGAATTTATCGTGAGTCGTGGCTCAGCAAGTGTCGGAGAAGCAGCCATCAAATTCGAGTCGGATTAATCAAGCCAATCCTTCATTGGTTGTTAGTGGAGAGTTTGGTGACGCCCTCTCAAACTCAAGATCCTAAGGAGGTCTCTCGGTTGTTGAAGTACTTGCCTCAACTTGGTTGCGCCTTTCCGCCTCCGGACATCACTGCATTGCACCTGCCTCCCCAGACTAGAATAGGGCAATAAGATTTCTCGATCTAGTAAGTGCTACTGAGCCAAGCACTTACACATCCACCACGGGAATATCGTTATCGGCCTCAGATTTCACAACCACATAAAGGATATTATCCTGACAGGTTATACAGGGTCATCTTTTTCATGACTGATCATAAAGAGATCCCATAAAAGAAAAACGACAAAAGTTCCCCCGTTTCGGGCTTGACCCCAGTCCCGGGGTTCGGTTGGCAATCAATTCATTCATACATACCTGAGTGACAGGAACGGAGATCAAAGTCAAATTCTTGTGGGCTTGAGACCAAAGACGGGATCCTACCTAAGATAATTCGCCTACGGGTCTCCCACGCGGCAAACATCTCGGCCATCATTACACGGCACACGCCTCTACTTTTTTACTACTCTTGGGGGGGGTTTTTCAGAGTTTCGGGTGACCGCTTTGGCTTTCCTTGGTTTTAAAGAGCATTTGGTTAATAAGAAGCTAAACCCTCGATTCCTCCTCCCTTGTTGCAGGGGTCAACTTCCCTGGTCTCCAACCTCGAAGTTGACTATCTCGCGATGCGATTGTCACCAGTGTCACCAGTCGATTCCAGTTGGTCATCACAACTCGCTTCTTAATATATCGATACTAAGACATCGACAGTCTAACGACAAGCAACGATCCGCATCTCTGACACATACCTACCGATTTGAAGGGATCGACGATTCTCATCCACTTCCCTCCATCATCTCCACCATGCCTCCCTGGCTTCAAGAAGGCGATGCCCAGAGCTTTTCGCCATGGACAGATTCAACGAGGGCTCTCAGCCTCGAGCCACGTCGAGTAAAGCAGTTCACCATGGCTGCTCTTACTCCCCATCAGACATATGTTATTCATGTTGCGACTCTCACCGTAGCATCGATGAGCATACTTGCAACAATAATAACTTCGTTCTGGTTCTTTCGAATGAGGCGGAGTTTCCGCCATGAGTGAGTCTCATATCTCCTCCTTCACCCTCTATTGCTGACCCTTGAAAAGCCTCATCATGTTGCTCATTTATAGTGATATGTTCAAGAGTTTCTGGTTACTTGTCTTCCCCGCCGTGGAACTTGTCGCTGGGAAAATTGAAACGACTGAGACCTTCTGTCAAGTCAGCGGGTTCTTCCTTGCTCTCAGTATAGAAGCTTCTGATGTTTCGGTCGCTCTCATCTCAGTACATACTGCATTGTACATCTTTCGTGGAGAGCAAGGCCTCTACCCATATCGAAAGGCGGCCTACGCTCTTGCCGCCATTATACCTGTTGTGATGGCTTCATTAGCATTCATCGAAAGCCCCGGTTACATTAACACTGGCCAGTTTTGCTATCTACCGTTCAACCCGATGTGGAAGAGACTGGCGCTCTCTTGGATTCCTCGCTATATGGCTTTCACTGTTATTCTCTGCCTATGTATAGGCGTATACGTTTACGTTCGAGTGTTGATGAGACGATTTGGCTCCGGGAATGAAAGTTCGAAGAATACCCTTTCAAAAACGTCCGGTCTTGAAAGTCTCGATCCCTTGCAACAAGGAATCACCACTGTACCACCGACTCCTACGATAAGATACCACGGCCTAATTCCTTCTTCCAACCCTTCGCGGCGCAATTCCTTTACTATACTCGAAGATCGGACCACAAGACCTCCACTCGTGGCATTCAACTCTTTCCATTTGGACATGTCCGGATCCACGCATCCCAACAGGCTTCATTCGGCACGACTAGCGCGGAGAGGATCGACTCAGATGTGGATGGCCAACTTTGGTACGGATCTGACATCTCAGTCTGAACAGGCAGAAGTTGAATCCCAGAATTCGACGGGAACAACTCGCTGTGGTTCAGACGATGTGATTGCCCCTTTAGCCACCCATACAAAGCCTGAACCTGTCCACCAAACACCTCTCCACGATGTTGTCTCACCATCATATACTATACAGACCGACTTCTTTCATCGATCTGATGGCTCAAACGCTCCATCTAGGCCGCCATCTATACCTAATCTTTTCGCCATACTCCGTCGCACACCAGACAGTCCACGCAGCAACGGCACCGACCTCGTCTTGACTCAGAGCGATTTCAACGCACCTGGTACTGTCAAGTCACGTGAAAAGATCTTGCGACAACTCCGGTTACTATTTATTTATCCGATAGTCTACGTCGCCATTTGGATTCTGCCCTTCATCGTACAACTTACTGGATATGGACGAGGAGCCCCCTATGGCATGAGACTGGCCAGCATCATATTTCTGTGTTTCCACGGCTTGGCTGATGCCGTGGTCTTCTCTTTGAAAGAGAAGCCTTGGAGGCATAGTCAGGCTTTCAAACGCATCAACGTCCAATTTTGGAAAAGACGACAGGAAGTGCCCGATGTGGGTGCAAGAGTCGGACGCACAAGAGAGGAAATGACACTCGATTCTCGATTCGCAAAAAAGAGGCGACAACAGGAACAAGCTGAGTGGGAAATGGATCGTCAGGCTGGAAATGAGGCCCGCAAAGCAGCGAGGGCAGTCCCCCAGTGGTGGGATGCCGAAGAGTAATGAGGAACTACATGGCGTGTAAATAAGAGCTGCATGACAAAGGTCGAGAGCTTTGGAAAGCGTGCGGAGGATGATACCCAGGATTTCATAGGTATAGATCATGACGGGGCATCATGAACTTGCATTAGATGGCGTTGCGCATTTGGGATGCATTGGGTGGTTATTTGGCGTGTATGTCAAACATGTTTTAGATTAGACGGAGAAATATCAGCATCCAAAAGGGATTTGTATTCGTGTTTGATCATTTGAATGATACTCCAAAGTCGTTTGATGTCGTTACTCTAGCAAAACAGATTTATGCATTGCGCCATTTGGTATAATGTGCAATTCGAGCGCTCAATCGCGATTCCTCCTTTTTCAAGTTTGGCTGCGCATAGAAAACTTCGAATCGAATAAACTCTTCCATCCATATTCCAGTATTATTTTCCCTTCTCTATCCCTCGCGGTAGAACTTGAGGAAAGCCTTAGCAATAGCAACACCATCATGAGGAAGTGGCGCGCGTTTCATAGCTTCGTTATACACTTCATCCGTGAAGATGCCAACCGTATGACGATTGAAGAGAATCTCGGAAATAATCTCGTTGGTGAACTCGGGGTGTCCTTGAACTGTGAGATATCGTCCAGGCGAGTAGAAGCCCTGCACTTCGCAGATCTCATTCGAACCGAGAGGGATTGAACCCTTGGGAAACTCATCTACAATGTCGCGATGCATTTGGTGAATGCGCTGTGTAACAAAGTCAGTGAAACAGTCGTACAATCACGCGCGCAACAAATGGGTCTTACCATCTTGTCCAATCCGAAAATCTCCTTGCCCTTGTCTGTCAGATCAACTTCTGTGACTGCAACCTCCCATCCCTTATTGCTGCGTCCCAACTTGGCGCCCTCAGCTCGTCCGACGATCTGGTGGCCGAAACATACGCCTACTACTCGGATGCGATTCGTATCGATGGCTTTTTTTGTGAATTCGACGAGCTTGATGATCCAGGGGTCGTTATCGAACGCTGTGTGTCGAGAACCAGTGATAAGAACCGCATCGATTTCGTCGAGGGATGGATACGAGTGTAGTTCGTTCACGACATCGTAGCCCTTGATAGTAACGAGATCTTCGAGCTTCTGAGGCTTTGCAGCTTCTTGGAGGAGCGCAGTGAAGACACCCGTGTAGCCACCGAAGCGATCGCGAGTTTGGGGCTGCGGGGTGTCAGCTTCGAGGATGGCGAGACGAAGAGGAGCCATTTTGGGTAATGTTTGGATGTAAGGAGAGAATAGTTTACAGGGTCAGGAAGTTTGAGCTGGAAATATGACTCTTGAGCGAAAACGGCCAGGGCGCAGGCTGCAAGGCCCGTCTGGAGATGGACCCTTCCTGCTCGTGTAACGGCGGGACCGATAGCGGGGTGGACATGAGGCGAGATAAGCGGGCAGAATTGGAGACAATGATGTTATACTACCGAATAGGGAAGCGGTGAGAAGCAGGTAGTTGGAGGTAGAAAGTACTTGGTAACGTTACAGGCGGTCTTCGATGCGTACTTTAGACTGACGGGAATAATTATGAGAGCCCGGTATAGATTCATATGGAAACATTGTCTTTTCAGGTGGAAATTATTCATAATTTGTGGTTGTGTCCGAGTATAAGGAGCATGTAAATCACTGAGATATCTTGGCTTCTAATACTCTAATGATATGATGCAACCATCTCTGATAAATTGTTGAATTCACAAGATACATACTACATACCTAGTGCTTTCATGTTCTAGATACTTGCTCAACAGAGTGAGATTTACTGTCTAGGCCTGTTAATTACAAGGGATAAATAACAAAGTTAATGTAGGGCTGATTGGCATCAGCAGGGCACCTTGCATATAAATGTCACGCATAGAGTTACGTCGTGCAAGCCATTTCCATCGCAATGATAAAATAATGCCTAAAGACTGGGCGAATGCAGAGAAAATGCATGTATACAACTAATGCTATAGCTTTCTCATCCTCAGTAAGCACAGCTACTGCAAAGTCGTTGACTCTGACCCAACTGTAAGGATGGGGCGAGCCCATCAAGTGACATTGATGTTCCCTGCAAAATTATTCTTGGTGACGTCTTGACCATTTAAGCTTTGACTTACAACTTACATAAAACACATGCAGGGACTCTTGTGAGTTTTGTTTTTTTTAAACGTCTAGGTGGCTTTTTTTCTTCTTTTGCGCACTTTTATTCCTTTCTTCTCATTTTTGCATCAGACATGGCGGTTTCTGTCAATATGGCTTCGAGATTGTCTCTGGGCGGCTTTTTGGCCAAAGCGAGAGCTGCTTTGACAGCTCCGGCGGCGCAACGAAAGGGGCCTCTTACTTTTGTTGTAGGGAATGAATCAGCCGGTGAGTCAAGTGCTAGTTATAACTGAAGACAGTCTCAGCTAATAGAACTAGACCTCGATTCTCTCTGCTCAGCTCTTGTCTACGCTTATATGCGCACTCATACCCCTCCTCATACCCTACACATTCCCCTCTCAAACCTGCCCCGCGATGACCTCGCTCTTCGCACCGAGATGTCAGCAGTTCTCAAACACGCTGGACTCACTCTCAAAGATCTCCTAACTCTATCTGAACTTCCAGACTTGAAATCTGAGGAAACACACTGGTTGTTGGTTGATCATAACTCCCTCACAGGTCCACTTAAGAAGTTTTCGGATCATGTTACTGGTTGTGTCGATCACCATGCCGATGAGAACGTCATTGGCAAAGATGCAGACCCAAGAGTCATTGAACCTTGTGGGAGCTGTATGAGTTTGGTGGTCGATGAGACGAGGAAGACCTGGGAGGAGATTTCGCACCAGGATCCTGAGGATAGCGATGCGGCTACGGAGAACGACAAGCTTACTAGACTTGCGCTTGCTCCTATTATTTCCGACACGATAAATCTCACGGCCAAGGAAAAGGTTCGAGAGAAGGATTCGAAGGCGGTTGAATTCCTCGAGGGGCGCATTCACGACAAATCCTTCAACCGCACAGCCTACTTTGACGAGATCTCCGCTGTGAAGGAGGATATTTCTGACTTGAGCTTCCGCGACATTCTGCGCAAAGACTACAAGGAATGGGATGGTTCAGGCCTAAAACTTGGAATAAGCTGCGTGGTACAAGACTTCAACTACCTCGTCGACAAAGCCGGTGCTTCAGAGCCGTTGATCGATGCCTTTGAGGACTGGGCGAAGGAGCGCGAGCTCGATGTGGCAAGCATAATGACAACGTCCCATCCCAATGGGGAGTTTCAGCGCCACCTGCTTGTCTGGGGTGTCACTGACCAAGGTCGTGAGGCGGTGGATAGGTTTGTGCAAGCTGGTGATAAGTTGAAGTTGGAGACGTGGAAGGAGGGAGAGCTGGATCATCATGGGCATAAGAGGTTTGCCTGGAGGCAGAAGGAACTTGCTGCTAGTAGAAAGCAGGTTGCGCCTTTGTTGAGGGAGGCTCTTAAGAAGAGTTGACTGCAAGGGCTGCAGAGTTCCAAGATATAACTGCATGAATGGAGAGCGATACGTCACTGAAAGAGGATATATTATTGCAAGTCATGAGGTTCTACTTGAGACCTTGACCGAGAAATCATATTCCTAGATGCATCATGATATTGTTACATATGATTTGTTATACACAAGACCCGAACCCATACTATGCTTTTCCAATGCTTATTCGTGAAACTATTGTTCCTCAGTCAAATCCGGTTCCTTAGACGCATTCATGCCTTGATACATTCTCTGCCTAGCAAAGTACCCAGAAGTCTCAGTATGGAGAGCCTCAACCTCCTTTAACATCTTGAGATACTCTCTGTTCGCCAACCTCTGCTTGCCATAATGTGAATGTCCTCTAAGATCACCAGCGTTCGATTCCAAGAGCTTTGCGGCCGCTGGATCAGCAACCCTGATGCACGCCTTGAGCGAGCCGTACAGTGGGCCAAACATGGGTAGGGGTTTAGGCTCGTTGATCATCTCATCATACACCCAATGTAGATTCTCGATGCAAAAGACCTGGTTATTGGTATGTGCCATAGCTTCGTAGACCGTTTTGTAGACATATGAGCTCCTGGGTTTCTTGAAGAGAGATGGTCTGCGGAATGTGTCCCAGAATCGGGGCCAGTCCCCTCGTTTCGCGTAGGCGGATAGCAGACTGCTCGTTTGAGTGTTGTTGAATCGACAGTCCTTCTGCACCATGAGTGTTTCGAGGTTCTTCTGAGCACGCGCAAGCTGAGGTTGTCCGAATGATGGTGATGACAGACCTCCCTCGATGAGCGTGAAGAACATCTCATCGGTCCAGATGATCATGCCTCGCTCCTCGGCCGTTAATAGGATCTGATCGACAAGAGTGAGCCGTGACCCGGAAGCAGGCTCGGCTGCAGGCGCTGTCATAGCATCGCGGATGAACTGATAGATTTGGCTCTGACCAAGGGGTAATCCAACCAGCTGAATGTGTTCAAAGCGCTTACGGACCTGTTCCAGATCCGGAGTCGGCTGCGCTGAGTGATCATGCAGGTCAGCGATTTCATCTGATGCGACGGGAGAAGTGTGAATAATACGTGAAGGCTCTGGTGAAAGCCGTCGGGCGCTCGTGGTGTAGGCGCGTCGTTGTTGGGACGCTTTGTGTAAGGCTTGCCATTGTTGAGCAGATTCTGACTTGGGGAGCTGAACTTTGGCGGCCAGAAGTTCATCAAGCTCCTCAGGGCTGTTGATCTTCTCACCACGAGCTTGCTTGTTTTCTCGCAAACTCTTCTTGAGAACGGTCTGCCACAAACTCTCGAGGTCAAGCTCTGCACGCCTGGATTCTGTCATACACTGGATAACAACTGTGGTGCCTGTTTGAGGAGCACCAAAACCAGAGAAACGGCCGCTATCGTCCACCTTGGCAGCTTCATCGATGCTGTCGCTGTTGGAGGAGAAGTTCACGCAGACCCATCCTGTCGAGATACCATTGTCACCACCAGGAATAATAGCAGTATTCGTACCCATTAGCTTGGCCTTTTTCCGAAGTCGACGGAGCTTCGTCCTTAGTTCACCAGGCCCAATCAATCCATCGGCTCTTGCAGATATGTTGTGGTTTTTTCGGAGCCATCGCACAAAGCGACCAGATGAAATGTGAAGATGTCGTTCGCTTCGAGCTGTCGCAAAAAGCATGATCAAGTTGGGACCAAGAGCAGCTGGAGGATCAAGGTCGCGCATGTCAAGCATAGAAATCTCATCTAATCCCATATCCTCGAATATGTATTTCACCATTGGTTCTAGGACCTCTGGTGCACCTTCGGGTATTTTTGGTAATTGGACGGCATGCTGATTCTCGGGGTGTCGCGGGGGTTCGACTTCAAGAAACCAGGGAACATCTTCAGGATCTTCGGCCTCTTCTGTAGCTTCGAGTTTCGAATTGAGAGCATCGCTTGGAGGAACCGGACTCGAAGACTCTTTTTCGATTATCGTATCGTTCACTTTAACATCCGAATAGAACCTTGTCGCTAGAGGAAGCCGTCGTGAAGTGGTCTGTGGCAAGCTGCGAAAAGAGCTTGTGGCTGGCCTTGATACAACAGCACGAATAATAGCGGATTGGCATTGGCGGCAACTCAATGCCGCAGCCGCAGGTCGAGTGAGCATGTTGAATTTGATCTCTCGATTGAGATGCAAGACTAGAAAATCAGAGTCACGGAGCTAAAGAAGCGTAGAGCGTCATGGCTGAATTTGGTACAGTCCAGTTATGAAGTGGAGAAGAACGGTTTACAGCTCTCGATCGGCCGAGGCGGGCTCCATAGAATAAAATCTGCACCCTGGAGAGCACCTACACCAGAGAGTACCTAGACAGAACCTCAACTTCAGGTCTAATCAGGGCCAAAATGGACTAGAAGCTCCGTTAGAGCCTCGACATCAATATGATTTGCATGAAAAATTAACAATAATATTTCCAATATTTTCTCAATCCGTCTCTATTGAAAGTCTAGTGCACCCACTTTCATCTCTACAGCCTTCTCGAATTTCAGGTGGGTCTGAAAAGAAGTCCCCTGCTTTTCTATTGCCACGATTTGTTCCACACGTGACCTCTCTAGTGTTTCTCAGTTCACCGTCCAATCCTTTCGATGCTGAAAAATTTGGAGATAGACTCTCAGTATCTGCTTCACGCGACAGCAGCAACAGGACAAGACTTGTCCATCAACAATTGTTGCGACACTCCTTCTTGTACTTGTCTTGTCTAAGAGTCGAATTCATTAGCTCGTGGCATTTATTTCCTGCCTAATGTTATAATATTCCATCAACTCAGCAGCCATTCTCTGTTGAGCTTCTCGCAGCTGGGCTATTTCGCCCCCCTCATAACCACCGCTCTTCCGACGACTCTCATCAAATCAACACAATGTTCGTCCGACAAACGAGGAGGAGCCTCGCTCTTCACAGGAGCACTGCTCTCCGATCAATTGGACTTCCTTCGAGATCTTTACCATCACACATCACAGCAACGAACCTGGGACGAAGATGTGTTGTTTCTCAGCCATACCAACCCCGCAAGCGCCGAGGCTCAGAGTCTGGCCCTGCCCTCAACCATGGAAGAAATCTCGCGACAGCTGTCGACGATTACAACTTTGGTCACAACCTTGGTGCTTTACACAACCAGCTTGCTAGCTCTGGTCTACAGCCTTTCCAGGCTCCCCCGCTTTCCTACTCCGACCTTCGTGCCCTCGACCCGACGTCTCTGTTGACAATTCCAGAGCCAGCAGCACCTCGACAATTCGGCAAGATCAACAACAAGGGTGTTCCTGGTGAGATCGAAGAGATGATTCCAGTCTTTGATGCTTGTGTTCGCGTGGGCAAGCTTGATCGAGCATCTCTCGTTCTGAAGCGACTGAACTTGACTGGTTTGCTCCCTGGTGAAGAAATGATCATTTTGCACAATCAATATCTCCGCGCATCCCTCGACCAACTTCGAACGAATCCCGACCGAAAGCAAGCCGAACGACTCCACAAGTGGTACGAGCTGCAAATAAGGAACCAGAATGTACCACAAACCGCGGAGACAATCGCATGCATGCTCAAGGCCTCACTGATCTCAGAACGTGGAGCCCGCTTGGAACGACTCATCAACCGTTATATGAGCATGGCTCCCGACGAGGCCGGTCTGCGAGTATTGAGCAGAGCCGATATTCTCAGCGACCAAGACCTTGGTGTTATTACAGAGATCTGCCCTACTTACAGGGTCGAACCCGGATCTGAGGAAGCCAGCTACGTTAGTCTGGCAAACGAAGAGGAGGGACTTGAGCTGGAGGACGACCTCAATGAAGAGATGACGGCGTTCGCGAGTGAAGATTATCCCGAGGTCCGTCCGACACCCCAACAAGGAGAGGGTTTGAACGCTTTACGACGAAATCTAAACCTCATGGCCGAACTCCAAAATGTCGATATCTCAAAGCTGGATCCTCTTGAGCAGCGTGAATTCCAAATACGTCTAGAAAAGGACTCCATCGATACCGCTATTGAGAAATGGCGAAACTCAAAGAAGAAGATGGACAAGATGGGTATCAACACAGCTCTGAGTGTCAAGGCCGAGGATAAGAGTCTTTCTGACTGCATGCACCGCTGGCTTGAAGCCATGGAGGCTCGATTAAAACAGGAGATCATCAAAGTCGAGGAATCTGAAGATAAGGAAATTAAGTCTGAAGAAGATCTCGAGCGCTGCATCTACGGTCCTATCCTTCGAATGGCAGACCCTACTCGACTGGCTGCAGTGACTATTCTCACTTTGCTCAACATCAGTGCATTGCAGGGCGTTGATAAGGGTGTGGTCATTCAGCGCCTCCTCAACGACGTTTCCCGAGTAGCCCAGGATGACATTCAGACTCAGTTCAAGGAAAAGGCCGCAAAGGAACGTCGCCGGCTCCGCAAGGTCCAGTTCCTAGCACAGGAAAAAGACGCTCAAGCAGCTGAGTCGAATGAGCCGATAGCGGCGAAGGAGTCGACTGAAGCGAATGCTTCTACCGAGGTGAATGAGTCGACGGAGGCTGATGCGTCTACCGAGACGAATGTGCCGGTCCGGCAAGAGATCATCACTGATGCCTATCAGCCGACAGAAGCGAAAGATCCTGTGTTATCATCATGGTCTGTCCAAGTGAGGGCCCGCGTTGGGTCAATTCTCTTGAAATCTCTCATCGAGACCGCCAAGATTAATGTGGTGAAGGAACATCCTATCTCAAGGGAACGAATCAGCCAACTTCAACCTGCCTTTTCTCATATGCAGGCTCCCAAGAAGGGAAAGAAGGTCGGAATGTTAACCATCAACCCAGAGCTTGTCGAACGTTTGAAACGGGAACCCATGGGTGATTTCCTTGCTAAGCACCTCCCCATGATTGCCGAACCTCGACCATGGACACGCATTAATGAAGGAGGCTTCTTAGTTAGCAAAGCCTCCTTGATCCGTGTCAAGTCAGGAGACGTTGAGCAAAAACTTTACGCCAATGCGGCTATCAAGCGTGGTGACATGGACCAAGTCTTCAAGGGCTTAGATGTGCTGGGGAAAACGCCGTGGAGGGTCAACAACTCGGTTCTCGACGTGATGATCGAGGCCTGGAACAGCGGTGATGCCATCGCCAACATGCCAGAGCTCACACCCGACCTTCAAATACCAGCAGAACCCACAAACTCAGACCCTCTCCTTCGCCGGGCTTGGATTCGAAACGTCAAGCAGGTCGAGAACGAGCGTGGGGCCCTTCATTCACAACGATGCTACATGAACTTGCAATTGGAGATTGCTCGTGCGTTTCGCAAGCAAGTCATTTACTTCCCTCACAACATGGACTATCGCGGCCGTGCCTATCCCATCCCGACATACCTGAACCATATGGGAGCTGATCACACACGTGCTCTCCTGAAATTCGCCGAGGGGAAGAGACTTGGTGAGCAAGGTCTCCGATGGCTCAAGATCCACCTTGCCAATGTGTACGGCTTCGACAAGGCCTCATTCGACGAGCGAGAGGCATTCGCCACCGACAACCTTGCCAACATTACCGAGAGTGTCGAGAACCCGCTGAATGGTAGTCGATGGTGGTTGAAGGCTGAAGATCCTTGGCAATGCCTGGCTACTTGTTTCGAGCTGAAGGCTGCCTATGATCTCCCTGATCCTACCGAATTCGTCTCCAATCTTCCAGTGCATCAAGATGGTACCTGCAACGGTCTCCAGCATTACGCAGCACTTGGTGGTGATACCTGGGGTGCTCAACAGGTCAACCTCATGCCTGGCAGCCGACCTGCCGATGTTTACTCGGCTGTCGCAAACCTCGTCAAGGAGTCGATTGAGAAAGACGCCAACGCAGGTAGCCAGCTTGGAAAGAACTGTCTGGGTAAGATCACCAGAAAGGTAGTGAAGCAAACTGTCATGACCAACGTCTATGGTGTCACATTTGCTGGTGCCAAGCAACAAGTTTGCAAGCAGTTAGATGCCCTCTACCCAGAGATGTTCAAAGAGACTGGCATCCCCAATCTTGTGACCGCCACGTATATCGCGCAGCATATCTTCAATGCCCTCGGAACCATGTTTCGAGGTGCCCACGATATTCAATACTGGCTTGGTGAGATTGGCGCGCGTGTCTGCAAAGCCCTAACACCAGCCCAGCTCGATCAGCTGCAGGAGGAGAAAGACAACAAGCCTGCTGCGAAGAAGACTGCCTCGGGCAAGAACAAGGAATTAGATGAGTTGACCTCACAATTTCGATCTACGGTGGTCTGGACTACGCCCTTGAGAATGCCTGTTGTGCAGCCTTACCGAAAGTCTATCACCAGAGAGATCCGCACCTGTCTCCAGTCTATCAGTTATCCTACACAGGGTCAGACGGAGCCCGTTGATCGCAGAAAGCAGCTTCAGGGATTCCCCCCTAATTTCATCCATTCACTGGATGCCAGCCACATGCTTCTCTCAGCACTCAAGTGCGACGAGCTCGGCTTGAAGTTCGCTGCCGTTCACGATTCCTTCTGGACTCATGCCGCCGATGTGGACATTCTGAGCGGAGTTTTGCGCGACGCTTTCATCCGAATCCACGAGGAGGACGTCGTCGGTCGATTGGCGACCGAGTTCGAGGCTCGATACAGGGGCTCGTTATATCTGGCCAACATCCCTAGTTCAAGCCCTGCCGCCATGAAGATCAAGGAATTCCGCAAGTCGAGCAAGCTCTCCCACAAGGAAGAAGTGTTGCTAGAACACAAGCGCAACACTCTCCTCCGGTCAGGCAACCCCTGGGACATTGAGGCAGCAAAGAAGATTGTCACGCCTGCCTCCATCGTTGAGGAGATGTCAGCCTCGCAGGAGGAGGACCCTGAGATTAAGAAGGAGACTGAGGATATTGGCGGCCTCGGACACATTCCTGAGTCGGAAGGCAACCTCTCATCGGCGGTTGAGGAGGCTGTAAAGAATATGGATCCTGCGGACGACAAGATTGCTGAGATGAGCCACAAGCTTCTTGAGCGTCTTAAGCATACCAGTTTCGAGTACCGAGTTATTCAGCCCAAGAAGGATGTCAAGCAAAACTGGAAGAGGATCACGCATTTCTGGCGCCCGCTGACCTTCCCCGATCTTCCCAAAAAGGTATGTCGAGAATCTAAGAGGTCACTGCAATTTAACATATACTAACATGGTTCCCAGGGTGATTTTGACGTAAAGCGACTGCGAGAAAGTCAGTATTTCTTCTCCTGACTAACGGACCTCCTAAAGTCATTATTATAATGTATCACTATGATGAAGACAGACATGAGAAGGAGAAATGATTTGGGCGTTGTACATTTGGCGTTTAGAGATGGGGGATTTTTATTCATGATAGCGAAGAACCAAAAAAGCATTCGGATAAAGGGAGTATGTGGCGGCTGTTGGCTGCACTTTGTATACCATAGGATGAGGTTGTAGAATATGTACTGTACATTAGTGTTGGGGGTGAAAAGAGGTCAGATGGACTTGACGTCTAAACAAATAAACAACACCAAGATGTTCAAACATTTATGAGTTTCTTGAAAGTGCCATCGACATTGGTCTATCACATTTTTTGTTCTTCTACACTACTTGCATCCTAACTTGGTGTTTATCGCACAACAGCATCCTTGAGGCTAGGGACAGTGCAGACACCACCACTCTCAGTAACAAGACGTCCACGACCAGTCTTTCCAAGCTGCTCAACAGCACCCGCATCAAAAGCAACCTCAAGTCCATCAGTGGTGGTGAAACCAGGCTGGAAAGTCTCCCAGATCTTCTTCTTGGGGTTAAGGACACCCTCGGGGCTACCCTCCCAACCCTCGAACCAAACACGGTCGCCGGCCTTGGCACCCTCGGGAGGAGTGACGAGCTCAACGGGGCCCTTGTGGTCATCGACCTCACCCTCCTTGATCTTGGGGGACGCGGCGAGGACCATGGCGCAGGACTTGATGCCGCGCATTTTGACGGGCTTGAGGTTGCAGACGACGACGACCTTGCGGCCCTGCATGGACTCGAGAGGGACGAGGCCGTTGAGACCGGAGCAGACGGTGCGGCAGATTTGACCCTCGTACTCAACGTAGTCCTCGTTGCCGGGCTTGTCACCGACAGCGATGGTGGAGACGTAGAGGGAGTCGGCATCTGGGTGGTTGATGGCCTTGAGAATGTGACCAACTCGGAGGTCAATGAGAGCAGGGGAGAGAGGGGCAGCAGGGGCGGGGGCAGCCTTTTGCTTGGGAGCCTTCTCCTTCTTCTCCTTCTTAGGCTTATCGGTAGCAATCTTCTCCTTGGCAGTCTCAACAACCTCCTTGACCTTCTCCTTGGTACGATCAACAAGCGAAGCCTCACCACCAGTGGCGGCGGCGGCAGCAGCTTCCTTCTTCTTCTTCTCCTTCTCAGCCTTGGCGTCAACGGGAGGCTTCACGTAGAGAACGTTATCACGATCAACCTGGACCTTGTTCTCATCCTTGACGTCGAGACCGAACAGGGGAGAGTTCTGGACGAAGTCGACGTGGCGGACGATGTGGGGATGGCCCTTCTCGCCGGTTCGCTCCTCGGGAGTCCACTTGGCGACGACGGGCGCGAGGGTCTCGTAGATGGCGACGTCGGCCTTGGAGGGCTTGCTGCCGAGGAGGGTGGAGCGGCTGGAGAGGTGGTTGTTGAGGGTCTCGAGGATGGTGGACTTGTCCTCGGGGGACTTGAGACGCTCAGAGGTGGTGAGCCATTGCTGGATCTCAGCCTCCTCGGTGGGAGTATAAGTCTGGGAAGCGAAGGATGCCATTCTGAAGGTTATCAACGGTGAGAGGCTTCGGGGTGCCTGGCGGAGAAGTCGAAGGGCGAACAGGTTGGCTGTGATGAGAGATGAAGCTTCGTTATAGCTTCACTCGAGAACTGATGTTGAAGAGTGAGTAAGTGGCTCTACTGCAGCTTGGATGGTGCCTTGATATTTTCTCTTGGTGGGGTGGAGGGGTAATTCCGGTGTTACCAATTGAATTGGCGGGGGAGAGGCGTTGCTGTGGCGTTAGCAGAAGAATGTGGCTGTCGTTTTTTGCAACGCGCTAACTCGTGACATCGCCCCTTTCTCGCGTTTGCTCCTTTACGCGGTACGCCCTTTGTCTCTTCTATTGTCAAAGCTGAAGACTCGGCGACGACATTGTCTCTGAGAAACGATACAATTAATCAACTTGTACACTGTACATCAATTGCTTTTTCTTTTTCTTATTGCTTTGAATCGTTGTTAATACTCGGGCCTTCGTTTTTTAGGCCCCTTTTGTACTTCCCCTGAGAAATTTCTCCCTTTTCTTTTTTCTCGCCCCGATTTGAGGCGAGTCAACTACATCATTCTGCTCACTAGTGGATCGGATCGCCGAAACTGCCAAACAAACCTTGAGCTCGACTCGGCCCCTGACGCTCCTTTTTCTCTTTATATTCTTGTTTACTCATTCTTTTACACATCATTATAATATCATTTTAACATGGCGGCACCCAAGTCGCCGAGCAACTCTAGCTCAGCTCGTTCTAACTCACGGCTGCCAACAAGTGTTCCGAGTTCGCCGCCATCGGAACAACAGGATGATCTTGAAGGTGCCGACGATGCGCTTATCAAGGAGGAGCAGGAGGCTCGTCTAGAGAATGAGAGAAATGAGGAGAAGCGACGACAGGCGATGCTGAAGAGGAAGAAAAAGAAGAAGGCAGAGACAAAGTCTGAGCGTGAAGCCAAGGCTAGAGAACTTGATGACTTGCTCGCAAAGTCAGCTGCTTTCTCTGATATTCTTACCAAAAAGACTCAGGTGTTGGGCCGAGTCGGTAGCAGTCTTGATGGCAAGACGCTTGGTGAGCATAGCTTGGAGATGGCTCAGCAGCCCAAGTGTATGATCAACGGGACCATGCGAGATTACCAGCTTGAAGGTTTAACATGGATGTACGAGATTTGTTCTCAGGGCATGTCTGGTATTTTAGCCGATGAGATGGGCCTTGGTTAGCTTTATTCTCACTTTAGGAGTATCTCCTGAGCACTGACTTATTCCAGGCAAAACCGTTCAAACCATCGCCTTGATTGCGCTGCTCCGTGAGCAGGAGAATTATCTCGGCCCTCATTTGATCGTCGCTCCTTTGAGTACACTCTCAAACTGGATGGATGAGTTTCACAAATGGACGCCTTCCATCCCTGTCATCATGTATCATGGCAACAAAGATGACCGTGAGAAGATCTTCAGGACCCAAATGCTGAAGCATCTCAAGGCTGGCCGCCCCACCACCAAATTCCCCGTGGTGTGTACGTCTTATGAAATGGTTCTCAGAGATCAGCACAACCTTTCGAAAATCAACTGGGAATTTATCATCATCGTAAGCCTCATTGCCTCATTCTCACCTACACCAGGTTAACATGATGCTTAGGATGAAGGTCATCGCATGAAAAATGCAGACGCCAAACTGTTCCAGCAGCTTCGTCAGTTCTCATCCGCCACCCGTCTGCTCATTACCGGAACGCCTCTTCAAAATAACCTGAAAGAGCTGTGGTCGCTACTCCACTTCTTGTTGCCCAACATCTTTACAGACTGGGAGGCCTTTGAGTCGTGGTTCGACTTCTCTGATCTCGAAGATGAACAGGGTACAGAGGAGTTCATTGCCGATCAAAAGAAGCAAGAGCTCGTAAAGAAGATTCACCTCATTCTTCAGCCAATGCTTCTGAGGCGTATCAAGCAGGATGTTGCTGCCTACCTGCCAAAGAAGAGAGAATACGTGCTCTTCGCTCCCATGACAAAGGAACAAACAGATCTTTACAACGTGCTTACCAACAAAAAGGTCGATACCCGACAGTATCTAGAAGACAAGGTCTATGCAAAGATCCACGGCACCGAATCGGCTGAAGCAAGCACCAAATCATCCCGATCAAGCAGCCTCGCGGCACCAAAGACCATGACACTCCCTGTTCGTGAATCCCCGCGTAAGAAGCAGGTCGAACCAGAGGAGCCAGCAGCCAACGCATTTTCGGTCATGATGGCCAAGCGCGGTCGTGGCAGGCCACGCAAAAACCCAAAGCCTGAGGAAGCACCTGTGACACCGAAATCTGGAGGTAAACGAAAGGGTGCTCCCGCTTCTTTGGAGCCAGAGCCAAAAAGCGCAAAGTCAACTCGCCAGTCAACACCAGTGAGCACTCGTGGACGACCAAGAAAGACAAGAACCTACAAAGATGCTGGTTCAGATGAGGAGAAGATGTCGGATGATGAATTTGAGGCAAATTTGGCCAAGGAGATGGTCTCTGACGATGAGGACCTGAGTGATCAGGTGTCTTTGACACCAGAGGAGCGCGAACGTGCCAAGGCATTTGAGCTTGCTAGTAAGTCAGCCTCTTATATATGTTTCGAGCATCTACTAACGTGACTCAGAAAAACAAATTTCGCAGAAGAAGCTGGGCAACCCCCTGGCACAGCTGCGACTTGTCTGCAACTCACCTCACAATTTCTACAATCCTTGGATCGCCTCCAGAGATCTACCTGTCGATGACTCCATAGTCACTGCTTCCGGTAAAATGCTTCTTCTCGATCGCTTGCTACCTCGTTTATTCCAAGACGACCACAAGGTCCTCATCTTCTCGCAGTTCACAACACAGCTTGACATCCTCGAAGACTACTGCCGTGAACTCCGCGGCTGGAAAGTCTGTCGTATCGACGGTTCTGTCGCGCAAGGTAGTCGACGTACTCAAATCGCTGATTTCAACAGCGATCCCGAGTACAAGATATTTTTGCTCTCTACTCGTGCAGGTGGTCAGGGCATCAACCTTGCATCAGCCGACACAGTCATTCTGTTTGACTCAGACTTCAACCCCCAACAGGATCTTCAAGCTCAAGATCGCTGCCATCGTATCGGCCAAACCCGCCCTGTCGTTGTATTCCGACTTGCTACGAAGGACACAGTCGAGGAAACTCTTCTCAACTCCGCCGACGCCAAGCGTCGACTTGAGAAACTCGTCATCAAGAAGGGTAACTTCAAGTCAATGGGTCAAAAGATGGATCTCCACGAAGATATCGACCCTGAGTCGCTCCGCGCTCTGCTTCTGAAGGATGGCCAAGTATACAAGGCCTCGGGGGGCGAAGAAGTCCTCAGTGACGCTGATCTCGATATTCTCTGCGACAGGAGTGAGGCAGCTTATGAGAAGGCTGCAAGCGGACAGGGCGACGCTGATGCTTTCCGCGTTGTGGAAACTGGTGCTGATTCTATCAAGATGGCGCGAAAGGATTAAGTGTTATACAGGTGTACTACTATTTGCTGACGGTATTTGTTGTTTGGGATTATTACTGGAAGGGATATATCTGTGTGTTATCAAAGCTGTGGATTTGCTAAAGCGTGTTACGGTCATCAGTCGGTATGGAGTTCAGGCACTACGTTTGTACAAACAAGATATCAGTTGACGGAGACTCGACTGAAACTAAGATATTTGCTTATTCTTTTAGCATGTTCCTTAGCTACATGATCAACCGTGACTGTTCCCTGTACGCTTGTCAATAATCAGACCACAGAGTTCGGAGGTGTCTGGTATATCCCCCTACTTATGTATGTCATTTGACGTTGCTGACTTTCCGAACATAGCAGTTTTGAAATTAAAGCTTGATCGTGAATAACAAATCATGAGAATGGTTGATTCTACGAATTTCCTTAGACATGTATAATAGGAAACAGCCTGCGACACTGTCAAACTTCTGGGCTGTATCATCATCTTACCTTCACGGGCTTTTCACAGATCATTTAAGTTCAGTCTTAGAAAAAAGAAGTATCATCTCATCATAAGCTATAATAGGTATCTGATAACAAAAACACCCAACGCCTATCCCCCCAACCTGCCAGTGATGCTAATGTTGAATCCAGAAGGGTTAATTAATCTCTTCCACGTATCCAATCTGCCTCCTGGCATCTGCTCCCCCTCCAGGTCCGGAAGCAAGTCTCTTTGCCAATCTCTCCTGTGTCTCAACCAATTTTTTCTGCGCCTCGAGTCTCCTCTTGACTCTCTCATCTGCACCTCGTTCGATGCGTTCCAACTCTTCACGCTCACTGATGCGTAGACTACTAAGTGCTTGCGCATTACCGGCTCGTTCAGAGTTCAATTTAGATTCCCACTCTATCATCTTCTGTTGTCTGGTCTCTTCGGCTAGGAGTTCAGCTGCGGCGACTTGTTGGATACGCTCAAGACTGGACTGCGTCACTTTGCTCTGCTCCAACTGTCGTCTCTTGACAGCTGCGTGGAAGAGCGATTCTTCAAGATCAGCCTTTTGTCGTGTTGCATTGATGTCCTCGTTGTGGAGTCTACGACGACGGGCATCCTCAATTTCTGCTTTGTGATTCCAGATCTCTCTCTCCACACTGGCCACTTCCTTTGCTCGCGCGAGCGCAATAGCATGGTCTTCAGTCTCGAGTGCCAGTCGTCGTAGTCTGGCTTTTCTTTCGCGTTCTTGGACTACCATATCATTAGGGAGACCGACTGCATCGTCAGGTTGGTCTCCAGAGTTGGCGTAATATACATCCACTGCTCGATTCGCTCGAAGAAGGCTGAGAAGCTGGTCTCGAGTATCCGATTCAGGCATCACTTTGCTGACGTACATTGTCGGAGAATATGTAAACTCGCCATCAGTGTAATGATTAAACGGTTTGTTGATCTCCTTCCACATAGCCACTTTCAAGAAACTGCGAGTAGTTGCAATAGGATCTGTAGAGTCGAAGCAAAGAAGAAGCAGAGACTTCCCATGCGACTGCAAGGTCAAATCTGAGCCAGCGTCAATCAAGAAAGTCATCACCTTCTGCATGAGCTTCTCTGCATCTGCAGTCATTTTACCAGACCCTGCTCCATGGCGACAAACTTCACCCAAAGCGGATCTTCCATCGTGTAGTGGACTAGGGAAGTCGGGATGATGGCCATGTTCCACTAGAACTGATACTGCTGCAAAGTTGAGTTCTCTGGCGGAGTTGTGTAGTGATCCATCATCTTTCGATTGATCAAATGCCAGTAAGTTGCCCATCATGCGAGTCGACAGCTCACCACCAATATCGGTGGCCATCGCAAGAGGTGTTCTGCCCATGGCATCGGTAATATCGGCGTTCGCTCCTTCGAGAAGTAGTTCTTTAACTATATCTGGTCGACGGGCTTGGATAGCAATCATAAGAGGGGTGGATCGGCTGATTGTTGTCTCGAAGTTGACGTTCGCTATAAATGTTAGAGATGAGTCTGCGATGAGCAAACGATTAAAGACTTACCACCACGCTCGATCAGCATCTTAATCAGTGCCGAGCTGACCTTCTTCTGTGGCTGAGCAATTGCCCAGGCAAGCACCGTCACCTCTTCAGGCTCCTCCACGCTGTCGTGGATACGATATGTTGTTGTCTGATCATGATAGAAACCAGCATCCAACAACGTCTGCAACAGCTCAGTCGACCTAGGATACTGCGAAATCGCCTTGATGAGGATCGGATCCGACCCAGCACTGCGTGTTATGACGTCCAGTCCAACCTCTCCATCGCGATATCCTGAGAAAAGTTCAAACAGCTTCAGTACTTCATCGGGTGACCTTGCTGTATCAAACACACGCTCAAAAGCAAGCGTGAGAGTTTGTGGTGATGGCTTGCAAGCAAGCAGCCTTTCTGTCCAATGGGCATTACCCTTTGATGCCGCGCAAATCAGAGGTTCTCCATTCTCAAAGTCAATATCAACTCCATGGGCGACAAACAAATCAACAAATTCATCAGCCAATGACTCCGTCTCGTCTGTGCTATTCTTCATCACCTGCACCAGAGCACTGCTGACAGCCACTCCCTTAGCCCCTTTCGCCAGAAGCATTTTTGCAACCTCTAGACCGTTCGGGGAGAACCATGTGCTGAACTGTGTCTCGGAGAATCCGTTTTCGAAAAGCTTGAGTATCTCATCCTCATCGATCTTACTACCCAGGAGAAGATCTAGTGCCGAAACCTTCACGCCTTGCACAGCTTGGGTAAGGGCAAAGCAACCGTTTGTGAACGGCGATGCCCCAGAGTCAAGCAAGACCTGGATAAGTCGTTCATCTGGTTCGTCTTCACCAACCGCCTTACTCAAGGCGATGTGGACTTCATCCACAGCTGGCATGCCTGCTTTCATCAGATCTTGGACTATATGTAGCCTGGTATCTTGGTTAAGCTTCCAGCTTGCCTTCATGGCCCTAACCAAAGTAGGAGGCGATGCCTTTTTCTACAAACACGTTAGCGATAGCGTCTCCAAACGACTTGTCAAACTTACCTGATTGCCACCCTCGTGCCATAATCCCAACAGCAACTCAAGACTACCGACAAAGGCACTTCGGGTTGCCGCCACAACTGCCTCACCGTTACTGTAGTTGGGGTCCGCACCCGCTGCCAGCAAAACACGCAGCACTTCATGACCCTCTTCGCCGTACTTTGCAGCTGAAACGAGCTGAATGTCGACAACCTCTCCAGAAACACCCCTCTTGAGGAGGCGCTGAAAGACCATTGCCCTTTTGTTCAAATCTCTAACCTCAGTCGCAGCTTGGAATCCACGCTCCAATGTCAACTTCTGGGTATCGGCATTGGACTTGAGAAGCACATCAAGAACTTCAACGGAACCACCGCGACATGCTTCAATGATAGCTTGACCTCCGTTGGTGGAAATACTGGCACCGTGAGCAATAAGAACATCTCCAAGTTCCAAATCACCATCCCTCGCCGCAACAAGCAGAGCGTTAGAGGCTGCTTGAGATGAAACGCCAGATTTTGCCAGACGATTGCAGATATTAAGACGAACCGTCCAGTCGGCGATCTTCATCGCTTGATCCAAGCAAGAATCTCTGGTCTCGTCCGTATGCTTGAGCTGTGAGAGAAGAAGATCCAAGACTTCGACTGACTCTTTGGCAACAGCGAGTGCAAGGGCTTCTCCATCAGACGCATCAGCATAAGTGGCTAGAACGCAGATCAAAGCGACGTCTGTAGTGAAATGGCTAATAGCATGGATCAACGCTCTGTTGACTTCACGAGGGGAGGCTCCAGATTCTACTAGACTCTTAGTGAAAGTCAAGCGGGTCATAGGATCCAAGATATTTAGGGCTTGCGGAAGAGCGAATGCTAGTGATGCTGCTGTCGGTGGCCTCTCACTGCCGAACAGGGTATCAACTATCGTGTCCTTCGCTTCTTTGACCGCACTGCATAGTGCCCTTGCCTGGAAAGCGTTCACATCGGCGCCGCGGTCCAAAAGTTTCTGCAGTGTTTTGAAAGAGGCATTGCCAGACGTGTCCTCGATAAGAGTCTGGACTTCATGCACAAGCATTGCATCCAGGTTGATCTTCTTGGGTGATCTGGTCAAGATAACATCAAGCTTCCACGCTTTGTTCTCGCTCGAGGAGATTTTCGCTAGTCCTTCAAGACAAACAGAGATGGTGTCATGGTTGTGTTTGCCCAATGTCAGAATCAGATCAATAACTTTGGGGTCAGGGGTTTGGGCGGCTTTCTGCAGAATTTGACCGTTGAGACCGTTTATGTCTGGTCTTCCTTGTTCAAGGATAAGTCGAAGAAGAGACATGTCAACAGGTGTTTCCGATATATTCGCAAGGAGAGCTTCTGCAACCTGTTGTCCAGCGACACTCGCCCTTGCATTAAACAGCATTGACATCATCTCGTACCTGATTTGGTGGTTATCGATACTCATCACGTTGTTGACATGCGCAGCTGCTGTCTGAGGAGAAGCGTTTTGCATCAATTTGGTGAATAACCCCAGGTCCATCTGATTTATGATTTGGGTAAGTCCAGCGCCATCGTCATAGTTGATGTCCGCATTATACTTGAGTAAAAGATTGATCAGAGCGTCGTCTCTCTGGGAAGGGTCTTCACTGATTGCATCTTGAAGAGCCTTGTGCAAAGCTGGGCCGGTTAAAGCTCCCCTTAGGAACATCTCAACCATACGATAACGATCCGACGGGGGTAGGCTCTTAACTAGAGGAAATATTGCGGTAAGTGTTTCGTTTGAGGGTCTCGCAAAGAGGATCTTGGCTGCCATTTCTGCATTTCCGGCTAAGATCGCTATACGTAGGGCCTCTCCGTTCTGGTAATTAGGCGATGCGACAGCGTGGCGGTTAGTAATGCGTGGCTTTACCTGCCCATTTTGCTTTCCGCTGGGTGGCTCGCGAAAGTGAGGGTTGAGTAGAAGTTCTACAGAATGAACGTCCCCAGCTTTAGCAGCTAGAATGAGACAATCGTTCAGAACATCGCCATTTGCTCCTCGTCTGAGGAGGGAGTATAGCAAATTTTGTCGAGTCCCAGAATCTGCATGCTCGGGAATCAGAGGGACACAACTTGATGCCAATGCAGGATCAATCTTGGACGATCCGTTGAGAAGAGAGCCCACAAGGCTGGTTTGGCCCTTTGAAATGGCGGTTTTCAAAGCAGAAGCGTCGTTGTGCTCGATTGAAGCTCCATAACTCGCCAAAAGGTCAGCCATCTCAAAGAACTGTGTTTCGCACGCCACTTCAAGTGATCTTTCCAGTATAGGACCCTGGGCACCGCAGCAAAGTAGGAGCTCAGCAAAGTCAAGTTTCGACCGTGGTTGCAATTCTGTGTTGTTCATGAGCTGCTCGAAAGCCTCATCAAGGCCAGGACTTTGAGGTGGCTTGTTTCCTGTGGCAATTGCCATCGCGATATCTCTTCTCTGGTCGTTGATAGCGATCTTGAGAGCTTCAGCGTTGTTGTAGTTCCCGTCTGCTGTGGAACGACTCAGATGCAAAACAGTGTCGAAACATTGTGCTCTTGTGGCGTCGGTAAGCGCTTGCGATGTGCATATTTCTTCCGGCCGTCCATCAGATCTTAGGATGAGCGATGCGATCTCTGATAAAGCTGGAACAGAGCACGCCTTGCGGAATTCGTCCTGCCCTTCCGCAGTGTTCGACGCATTTGCTCCATACCTCAATAGGACCTCCACGATTCGTGCATTTCTGGTTCGGGCCGCAGCTGGAAGACAGATATCGAGGGTCAATGGGTCAGCATGCGGTATAAGCACGTGTACCATGTCTAGTTGGTCTCGTTCAATGGCGGACTTTAGAAGGCGAGTCCGATCAAGACCATGCTCGACACTTTTTCTTCTGTTTAATAGTCCCTGCTTCTGTGTCTGCATACCACCTAGGTCGACACCGGCTGCAGCCAATTTCGCAATCAATGCTTCGGCTACACCGGGCGAGCCTGAACTGTCGACCCAAGAGTTCAACACGTTCAGTATCTCTTTGGTATCCCAATGCTTTCCTTTTTTCAGGTTACTCGATGAGAAGGCTCGCGACAAGCCACTCTTAGGTCGCAGTTGTGCGACTTCAGCGGACCGCCTCTGCAGAAGGCCGTCAGCGACTTCATCATCGCCGTGAGTTCGGAAAGAGGTTGGGTGAGGTGGTCGCGTGAGAGGAGTAGGGGCATTGGGTGGTAGTGAGAAACCCCATTGCTGTGATAATTGGATAATTCGCCTCTGTCGGGCGTTAACCGTTGAGGGATTCATTTTAAGATGCGGCTATCATTTGAATTGGCGAGTAGACGAGTCAATGATGATATAAGCTGTTGGAAGACGGGTTGAGACTCGATTTGAATGCTGTAAATCTGACGGTGTTGTACTGGGTATCAAATAATGAATGCGTGTTTGTTGTAGCAATAGCTGATGACAGTTGAAAGAATGCGAAATGAGACGGAAGAATGATGCGTGGTTGAGGAGAAGTCTGCCCCTCATAAGGCTGCGATGATATTGTTATTGTACAATTGAGGAAACAAAGCACGACCCGGTACTTCCTGGCTTGACCGAGTGTGCAGTGGCCTCGCCTTTTGTCTCGAGGTGAGGTCCAGTCGGAGGCGGTTCTTAGTGTTACAGAATATGCCTGAAGCCGGGGGGGAGCCTGAAGGCTGTGATACCCCACTGTGTATGCACTAAGCCACAGCCGCAACACCCCACATACGTCTGGGTGTCACATCGTGTAATTCACTGGGCATGAGAGCCTCCAATGAGACCTGATATCTTGTATGTAGTCTTGATTTCAAGGTTCAATTGCATTATAGACCTGTGCTACTCTTATCCAAACTCAAGGAAGCGATCGCATCAAGTTCGGCAGTGTAGAATGCCTAATGTTTAACGTAAATTACACTTCGTTCTCGGCCTGTTACCGTATGAGTGGATGCCCTGTCGTTGAGGTAAACGCCCTAAAACATGCACTCTAATTGAGGTGACGTATAGCGGCCCAAGGTCTAATGATAATCACTGACCCCAGCATTGGACGAAACAATGGTCGCAAATCAGTAATTCAACTGCAATATCTTTCCAATTACCCCAATGAACATCTCAATACATTAGCCGGCCTCAATAAGAATCCTCCGACGCACACACACAGGGACACTCCCTGGACGAGCTTGCGAAGCTCTTCTCATGCCAAGCCGCCTGCACTGCCACGATCCTCTGTCATGACATCTGCTCCAACTGCCACTGACACATGAAACCAATGGCCCCGACCCCTGGCTGAAAATCTCTCGCGGCGATCACTAGGCCGTAAACAGGCCAGTTCGGGCGACGCCTAAGAATAAACCCATCGGGAGGTTGGACCGACGCCTCCGTCTAAGAGGAGCTGGCCACGCGTATGCTGGCGTAGCCTCAGCCTAATTGAGACTTTCTTTCGAGACTAATGTGAGAACTTCTGTAGACGAGTTGTGAATGGGCTGATGTTTGAAGAATCCTTCTCGTGGTTCGTGTAGCTTAGAATTAACGTTAGAAGTTTAGTCAAACTGTTGGAACAACGTTGTAGTTGACGAGGACTAAGCCCTTTGGGGGTAGCATTTCGAACATTCTTTTACAACTCATGGAACAACAAAATTACTTCCCCTCTTCCTTATCGTCAAATTCGTCATCGTCTCATTTTCCGATTGACTCAGTCGGTGTCACCGTATATTGACTTGAGGGAGGCGTAACTGTAATTATGCTTACTCAATCGTTTACCCTAAATCTAAATGCTTGAATTGACAGTCAAGATCCTCTGTTCAAGACTGGCCTGCAGAAATCAGTAGATGACATGAATGGCATCGCATGTATTAACCCATTGAGAACTAGCATAACGATCTGATCAACAATCGAGATGCAGGTCTGGTTCAGAACTGACCTGGTCCCTGACGTGCCCATATTAGCTGTCAAGTAAGCTCACAACAGCCTTGAAACAAGCAACGCGCAAACTAAGCTTTGGCAAAGCCACACTCGGTATTTGTGTTGGAGTAGTAGCCAATCGACATACTTCAAATTCACAATATCATAAAGTTGTCATTTCGGTAGCCATTGAAGAGGGCTATCTAAATCATGACGACCCAGTCCAAGCTGGCTGAGACATCACGAGACTCATCTGACCCAAGGGCTGTAACACTGGTGTATTTTAGCTATACGAGAGCGCGTAAGGATACAGGAGAACATCCTCACGCTTCCAGGCGTAAAGTATCCACGTATCTGTAACTATGGTACAGACTAGCTCTGAGAAGCATTGTCCATGTCATCGTGAGCCCGGGAATATCATTAAATGTCATGCACTAATACTTAAGCGGATTTATCAGAATTGGCTTTTGAGACTGAACGTTCCTTATTATTTCCACTACAAGCATGGATAGGCATTTAAAGTTCGTTTCAGGCCCCAGACTGACTGAGTATGAGGATCTTTAATGTCCAGAGCTGGGCTATAGGGTAGTATGCTTGCTGTGTAAGTGATGTGGGTAAGAGCTTAGCCGTCCACCAGCACAGCTCAGTTTAAATCAATACAGTGGACAAGATCGCACATAAACTGACAAATTGATGAGTATTGAGTTTTATTTCAATCTAGTAGCATAGGCGAAACTGCAGATGGGGTGCCTGTATATGTAAATACTGGATGCAGATATGATAGGATAGACGCAGGATTCTCCACGTCTAAGGAATGTCATCTGCCTTCTAGAAGGGGAATTGTAAGCAATAGAACCGCCAGTCTCACCAGTTACTCAACATCCGAGTAAGCACTCTATCTAATAGCGTATCGACCTTGTAATATGATTCAAGATATTTACATCAAATTCTCTTCTCTTCTCTTCATATCCGAAACCGCAATCATGACGTGCAATCACATCAGTATCATTACCCCGCCATCATGGGCCCGATCCCCAATCCCCGCCATAGCTCCGAACCACTCCTCCATCGAAAACCGCCCTCTTCCGACCCGACACATTATTAATCCCCAGTCCCGACACTCACCCTCATGGCTCAACCTCTCCGACGCTCCCTGCTCAGAACCAGCACCATATCAAAGCCACTCAACCAAATCCCAATCCAGCGAATCTCCAGAATAACCTCACATTTCTCAACAGCAACAATGGCGCCTGTACCTCCCAAGATGAAGGCCGTTCAGATTAACAAGAACGGCGGCACTGAAGTCCTTGAATTCAACGATGTTGCTGTTCCCAAAGCCGGCGAGGGCCAGATCCTCGTCAAGAACCAGATTGCGGGCTTGAACTATATCGATACATACTTCCGAAGTGGTCTCTACAAAGCGCCCCAGTTTCCTCTTACCCTCGGTCGTGAGGCTGCTGGTAGTGTCGTTGACGCTCACTCCTCTGTTAAGGGGTTTGAGAACGGTACGCGCGTGGTCTTCATGGGAACTGTCGGCGCCTACGCTGAGTACAGTGTTGTTAACGCTTCTGACGCTGTCAAAATCCCCGACGAAGTTCCCACTGACCAAGCTGTCGCTGCTTATCTCCAGGGTCTTACAGCATGGACTTTCATCCGTGAAGCTGGTCAAGTCAAGGCTGGCCAATGGGTCCTTGTTCACGCTGCATCTGGTGGTGTAGGTACTCTGCTTGTTCAGCTGCTCCGAATTGTCGGTGCCAAGGTCATTGGTACTGCTAGTTCAGTGGAGAAGCTTGCACTTGCGAAGAAGAATGGCGCGGAGTGGGTTATCAACTCCCATGATGATGTTGTTGCAAAGGTTAAGGAGATCACTGGTGGTCATGGTGCGGATGTTATCTTTGATGGTGTGGGCAAGGTTACTTTCGATGGAGATCTTGAGATGATTGCTGCAAAGGGTAACCTCATCTCCTTTGGCAACGCTGTAAGTGATATCTCACCAACTCTCACATCCAAAACTAACAACACAGTCCGGCGCTGTGGAACCCGTGAGCCTCTTCCGACTTACACCCAAGTGCGTCCGCTTGATGCGCCCCGTAGTCAACGGCTACGTCTCCGAGCGAGCTGATCTCGAAAAGTACACATCCGAGCTCTTCGACCTCATCAAGTCCAAGAAGCTCGAACTTACCATCCACAAGGTGTACCCCCTCAAGGACGTGGCACAGGCACACCAGGACATCGAGAGCCGAAAGACGATTGGAAAGTTGCTCATTAAAATCGATTAAGTCTAGCCTTTTTATTTTTATTTTGAATGCGCTATCTGTCTATAATGCTATATGGATGGTTCAACCATGACCAAAAAACATAAATCTTTTAAGAAATTTTCATCTCGGTCCGTGAAATGCGAGAGGCCTGCTCGCACAAGGGTGGCCTTGGTCATCATTATTTCTATTTTTAAGCCTTGGAAGCCTTGACAGCCTCAACCATCTCGGCGGGAGGATCTTGTCGGTAACCCTTGGGGTTGTTGCTGACCCATTTCCAGAGGTCGTCGCAGGCCTTCTCCATAGTGAGCTCGGTCTTCCAGTTGAGCTCCTTGTTGGCGAGGGTGGGGTTGGCAGTGAGATCGAGAACGTCTCCTTGTCGTCGAGGGCGGACCTCGTAGGGGAGATCGCGGCCAACGACCTTGCTGAAGGCCTTGATGATCTCAAAGACAGTGCTTCCACGGCCGGAACCCAGGTTCCATGCCTTGACACCGGGCTGGTTCTCACGCAGGTAGTTAAGAGCGACAAGGTGGCCGCGGGCAAGGTCAACAACGTGAATGTAGTCTCGAATGGCAGTACCGTCGCGAGAGGAGTAGTCTACCAGATGTTAGAAGTTGCGCAGCAATTATGCGCTAGGAAAACTCACCATCGCCGAATACCAAGAGCTTCTCACGTTCACCAGTAGCAACCTTTCCAAGGAGGGGAAGAAGGTTGTAAGGAACACCAGCGGGGTCCTCACCCATGATACCAGTGGGGTGAGCACCACAAGGGTTGAAGTATCGCAGCAGAGCACCGTTCCATTGCTTGAACTCCTTACCGGCCTTCTCCAGGTTGCTTCGCTGAGCGTTAATAAAGTCGGTGATAACGTCCTCGATCATGGACTTGGTGCGGCCATATGTGTTGGTAGGTCCAATGGGGCAGTGCTCAGGAATAGGAATCATGTTGGGGAAACGAGTAGCATCGCCGTAGACGGTAGCGGAGGAGGAGAAGACGATGTTGTTGACGTTGTTGCGCTCCATGGAGCGGAGCAGAGAGATACTGCCGCCGACATTGACACGGTAGTACTCGAGAGGGATCTCGCCAGACTCGCCGACAGCCTGGATGGTGTTAGTCGTGGATGATCGCTCCGGTTGACATGTGACTTGCCTTGAGAGCAGCGAAGTGAATGACGCTGTCAATGGCAGGGTGCTTGGCAAAGACCTCGTCGATGGCCTTCTCGTCTGTGACATCGACCTTGTAGAAGGTAGGTCGACGGCCGCAGATCAGCTCAATGCGGTCGAGGACAACCTCTGAGGAGTTGTAGAGGGAGTCTACGATAACGACATCGTAACCGTGCTCAAGAAGGGCGAGCGAGGTGAAAGAGCCGATGTAGCCGGTACCACTGGAAGATCAATCGTTAGCTGGTGCTTCTTTGTCTTATGCGACACCGTATGATCCGTGTCCTGAAGCTTGCGACAACAAAGACAATGTCCAAGACCAAGAAGAGATAGTAGGAGTCAGTGTCGCAAGGGATGATTGAGTGGCGTACCCGGTGACGAGAACAGTTCCAACGGGCATTTTCAGTGGATTTCTTTGTTCTGACTGAGCGATTCAAGATTGCGGTGAAAAAGCACAAAGCAAAAAGAAGTCGAGGAGGCGGGTTGCGTTGAGGGATGGCGGGGTTAAAGGTCAATGAATGGTAGGGGGAAAATGTCGGGGATGGCGGGGCAGCTTTTTTTTTGGGCTCATTTAGAAGGAGGGGGTTCGTGCTGATGTGATTGACGCTGCTAATTTAATGGCGGTGGGACTCCAAGGATCTTGACATGTCCATGCCTCATGGAGGATTATTCGGGGCTTGAGGCTGAAGTCTCAAGGACGACTAGACTGTCGATATCGGATCTCACGAGAATGAGTCGAACGATTGAGAATGAGTGGCAAATAATATCGCAGCATGGCATAGGCCCGAATAGATTACACTCAAAATCGAGTCTAACAATATGCGCTCCATACAACGGCCTTGTATCAACGACATCGGTTTACCCGACTTGAACTGACCCGAACAGACGATCATGGTGGGCGGACAGGGTATTTGTGGAGTACCGGCCTCGTAATGCTTATATCTCTTGCATTCTCTGTTGTACTGTGGATGTATTTAATCAACCTGCGCTTCATAAAGCAATGCATCTTGTCGTCAGCAGTTGATGGAGAAGTAAATTTTGGTGTCGTCCATTCATAGATAATGAAACTAACTTTGATAGATGTCCATGCATTGATAGCGATCTCTCCGATGGCTAAACCCGACTTTGAAACTTCGTATTACTTCTCGTATCGGCCGTGAATCTGAAGGAACGAGAATATTAAAGAATGACCAATGCTATCCCTCATTAAATGTCGAATCAGAGATCAAGCTAGCACTTATGCTCATAGTCTGGGCTTTGATGGACTGAGGACTTGACGACGGTCTTGGTTCTTCAGTAATAACTCTAAGTGAAGCTGAGTTGGTTCCAATTAGATGCGGCGGAAGTATGGAACGATGACGCACTTTATTTGACATGGAGTTTATAGTGGTAAATTGAGGATTAACAGAGTAGTTATTCTGCCTGAGGTCGTTTAATTGAGAATTTCATTTCTTGAACCAATCTGAGATGCTGCTTCGCTGTAATTTAGAAGCACTTGTACAACGCCTGTGCACGTGACCACGTACACCAGCCTCTCGATTTGCGCCGCCTAATCCTCGGCGCGTATCGCGTCGGCTGCATACAGCATCTTCGCGATAGCATCACAAGAAGTATCGACAAAAAAAGCAAGTCGCATTTCAACAGCCCAGCAAAAAGATCTCAACGCTGATACCGAAAATATTGCACTGCCATTATTGCGAACTTTTTGACGGCACCCTTCAAGATTCATTGTTTGCTCATCTCACCGCCACCAACATGTTTCTTTGTTGTGTTTGACTACATCTCAACGCTTAGATTGGCCAGTCAAGCTGGCACACGGCAAACCTGTCTTTGTGAATCGCGAATAGAAGCGGGGAGCTACTTGGTAGCGCTGATTTGATACGTCTGTGTGGTCGACACAAAGTTAGTGCTACTATTTTCATCTCAGACGACAAAGAACGACCACTTTCACCCACTCTCATCTCAAAGACAACGGACACGATTTTCATGAAACAAAAGGGCGCATTCCCTTTCAGATTGGATTCTTTTTGTTATTCAATTTTCTGTTCATACCAACTTCACTCAGCCTCCACATCTCACCTCGACCATGCCTCCCAGAGTCAGTAGACGTAATACCCGCCTCACAAGTCGGGAACCCGAGCAACAACCCACGAATGAGTCGACGAATACGTTGGTGAGACCTCACTTACCGGCTCTGCAAGGAACGCCAAGCACACGGAGACAGTACACATATGGTTCTGGTGCTGAGCCACCACCAAAGGTGGGAGCTGGTCTGCAGCGCATGGATTTGGGCAGTGCCGTCAATCAAGCCCTCGCAAACAACGCCGATGATGAGGAAGAATTCGTGCGACCAGCAAAGCCAAGGGCAGCGTCCGCAAGGGCAGATGATGCGGGTCCATCAAGAGACAGTAAGTGATATGGACATTGCTTTCGACAAATCCTAACATGAATTAGATGCATCACGCTCAGCAACAATCGCTGTTCAGCAATTAGCGACTGGGAGAGATGATGATAGCTCACGAAGCTTTGTGTTGGAAAGTGACTACTACGAAGATGCAACGATAGGATCGGTGCCACCTTTGATAGTAAGAACTGAAAGGCAGCCTGCTGCCTCCAACCCGAACCCTCGAGCTCAACGAGATACGTCTGTACAGCGCAGCTTACAGCCATCTCGCCTACGCGAGCAACCTAGTCTTGAGACGCAGCCTAGAAGACCTAGGGATACTCAACAAACGTCACTCCAAATACCGAGACAAACACGGCAGAAATCGCGTGAACTAGAAGAAGATGAGCCGGAAGAGAGGGCTGCGCCTGCTACCCGTAGTAGGACTACGGTGAATACACCAGCCCCAAACAAAACCCGACAAAGTCAGCCCCGGCCTCGAAACCCTACGGTAGTGGAAGATAGCGAGGAGAGTGAAAGCTCTGCTGGAAGCGACGAAGACGACATCGAGAGCGAAATCCAATATGGAGGCAACGCAAGCAAGGCACGTACAGTCACAAAAAAGTCTACGCGTACAGTTGCCAACCCAATCCGTCGACAGCCGGCACAGCAGCTATCTCGAAACGCTGCTCCTGAGAGGAGAGATCAAAGAACAAGCGGTGGCCAGAGCCTTTTTTCTAGAATCAATAGGCCTGCTTCGCAATCAAGCTCATTTGAAAAGGCCCGTCAAATTCCCCATGATCCACAAGAGCGTGTTTGGGACATTCAGCGAGAAATTCAAGAAGCAGAGGATCAAATTGCTCGTGAACGAGCTGAGAGAGCTGAGAGAGAACGAGCGCCCCAAATAGAGCCATGGCGTCAATGGTTTCGGGAACAGATTGCTTGGTTATTAACACTCTGGCCATTTAACTTGATTTGGAGACGTCGTGAAGACGATGACTTTGACGATTTTGACGATGATCAATACAACAATGGTGGCCCTACGGATTGGTGGAAGTTATTAAATCCAATGACATATCTGCAGTCTGTGGTATGGTTGGTCGATAAGATTATGGATCATTTCGTCAACCTTCTCGACGGATTATCTGGTGTTCAAATCCGAGGTTCTTGGACCGAAAGAGTGGTCTACGCTGTTCTCATTGGCGGTGTTGGCTTGCTTTTGGGAGTCTCCCTCGTTTCGGGCATGGGAGCTGTGAAGCCATCTCTACCAAGTATTCCAAACTTTGGCTTAGGTGGTTTCCACATACCGAACCCTTCTGGCTTTGTTCACAACGTTGGAGATATGATGCCATCGTTCTCATTGCCCTCGTGGCCGCCCTGGAGCAGAGACGACGATGAGCATGATGTCTTCGCAGAAACTCCCATCAACAACATTGAACTTACGGATGAAGTCAAAAAGGCAATGAAAAAGCTGACATCAAAACTCAGTGACCAGAAGAAAAGTCTCGAGAAGCTGGAAGCGAAACTCCCTCAATACATCACCATGGAAACCATCAATGGAAAGCCGTCTATTCCCCAACAGTTCTATCATGGTCTTCAAGATTATCTGAAGGAGAGTGGGAGCTTTTTGAACATGAAGAAGAAGGGCGGAAACTACGAAATCTCCACGGAAAAGCAATGGAAGGCTATCGTGGCGGGACTCGGTAAAGACAAAGACTTCAAGTCGAAGCTCACGAAAGTCGTCGACAGCGGCATTGAGGAGAAGCTGCCTGCTTTCTGGGACACATGGTTCAAGAATAACAACAAGATTCTCGAACCGCTCATTGAAAAGGCAATGGCCAAGACAAAGGCTGCTGGATCAGGAGCTGGATTCGACAAGAAAGTCGCCCAGATTGTCAATGAGCAACTCGGCAAACAGAACCAGACAGTTGTTACTCGAAGCGAATTCATAAAACATCTCGGGAACGAACTGGCAACCCACCAAGCAACAGTTCGAGCTGAGCTCCAAGAGCTAAAGTCGGATATGTTGACTCATATTCAAGAGTCGATTCGTACTGCGCAATTGATGGCTCCCCAGGGAACATCGGACGCTGAGATGAGGAAACTCATTCGAGAGATTGTTATCCAGACTATATCAGACGAAGTCCTTGGAGTTGGTGCCAAGGCAAAGATTCACGAAGACTGGAACACGCGGCTCAAGCACCAGGTCAACTTCTTTGCGGTTGGCGCTGGGGCTACCATTGATGAGGCTCTCACGACAGGTGTATGGGATCCATGGAAGAAGGGCGTCGCTACTAAAGAAGCCTTGAAGCGTGGCGTCTCTGGCGTACATCCTCTCCCTGCCGCGGCAGCACTTCTCCCGTGGCAAGATGAAGGAGACTGTTTTTGCTCAGTTCACGACATCGATAGCAGCGGACGATACCATGGTGCCAGAATCTCTGTTCACCTTGGCCATCTGGTCGTTCCCACTGACATCGTGATCGAACACATTAATAAGAACGCAACGACAGATCCACTGGCTCGACCGCGACAGATCGAAGTCTTTGCTAGATTCGAAGACAAAATGGAGCGTGATCAAGTCTTTGCTATAACAGCCAACTTGTTCAGAGAAGACACAACTAACCGCAATGTCTCGGTCCCTTTGTCCGATCAATTCGTCAAGATCAGCGACTTTGAGTACGTTGGAAACGAGCAAAACGACGGCGTTCACGTACAGCACATGAAAGATGAGTTCTCCAACCTCGGAATCGGCACAGACCAGATCGTCGTTCGATCCATGGGCAATTACGGCGCGGTAGACCATACGTGCTTTTACCGCGTTCGGCTATTTGGAAACGTGGTGGAATAGCTGTGTAAAAACCAACGGATGCATATATCTGTTGGTGCAGTTTAGACTTCGATGTGCTTTCTGGGCGTTGGGGATAGTTGATTGGTTCATGTACATAGTCTTGTGTGGGAGTGTGAATTATATACGCAAGGCATTGAAGCGTGGAGCTGGTATGGGAATGGATAGCTTTTGCTGAGAATGGTGCTACTTATAATTCAATCATGACCTTTCTGATGACAATCAACAACTTCTTATAAGATACACGAGACGATGAATTTGAACATTAACCCTATGCATTTTAATTCGCAACTTTTGTCTATCCCTATATACAAGGCTCCAGAGGGTATCGAACCTGTCCACCTCCTTAATCCAACAACCCAGTAGCAAGCGCCTCGAGATCCTCCAAAGTCTCCGGCTCGTCCTGCACCTTGATGACCCTTCCATTGCCCTTGCTCTTCTTCTCGTCCTCCGAGTCGTCCTCGAACCACTTCTTGGCTCTCTTCTTGGGCGGCTCGCGATCTTCCTCGCTGTCCGACCTGTCGCCTCCCATTGGCAGCGATCGCATAAGCGCCAGAGGATCTTCGCCGTCGTCTGCGTTGTGCAGCATGGGTGCGTCGCCGTCGTCGTCTGATACAATGCCCATGCGCTCTGCTCGCTCGGCAGCCTTGCGCTTTTCTCGCTTCTCGCGACGCTTTTGCTTGGCGAGAGCTTTGTCGTCCACATCTGCCTCGCGAACGCGCGACGTCTCGTCTTCGACGAATTTGCGACGCTGTTCTTCGGCTGGACCCTCTCCCATGAAGTCGTCCTCGTCCTTGAGCTCGTAGATAGCATGGGCGTTACCGTCCTCATCGAACACGACTTTGGTTGAGTTGCCCTTGAACTTGAGCATCTTCTTCTTTGACTTGAGAGCCTTCTCACGACGTTTTGAGTCGACCACAAATGGTTCTTCACCACCTAGACCATCGATGACCTTTGCTGTGCTCTTGAAAGCGTTGTTTGCCTCGTCGTCTAGCTCATCATCCTTCAGTACTCTCTTGACTGACAAGAAATCACCGTCGTCATCATCCGCGTTCTCATCGCCATCAAGCACAAGCTTGTTGTAATGACTTGACAGAACATCTTGATTTGTTCGCTCAAACATCTTGTCGTACTTTGTGCGCACCTCATTCTTCTTCTTTGGCTTTTCCCCATCTTCTTCCATTTCAGAGTCGCTAGACATGCCAACACGAGGAGCATTCTTTATTCTCTTGATATCCTCGCCCTTTCTGAACTTGACCTGCGGTGTACCAGGGAGACCAAGACTAGCAGCGAAGCCATCAAGATCTAGCTTGTTGAATTTGAAAACATCCTTGTCTCTTTGTAAATGAATTGACCGTGCGTAACTGATGAAGGCCTTTTGGCCAAGGTACTTCAGATCTGGGTTCTGGAAGCACATGCTTTGTAGTTGATCCTTGATACTCTTCTTTTTCTTCTCCTTGACATTCACCTTTTGTATGGGAATCTTTTTCTGCTCAAGCTTCTTCAACATTCCTGGCTCCTCGCTAGGGTCGAGGAATAGCACAGCTCGACCATTGCTCTGGTATCGAGCTGTTCTTCCAACTCGGTGGATATATGTATCTACATCCTCAGGACAATCGGCCTGAATAACCCAGTCAACGGCAGGGAAATCAATTCCTCGCGCGACGACATCTGTCGCAAACAAACACGATTGCTTCGCAGCTGTGAATCTGTTTGTAATCTCCATTCGTGCAATTTGCTTCTGGCGGCCGTGAAGATGTAGTAGAGGAATACCGGGCTGAAGATGACGGAAACTCTCGTATACGAATCGAACTTGTTTGCCTGAGCTCAGAAAGACAATAATCTTGCTCTTCAAATTAGCCTTGATGAAGCCATATAATGTGTCGAGTTTCTCTGTCAAAGGTGTAACGATGTAGTGCTGTTGGAGGTTTGTAGGAGTAGCGCTAGCCGCTGCTTCGTGAACAGAGACGTATTCGGGGTCCTTGAGACTGAGACGAGCAAGATCCGAGACCTTCTTACTCTGGGTGGCACTGAACATAAGTGTCTGTCGTGATTTGGGAAGATGCTCGACTAGCGCATCAACATCGGATTGGAAACCCATGTCCATGATACGATCTGCCTCGTCCAGAACCAAGATTTGCAAGTTGTTGGCGTCGAAACCAGCGGTCTGATCAAGATGCTGCAGCATTCGACCGGGTGTGCAAACCAAAATATTCATTCGATCCAATCGTTCCGCTTCCTCCTTCAAGCTCTTTCCACCGATGACCAAGCCTGCTGAGAAAACGTGGTTTCTGCCAACCTTTCGAAGCACCTGAAAGATCTGGACCGCGAGTTCTCGAGTGGGAGAAATGATAAGGGCGCCTAGTCCATCGTATTCGGTCCATTGGGCACGGTAGAGCTTTTCTAGAACGGGAACGAGGAAAGCAAGGGTCTTTCCGCTTCCTGTTTTGGCGGCTCCCATAACATCTTTCCCCTTGAGAGCCAGTGGAATGGCGTGAGCTTGGACATCGGTAAGGGTTTGGAAATGTGAGGCCTCGAGGCCGCTGGCGGTTGGTACAGAGAGAGGAAGATGGGAAAAGTTCTTGATTTCATCCGATTTGGGGTCCTGAATTCGTATTAGCCAGAGTAAGAGATTGTCGTAATTTATCCCCATACCAAATCGTTCACTCGTTGCTCAAGCTGCTGGAGATCCTCTTGTTCTCTCTTGCGCTTCTGTTGGCGCTGCTCGGTTCGACCATTCTTTTGGGGCTTAGGCGCTCGCCCAGATCGCGCATGGGGAGGCATTATATGGAGTCGCGACGATATAGATGAAGAGAATTGAGTGACGTTCTCTAGACCTTATCGTTGGCGCAAACCAAAATCGAAGTCCAAGTCTAGAGTCACTGGAAATTTTTTGGAAAATGCGCGGCGCCTGGCAATACCGATGGCCGACTGTGGGGCGCTTTACCGGAAGAAGCTTACCGCCATGGCAGAAAAGATTCACCGCCAAAAAATTGAATCCAACTGTTTTCTGCCCCTCCACTCAAGCAAGCTTCGCGAATTCATCACAATTAGCTTCGTCAAGACAATATGAAAAACGACAAGAAAACGAAAAAGGCTGCCCCTGCGGCGAGTCAAATCGCTGATGAGCGATTTGCCGACTTCGAGACCGATCCCCGATTCCGTTTGCCCTCGAAGAAGCAGACAAAAACCACAATCGACAAGCGATTCTCTCGCATGCTTAAAGATGACGAGTTCACTGCTACCGCCAAGGTCGACCGATATGGCCGAAAAGTAAAGTCGGATTCCAAGAAGAAGGCTCTACAAAGGTTGTACCGCGAGGAAGATGAAGAAGAAGACGAGGAGGAGGGGGGAGAGGAGGAAGATGGCATCGAGGTCGAGGATGACGAGGTCGTTCAGCGAGAATTGCGAAAGGCGCACGAGAAATACGACCCTGCCCGAGGCGGTGGTTTCTCATCTTCTGAAGACGGCTCTGATTCTGAGGAGGAAGAGTCCGACTCCGACGAAGAAGAAGGTGGCGCGCAAGTCGATACCGAGGGAGACATGCAGCGATTCCAAGATGAGCAAAACGATGTTGAGGCCGGAGAAGTGACGAATCGAATCGCCATTGTCAACCTTGACTGGGACCACGTTAAATCTACTGACCTCATGGCTCTCTTCAACAGTTTCCTTCCTGAGACTGGTGGCAAGATCGACAAGATTTCAGTATACCCTAGTGAATTTGGCAAGGAGCGCATGCAGCAGGAAGAAGTTGAAGGACCCCCGAAGGCATTGTTCAAGAACTCCAAGAACGACTCGGACGACGATTCGGATGACAGCGATGAAGAAAGTGAGGATGGAGACGAGCGAATCAAGAAGAGTTTGCTCCAAGAGGGTGACGACCAGGACTTCGACAGTGATGCGCTACGATCTTACCAGCTTGACCGTCTACGATACTACTATGCCGTCATGGTCTGCTCAAGCCCAGCTGTTGCGCAGAAGCTCTACGAGGCTGTCGATGGACGAGAGTACCAGTCATCCTCCAACTTCCTCGATCTTCGATTCGTTCCCGACGATGTCACTTTCGATGACGAGCCAAGAGACGAGTGTGAAAAGGTTCCCGAGTCATACAAGCCCGTAGAATTCGTGACAAACGCCCTTCAGAGCTCAAAGGTCAAGCTTACCTGGGACATGCATCCTGAGGAGGCATCGCGCAAGGAATCCATCAACCGCGCTTTTAGTGGTAGTCGCAACGAGATCGAAGAGAACGATCTCCGCGCATACTTGGCGAGCGACAGCGAAGATGACGACGATGTGGAGGAAGAAGAGGTCGTCGAAGAGAAGGGTGAGGATGAGCCCAAGCTTTCCAAGAAGGAATTGGCGCGTCGAAAAATGCGCGCTGCCTTGGGTCTATCTGAGGAACCTACCAAATCTTCCAAGAACGCCCCCGTAGGCGACATGGAGATTACTTTCACGCCTGCTTTGTCAGAGAGCGCACCAAAGAAGACAGTCGAGGAGGAGACAACAATTGAGAAGTATATCCGAAAGGAAAAGGAGCGAAAGGAGAAGAAGCGCGAAGCTGCACGAGCTCGGCGTGCTGGCCAGGACCCTGATGCCGAGGAGGAGGAAGAGGAGGCTGTCGAGGTTCCTGCAGGCGAGACTGACGACCTTGGATTCGACGACCCCTTCTTCACTGCCGCCGAAGACCCCGCAGCATCTTCCAAGACCTCCATCCGCAAAGCCGACCGTCTCAAGAAGCGCGAAGCCCGCGAAGCCGCCGAGGCCGAAAACAAAGCCCAGAAGAAGCAGCTCGAGAAGGTCATGGCCGACGTGGACGTAGACCAAGCTGATCACCTAGACCACTTCGACATGAACGAAATCGTCCGCGCAGAGAAGGCCAAAAAGAAGAAGGGCAAAGCTAAAAAGAAGGCCCTAGCCAAAGAATCCCGCGGCGGTCTGCAGGAGGACTTTAGCATGGATGTTGACGATGATCGTTTCAAGGCTGTGTTTGAGAGTCACGAGTATGCTATTGATCCTTCGAATCCCAAGTTCAAGGCTACGGAGGGTATGCAGAAGTTGCTTGAGGAGGGTAGGAAGAAGAGAAGAAATGCAGAGGGAGGGGATGAGGAGCCTAGAAGTAAGAAGGCTAAAAAAGGACGGAGGTAATGTAATAGATTATGTATATCTGGTTAGATTGGAGTTGGGTTCAAAAGTGGTATTTGATAGCATAAATCATGAAGCATATACTGTTCAGTTCTTCTTTTCTGGCACCGACGCTCAAACATGATCCTCGATACATAAATCTTTCAACATTTCTCATCGCGGTTCTGTAGATCCCATCATCAACGCACTCTATGCATCCAATGGCTTCTGGCCACTCCAAAAATGCATCTTCCCATAAGCATGAACTTTCGGATCCCTCATGGACTGTCTACACTCTGCAAAAAACACCTCCATCTCATCTTTACCCCATCCCAACTGCGGAAAATGCAAATTCCCAATCGCCGGGAAGAATTCCTCACATGCAGTTCGATAATACATGCCCACCAATCTCATGACCCTTACACCATTAGCAACAACTCTCTCCGTAGGTGGTGTGACTTACTTGTCTTTTGGCCATGTCCCATAAGGCAATTTGATAAAATTGTGTTTAATATTAACAAACCCTGCTTCAGCAAGATATTGGCCTCCGAATACAGCGGCGTGTGCGTTTGTTTCGTAGAGAGCGAATGCTTGGAGGATGATTTCTGTGAAGCGTTTCAAGGGCCAATCGTCAGGGATGCTGTTGTCGTCTGTGTGGACTTGGCCATCTACGTCTTGGAGTTCTACCCAAGCACCGGGCTTCATGTTTCTGGTATTATTAGAGGAGTATTGGGCGTAGAAGGGGCGGGCTTACGCATATACTTGCTTGAGGAGGGTTACAGGCGATTTGAGGATTGGGATCATGTTGCGAAGATGAACGAAGTCAAAGTCATCGCCGTTGAGCCATTCGTCTTCGATATCGTCCACATAAAATCTGTACAGGTTAGATTTGAGAATATGTGTATATGTGAGTATGACTTACTTGACGTTTGGAGGTACCCATGTCGGTTGTATTGGACTTAGATCCAATCCCAATACTTCAGCACTCGGATATTTCTCACCAACTAACACCATTAGCATCATTCCCTGTCACTCATTCTCTTCACATACTCTCAATAGCCCAAATCCCCGTACCAGTCCCCAAATCCGCTATCCTCTGCGGATTCTCACGAACCGGCGCATAAAATAACCGTCCATCTGTGGCTTCCAACATCATCGCATGAAGCATATCTTCACGATTCTGCTCCGCCTCATCGTTCGGTAAGGGATATCGGCCATGGCGATAACGGTGATATCGACGACCGTTTTGATAGCTGTGTTCGAGAATACTGGAGCTTATGGATGTTGAGGAGGAGCGAAGACTTGAAGAATCTTCGGGATCAAAGTCGCTAGCGGAGAATTCACCGTCTTCGTCGCTGCCGCCGGCTTCGATTACTGCGTTGCCATGTAAGAGGCCTTGGTTATCATCAGGGGTTGGGTCTGTATCTGGAGTGGTGTTAGTTGTCATACGATTGTCTTGTGCGACTCATTTCATCTGTCTTCTGACTCTTTCAATCTCAACTAGACATTCACTATCCACTCAATGCCCCAACGTGAATGTCATCCTCATACCTTGTTCATCATGCCCCGCCGGATCTGACTTTTCCTGTAATGGAGGACTACTCCTCGGGCTCGCCCTTTTACCTTCTGTATCGTGAGCACCCATGTCTTTGCCGTTTCTCTTCCAACTATCACAATGCGCCTCGACTCCTCGGGACAACATCTAGTATAAATACTCCCTCACTCGATGAGGGGGAGAGAACAAAAATCACGAGAATATGCACAACCGGATACAACATCCAATTAAAGACCCCCACAAAGATGGCCTGTTTTGCTTCTTCCACTGCAAATGTGACAGGTTCCAAAAGACGAGAGACAAGTGGGAAGAAGGCCCTTAAACATGATAAATTGCGTAATATCTCAACTTACACTGACGAAACAGGATAGCCCTCCCGTACGTCGCTCATCTTGACTTGCCCGTTTACGCAGAAGCTATAGAGCATCCTTTGGAATTTTCTCTTTGGCAATTCTGACGTCCTCGGCGCTGCAAGACTAGTGCCTGATCTGGACCCCTTGGCGTAGAGAACATGCCAGTCGACACGGCACGAGCGAGGTACTCTCCATGGTTAGATAGATTCGGGGTTTGACTTGATGTCCGAGATTTTCGCATTCGAGTAATTTATGGAGATGGTGGAGTTACTGGCGTGAGTGTTTGAAGCGATATCTCGGGTGTGGAAATAGAGTTGGCGAGATCGGGGGATAGATCTGACGGGGAGAAGCGAATGCTGGGGTATGAGTTACAGTATCCTAGCTTGGATTTGAAGGTGAAGGTCACTGGATTGGGTATTCATGTCGGCGTTTTCTTGTCGTTTGCTGATATGTCACTATAATTGGTTACAATGCACGCGGTTGGTGATATTGCAGCATGGCTGAGACAGTTCAAATGTTTGCACTTCGAGTGAGAGTTGACCATTCAGCAGAAAATGGCAGGGATAACTGCACCCGAAATCCTGGGTCTGGACCGAGCAAAAGACGTAGGTGCAAGCTACCTAATTTTACGAGATTCCATTAAAGTGGTTAATCAAGCCAAGGCGCAAATAGGCATCAACAGCTCATGACTCTTTAAGTTGTTTGCATAGCGAAGATGTTTTGTGAAACTGACTCAAATACAGGCCTCCAATAAAACTCGATCTGTATCAAGGCCATTTCAGAACCGCCATCTGCATCGAGTTATTTATGGACATTTCACCAGCATGACCGTATTACAATGCCAGTGTTCCCCTCCTCATACGCACATATGCACATGCAGTGCATATTGCGCGTTTACGATAAATACCAATGCATTGCCCTGCAAGTGTGAGTGAGCGAGTGAAGCTCCTTGGTTGGCAGCAGTGTATGATAGAGATAAGAGATCTGTCCGCGTGATGGTGAAAAAGGGTGGGATATCCCGCACGATCCGGTTCTCTAGCTGCCGTTTCCGTCTGATAATCACAACACCAAGTCAAAAGTCGCGATACTAAGACTTGACCGATCAAGTGAACTCTTTGAATGCAGTTAGAGTGGTAGACTTGTAGAGGCAAGGCTGGCTAGTTTGTTGATCTGTTATGCACAAGACCCAAAACAATATATGAGAACACCATCGCAAGGCAATTCAAGTCACCATGTTTCACCATTATAACCAGTTACAGAGGAAAAGGCACTAGAGAAGGCTGGGAAAACACCATAGCTAATCCCTGTCACGAGTCAGATATAGCTCTTCCCCGCTCAGAGGCGGGAGAGACGCGATGCATGCTAGCAACCCTCTTTGTATTAATGAGGGTGTGATCAAGGCCGCATCGAGAGAGGCTGATGTGCGACCCCTTGACAGCGCCTGTCGAAGCAGAGGAACACGGGGGAGAAGAGAGTGGTGATTATGGTGGTAGTGGTTTGATTAGAAGCAGGTCGGAGTGGGATGATATCGTCTTATCTCCACCAGTTCATCACCAAAGCATCACATCCATAAACAGTAGAATTACTGACTGTAGAAGGGGAGCAAATATAGACGACACATGCAATGCACCATTCATGATTCATCGCCACTGAAGGACCCCTATTGCAGAGCGATCATCCCCTCCCAAACATCGAACATCAAAACATCGCTTCATCATTCACTCATTCTTCTCTCACCGACTGTCGGAGCTAAAGTTCCCAAGGCTGCGTCGCATCGAGATCGTGATGGAGGGGAGCGAATTTGGGGGTCATCGCCCTCTAAAACAGACGCCACTTTATCTGTGGGGAAACGCGTGAGCTTGATGATTTTTTGGTGCTAGGCATGGGTGTTACAAGACCTTGGAAAATAATATCTCTTGTGTCATTATGGTATTCATATTACTCGCAACTCTCCCGTTTCTCTTGAGTCTTCCTGTTTTCTACTTTTTTATCGTCTTTTTAATACAGGCCCGTGATAATTTTGAGCTCGTTGATCCAAATCCTCCTCCAACAACGTCACCTAATATCTACTGTGACGAGACGGCTTGAAACACCAACGTAATAATCAAGGCAATGCCGCCACATTCAAATTCTCCTCTGCTTCCCATCTCCACGCCCACAGCTATCGCATCGCCATATGAGCAACCACCGCCTCCTGCTCCTACAGCAGCGAACCATGTTCAGCGGTTCGCCATCACGACTTTCTCTCTCGCCCGTTTCGCCCGCGGTGTCTCCTTAATAGCATACCCACGGTTTGGCCTCTGGGCCCTCGATATCGCACCTGATGGTTCAGCATATATGCTCGCTAGTCTAATTGGCATTCGCGATATTCTCCTCTCGGGGCTTTTGTACACGAGCGATACTACAAACGCTGCGACGGACTCGGCTGCTCGTCGCGAAGTAACCCGTGCGCTTGCGACGAACTTGTTCAGCGATGCGCTCGATGCTTTTGTGCTGATATTCTACGCTGCGTGGTCCGATGATTGGGGAAATCCGATTGCGGTTATCGTCATCTCTGCTGTCATGGCCATCTTTGAACATCTGACGCTGTGGAGCTTGAGCGAGGATGATTGGGCTGCGCATGAGTATGGGAGTCTGGGCGATGATAAGAAGGCGAGGATGAATGCTTGGCTCCGAGAGTTGGAACGTTGTGGCCCTGAGACGTATCGACCTGAACAGTCTGTTCCGCCATCATCGCGAGCATCGTTCAGACAGTATGGAGCTATTGTTTAGATGTTGATGAGCTATGGGTTTGATGAAGAAAAGTTACGGCTGTTGTGTCTATTCTGCGTGGCGTTCATGGCTTGTCTGCATCTGGGTCGTTTTCAAGATGGTTGGTCGTTTGGAGTCGGGAGTGCATGTTGCATGACTGAATCATGGTGATGTTTTCTGCGATGCATCTGGTTATGCAGTTTATACCTTCAATACCATTGCTTTTGAGTTTGACATTTGTTGTGGGCGGGGACTACTGGAGGTGAATATGTCTGGTCTGTGTTTTCATATGCTACAGAGGTGACGATAGACTCATCGTAGCGAGCTTTGATATAAACGAGAACTCTTGTAAACCTTGTCAAGCTTATCAGTGTCACTATGCCCGAAAACTTCAAATCCTCTAGAAGCTCGGCAGATCAATAAATGGCGTTAGAATCCATAAATCTCATACGAACAATCCCATGACACAAACTCAATTACAGCTTTACAACAAATCGGAGATGTATATATCACAACCCCTTGCTATGGCGTGATATATCGCATCTGAGGCACAATCAAGGGCCTGGTCTGACAAACGTGCCGCATGTGGAGCATATCGGCCGCTAAAATCCTCCGACTCAACGACAAAACGTCTTTAAATCTTTTCTTTTTTCTATATTTCGCCTCCCTCACTTGTCGCATACGACAATAGATCATCTCCTCCGCTTCTCCTGTCGTTACACTTGCGCTGTTTTCTGCATTGAGTTGTTACCATGTCTGTCCCTCGTGTAAAGCGTGTGGCGGTCATCGGCGCCGGACCAGCGGGTGCTATTGCGGTTGATGCTTTGGTGCAAGAGAAGACTTTTGATCTTATTAGGGTTTTTGAACGCCGTGAAGGGCCTGGAGGATGTTGGTAAGTTATCAGATTTCTAGTAAAATACCAGATTATATGGTGAGAGAATTTGAGCTGACGATGCAAGGATTGGTGATACAACTCAACCTCCAACAATCTCAAATCTGGCAAAGCTCGCAGATCGTACAGCAGATGAGCAACTGCCCATCCCTGAGACTTTACCAACACTTCTTCCCAAGTCCACGCAACCACGCCATGAAGAATCATCTCTGTACCCATACCTAGAAACCAACGTTGACACATCCACCATGGAGTTCACACAAGAGCCCATCCCCGAAATCCGCAGTGAGAGATCAATCGGGATGCACGGCCCCGAGACGCCCTTTCGGCACTGGAAAGTCATGCGTGACTACATCGCAGGTATCTTGCATCGTAACCACTACGAAGATCTCATCTCGTACAACACCACCGTGGAACATGTTGAGAAGACTGGTGATGAGTGGAAGGTTGTGTTGAGAAAGGAGGGAAAGAAGCAGGATTACTGGTGGAGTGAGACTTTTGATGCTGTGGTTGTGGCGAGCGGTCATTACTGGGTGCCGTATATTCCGGCTGTGGAGGGCTTGGAGCAGTTTGAGAAGACGAGGCCGGGGAGTGTGGTGCACAGCAAGCACTTCCGAGGTCGAGACTCTTTTCACGGCAAGGTAAGTTGTACGACCTTAAGGCAGTGACAGTACTAATTTGCGTGCACAGAGAGTCGTTGTTGTGGGTGCTTCTGTATCAGCGGCTGATATCGCAGTTGATCTCGCCGACACAGCCAAATCACCAATTCACTGCGTCACCATCGGCCACACCACAAACGTCTTCTTTGGCGACACAGCCTTTGACCACCCCAAGATCCAGCAACACCCATCCATCGCCAAAGTCGTCAACCGGACAGTGCACTTCATCGACGGAACCAGCGTTGCAGATGTAGACCACATCATCTTCGGCACAGGCTACAGCTGGACCCTCCCATTCCTCCCCTCCCTCCCCGTCCGCAACAATCGTGTCCCCGGTCTATACCAACACATCGTATGGCAGAAAGATCCGACACTTCTCTTCGTCGGCGCAGTAGGCGCAGGTCTCACGTTCAAGATCTTCGAGTGGCAAGCCGTCTACGCAGCTCGTATCCTCGCAGGCCGAGCGACTGTACCTTCACAGGAGGAGATGCAGAGGTGGGAGGATGAGAGGATACAGACACACGGCGATGGACCAAAGTTCTCTGTTGTGTTTCCGGACTTTGAGGATTACTTTGAGGCGGTGAGGGAGCTTGCGGGTGAGGGTGAGGCAGGGGTGGGACGCAAGTTGCCCAAGTTTAGGAGGGAGTGGTTTAGGAATTTTATAGAGGGTACAGAGTTGAGGAAGGGATTGTGGAGGAGGTGGAATGCGAAGGCGAAGGCGGATCTTGAGAAGGATGGTGTGAAGGCGAGGTTGTAGATGGATTTGGACTGTAGAGTAGATATTGCGTTTGATCTAGATTTAGACGTATAAATAGAGCAGGAATATAGAACTCCGATCAAAGAGCCAGAAATTAACTATATCTGGTCACCATGTTCGGAGCACTGAGTGTCTCGTATACATTAACAAGGTGCTGGAGTTCAAAGTGCTGGAGAGGTTCATGCCTTACCGTCTCTCTTCCCGTTCCAAAAACCAGTGATGCTAGCTATGAGTGCATATCTTTGCGAGAATAAAATATCGAATCAAGGCTCTACGAGGCCACTATATAATATGTATTTCCAGGTTAAACAGCTTAGTTTTAATGAATTTGACGTTGTTATCCGTGGAGCTTACCCCATACCCCGGATTTTCAAGGTGGAGCTTCCAGGGGATGTCATGAACTTGACATGCCGGCAATGAATTTCCATTTAGTAATAGTTTGCTATGATCGAGCCTCTCAAAAACTTGGAGGATAGAGTTACACGAAACAGAAGACGAGGCGTCATTAGTGAGCATGTGGTTTGGGTGTGCACCCCGCATCTTGCCGGAGATCAATAGTGAGCCATGACTTCTGGAAGCTTTCTGACATGAGCTGTAAGAAGATGAAGGTTTACGTTCTGAGATGATAAGAAACGTTGAGCTGTTTAATGTTACTGTTTGAGACATCTGAGCTTTGAATGTTGAATTCTGATCGTAGTTAGGCTTGATAAGCGAGTGCCGAGATGCGAGTTGGTGGAGTATCGGGATCGATGCTTGACTCCACCAAATGTCCACTTGAGCTCTAGAATGTGACCCAGGATATGGATATATAGTTTCTGTTTCCACGTTGAAGAGCACATTATGAGACATTGACCTCAATACGATACAAGCTGTTCATAAGATAGAAGAGTTCAGAACATCGCTCAGACGTATACGTCTCATCTCGGCTTCTAAAGCCTATCTCTTAGGGGAAATAAATAGCTTCACCTCTTATCAGCGTTACGTCGTCACAGTGAACCAAGAATTAGCGTCTGTTAGTGGCTGATAGTGATGCACTTCCCCGCGTTTTTATCTCGTCCAATGGTCCAGGGCCTGGAGATACGTTGCCACGCCCCCCATGTCCCTTCTCGAATCCCCATTAATGACCAACACCTCCATGTTCTTGCGAGGACGATCTTCTCTCCTTTTCATTTCATAGCTCCAACCTCTTTGTTTTCACCAAGTAAAGAGGTGCAAAATGCAGACGAAAACATCAACAAAGACAAATTGCAGAAGAGCTTCAAAGACCAAGAATGGTCCTAATCCACGATCACGCTCAGGTTGTGTTACTTGCAAGGCAAAGCATGTAGGTCAATCTGCTTGTTCTTTTTTGCTTGTTCTGAGAACGCATACTGACTATCCAGACAAAATGCGACGAAACAAGACCCGAGTGTCTGAGATGTATTCGCAAAGGCGTTAAATGCGGCGGGTACTGGAAAGAGTTTAAATGGTCCTTCAAACATCAACCTGGCGAAGTAAACTTTGAGTTCGCGACCCCGACCTCACCAACGTCTTCGCGAAGAAGTTCGACTATGCAACCCGAGCCGTCATTCGTAGCGACACCTTCTGCGGTATTCGATGTTCCGCTAGATACACCTGCTCCAGCGCTGGCTGAGGAGTTGCCAATTGAAGACAACACTTCAATCCTTGGTGACGCGAGTTGGACGACAAGTTCTTGTACCGAGTCGGATAATGATATCTTTGCGCGGTCGAATTCCATCGTTGAAGAGAATCTAAGCGACATGACGGTCCAGAATGTCGAAATGACATCTCAAGCTCTTACGCCGACGAATGAATCTCAATACTTTGAAGGAACGCCGCTCACTGTTGGTCTCATAACCGACACTTCATCCCTCCTCATCAGCAACTGGTTCGAACAAGTCTGTACATTATGGTCTGGTTTCGATTCAGACTTTAACCTCAATCGAAAGCTCGCTCTTGAGCTATGCACGAGTTCACAATCTGTGTTTAGTTCGCTGCAGAGCATGTCTGCTGGATTCTTGTCTACGCGATTACCGCACATGAAGCAATCGGCTATGTATTTCCTGCAAGCGGCCACCGGATCAGTTCTTTCAGAGGCAGAAGAGATTATTCAGAACCCAGCCGTCGATAACATGCCCGCTGGTGCATTATTCTCACTGTTTTGTCTGGGAACGACGGTGTGTTGGGTTGATGCGAGACAATTAGGTCTACCATTCTTCCGATCAGCTCGCAAGATCTTAAATCGCCTCAACCGCCGTATTTCATCACTTTCAGCAAAGGACCTCGAACTTTTATCCTTCTTCAACAGAAGTCTAACATACTGTGAAATGCTCCTCGCAGCAGTTAACCAAGACGACACAGCTCTCGACACCGATGATCCAGTCACAGGCCCTCAAACCGACTCCTCAATGCAACTAGCCGAGCGATACATGGACAACTCACCACACCCGTGGACTGGCATTTCCCCGCTTGCATCTCAGCTCTTCGCACAAGCGATAAGGCTCTGCCGAAGCTTCCGAAGAAATCTGAAACTACCGAAAGAAACAGGGCGGGATTTCCAGCGAGCTCTGGAGGAGATCCAAGAGGCGCAGCGGTTGGAGGAGAAGCTTCTGGGGCTTGAGTTCCAGAATACCCTTTGTGTTGCTAACACGGGAGATTATCGGACACCGTCGCTTCATCTTGCGCAGGTCGCTGAGGCTTATAAACTCGCTGCGTTGCTGCAGCTGTATCAGACGTTCCCGGATCTGGTGGCTTTGCGATTACCGACCGATTCTGTTCATGCGAATAGTCGACATATTCCTTGGGAGGAGTGGATTATTCCGTTGAGTCTCCGTCTTGTTAATGTTTTGGAGCATATTCCGCCCAATTCTGGCACACGCTGTATCCAGCCTTTGCTGTACATCACCGCGAGTACTGGCCTTCGCTACGATACCACGACGATGCTTGACATTTCTACCTCTTCATTCGATACAGGCATCGGCTCGTCAAACTTCCAGACGGATCCCTTCTCTATGGATATGCTAGGTACTTCACCGCCACCTGCCAACCTAATATCCCGCATGTCCCTCGACATTAGTAACGCTCGGCATTTCATCACCGGTCGGCTGAACATGTTGGAGAGCAGTTTACCGCCGAAACCAGTCATGATGGCGAAGGAACTCATCAAAGCGATATGGGATGCTTATGATAGTGAAGCACCTGGGTCGGCTTCGGTGCATTGGGTGGACGTGATGGAGGATAACAACTTGAGATCAATGTTTGGTTAGGTGACTGTAAATAAGATTGTTTATTGGATCAATGTTGGAGTTTATAGGGAGATATCACAGTATGAGTTTAACTTGGGTTACTGGCTTAATTGAGAGCTTCATATATGGAAGCATTCTAATCTATCAGATCCCGCTATCCAAGCCCTTCCCATCTATAGATCGCCCATCTTTCTCGCACCAGTATAAAACGCCAACCCTGTATCCGGCGAAGAGAAAGTAAGCGTAGCGCCATTGGGGATATAAAACACGTCCCCAGCCTTGGCCTCGACCTTTTGGCCCGTCGAGTCCTCAATGACAAAGTTTCCCTCAAGGATGATCTTGCACTCGTCGTACTTGTATGTGTATGTGAGAGGCTCGCCCTTGTTGACGCGGAAAAGGCCCATGGCCAGGGGCTTCTCGGCGCCTTCGGGCGTGGAGTGGATGTCGCCGATGAAAGTGTTTCCGCCTGAGAGAGGGGGGATCTCGAATTTGGATTGAGCTTGGGCGAAGTGCTTGAAGGAGGCCATTTTGATAGTCTTTTGGAGATTGACTTTTAAGGGTTTGTTTAGGTGAAGAGATGGAATGTTTGAGACAGAAGTAGATTGCTTGATGCTAGATACAGACAATCGAGGAAGAGTCCCTTTCATATACCCATCTCTCAAGCCTCATTCCTCCTCGAGATACTTACTCTAGTTTCACACATAAGCGGCGAGGTTAGCCATCACCAAACATTCATTCCCTCTTTGGAGCAATGTTACCGGAGTGTTTGCGGGGAATGATAAGATGGCGATAGCATGGTTTTTCCTATTTGGGTCAAGTTGTCCGGTTCGAAGATTGTGGGGTTTTCGGGAGGCGGAGGTCGCGGGGCGTGGAGCGTCCGTTTGGAGAAGCGATTTCCGGTTTGTGAAATGATAGATACGTAACTTGTTTTTACGAGAGGGAGTGATAGTGGGATGGTGGGTTAAAATGGGTGGTATGGCTGCTAGGAGTGTTGAGGGTTGTGTATATATGTGTTGACTTACACGGTTGTTTCACAGCACAAGTATCTTCTATTGTAATTGCATCTCAAGATAGGTCGCCCTCGCCTTTCTACATGATCATGGACTTTACATTATCCTCCTTCGGCCCTCATGAAGCCGTCATAATCCTCAGCATCATAACAAGCCTCGCCCTTCTCGGCTACAAGCTCAACGACATCATCCAAAGCCGCAAAAGCTTCCGCTACAAAAGCAAACTCCCTCCCGTATCATCAAACTACCAACCCAGCGACTACAAAACCCCCATCCCAGAGCCCTACCCCAACTGGTCCATCGACAAGACCAAGCCCCTTCCCTACAGAGCATTCCGCTATGGCCCTAACTACCAAGTCACCATGGGTCTGCGGACGTGTCCCGTAGAGGAGTGGATTGAGCTGGATAACCACTATCCGAAATACCACGCTGATAAAGCTGCGAGGATCAAGGAGAGGGGGACCAAGTGTGTTGATACGCACCCCGATGCGTATCCTGCTGCTATTGAGCTTCTGCAGGAGTTGGCTGATTATCTACCCGCGAGATATCCGAGTCTTTTTGAACGGACGGCTGTTGGGATCAAGAATAAATGGTCGGGCGAAGACTTCAATATTATTGAGCGTCCACTAGCTGAAGATCCCATGGCCATCTGCGCCCGCCTCATTCAAGACGATCTCGCCATCATGGTCGAGCGTCCTGATGGTCAATACTATCTCCTCGCTGGTGCCATTCTCCTCGCTGGCTTCTGGCGTCTCTCAGATAAATACGGCATGTCCCTCTCCGAGATCCATACATCAGGCGACGTCCCCCATTTCAAGGAAAAGCTCGAGACAGGAATGTGCAAGTTCTTCAAACGCCTGCGCCCAGAAACAGTGTACAACCGCAACAACTACTTCCTCCAAGTCGACGACAGTCTAGCCTGGAGCTGGAGTATCGGCAGTGAAGACGCACCCTCTGTGAGCTGGAGCACCGCTGAGAAGGACAAGGCGATTGAGCACCACATGTTTCGCTCTGAGCGACAGTCTCTGAGGCGGTTGCCAAAGACTGGTGGTGTGGTGTTTACCATTCGAACGTATTTTCACCCTGTGACGGAGATTGCGCAGGAGGATCATGTTCCCGGGAGATTGGCGAGTGCGGTTAGGAGTTGGGATGACAAGGTTGCGAACTACAAGGGGAAGCAGAAGTATGGTGAGGTGCTGTTGGAGTATCTTGATAGAGAGCATGAGAAGCAGTTGGCGAGGGGGTTGGATGTTGAGAAGGAGGGTGAGATTAGGAAATACCCTTGGTAGATGGCCATTCTGAGTTGATCGAGCAATCTTATGTCTGTTATGCAGTATTTCGATAGATGACCTAGCCATAAACGAAGCATTCATTTGAACTTTTACAATAAAAATTCTCATGACGAAGATGAACACTCATTGTTAATGCTCAACTTGTTCAACCTTTCTGAGTCTCCTCTTTCCCAGCTGCGTGCTTATCAACTTGTCGAATGAAGCTATCACAAGTTATCGAGCTCAGAGATTACAAAATGCATAAGAAATAAATTAAATACTGCTATATAAGATCGTCACTCAATTGACAGTCCACTTCCTCTCCCACCCTGGGAAGAACGGATTCTCCGCCAATGTAGTAACCTCCCAATCCTTCGGGATCAAACCCTTCTCAATCTGCTCCCTCTCCCATTTCCTCAGCGTCGGCTTCGTAATATGCTCAACATGCCATGTCCCCTTGTACTTCATAATATTCTCTTTGCCCTCATTCAACACCTTCAAGACCAGAGAGGGAACGTGCGGCTCATCTCTGAACTCGGTCATTGGCGTGAATAAGGCCTTGAAGTTGAAGACGATAGCGCCTGAAAGAGGTAGGCGACGCAGGGTCTGCCAGTCAACTCGAAGGGAGATGTCTTCTTCGGTAAGAGAGGGGTTTTGAACTTCTCGAGTCTTGAACTCGGGGTCTTCGGAGGGGATGAAGAGCGGTTGACCGACTTCGAGACCCCAGGACCCGCGCTGGATGGGACTGTTGGTAGGCATTTTTGTGAAGAATCTGTCATCTAGTTAGCAACGTATCAATGTGGCAGGCTGAAAGCTGACGTACCGGTCCATGCTAAACTCCATCTTCTCCTTGTAATCAGGCACAGGGGCGTGTATCTCTGGCAATCCCAGTCCAATCTTCTCACTCAGTTTCCATCCGACAGAAGAACAAATCACGCCAGCTCTGAAACAATACCGTCCTGTCGCAGGATCCCGCAGTGTGAGTGCAAAGTCCTCGGGGACGTGGTTGAGAAGGAAGAGCAAGGGCTCGGTCTCATCAAGATCTTCCTTGACTGCCAGAATGTGATTGACAAATACTTTGCCGTGGAGTTCAAATGCTTGGGGATACCGCGCGCAGAGGAACTGAATCACCATCTCCATGAGCTCTTTACATGCTAGCTCAGAGCCGGGTAAGGCCTGCAGGACATCTTTGCCGTGTTTTGCGTAGAGGCTTTGTCGCTGGGCGACGCGTTCGCGATATGTGTTCTCTATCTCTAGCCAGAAGTCTGGATCCATCTTCTTCAACGCTTTAAATGGTGTCAGTCATTCGTCGCTGTATTCGAGGCTATGGAGTAGCACTTACACATGGTCTGGTGATAAGCCCACCGGAATGGGCGATATGGTCTCGGCATTGCCTTGTCGACATTGAAGCTTTTGAGAGGCTCTGGTAAGGGAACACCTGACAGCTTTGCATAGTCCGGGAAGTCTCCGAGTCGTCTGATCTCACCAACACTGAAGCTGGTGAAGTTGAATGTGCTGGGATTGGCATGACGATAGTCCTCATCCAGTCTCAGAAGAGGTTTTGATGCCACAGAAAGGTCAACATCGTCAGAGCCAAAGCCTGGCGATATCTCAGGGAGAGCGTGTCTTTGCGATGGAGGATAGACAGTAGTATAATCTACTGGAGCAGTCTTCTTTACAGGTTCTGGTGGGGGAGATGATGGATACGCATATCGATTAAGAGCCTTTCGCTTGTACACAAGAGTATGAGCCAAGAGACCCAAACACGCACAAGCACTGGCACAAAACGATACCACAAGTACAGTATGAACCGTATTAGGATGAAGACTTTCTGAAAAGACAAGCATGATGAAGAATATCCTTCACAAGCAAACAATGGTATTGAATAGTTACAGAGTCACGATCATCTACACAGCAGCCTTCTTTTTCTTTATGCCATACCTGTTTCTACGTCAAGCATATCGTCAAGATAAACGCCAGCGAAACCCAAATCTGGTTACATTTCGAGGACGCCTGCGGGTTAACATAACCCTTTTGGGATGGTCGAATGAGAGTCGAAACGCGGGGTACAGTAGCGTTATCGCGGGTAAGGGTGACGTAGGATTGATAAGTCCCAAGATAGGGGACGTATCTACGACACGGATGGGGAAATGCTTTGCGGTTGTGGTGGGTGGGGTTGGGCTTCTTATCGTGATGTTGTTGATGTTGACTGGGTCAGATGATGCTGTGTATGCTTCTGTAGCTGGACAAACACTCCGATACCCGTTCTGGATATGCATGTCCAGGTCATTTGGATAATTCCGCGTTGTATGTCCTATAATTTCATAGCGGAAAGTGTTATGGTGTTAGTTTGACCTTGTGACTGGACTTGGGTAAGTGTTGGCTAACCCTTCACATCCATCCCTTTATCAGATATTGACGCCAATCAGTAGTGGAGTTGTATACAAGTTGCCCAGTCTTTCAGAGAGATGAATCTATTCTTAGCTGTAGCTAGTATCATGGCGAACCAATAAAATCATCCGAGTATATAGCTGTTTTGTCTCAAGGATGGAAGCGGCCAATAAGTTGATGGAATCCTCACACAACCCAACTTGTTTGAAATAGCTCGGCCGTCTCTTGATTTATAAGAAATATTGAGTGATATGTTCCATTACGTTTACAATTCGCGGCATTGTTGTACGGCTCACTTTGAGTGAGCTTTCTGAAGTACCGCATATTGATCAATGATTGACAATGTCTCTGTATTCATGGATTGACTAGCCATAACTCATCTAGTCATTCCGTAAGATGGAAGAATTTGGATGTATTTAATTTGAAAATAAACCAAGATACTATGTTGAATATTTGTCCCAATCTTTGCATGATAGAATTATATATGCACAACTTTTATAGCACAAACTCGAAGACCCACCGAGAGTTGTTCAGTGAGTATTGAACTACTGATTTACATAAAACCTCAACTCGGGAACTCATTACACCTGATTTTATTTGAAAGATCGGAATAGTAGTGCAGCTTACCATCACACATGTCGGAGATACAGTTAATACATCCCTGACGGGGATAGTGCTTATGTCCGCACGTCATGCAATTATATAGGGTTCTGACATTCATAACAAATCTTACGTGTTCTTCAACCTTCATCTTCCCTCTTGCAACATCAGAAACCCCAGAAATCTTCAGGAATCCTCAAAATGTGGGACACTTTCTTCTACCGCGGCGCCTTCGTCATCTCCGCCATACCTGGCCTCATCGGCATCAACTCAATGCTCCGACCGGAAGCCACCCTCAAGATCGTCAAATTCCCCATCCCGGCCGATCCTCAGAGCCGTAAGACCTGCCTATCCCTCGCACGTCTGCAAGGCGCACGCAACATTGTCGTCTCTTACCTCTTCATCAACAACGCCTTGACCGGAGACAAGAAACTTATGGGAATGGGATTACTTGGAGCCCTTTTCATGCTGGCCACTGATGGATTCGTGAGCAAATCTCTTATTGGGGGAAATGAGTGGTTTCATTGGGGATACATACCCGTTTTTGTTGCTTTTATCGGTGGTTTGCTGTATTCAGAGTGAGGGATGTTAGTGCATGGTTAGCAATGGGCGATGGCGGACTTCTAGCCTTAAATCTCATATACCATCGATACTTGAAGGAGCGGACCACGTCTCAATTGAAGATGATACTTCTTTTCTCGCCTTATCTTGTTAACGCTGCTTCAACGGAGGAGACGAGGGTTGAAACTGTAAAGGACGCTTTGGCTATATTGCTCTTTGAAATGAAACTTTTGTTATCTGGCACTTTGATGATTTATCTATAGCCCAGCCACTTCTGCTTAGCTGAGTCAGATAATTCAATCCTGAAACCCGTCCGTGTTGGTTCTTTGTTGTTGAACAATTCGGTTTCTAATAGTTGTTTTTATATCAACTTTATTGACCTCTGTACTGACTGAGCTTTGATAGAATTGTATCTAATAATGATAACTATTTCCAGTCGGAAGGCTATAGGTATTTAGACTCTATTCCAGCATACTATCGTAAAGAAAGTCCATTCATGGCCAGACTATCCTTCAAGGACCACTACCTACGACTTCAACATACCATACAGAGACTGAACCAGTTAATCGATCACCGAGACATACCTGTCGCTGGAAGGTAAAGCAGAAAACCTCTTTGTTGCACTTAGATGACTGTCCCATCGGAATTCCACCCTGTTATTTCATCACCATGACTCCCTAGCCTTAAAAGAGCTATGACGACTGGGAGTATGCGTGAGCAAGACAACACAGTTGGTACCTGCTTCTCACTTCAAGACCGAATCTCTGCCAATAACAGCTCCAAATCGAAGAACTCCTCCTCATCCTCCGGTGATAAACCTTCTGAAGACGGCAACGGCAACTCCAGAGATGGGCTCAAGTCCACTGGCGTCATTTCGAGTTCTGAAGCAAGCGTCTTATCCAGACAGACAGTCGTCCACCATAGCCGAAGCATGTGCTCTTTGGTGATGCATCGGCTTTTACTGTCTTGCCGCTCCGAAATCTTGGGTTGGTATATTTCTGGATCGTCAAGTTGGAGTAGCCTTGATAGTGCTACGCTCTGGCTGATGTAAATGACAGCTGCCTTCGGGCGATTTGTAAAGTGACAGTAATAAGTCTATGCAACGGTCAGCTACTTCTCATGGCTCCTCTGGAACAGAAACATTGGCTTACCATGAGATTTAATGTCTCGAGGTTCTCCAATGTTAGAGTCTCTGAGATGATGAACAAAGACACAGCTTGTCCAAAAAGATCTAACGGAGTTGAAGGTTGATTGAAATCCCATGGGTCATTTGTCTCTTCAGACTCTTGTTTTGGCTCCTTCTCCAGAGCTTGGCCCAGAGCCAAAACAAGGGACAGTTGGCAGAACCAATTTCTATCGTCGACGTAACTTGTAGGCTGGGAGTATGTCTGCCGTATCCGATCTCTAAACCGTTGACGGAGAAACCAGTGATATTCACTGTTTGCTCCTTCAAAGATACGTAAAAGATGCATAGCTTGCTTTTCTGATGGAAGCTTTACTAACATCTGAGACCCTAAAAAGGAAATTTTGAATCAGTCTATTTTCTGTTTTAGGGTGTTTTCATTGTTCCACTCACCTCCATCCTCAGATTTCAGACGAAAAGGAACAAATTCACCGGCTTCACCCACTCGCAGTTGCTGACATGATTCTGTCTGTATATATGGGTGTAGTAAGGCAGAAATATCTGTCAGCTTTTGTATAAAGATTTCTGCTGGGCAAAGTTCTTTTATATGACTCGCTTCAGTTGTAGGAGAGAATTGGCTTGTATCGGAAAGCGCCGTTGAATCGTCCGCTCCAGCCAAGAAGCTGAACTGACTATTTATATTGGCCTTTTCTTCGATATCACGAAGATAACTCTCTGGCACTGTGATGAATTTGTCTTTCTTTGGATATACGCATTCTCTATTTCGTTGAATGCACCGGTGACATGGAATATCTACATATGATCAACAATGGCTTTGGATGGACAAATTGAAATACGCACCTCCACTGCATTTTAACTTTTGAGAATGGCATGCCGTGCAGGCCACGAGCTTGCGACCCTGAAATTTGCCCATGTTTAGTGCGGTGTGATAAGTACCGAGATGCCGGATAATGACGAGTCACATATGTGATACTCCACTAGGAAACCTCGAGTCCCTTGTAAGAGCCACCAAATGGTCATGCAAGTTAATAAACAAATCGGTGTTTACTTGGAAGAATAAAAAGCAAAACTGAGACCATTTGCGGCTTTATACGAAAACAACTCCATGACTGGTAAATGACCCAATGGATCAAGATTGGCCGCTTGCAGTGCCCTATAGGTACTTAACTAAGGTAAGTACCGTAACAGTCAACTCAGACGCCGTAGTGCTACCGACGGGCGGGCATTCACGGCATTGGGTTACAGATCCTCCGTCTAAAACGGGTAGTAAACTTCCATTCCCTCAGTCAATGAGGAAATTAACTCAAACATCGCCACGGAGAAGATGAAGTGAGAAAACAGAGCCACCAGAGGAAACAACGCTAAATCTCAAGATAGCTCAAACTTTAGCGTTCCCACGTAGATCCATACAAGCGGATCTCTCCAACTAACTAGTGCATTGTCATGTGATGATTTCTATTCCCTGTCTAGGCCTACATTGGCGGATCTATTGTTTGAAGATTCCCAGCCGTGAGATGTGAGTAAACTAAATATCTACTACATCTACACCCCCTAGAGACGACTACGGCTCCACGTCCAAGGCAGCTTTCCATCCGCTGGAGCATTTCTCCCCTTCCAACCCGTCAACTCGTTCAAGTCTCTGCGGGGAAAGGGATGAGGATCTTGGAAATCATCGGGCTTCTTTCCGAACTTCCAGCTCCAGAGATTCTTGAGGCCTGAATCGAGGGAATCCTCTAAAAGGTCGACTACGTACTTTCCAATGATTGGGAGAAACTTGAACCCGTGGTTTGAGCCAGCTGTGGCTATGTAGAGATTCTTTGTGTCGGGATAAGGGCAGATGCGGAAGTTGAGGTCTGAGGCCATGCCGTCCCTGTAAAGTTGTTAGGTATAAGTGGTTTGATAAGGAGGATTATTTACCAGCATTGACGAGTGTGGACAAAGGGTCGATCTGCGAGCTCAGGGATCATTTCTCGAACAAACTTTCGAATCTCGACTTCGAGTTCCCTGGGGCATCCATCGAAAGGATAGTCACCCACTGAATGTAAGACTGAAGCGCCGGAGTGTACATGGTTGAAATAGTTGGTCACAAGCCGAACACTGCATAGCTTGATGAGGCCGTTCTCGTCGGGAGGAAAGATGATGCCTATCCAACATTAGCACTCCAATCATCCCAAGTTTCAGTGTCAAATACCCTGCTCAAAGTCATCAATGATGGGAATGTCCTTGTACTTTTCAATCTCATGTGGCTCCAGCTTCATCACACAGATTACCGAAGTCTCCGCTCTGACATCAGTTCTAGCTCCCTCGACAAGAGCCGGGAGACCTGCTCCAGCTGCGACAATGACCTTATCGGCGCGATGAATCTCCCCGTTAGCGGCGACGGCACCCTTGCAGGTTCCATCCTCGTATACGAGCTCATTGATCTGACCAGCATGGCCGGTGATGTACTTTGCGCCATTCTTCTCTGCAGCTTTGGCCATGCAGAGAAGGGCTTGGCCTGAGGGGACCTAGAGCAAGTCAGTATTGAGAATCGATAGATATGGAGTGTTGATGTTACCCAACCAGCCTGAGGGCTGTACAGATTAGTCCAGCCCGGGAACTCCCCAGTCAGAGCAGGCCACTTCTCTCTAATCCTCTCAACATCCAGATACTCCACTCCCTGTCTCCCCTTCTTCTCGGCCAAATCCTTAGCGTTCTCCAACCATTGATTCGTCTCCTCATGCCCACCCATGATCCATCCCGACTCGCGATACAGGCCCTTGAAGAGAGAGTCTGGATCTTTCCACACGCCAAGGGTCTCGAGACCGAGCTGGGCGTAGTACGGGTTGGGATAGTCTGCACGGATAACCTTGTTCAGGTCAGTGCCGGCTGAGTCGCGAGATGGGGCCGCGAAACGATCGACCACTGTGACGTTGGTGTAGCCGCGTTGGATGAGATGGTATGCGGTTGAGGTTCCGAAGACACCTCCGCCGATGATGAGAACAGATGGTTTACTCATGGTGAGGCAACTTGGAGAATAGGTGAGGTGATTCTAGTTGATGTCTTTTAGTTGTGTTCTACGAGATACAGGTGAATATTTATAGCCTTGAGCTGCGAGGCTGCGATGATTTGCTCGACCTTTAGCGAGTTTCCATGATTCACTATCAATTCTGTCTGATAGCCTAAGTAAGAAAATCTCTGGTCTTGTTTTCTCATTCCTCCGCACTCCCCCGCAAACAATAAAGTTTGCGGTATCTCCAACACCCCCCTGAGAGATAACATTATGTACACTCTCAGCCTTAGCGTACAGCCAATCCTTGGCGACGAATATTAACATCGGACCACCGAGCGCTAGACGCCGAGGCCCAGAATGATCATCTCTTGACGTCGGGTGTTGCTCGAAAAGAGAACCCCACCGACATGGATCTCCGGCACAGCCTGCATTAGTGGCCGAACTGACACTAACTTACACGCATTAGTTTAATTTGCAAGGAGGGTTACGATGATGGAGTGTCTTTTGGGAGGGGGATTCGGTAATGTTGTGTATAATTCGCAAGGAATACTTTATGAGTTTAGTGGTCTTGACCAGGGGCCTTGGGCCAAGATGATGCGGTAAATGGTTGGCGTTCGTCTCGGTTGTTGAGCTTGAGTAGATATCATCTCTTTTCCGGGGAGAAGAGAGGGGAGGGGATTTGATTGGCTGATGGCCATGATGTTTTCTCTGTTGCGCGATGTCAGATGGAAAAGATATCACATTCAGATCTTGTGGCGAATTTGAGATGCAGGGTCTTTTCTTGCAGCCGATTTCTTTCGTCATTGGGAAGGGTTTGTTCACTAACTAAAATCGCAAAGACATCAAGGTCCACGGAGAACAAAGAGAGGTTGCTGAGAATACATATGCTTAAGTCGGTGGGCAACTGTGACCGTGACTGTTTAACTACAAAGCATGAGATGGGATGCTCAAAAACAGATGGCTTAATGTAAGCATCGCTTGACAAACTGATATCTAACCGCCCAAGCTGTCAGAACCGGGACTAAACATCCGCTGTCAGTTGTTGTCTCTTCAGCCTCCCCTCTCAAAAAGTGACCTGTCCTATTCCCAACAGCCGCGTTCCAGACCCCCAAACAACGTGGCAACCGGGAGTCACCAGGTACAAGGTGACGTAGCAAAAGCACGTTTAACCGTGAATTATCGTAGCATGCGTCAGAAATCCGTCCAACTTTTGCAAGGGTGGGCTATGGCTATGCATCACGAGTCCCGCCCTTACATCTCACCGGGGTGGAAACACGGTCTGTGCGACCAAAGCCCAGAGCAAGATTATTTTTCATGTGCCGAAATCGTGTAGGTGTTTGTTGATCCCCCAGGGCCCAAGCAAGATTGACGTTTTGTATGCTACTGTAGGATAGGGTTGTATTTGGGAGGTACCCTTGCTTGGATGGTGGAATGACTCTTGAGACTTGGCGGAAAGCATGGTAACGGTTTGAGACATGATTCGTGAAATCACACTTTATAGGTGATATCATGTTTTCTATTCGGTGACAAATGATGGAAGTGATTGAGATAACTACTTATATTTTGATGCCTAATGATAGAGGCAGTCGCAGAGAACAAAACAGGGAGACAATACCCCTGAAGTCAAGCCACTGACATCCAATGACAACAATGCACCACAAACATTCTGAAACCCGTACCTCAAAAGCCACTGACATTCAAGATCTGCAAGACATGCAACAAAAATTGCTTCTCCCGAGAAGAATTCATCAAAAATCAAGCTTCCATAACAATTCCATTCTTCTCGTATCGCCCACCCTGTCAATGTCAAGTGTGTCGCCTGTCACTGTTATCTCTTTACTTTTTCCTCCTGTAGGTGTGGATGCACCGGCAACTAAGCCCATCCATTCGGCGTATTTTTATCTCTCATGGATACCGAACCATTGTTTCGGGTGCATTAGCGCCAATGTCTCTCTTTTTTTTTTTTTTTTTCCCCTCCCCCTCTGTTCACCGCATATTTTAATTTGCTTTCCTTTGTGTTACCCCAAACTTGACTTTCCCGGATGCCTTTGCCGGTAAAACATATCGTCAGATCATCTTTTTTTGGTGCGTGTCCCTTCTTTTTGTTTCGGACTTGGCCGATGCGGGAAGAGACAAGATGGGGGGAGTTTCACTGCGTATTTCCACTCTCTCTTCGGTCAACTATCTTGGCGACATCTACAGTTCCATTATAGACTAATTAAAAGATAGACCGATGGCTCCTTAGGAGATATCGCGGGGAAGAGGGGCCAATAGCTCCGAATACTCGGGATTAACAATCACTCACTGATGTCATTGTTAATAATGCCAGATAAACATGTCAGTTTTTTTTACCCTCTCTCTCACTTCCACTTTCTCTTGGCGATGTCTCAGTCAGACGAGTCAAAATGCCACTTTCAAGTCCCGGCTTATTTCCTTTTTTATTTTTTTTTCAACCAAGGGTGCAGGTGGGCTGTTTCTCATCTTCACCCCCCAGAACCACTGCCGATCCCGCCACTGAGAGAAGAGAAAAGAGACAACACCATCTATGGATCGCTAACATGCCCCCCAAAAGTGCTTCTAGAAGAACTAGCACTCCCTCTAAATAAGTAAACTTTAGTGGGCTCTGTTCTCTCCTCTGATTCTAACCTTACACTGAACTCCATAGAGAGCGCTAAATTAACTTGAGTCTGTTTGGCCTTGTTATCTCTTCTCTCACATCATCTCATCATTTGCTTGCTGCGCCGTATTTTCCCCTTTTGTGTGGCTCCACCTGCTCAGACGCAGGCAGCACAAAGCTCACACTCTTTTTTGGGGCGTTTCGCCCTTTTACGATCTCACATTCCATTTCAGAGACATTTTCAGCTCAGATCATATTTCCTTTCCCCCATGTATATTTCCGTTTGTGTCCGTGTCTTATACTTGAGCCGCGCGTAAATTACTCTCACTTTGCACTTTTATCACACCTGCCACTGTATCTTTATATCTCACACGACCACTATTGATCTCTTCATACAATTGTTTGATCGTTACTCCAATGAATACTCCAAACAGAGCTGCCGTTGTACATCCTCAATACGACGCCCAGTCTACCCAGCAATTACTCGCTCTTGTTCAACATCTTCAGGTTACATCGAGGACTATGGCCAAGCAAACACCCGCGTCCGACCAGAAAGATAGTACCATCGTCACCGATATTGGCGATTATCTCATCCAAGCTGCTCAGGCATGGGCACAGATGACAGATGCTCTGGTGGAAAGCCGACAGGTTCAGCAAGCAGTGGTTGATGCGCATGAACAAGCCATGGTCAACAATCATCTTTCCGATCTATCTACTGTCGTCTCTATGGATGTTGATCTTACAAAGCTCTCGTATGTCAGCACGGTTGAGGTCTATGACGTGGCTAACAAATCAATAGCAAAATTCGCGATTTAACAGCGCAATTCTCCCGAGATGTACATCAAGTTTGGCAGAATGATGCGCCGTGTCCGGGAAAATCGCCATGACATATCAATTTTCGAATAGAGGTTCTTGGGATAGGTTCACTGGGTTATTTCATAGGCGTTTCTGGAATGATATCCGCATCTTGGTTGGAAGATTGCTGCGTTATTTCATTCATTATTTGCTCACTAAAATTGCATATTCTGTTTCCTCTCCTCCAAGACTACCGCATTGCTGTGTACCTCCTGACCCGACCTCTGTTGCCGTGACGTCTGTGATAATGAAGTGGCTTGGCTTCCATATCTGGATACGATCGTTATCTCGACATGGACCATGCTCAACGAAAGGACGTATGAAAATTTGCTCTGTGGATCAAGTGGCTTGAATCTATCCATAATATATGAAACTGCCAACGTATTCATGGACCTCATCCAACCAACAAATTCGTGGCATGACTTTCTGTCGGTGAGCTTCCTGACTCAAAGCTTGGAAGAGAGGCATATCATGACTCATGACCTTGTGAGATGAGGCGTAGGTAAGAAATGTCTTCATTCTTCATCATCCGTAAGTTCTGTAATAAGAACCAAAGATGATATCTCCGCTCAGCCTTATGACTCTATTTTGGCATGTCACATTTATTTATGTTTGTATTACCCAATCTTCGGCATTTAGATTGGAAGGGGGCCTGAAATACACTTTGAGGCCACCACCCATGGGTGTCGCTGCAGGGTCTTGCAGCCTCTAATGCATTATGCACAAACCTGGCATTGGCACTTCAGCTTTGCTGCCTTATGCCCTGATCAAGCAGTCTGATAACCCGGTCCTTGGTCAGATAAACCCCGCATAAAAGTCTGCAGCATGAACCATGGAAAATGTTGCTTGAGGGTTTGAAAATGCACGCGACATTTTCAACCACCTGTTTATCACTGCATTCGCCTATCAGCTGAGTTGCCCGACTAACTTGGCCGTTGCTCATGACTTGGGCCATTGTGTGTCCTTCCTATAGTAGAAGGTCTAAAAGACATTACTAATTTCAGATTAACTCAAGGTGACATTACAAATTATCGTTGGTAGAAGGCTGCCTTGTAGCTCATTCACCGTACAGATATTTGCATAGTCACGAAGTTGAAAACAATGACCAGACTCAATACCGTAAATGATATTAAGAGGCAGTTTTATTTCAGTTTATATATTCAAAAAAGAAACCAAGAAACCATAAAACCAAATGAGCAAACTCCCTCTCATGTCAAGTTCCATCCATCACCACTTCATTCGCTTAACCAAATCCTCTCCCAAGCCAACGCCGAACTCCGAGCGAAACCTAAAACGGATCCTTTCCAACTCCTGCCTTACACAGAGACCTTTTCCTTGCCCTTATCCTCGTCCTTGTTCTCTGTGGGACCAACTGCGTCAGAGCTGGCCTCGATATCAGACTTGAGAGGACCAGCTTCCGCCAGGTCGACATTAACAAAGTTAGGTCGATCGGTCTTAGTATCTGTAGGACCAGCCTCAACAGGCTCGGCTTCGGGCTCGGGCTCAGTGGAAACAGACTTGGTTGCAGTAGGCTCATCTCTAATAGGCACCGGACCAGCAAGCTTTGTAACACTGGGTTCATCAGCAAGAAGCATTTCGGTAACGGAGTCGGTAGCAGTAATCTCAACTATAACAGATGGACTAGCAACGGGTTCATCAGAAATAGTCTTGGTATTAGTAGACTTCGTAGTACTAGGCCTCATAGTATCGGGCTTAGCAGTACTAGGCCTAGTAGTACCAACCTCAGAATCAACAGACGAGGATGGTCGAGGGGTTGGAGGGCAAGGTACAAGAGATCTGGATTTCTACAGGTCAAAACTAAACTCATCTCGTCCATGCACTTCGTCCAACTCGTCAGGGTGCTCAAATTCATCAGGATGAATGAGGTTCATAGGGCCACCTGGATATGCCGGGGGTACCGAATATTCAGAGTAGTCAGAAACGTTCTCACTACTGCTCCCCGTTCGCTGGCCATGACTAGTGCCGTAAGGGCGATCGGCAGCTCGAGCATTCTCGGGCTTGCGACGACTGCAGCAGCAACAGCAGGTCAAGACCTTGGCGATGAAGAAGAGGGGGCGAAAGTCAGGCATGTTGACGGATGTAAGTGGGAATATCTAGGTGTGAGTGTGTGTGCAAGGGAGAGCTTTGTGTGACTCTGTTGATTGGTGTGTTTGGGTAAATGAGGCGAATTTGAAAATTGTGTGAGGTGGTTGAGACAATTGGTTGAGGGATGAGAAATCTACCTGATCATGAGAAAACATGAGAGATTTATATAGAGCCAAAGAACATTGATCGTTATCGTTTGAGAGGGACGTTCAGTGTTTATCGAGAGTTGTTTTCGGAACAGTGAATAACAGTCCACTAGGGGACTGAACATTTAGCAAGGAGACGAACAATAACCAACAATAATAGTCCGTATTTGATTCATTCAACAAATTACTTCAAGGAATAAGACTTGAACAACTGATCTGCTGCAGGTGCAGCTTTAGCCCTTTCGAACGCAAAATCAAAACAAACCAATCTGGCTGGTAGGTGTTGAATACCCATGGACACTGTTGAGTCAATCTTTCTTTTTGAAGGCCAGCTCAACGTACTACTCATATTTCCATAGTAGTAAGATTTATTTCGATTGAACAGCACAACGAATTGTAGGCTAGGCGAGCTTTACCAAACGATTTCAGCTAGTAGAGGCTTTTTTCTTCTGGCACATACATGGAAAATACAGCATGCCAAAGTCGGCCTTCGCTTAGCACGAGACAACGAAAGTTCATAAAGCATTGCAAACGACCTAGACCCGTGAAGCCACCAGACTCATGTAGATTCCCCATAGAAGACCGATGAAGCTCAAAAACACAATTCGTCGGTGGACAGGGATGAAAGTGAAGCTGATGATGGATGCAACAGGCCAAATCTTGTAGCCAGCCACAATGATGGGAATAGTTTCCTGCAAGATATTAGAGTGGCCCGCAAATAGAGAGTAGTAACTCACTGTTTTGATGTTGCTCCAGATTTGAGAACCGCCCTGACCTTTGAGCAGACCCATAATGATCAAAAACGCAATCGTGTTCATGATAGCTCCCGCAGTGATGCAATCGACGAACCACTTTGTCAAAGTGTTGCGCATACTAAATTGAGGCTCTCTATCCTTGTTGATCTGCGCCATGCGCTCCTCGTAGCCTTCCTTGAGCTCGGGAGCATCTTCGGTAGGCTGCATTTCAAGATCATTTAGACGCCCAAGCTGGGGTCCTCGACCAGCAGGGTATGCGGGAAATGTTCGCTCCAGGAATGATTGCCAGTGATAGTTTGGAGGCGCGGTCATTAATGTGAGGGAGACAAAGCGCAGAAGCTGGACGATGTCAAGGGAGACCGGACGCTGCGGAAATTAGCCAGTGAACTTTGATAATAGTACCAATCCCAACGTTGTATAGTCTCGATTCAGAAAGATGACATAAAGTCTGCCCATTTTGTCAAACTCACATTCTGTTGACGAGCCTCAATCATCTGGGCAAGGAGATTAGAGATTGTCGACAGGCCTGCAGCCTGGAGTGTAGCGGCAACGATCGGAGACGGCATTTTGACGTAAAAAGTAGAAAAGAGCGACTGAAGGAGTAAATATCAAGGCGCAGAGAATCAATTTCGTGTAAATTAGTGATGTTGAGCTTTCATGTCAGCTTCAGATTGATGAGAATCTTGAGATGAGGTGGAGAGCCTCGTCTCACGTGCGGGCGTTGGAGCTCGGGATAAGTAAGATCCGCAAAATGCAACCCCTTTTCCTTCCTCGTATCAACTGCCGGGCTTTGAGACATTGGCAGCCATCGTCGAGATGAATTATCATTTGAGATGAGTATGAAATTTTTCTGCGTTTGGCGTTGGAATTGAGGAGGAAGAGTTATATCAAGTTTGTTGATTTCCTAGTTAGGCACGGATGCTATCAAAGAGGAGCTTGAATGACTACAAAACTATTCATGACTACTCCTTTCAGACCAGATATTGAGTTCTTTCGATGATTATGCCCAGCCGGTCGAGATAGTAGGTAAGAAAATTAGTAAATTAGAGTTATCCTCCTAGGCAACTCTTCAAACTTCATCTTTCAGCCAGCAACCAATTTTCAGACTTGGAAACTCAGAATGTTGTGAGGATGTCGGAGCCTGAAATGAAAACCAGAATGGATCTGGCCAGAAACTTGCATGTCTACGTTGGGGAAGCATGGCCGTCTTCAAGGGACGATGGCCGTTTGAACGTTGAGCTTGTGCTTCCCAGCCTAGACAGCTCAAGAAAGATGCTCGTATAGTCTCCATTATGGCACCGACCATCACAGCTCATCCAATTGGGTTCTCAACCGCCTCTATCAGCGTAATTGGTTTAGTGGTAAAATTCTCCGTTGCCATTCGAGCAGCGTCGGGGAGCCCTGGGTTCGATTCCCAGATTACGCATTGAAACTGACGGTTGAGATGATCCAATTCTTTTGCTGTTGTTTCTTTTTTATTTGGTCAAGATCTGAAGGTTGAAGCATTCGTATAATGGAGTGAAGGCATCGCGAATAGAGAGGTTACAGCCAGTCGACGAAACAGAAGGTGCGACTTCCTTCCGTCCTTTCATTCACATATATGCCATTAGTCTCCACTTTGATTCGTTGGGAGCTTCTATTGCAGGAAGTTAAACAAACCCATTATGTTGAGCATGAGTATATACCTATGGATTTAAACGGATTTATCTATCTATCATGGATACAAACGACTTTGTTAGCCTGGGCATAAGTGCCAAACCAAGACCGAGAATCGGCCTCGTATTCGATGCTTCGTGTGACTATTCTATGGCCAAGTGGCTGAGCTGATGTACACCGTTGGACACTGTGTTCGGAAGAATGCTGTGCTGTCGTATAGGCGAAATCCTTTCTGCAGACATTGGACTCTCCGGCCTTTCAATACATGAAAACCTCACTCGTAAGTTTCACCATTACTTGCAGTAAGATAGTTTACAACTTTACTTTTAAAACACCCATAGCCAATGGGCTGTGGCGGGTAGACTATAAAAAGCCTAAGGTTTCACACTCAAACCTCTCTAGTCCCTTAATAGTCATCTCATAGACTCACACGGCATCAGCACAGCTTTGTTTTAAGGACATTTATAAGAAGTGTTAATTTCCTAGGATGAAACAGCACCTTAAACACTCATACAGGCACTTGTTCAAGAATCCTGAAGAGAACTCTGTGCCTTTGTGGGGTGCAATGCATTGGCTTTGGTTCTTCCAAAGTAAACAGTCTGGTGGTAGTTATTCTTTCTGCGTTAAGTTTGTCTCACCCTCGCCACGAAACTCAAATAAATTCTCAGTTTTATATATCTATATCTATTCCAGTCTTGTTAGGATTCTATTTCTTCTATTCTGTCCTCACAGGCAACATGCATTTCTTCCAAAAACCAGCCCTTCTACTTCTTCCAGCAGCAGCCTTGGCTGGGGCCATCCCTTATGAAGTCAGGAAAGATTTCGCAAATCCTAAATCAGGTATAACCTTAAAGAAGGCTTTCGATATTCACGCTCAAGAAGAGAATGGTTTCTTGAGTTACAAAGGCACACAACCTGGCAAAGTTGTTCAAGACGGTGTCAAGCTTCGGATTCTTTCTGTTGGTGATTCTATCACTGTTGGCTACGGGAAAGGGACAGATGGAAATGGATATCGGAAGAGACTCAGGAAGGACTTAAGTGGTAAGATAACGCCATCTTCTTCGAGGAATTTGACTGACATTGTCTTTAGGAAATGAGATCGTTTGGGCTGGCACTGAGAAGACAAAGGGAAACATGAAAGACGGTCACTTCGTAAGTTCTTCAGAAATCCAGAAATTTACATACTAATCTAACTTGGTCATAGGCAGCTTGGTCCGGGAAAACAGTCCAGTATATCAACGACCACGTTGATCCATCCCTTGAACAACGCCCCAATCTCATCCTTATCCACGCCGGAACAAACGACATGAACAGTAATCACCGCGTTTCCACAGACGGAAACCACCCTCAAGAAACCACCAATCGCCTAAAATCAATGGTCGAAAAGATGATATCCAAGTGCCCGGACGCTACTATTATTATCGGCATGATCACCGATGTTTGCGACAACAAGAGCTATCATTTTCAGAGAGAGAGGACAAAGATTTATCGAGGACATATTGCTAAATTGGCAGCTGAACTTAGCAAAGATGGGTCTCATGTACTTGCTGCTGATTTTGGTCCTTTTGATGATACGCTTTTGAGTGATTGTGTTCATCCGACTCAGAAGGGGTATGAGATTCTAGGGGATTGGTGGTATGATTTTATTCATCAGATTCCTGAGGGATGGATCAAGGATCCTGTTGGTCCTGACCCTGTTCGAGACTAGAGGATTCTAGGATGGTAGGATGTTAGCAGGAACGATATTTTTCATAATTCGTTTGATCAAGTTTCTCTACCAGTATGGTATCGTGAACAGTCTTTCTATCCTGGCCACTGTAATAGGTAGTACCCAGAATTAGACAAGCCTTCCACTGTTTCTGATTTGATGGGAGTAATCCAAGACCAAAGACACGGCTCCAGTCTGTGCGATTGTTGCATTACTCGACACATTTCTCTGCCGTCAGTGCTAGCTCCTGTCATGACCTTTAGTAGATAAATGTGAAAAGAGTAGCGTGAAATCACCCAAAGCTTGGCAACTACCCAATTTTGTTTTCCTATTTTATCGATCTTATTTAAGTGAAGAGATCTGGGTACATAAGGTTCTTTGTTGTTGGGTTGTTTGTGACCTAAAGCCAAGGTTGAAAGACACGGGACACATCGCCAACGTATAGGACAAGGAAAATGCAAGTTGATAACATGGCATTCGACCCTTTTGGGCCAATCTTCGAGTGAATTATTGACCTACATCACTTTCAATCGCGGATCATTGCAGTCTTCTTATTTATTGGCCAATTAAGAAATGTTCTTTGTAAGTGTCCTGACTTCTATTGAAACTCTGTATCGACCATACTTTCATAACTTGGAGTTTAAAAGTTTCGCAGTGAATCACTGTCAAACTCTGACCAAATCTCAGGTATAAGAGGAACCCTTCTTTCCCACTCTGATCTGACATAACTTCAACCTTTCTTCTTCTTTACACTTGAGCTATAAGTTTCTGCCAGCTCGTATTCAGCTCCTCTCTTGAAGCGCAAAGATGCCCCATCATCAGCGACAAAGCCTGTCCCAAGACCCCTTTGAAGGCCTTGAAATTGACCATGAGGATCAGCACCTTGGGCGAGAAATTAGACGCATGATGTCGTCTACTCTCAGCAAAGCAACTTTTACAGTCAACATGGGCGACGCTTACGATTACAATATTCTCCAAGAGAACCCCAAGCAACTTCATCAGGAATTCCGCATGTATATTTCTGATATCGCAGACGGTTTAAAGCAATCCGATGACAACAAGAATGCTCTTGACGAATACATCACCGACGAACTCGCTCGTATGGTTTATGGGTCTAATATGATCGAAGTTGCCGGTGGAGGTGTCGATATTACACTCAAGCTCTGCAAGGATGTCTTTCGGAGCAAAGAACTTCCCGAAGAGATTAATGAGCGTGATGAAGACTATCATGATCTCAAAATCCATCTCCTAAACAAGAACTTGCCTTCTGGACATGAGGCTATTCTAAGAAGCCGCCGAGAGATCGTGCAGCATGCCGAAGCTGCTCGGTATATGATCGATCAAGTTTGTATCAAGGGCAAAGATTTCTCTCATAAGATTATCAGCGAAGCTCATGGTATCCTGACCTACAAGATAGACCTCGGCGACACGCCTTGGCCCTATTACAGTGGAGTGTACCGGACATGGAACGTCCGGTGCGGTTCTCATGTTTTCATGGATGAGAGCAAAGTCCCTGCTGCAATGCGCGATATGATAGACGAACTTGATTCTGATATCAAGAAGGCAACTGAAGAAGGACAAATTGACCCTGTTGTACTTGCAAGCAAGTATTGTCATAAGTTTGTCAATATTCACCCCTTTGCAGATGGCAATGGCAGAATGTGTCGTCTTATTCTCAATGCCCTTCTCCTGAAATATAGCGGGGGGTTTATCTGCATCGGTCAGGATGGCCAAGATCGACAAGAGTATCTGCGTATTGCTGTAGCAGCAAGTGTCGAAGAAGGCTCACAGAGTCAAGAGACTGGAGCTGCGAATTACAAGCAGCTGGCATCTTTCACACTACGACACGCCCGCGACAGCATGCGCAAGGTTCGACAACTTTTCAAGCGGGATGCTTAAAGTCGTGACGAGACACCATGCCAGCGTATACACCAAAAGAATATTGAAACAGAAAAGCACAAGAAAAGACGGCGGTAGTGGACTGCAGCGGCGTGTTTATAGGACACCACCAGCCGGAGAGTCAGGGTTTCCCGGCGAAGAACAAGAAGAAGCGGGAAATCTGTGCGGAATCGGGGTTTTTCCTAATCTGCCTAGCTAGATCGCCAGGTTTTCCTGTGAGGGATGGATATCTGGTCAGTCTTTTGCTCTGGGTTTGCTTTGTTGGCGTTAACGGGTATTCGCATTAGTAGCTAGTTGAAAATTGATTATTCTTCCTTAATTTGTTCTTTGTGCTTAAAAATGTGATATCATGACTGTGATTTGATGCTATATCAAAAGATGTTCGTTCGGGACGTGAGGACTAACCCATCTTGATGCGCCATGACACAGCAAATCTGTCTCAGTGTTTCCTTTACTTACAGAGAATTAGAATGATTAATGCCCAACAGTTACCACCAATCATTTCAAAGTCTGGCACTTTGTAATAAATTGCATAAAGTTCACTAGCTACTGTAAGACGGCTCAAGTTTTGGCCGTTCTGACAATACCCACTGCAGATCACAGATTAAATACTGACAGAGACTCCAGTTGGAATATGAAGTATTTAGCGGTTGTTTTCTATGCTAATGGCCGAATGTTCTGTAAGGTACTTATCATAGGAACTTGTGACTTGAATAACCATGATCTAGATCATGTTGGATCATGTTATACGGATTAATCAAGATCGTGGTTATCAAAGTCACAAATAAAACGCCTTGGATGTATCTCTTTGAGCGGCACAAGACTACAATGTGGTCACGACAGGGGTGTAGAGCCAATCAAAATGAGCGCTACTCGAGGTACACTCGCACGCACCTAAATTTGCGTGTGATAGAAGTACCAGCAGTCAGCCGAGTTACAAATAGCTACATCACATACTTTACAGGCATATCGGGTCTGCACCCTTCGTTCATTTCCTGATATCGGCTGTAGATAACCTCCTTTTTCCTTCCTTTTTTTAAAGGGTCGAGGCTGCCCTTGCCGGTAGCCTTTACAAGCTAGGCAGTCGGAAGGCGTGCCTCGATAGACATGATTGATATCTCTTTGTAGGTGAATTTGCCGTGCTTCTGTATCTTCGATGTCTTCCTCCTTCCCTGTGCGGCATCTCTTCCGTGTATGACTATTAGTAGCATATCTGTTGAAAATGGCGTTATAAATAGCCTCTTTCCAAGCTTGGAGCGTGGTATAGGGCTTCCAATGAGGCTGCCGGGTCTTCTTCTGCAAAATGAAGCTATTTGCAAGTGCGACTTCAAGGAGGAAAGACCACAGCAGCGCCTGCCAAGGACCGCGGCGGAATCGATGTTGATATGTTGTATAGGACCTTATCTGATCACCGCGGTCAACATGATTCATTTCATCGTTATATTGAGCGGCAACAGTAGGAATAGGGATGATCTTGAAGCTATCTCCATTGAAGACCTGCTGCAGGCGGCGTGCCTCTGCCTTTGTGCCTCTTTTGGCGGGCAATTTCCTCTTTTTTGGTGTGCGCTCGTGAGGGGCTCCGCTGTGCACAGTTGAAAGGAAGAGCACAACGCTGCTATCCTTCCAAGCAATTTGGATAACCTAGGGGGAAGGGAAAGAGACAAATTAGTAGGGGAAATACATATAAAGTTGTCTATACCTGTTTATCTTGTGTCGGGATAAGGTATACCTCGTTATATACCAAAGGTGTGCCGTCAGGAGCCTTTCCGGTCTCTTTTATATACTTCATCTCGGTGGTGATGCCGCAGTTAGGGCGTGCCGTGCCTGTGGCACCGTGGCCAAGCTGCCGAAGAAGGCGGAAGAGCTGCGGCGATGAGAAGAGGTTATCCGTGAAGACGTGATGTGTCTGCGTTGACAGCCTTTTTAGTAGGTGAACCACGACGCTTTGTGTATTGTTGAGAGGAATCTCAGTCCGTAGCTTTCCCTTCTTGCCGTATGGCATTGGTGTAGGTAGCTCGACTATAACAGCCTTGTATGGTGATGCCTTCACGTGCCAAAGCCACTGCAGAAAGAAGCCCTGTTGGGCAATAACCCAGACTTTGAACCCCACGGGCGTAGGTTTATTCTTGACGACTGTTGTCTCTTTTGATCTGCCTGTAAAAGGGATCATACACTCATCTACAGTGAGGTTAGTCCCTGGAGAATAGAGCTCGGTAGACACCCTTTATATATAATCAGACCACTCTTCAGCCGCTTGGAAGGTCTTTGGAAGGTCGCTCTCATCCCTCACATCGAGCTTGGTGTAGTCAAAAGTGCGGAAATACCTCGTGATCAGCTCGAACTTCCGTAACGGCATGAACTTGATGATTGAGTGAAGAGGGCGCTGATCTCCTAGGCTAGGGGACTTCCAATGGTCTTTGATTGATATTTCCCTATGAATTCCTAGGTAAATAAGGACCCCAAGCCATACATAAGCTGTTGCGGTGGAGATGCCTTCCCACTTGAGAATGCGGGACTGTTTGGAAAGGGGGGTATTCCAGCTGTCAATAACGGCATTTTCAAGCAAGTGAGCGACCCAGCTGTTGGTGTATTCAATCCATGACTGTACAAGGGAAATAGGTACGAAAAGCTGGAATAATTCAAGTGGTTCCTTGGGTAGAGGGTTGATCTTGAAATCACGATATTCTAGTTTGAAAGGTTGAAAATCATCGCCGCAGCCCTCTTCGGGCGGAAAATTAGGCACGCCGGTGGGGTCATCAGCTGCCCTTAAAGGCGGGGTATCAAAGCTGTGATCATCTATATAATCAGGTATCTTTTGGGAGCTCATTGTTTTAATTGAGATGCATTAGGGTCAATTTGTATGAGGATTTTGATGATTTTGGCTGTGTTGAATGAAGAAGCTGTCTGACGAGAACTTTACGTACCCCGCAGGTACTAACGGGGTTAGTAAGCAAAGTGGGGCGAGTGACCTACTGTAGTCTTGTGCCGCTCAAAGAGATATATGAGCCTGAATTAGGTAAAAATAATATTTGGGGAGTCTCAATCTTCGGTGTAAGCACTACGGCGGACGCAGGAAACATCAGGATCTTCAACTCCGAGCACTTATACTTGGCCGTGCAACGAGCTTATGAATATATCTTGTTGTGCTTCAGTTAATATACATGACATTAAAGGACTCGGAGACTTGCAGTCAGGCTGGTTCAATTGCAATTATTATTGTGAGTAGGATTCTGTTACTTATCTCCACGGACTGTGTCTTACGATCTGTCGTCAACCGGACAATCGGCCCTTAAAAAGCCCCCCGGTCCCCGATTCCCCTTCCCAGAAAGGCACTAAATCCCCCTGGAACAGCCACACGCGTATCACCGGGCGTTATAAAAGCCCCCGAAACCCGGGATTAACGGCCGATAAACCATCTTTACCTCCGGCGCATCAGTAAATCACACTGAACCTCATCTCGGGTCATCCAATTTACCTTTTTAATCTTTTTCATTTTCGTTAATTAACTTTCTTGGCATTCTTGCATGTAAAAATTATGGATGAATGCCTCATCAGTCAGGATCAGGATCGCCGGGATGCGGCGCAGAAGACGAGGGCTTGTACGAATTGCGCGAGGTTGAAGATGAAGTGTCAGTGGCCTAGTTCTGGATCTGGCCGTGTAGAAAAGACTTGTTCCAGGTATGATATAAGGGATTTGATGTGGGATGAATACTAATTGTTGGTGTAGATGTTTGAGGATGAAGCTTGATTGTCAGGTACCGGAAATTACACAGCGAAGAAAACGCGGCAAGTCAACGTAAGTCCTTCACTCATTTATATAAACTTTGCTGACTTATATAGACGAGTCGCTCAATTAGAGAAGAAGATTGATGGCATCGTCTCTCTCCTCTCCGCAAACCAACGCAAAGGCGTCTCCCCTCTGACACCAGAAAGTCCCCAAGAAGTACAATCACACTCTCAATGTCAACCTCACACCCAAGAAAACCGCTTCACTACAAACCACGACATGATCAACCAAATACCCGATGACAGCATCCGCTTCAGCACAGACGTTGAGCTTTTCCCCGGGTTTCGCATCTCGCAGCAGGAAGCCTCTGACCGTCTTGATGTATACCGCAGAGACTACGTGCCGCATTTTCCCTTTGTTCCTGTGCCGAGTTCAATGTGTGCTTCGGAACTCTATGTTGAGTCGAGAGTGTTGTTTTGGACGATATTGGCGGTTGTTTCGCCGCTGGGTGATAAAGTCCAGATGGAGTTTAAGGCGTGGTTTAGGAGATATCTTGCTGAGCATCTCGTTGTGAGGCAGGAGAAGTCTATTGACATATTGCAAGCGATGTTGATCTATCTAGCATGGTAAGTCAATCTTTTGAAGTTTAAGTGCTTGTGCTGACTCGTTAGGAATGACTTTCACTTTTATGGAGAGCTTCAAGTTACCAACATTATACAGATGGCTATTGGGTTGGTCATTGATCTACGGCTTGACAAGCACGCAGGACACTTTCTGGGAGGACCAAAGACGCTGCTTGGCGATGCGTGGACGTCAATGAGCAAACATCCGATCAAGATGAAGGTTCATCAGACAGCAGCAGACAAGCGTGCAGTTCTAGGCGTATACCACATAACAAATCTGTAAGCCAACATGCCCTCCAATTAGTGAAGCACAGCTGACAAGACCAGCCTAAGCCCGTACTTTAGAAAGAGCACCATCTTCCACTGGAGCACACATCTCGCTTCCTGCTGCGAAAACCTCACCGAAGCACGCGAGTATGAATCTGATATATATCTCGTGTCCCTCGTTCGGATGCAACACTTGGCCGACCGGGGATTCAGCGCCATACCAGCCATTGATCCCTTCGACCCTACACCTCCGGCCTTCCACGCCGTTACTGCCATGGCTCTTGACACCGTCCATCGCGAATTGGAGAACTACTTTAAACTACAGCCCGAAATCGTAAAGCAAATACGTACGTTTCCCGACTTGATCACTTAACCAATGCTGACTGTCGCAGCCGGCTTCAGAGCCCACTACAACTCCATCCTCGTCCGTCTCTACGAACCAATCCTCATAATGAAACCCTCCAGCCTTTTATCCCCCGACACACCCCTAACCGAACCCTTTCTCCGCTCCGAATATCTCTGGAAATGCCTCGAGGCCGTCCAAAACACTCTCGAAAACCACGTCACTCTCCCCCCTGAAAAGATCTCAATCCTCCCTGTAACAGTATCATGCGTCCTCGCGTTCGTAACAGTCACAGCCTCACGCTTGATCATGGCCGAGAACTCTACAGACTGGGATGTAAAAGCCGCACGTCGACGCCTTCAGTTCCAGGATATTCTCCAGCGATTGAGCGATCAGTTTGCCCAGGCTGATGAGGAGGCGCAGAGGCTAAATAGGAGACGTAGGGTCATGGAGGATGGGAGCAGTGTGTTTCTAAAGTCGTGCTTCAAGGTCAGGTGGATTAGACAGTGGTATTTGTCAAAGATTCCGGAGGAGGAACAGCAGCTGTTGGTGCAGCAGCCGCAGACTGCGGTGGAGAGCTCGAGTGTGTTGCAGAGCAATCCGGATTGGGCGACTAATCTTCAGTTTGACGATGAGTTTTGGGCGGATTTGTTGACGGGCTTTGATATGGAGGCTTTTGATAGGTCTCTTACAACTGTTGCGGCTCAATAGCGCGATTGACGCTGCCGTGGCATTTGACTTACAGCATGTATTAGTATTTTAATGATACCTGAGAACACTAGTTGGAATGATAAAGTAATGATCAATGTCAACTGCCGTCTAAAGTCTGTTTTATACCCATGTTATACTGTTCATTGGTGACGGCACCTTCGGCCGGATGTGCCCGGACGAAACAAGGGTCCGGCGCCGAATTATGTTTCATTTCCCAACCAAGCTCCCTCTTCGACATTCTTGCACCAAAAGCCAGAAGCCATTGACACAAAAAACACTATCATCTCGTCTCGATTGCCTTCTTATACTGTACTATCTGTTGTTTGACTCGTTCTCGTTCACAAAATGGCACAAAAAGCAGCTCGCGACTGGATCTACCTGGTCATTATCTCACTCCAACTCGTTGGCATGATCTGTCCGTATCCCTCACCTCAACCGAAGGCTCTCACTGACAATCCCCAGGTCTCGAATTCACTGAGTTCTACCCTGAGTCGATCTATTCTGCACCCAATGCCCCTCTCCACTTTCTAGCCAACGTCAAAGAACAATACCTCTCCTTTTCAGGGGACCCCTTCTTCGGGGACAAGTTCCACGGTGCCTGGTTCCGCAGCATGTTCTTCATTGAGATCTTTGTTCAATTCCCTCTGGCTATTTACATCGTGCGGAACCTCGCTGCTAAGAAGCCTTCATCTGGACCTGTTGAACTCGCTGGTCTGGCGTATGGTTGCTTGACTGCTATGAGCTCCGTTGCATGTGTTGCTGAGCTTTTGGAGATGGGGCCTGAGTTGGTGAGCGAGGAGCACAAGAGGAACTTGGTCTGGGGGACGTATTTCCCTTATGCGCTTATTCGTAAGTCCCCATCTGTTTGTTGAGATGTTTACTAATGAGATCAAGCTGGTGCTATGGCTGTTGATATGTACACACGACTGTTGCGCCGTGTGAGCACTGATATCAAGCCCAAGACACAGTAGAGAACAAAGTAACAAAACGGCACTTGTATGGCAGGTAGTCGGTGTGGACTGTTGCCTCCGGCTTTTCACATTACTGTTCTACATTGCAAGAATCCCATATCCATCCCTGACTCCATAAATGCACTGTACATAAAACCAGGATCTCAGTCCATTCTCTTATTCTGCTTCGAGTATCCCCATCCATTGCCCATAGTGTTTACTCCGTATCCCAAAGGTGTCGCACCCCCGAGAGCTCGTCCCTTGAGTCTTCTGGGCAGAATCACACCAAGAGTGTACATAGTAGCACACAACACACCAGCGCCAAAGGACACGAGACTGTAGAACACAGTGCTCGCGTAAATATGACCGCCTAGGCCCTGCCATTCTACCTTTCCTTCTGTCTTGGGCAGTGCCGGTGTAGGAAACCATCGCACAGATAGGCTCAGCGGCAATGGATCGCCAATGACCAATTTTCGTGTATGCGAGCCCTGCAGATGGTGCAGAGGACTAGTACTATACGCAATCGCTGAATCCAAAACACCACTGTCATGAGCATGAGTATGATGCTTCGGCGTACTATGCAGCAACACATTCATATGCGTGCTGATATGTATATGGCTAAGCTGCAATGTGCCCGCGAGTGCGAAAACTACGGGGACGTATTCGCGCTCGGGGACCTTCTCGCCAACGACTTCGACTTCGGCCGCTGGACGCGCAGGAATACGACATGATAGAGGCGCATCGGAGTGGATGTAGAATTCGAGGAGGTGGAAGAAAGGATCGTCGATCATGGCTATCGTGCAGTTTACTTCGCCTTCTGTTCCGTAGTTGAATTCAAGAGGGCGGCCGGTTTCGTTGCAGACGGGGAAAGGTTTCCATTCGATTTCGTGCTTTTCGTTTTCGACATGCTCGCCAGTTTCTCTGCGACTTGTTAGAGATGTAGCTAGTAATTGGGTGACAGACGCACGAGTTACGGTTCATGCATTCTACGGGAATGGGAGCGCCGTAGTGATATGAGGGAAGACCATCTTCTGGATTCGCTGTGACGAGGGGCGTTAATGCGCCCAGGGCGACGACGGCCCAGGCGATGGGAGCGATCATGACAGCGGTGTGATTTGAGGGCGCAAAGAAGTGGTTTGTGAGAAACCACCCTTTTATATTTGGCGACTTGAAGCGTCTAGATTAAGTATCAAGATCATAACATGGCGATCAAGAAAGTCTGTTTGGCGAGCTTTGGGGGGTTGAGTTGAAGCTGGGTTGATGCTATGTGGAGATAGGATGCCACCCTGGACTGGACAGTATATCACGTGTCACTTCATTCCAGCGCCAAGAAAGGGAAGCATCTACAATGAACTTTATTAAATACTTTACATACTTGGATATTGAATTAGAGTCAGTGAAAACAGCAATCTTTTCTTAGTACGGATTGGGTAGTTCTGTGAGGAATTGGTGGAAATGCCTGCAGATACGAGACCCTGTAGCCACTCTAAACAGTCAGTGACGAGGAGGAGTTTTTAATAGCAACTGACACAAGAGACTATTCAATTCGTGCACAGACACTCACTATAGACCAATCTACAATGCGATAATGCATACTAAAATATGCAGGCCTCATCATAAGTATTCTTACTTCCTGGGAATACCCTGATGAAGGCTCCGAGTTAGTCTCCGCCCAGCGGTGACTTTTCGGAAACTTCCCAACAGACTTATATAACCCTTCACGAACTGGACTCATTGACAACAACTCAAATTGAATTCATGATCACTTTACTACGCCCATTCTTAACAAGAGCCTCTCGATTCATCAAAATGACTTCCTCAGACACCGAAAACGCCCTCAAGACTCTCAGAGAGCACTATGACAGCGCTACTCTGGAAGCTCAGATGCTGTACGCTTCCAAAACCATGATGCCACACCTAATCAAGCCTCTACCTACACAAATGGGGATATCTGAGAATACTTCAAAGCCTGTGAAATTCCTGGACAATGCCTGTGGAAGCGGAGCCTTGACACATGCGGTACAGCAGGCTTTGCCAAAAGATATACTTGAAAAGAGCACGTTCTTATGTGCTGATGCTTCAGATGGTATGGTCAGTGTATCTAAGAAGAGACTTGACACGGAAGGATGGGTTAATACAGAGGTTAAGAAGTTGGATGCGACGGTGAGTTGACCTACACCATGAGATGATCAGGCACTGACGAGGTATACAGAACACTGGGCTCCCTGAGAATTCTTTCACGCATGTTGGTCTTGGTCTTGCACTCCATGTCATCCCCGATCCAAATGCTGTCCTAGTCGGTAAGTCCCCTTCATGAACTCCTCAGACCAGAACTAACATATCTAGACACCAAACTCATCCTCAAGTCAGGAGGCATCTTCGGCGCAACAACGTTCCACAAAGACAACACATTCTGGATCCCAGACATCAGAACAGCATTCGCATCATTCCCCTTTGAAGCCAAACTGCCCGAAGTCATGAAGATGCAAATGCACGACCAAGGCGACTGGGCAAACCCCGCCTGGATCGAAGAGCACCTAAAGAAAGAGGGGTTTCAAGATGTGAAAGTGACTGCTCATAATGATAGTTACACTATTGAAAGTGCGGAGGATTATATTTTGCAGTTTGGTATAATGTTGGGTTGGTTGATCAAGACTTGGTGGAGTGAGGAGGTGCAGAGGGAGCATTCGCTGGAGGAAGTTAAGGAGTTGTTGAGGAGGCATCTGGTGGAGAAGTATGAGGGCAAGGGGTGGGATATTGAGTTCAAGGTGATTTGTATGACTGGGAGAGTTGATTAACTTGGCATGAGGTTGAGGAGCACTCTCAGAGAGGATTAGAAGCTTGGTCTTTCATAACTCATGATTACTTGATGACTAGAAATAAGAATTAGATTGGTTTTCGACTGGTCAATGGTAAAATAATTGCAGAGTTCTAGTTCTTACGATGACTGGTCGGTATCAGAAATGATTAGTATTGTGACAGTTGAGTAGAATAACTTAACAAAGTAGCCACCCTCATTTATATAATACAATATTAAATGTATACAAAATGAACGACACTGTGTCTTCTAGAATACATTAAAATGACCGCTTTTGCCCTTCACCCCCATCTAACCTTTCTAGTTATCACTCCCCCCAGAATACCGCCCATCTATAAAGAATGACCGACAAAGCACCCTCCCCATTTTCCATCGTGTATCTTCATCCCCACCCTGGACTGAAATACAGAATGTTCTCCCCCTTTTTTAAACCATACCTTGACATCGGTAGTATGGGCGACCAACCCAGGCGAGGTGTGTGTAGTTGAAGTTTCTGGCGAACGGTTGGTCTGAAACGTGGTGCCCAGCGAAGCGATTTTCGTGTTTTCTTTTTTATTATGCTCGCTTGCGCTGGGTTAAAGACTCACGCTTGAAGCGTGGTGAACGTATTTGATATCATCGTTGATGATTCATTGCGCTGGTAGGTTGTAGGAGACCAGCTCCTGGACAGAGGAAAGGGAAAGGAGTCGTTGATTGTTTCAAGTCATAGTGAATTCGAAGTTGTAAGCGTCAAGTCGTCGAGACGAGTTGTTCTATATATGGAATATGTTGTTTGGCGCTCGAGAGCCGAGTTATAAGGTGCTGCTCCCCATACTAAGAAACAAAAGATTGTTGAAGTCTGCCTTGACAACAACACCACAACCTCTCAATCTTATATATCCAAAATCCGTCGCCCCCCAAAACAATTCCCTAAGCCCGCTCCAAACGCAGTGAGGCCCTTTTGCTATGACTTATTTTCAAGCGTGGCGTGTTACCCTTCGCCCTAGTCCTCCCCCAAAGTGAGGCGAACAACATGCAGGCCTCACGCACCAATACCACCTCCCACCGCCTCCAAGTCTCGCTATACAGGGCGAGCGGCATTGCAGAGTCAACGTAGCGCTGCATACACTGTCGTTGCCTTGTACTACACCCATGCAGAATCACTACGGAGGAGATATCACTAGACATTATCACTGGCATGTCGGCGACACCGCTCTGTTAATGAGACGCAGCCCGATATAGGTAAACACTTTCTCTTCGCTGTTGCATTTCTTTCCATTCTTTTCAAAGGGGCGCCGTTTTATCAAACCCCCCATGTGTTCTTTAATAATTACATGTGTAAAAAATGAGAAAAAACCTTTGGACCTGTACAGTACAACGCACCCTCATGACAATTGGCGCCCATAGCATAGCATATCCATCATCCTTGACAAAAACATGTGGCCGCGCACCCCCAACTACCAACTACTCAAAGCTTCCCAATTCTCTAGACTCTAACTAACTGATGCTTCTCTTTCCATCCATTCTCAGCTCGCTACCTATGCAAATCTGAGGCTTCCCGTCGGAACCCGTTGTGACAAACCATCCACCTCTCTCTTTAGCAGCTTGAGAACTCGCCTGACATCAGCAAGGTCTGCACCGCCAGCGTTATTTCCATGTCCGGGTGGTGGCAGGGCGGCGTCGCATCTCTTGAGGAGGTCGGCTACAGAGGGGCCAATGGCACCACCCTTTCCGGCACCTCCACGTCGACGGGCTTCAGCCACCCAGTCGTTGACAACATAAACGATAAGCTCAATCATGCGGTTTCGCACAGATCCACTGAAGCCGTAGTCTTGACTATCGAAAACGCCCTCCAGAACACGAACAATCATGTCATGGGAGACGCCCAGAGTGAGGAATAGTTGGACAGGCCAGGTGGGATCAGCGCCGATTGTGGCATCTTGTTGGTAAGCCACTGCGTAACGGCAGAGCTCAGGAAGTAGGTCTTGGATGGGGAAGATGAAGCTGTCGAGAGATGTGCGGTGGGCGATGTTTTGGATCTTGCTGGTCACGGACTCGTAAGGCAATGGGGGCGACGGCATTCCTGGTTCTGAGTTCTCTAGGCGAGACATGACCTCATCGTGTGTCTGTTGAATCAGGTTGCTCCATGTACCCGAAATGGTCATATGGTTGCGGTAATCAGCAACATGGTAGATGAGCAGGCAAAGGTCGTAGTAACCGGCTTGGTCGGCATAGTCGTTGAAGAGCTGCAACATGTGAGTAATTGTCATTGGCTAAGAGAGAACAGTTGAAACCTACCTCGGAGAGTCCCTGAATCTTGCCCTTGAGAGCTTCCTCAATCTCGAGGGCCCTCTCAGGGTCGATACGGTCGTCAGCTCTCAAACGTTCCAGGAGATCATCCTGGATGTGAGCAATCTCAAGCAGCTCTGTAACACTGTGGTTCAGCAGCTGCTGTTGCTGTCGGCTAACACCAGTCGTTGAAACATTGGCATTCGCCTTGGCCAAACTGAGCAATCTGATTCGATCCTTGATGCTGATGGGGAAGTCGGAGTTGGCAAGCTCCGCCTGCACCTCGGCTGCATCAAAGAATCGACTTCGGTTGGTGTAGAACCGGCAGAGCAGGTCAGCATGCTCAATGTTTGTGCCAGCAAGTCGCTGAAGGAAAGTAATAACGTGGGGTGAGTCGATAGCCAGAATTCGATCTGTCCAGCCTTGTTGGATGTACCATTCATAAAGGTCAAAGTGGAACACCTCGTCATCCGACCCATTCACCACCTCGTAGGCCTCAAGCCTCTTGGTAGCAATCAATGTCAGCCTGCCATCAACCATTTCAGGCTCACTGCTTGATGCAGCATCCAAGTGACTCAGAACATCATGGATCATGTCGTAACAACGCTTGCGGTCATTGAAAGCATTAGCACGAGGGTCTCCGGAGGGCTTGCCGTCGTTGACCCAAGACAGAGCGGTGTTGCCCCTGTCCTTCTCGCGGGCGACCACAAGGCACAGCTGGATAGCACCGGCATAGTACTTGAGAGCGATATACTGTTCCACAGCACTCTGAAGGTTGGCAAAAGTGAGGCTACCAGCAACCTTCTCAAAGAGCCTCAAGCTCTCATGGAGTAAGCTTCGCGACTGGTTGGTCTGAAGAGGTTGGTCAGAAGCCCGCTTCAGCTGTTCCTGGGCCTTGAAAGTAACGACATCATCTGGGCTACAGAAGCTGCCGCATCTCCTCCGAAGGGCGTCAGCAACAGTTTCAACGTTGGAGCCGCTCTCAATATTGCGGTTAACAATGGCCTTAACAAGCAGCTTGGCAAGGTCCTTGCCGTCAGTTTGTGAAAAGAGCTTCTCGTATGTCAGCTCCTTGAGTTGTTGTTGGGCTGTAGCATCGAGGCGAGTGTAGATATCAGCCACCCGCTCATCGAAGAGCATAAGCACGAATGAGATACCCTCCGAGATGCTTTCCATCAATTTCTGAAGAGCATGAAGAGCTTGATGCTCGGCCTGAAGAGCAACTTCCTCCTGGCGGCTAGACACATGCTGGAGATCAGACGGACCAGACAAGCCTTGAATGAGGCCACGGTTGGTATCAAGGAACCTCCTTAGGCGCTCCAAGTTCTCTTGAATAGTATTCAACTTGGAAAGGGGAATTGTAGAACCAATGGTGACACCGCCGTTAGGAGAAACGCCTGGAGCAATGACTACTGACTTCCACAACTGGCGTACCAGTCGGGAAAGATACAGAGCTAGAGCGTCGTGTCGGGAAGAGAGATTAATGGAATCGGTTGTAAGGGATGAGCTGTCGGTTTCAGCCATCGTAGGCTGTCCACCAAAGTCGACAAAGACGGATCGTGCCCGATCTTCAGTTGCCTGGTCGATAGCACGAGCTGCACCAGGTTTAGAGTCACCTCCGTGACCACAAGCAACAGCCAGAGCGGTAGTAACAGTCTCCACGCGGCCGTAATTATTAATGAAGCGGCGGCAGACCAGTTCCAACCCCTCGTCTCCAACAGCACCCCGAATAGCAGAAGCAAAGATATCCACAAAGCGCCTTCTTCGAACGATGTGTACACCAGTGTTGGTTAGAATTGCGAACTCGCTAGGCGCATCGTCGAATTGCACAGCTAACTCATTACCGAAGCCAAGCGGTTGTGGTGCCGCTGCGAACGGTTTTGTGATTAAACCAACAGCCTCAGCTCGGCTGCCAATGTCAATCCAGCTAGCAGATTCATGGTATTTGAAAGGAGATGTCGGGGACGTGTTCTTAAGACGTCCCGTCTCAGGTCCAGAAACAAAGAGAGTATCCTCGTTGGGATTAGACTCCTTGCTCACAAAATCCAAGAAATATCCAGGGGCGAATCGAGCGCCTTGTCGGCTGTAAGACAGCGAGGTGGATTCGAAATCAGTGATCGTCTCGCCGCCAGGGTAAGTAGATCGACGAGAGGTTTGGCCAGGAGGGAACTTGATAAACTGAACCTGCATGCTTTGGGGAGCCAGGTTTGTCGAGGATCCGTAAATGTAGGATGCAGCACTGGTTGCACTGAAGAATAGACGACAGCCAGTGTTTGTCAGAGCCATCAAGTGAAGCTTAGCCGCTTCCTGCTTAGTGATAGGGCTGATCGAGACAATGCTCACTTGGTCACTTAACAACCTAGATTGGGTGATCATGTGGGCAATGTCGCGAAGACAGTGGACTTTCTCCTTCTCAATAACTTTGTTCAGTCGGTCGGGGCCTTCCATATGGTATGTTCGAATGGTCGATCGGCTCGAGAGGGTATACACGAGGTTTCTCGAATCGTCGATCACGATATCAACAAGGTGTTCGGGAGTCTTGTGAGACCAGAATCCACCTTGTAGTGTGACAACTGAGGACCAGCCAGGGTTCGTATGGTTGATCTTACCGCACCTATTTGAAAACCACTTCTCCTCAGATTGGTAGTAAAGTTCATTGATGTCGATGTCGTTGCTTCCTCCAAAGAAGATTCGGCCGTTGGCAGATCCAGTAATAACACGGACGTCGGTACCACGAAGGGGGAGCTGCATTTTCGTTTGGTAAAGAGATACTGTCTTGGAGCCTGAAGGGGTAGCGGTGGCCGAGACGCCTAGTAAAACAACATCTGAAGAAGTCGCAACGACGAGGATGTGTGTGATCGTGTTGACGAAAATGCCTGGTTTGGGAGGCACGAGCGCGACGGCTTGGATAGTATGCGGTTGATCCTCGAACCCAATCAGCTCGGGGTCAGGGTGTGTGTAGTCCCATAGAAACAGCGAGTTATCAATAACGACCCAGGCGTGATTGATCTCTGCAAAGAGTCCCATCAGAGTCTGAAGCTCGCCAGCATTGTAATGGTCGAAGACTTGGTTCGGAATGGGATACATCTGAGTTTTGTGGAAGGGGGCCATCGCAGAATCGGTATTTTCAAGGTCGTAATCGGACGACGCGCCCTCTGATCTTTGTTAGCTGGTTCCTTCGCATCCAAGCTCTTGTAACCTACGTCGACAGTATGAATCCAAGTCGGGATACCGGCCATCAGACTGGAGACAGGCGTTGATGGCCCTGGCCGCCTTGACAACGGGGGGGACATTTTCGGATCGAAGAGGTGGCAGCGCGGTCGGAACAATCAGATTATCGTTGCTAGTTGTCCTTGGTGCAGATGGCGCAGTAGCTGCGACAGTTCGCGATGACGAGACAGGCGCCGAGCTCTTATGCGAGACGGCCTGGTTGCTATCGTTGCCGGTGAAGAGCTGTCGGCGCACAGAATCAGAGCCCGACTGAAACCTCGAGGCAACGGCTGGCGTATTCAAGAAAGCGCCTGGAACTGGCCGGACCGGAGTTGTTTGTGGAAACGACATTATGGGCAGTAATATCGAAGCCCTCGGCGGGCCTGCGTAGCTTCACCAGTTTCGTTGCTATACCGCTGTAGGCAGATCGCGGATCATCAAAAGCGACAGACTCAAGGCGCGCGGATGAATTGCGATCAATATCCCAATCCCTCGCAATCGCGTGGTAAACCTCGTGGGGGGTTTTCGCTTTCGTCGCGTCGTCGTCGGGTTTGAGATAGAGCCTATAGCGAGAGAAGTACGCTTTGAAGGTGATAAACAATTTGACGAGAGCTTGGGGAGGCTGGATATGGAGCACGGATTTTTCGCGACTGGGGCGTGGCGCTAGGACCGTTTTGGTGCAAGGCTGAGAGCAGAGTAACCACGCGTCATGAAGAGCTCAAAATCACTGAGAATAGCATGTTCCAATAATGAAATAAGCTGGAGACAACGTGATTGTTTACTTATTAATTATAATTACATGTACTCGTCCAACAACCAACTCTGTGAATAAGCTGTACTGGTCTGTAAGTATGCAGTTTCTTTGATGCACCTTTCTGCTTGACTCAAATAAATCCACACCAGTATATGTTAATTTGTTGCTGGGCAATCACAGGTAGCTCATGTAGTACAATGCACAGGTCTCTTTGTTCTGCAAGCCGAAGCTACCATATATGCACGGCAAACATGACGGAATGTCCGAGGTTACTCATCCTTTACTCCAAAGGCTCTAGGGCGGTTCCATATATTGTAGTACATTACGGTTATCACACCACCAACTATCCCTCATGACAACTGAGTTGACCTCCACAGCTGCCACATTCCTCCTTTTCCATTATGTTCTGAGTATCCCCCTTGCTTGCTTTATTTCCTTCTCCTATTTTCATGCTTAATTTACTGCTTCTTAGCATCGCGAGCAGCCTTGCGGAGAGCTCGGCGTCGAATGTCCTCGTGCATCCTCTTATTGAAGAAAATAGTGATAGGGCCATTAGCACCAGGAATGTTCTCAATGAACCACAACATGAAAGCGTGGCTCCACCAGGGGGTATAAGTGTTGGGCGCGGTCTGGTAACCACCAAGTCCAATCTTGCCGAGAGTAGCCTTGACAAAGTTGCGAGCGTTGGGGACAAGAAGACTAGGGCGGCGGACCTTGCTCATGGCGGTGGTGACAAGGTGGCTCAGAACAAGGTAGACATCGACATTGTGGTCAGCAAGCTCGGCGGAGAGAGCGTTGCTCCACTGCTGAAGGAAAGCCTTGCTACCAGAGTATGTCGCCAAGAGAGGAGTAGGAGTCCAGCCACCGAAAGATCCCATGGTGAGGATAAGACCGCGCTTTCGCTGCTTAAGGATAGGAGCGACGACCTGAGTAACTCGGAGAGTACCAATGCAGTTGATGGTGACAATGTTCTGAAGCTCCTCCTTGGTGGTCTCGAGGAAAGAAACGGGGATGCTGTGACTCTGGCCAACGTTGTTGATGAGAATACCAACATCAAGACCAGAAATCAGCTCACTCAAACGCTCGTAGTCGGCATCGTTGTTCTGGGAAAAGTCCATGTCGAGCACCTTGACTTGCAGACCCTTTCCAGGGTACTTCTGTTGAATCTCGGCGGAGAGGCTCTCGAGCTTGGAGAGGGTTCGGGAAACGAGGACGAGGTTGAAGCCCTTGGCAGCGAGCTGCAGAGCATACTCTTTGCCGAGGCCATCAGAGGCACCGGTGATGACGGCCCAAGTGCCAGGCTTTCCATACTTGCGGAGCTATAGAAATAATTGTTAGTAGAGCTCAATTGGGGCTTGTAGAAGCACATACGTTGGTGCCTCCGAGCACGAAAGCGCTGAGGACAAGCTGGAGATAGCTCAGAATCTTGGATCCCAGGAAAAGAGCACCAATACCAGCAAGACCCCACTGAAGAGGCTGCGGTACATTATGGAGGAAGTCTGTAATGGCGTCCATATTTGAAGAGTGCAACAAAAATAAGCTGCCAATGTGAAGAGGAGGAGGAGGGAGAGAAGAAAAGGCGACAATCACAAGATAAGTACAGTATGGATGCCCCTCGGCTCTTGAGTTGGGTCTTGGCTCTCAGGCCCAGGCAATTAATTGAATTGAATTTTTAGGTGGTATTACCCCTGACGTTGTTGAGTTGGTCCAAGCTTCTTCGGCCTTTGGTCCCCGATTACAGGTCCCTCTCTCTCACCAAAAAAACAGACCATCCAACTCGTCTTACACCAATCTCAACCCGCCATTTTACTTCTACAACTGCATTGCAACCATTGCAATAATAGTTGTTGAGATTCTCTGACCCCCGCTTAGTTGGTTCAGTTTATCTTCAATTCCGTCGAAATGGATGTTATCAAATCTATCCTCCCCGAAGCAAAGGGTGTTCTACCCTACTACATGATCATCGTAAGAGCCACTCCCCCTACACCCAAGAACCAAATAAGATGCTGACCCCTCGCTCTAGCTGTCCATCATTTCGATCGGAAACTCGCTGCAGACGTATACAACCCTACACTTCTCCCGACGAGTCTACAACGGCAAATTCGTCCGCAACCCCAAGCTCCCTCCCAAGACCGACAAGTTTGAGCCAGAGGACCAGATCAACAAGCTGGTTCCTGCTCAGAACGACCCCAAGGCTACCGATCAGCTTACTCCCCTTGCCGGAAGACTTTTCGGTACCTGGACGCTCATTACTTGCGTTGTTCGATGCTACGCAGCTTATAACCTCCACATTGGTCCTGTTTACACCATTGCTTACTGGACTTACATTGTCGCCTTGGGACATTTTGCCAGTGAGCTCTTCGTTTTCAAGACCATGACTTTTGGTCTCCCTCAGTACTTCCCTTTCACTCTGGCTTCCATCTCTCTTATCTGGATGCCTCTTGTCCGTGACTACTATGTCGAGTACAACTAAATCAGGCGACAAATGGTGAGACTGGTGAGTGGCGGTGAATGTAATATACACATGGCAGGCAAATACTAGATGCCTGGAATCGGCATAACGGCAACTTGTTATTAGATAAAAAGTTTTAGATTTTAATGTTTTAATGCTCGGGCTCTATGCCTATAGACTTTTGCGATATAGCTCTCCTCCGCAATTTCTCAAACGGACTGTGGCCTGCTCAGGAGTGATATCACGCTGAGGCTCGGCCAGAAGCTCGTAGCCAACGAGGAACTTCTTGACAGTGGCTGAACGTAACAGAGGTGGGTAGAAGTGCATGTGGAAATATGCGCTCTCCATCTCCTCAGGTGTTCCGTCAAGAGGCGCCTGGTGAAGACCAGAACTGTAGGGAAAGTTGCATTCGAACAAGTTATCGTATCGCCGGGTGACTTCTTGAATGGCTTCGGCGAATTGGAGTCGCTCCTCGGGCTTGAAATCGAGAAGAGATCGAATATGTCGCTTGGGAAGAACAAGAACCTCGAAAGGCCACACAGCCCACCACGGGCATACAATCACAAAAGCGTCGTTCTCCCAGACAACTCGTTCTTGCTTTTCAAGCTCAAGCTTCACGTAGTCGCCTAGAAGGTTTCGACCACCGTGTTGGTTTCGGTACTTGGTCATTTGCACAAGCTCCTTGCCTGGCTCTTCAGGCATGGTCGAGGTGGTCCAGACCTGGCAGTGAGGATGAGGGTTAGAGCATCCCATGGCCGCGCCCTTGTTCTCAAAGATCTGCATATATCGGTACTGCTCCTCAGGAGAAGGTGCAGCGTCCTTTGGCATAGAAATAGCGAGCTTGTCAGCTTCCGCGGCCCGGGGGTTTGACGGTGTCAGATGGTTGGCGTAGATTCGAGTCCAATGCTCAATGACGGGAACAATCTCCTCAGCTGTCATGTCTGCAAGTGTAACATGGTGCTTGGGTGAGAAAGTGAGCACGTAACACACGCCCTTGACGCCCTGAGCTTGAAGAAGAAGAGATTCCAGATCATTGGATGAGGCTTTCGCATCATACTCCGGCTGCTCTTGCTTAACGGCGCTGTAGTCGTTCACAAAGGCAAAAGTCTTTTCGTAATTCGGATTCTGGTCGCCAGCGGCTCGCGGGTTTCCGGGACAGAGATAGCACTGGTTTTGTCAGGCGATTGAGTTGTTATGATGTGATGTCATGAGCGTACTTTGGGGTCATATTCTGGAAGTTTTGATGCGACAGCAGCTTCTTGCTGTCCTCTATTTCATGTCAGATGGCTCTTGATTAAAGCACTGGAAACTCACTGCCAAGGTCGCTTCGTGCGGTGAGGCGATACAAGCAGCCATGAATCCGTGAGGGGATTGTATCGACGGTGAGAGATGTCGTCAAGAATTTGATCAGGCATGATGATAGTGGGGTGACAGTTTAAAGTGAATGAGGGGTTGATGAGAGTCAATGAATATTTTTGAGACGGGTTCAGCTTCAATTTATTACTGCTAAAAGCCGAGGCTAGTGATAGAAGATAGAAGATAAATAGCTAACTGACACAGACTCCCCGGGGATTCTGAATGGCGCGGTTCAACGGTGATATTCTCGGCCGTGTTTTCGGGGGAGTCTTTTTTATGAGTGGGCTGCCAACTATTGTGTTAGTGATCAAGCAAGGAGAGGCAAGAAGACTTAGGACCTTTATCCTAAGTGCTAAAAAGACTTGGGTAAGTTTAATATATTTTAGTAGATTTTTTGACCTATTAATTCTAACACCATATTTTAATGTTAGAAGTTTTATTGCCCCCCGAGGTCAAGGTGAGACTGATTTATGCGGAATTGTCGTGATCTGAACCAGGATCGGCATCAGGATTCACTTGCCGCACCATATGTCACACTAGGCTTCATATAAAAATCTTTAATAAACAAAATGGGAAAGCCTAGCACCTTCACAATGTTCAATGATTCTCTCTCACTCAAATCCGGGAATCACTTCCAGACTGTGGAGATTCAATGTTGGGGGTTGGCGTCACTTGCTCGTGGCGGGGATGTGCGGCCCGGAGGCTATACTTCCACGTGACTTATGATGATTCGAGCGTGGGGTTGCTGCTAGCGGCTACTGGCTCCCCGTTCGAAACAACCTAACCCGCGCCCTGCAAGCTCAAGTCCAGTGCACTTCAGCCCCAGACCAGCTCCTGTCAGAGCAAGCGTAGACGCCATAATCAACAACATCCGCCCCTCGACAAATCGACCCATCACCGATTCCATCAACAACAACCTCAAACCGACATTTTCCATCGAATTTCGCGTCGCGTCATAGTCCTCAACAATCGCGCATCACCAAAAACCTTCTTTTGCACTTCCATCGCGCCTTGCGCTGCCTCGAACCCGCTGCTACTTCTAGACAGGGGGGGGGGTAACGACAACCTCCCGGCCCGGCATCGCAGCCGGCGATATGGGTGTGATACGCAAGAAAACAATCACAAGAGGTGGCGAAGGTGGTGTTAAATACGTTTGCGATGTGTGCTCATCAGATATTACATCTACGGTAGGTCATTTTGCTGTGTTGCCTGTTGCCTGAAGCTTGTTTGGAAACGTAAAGACGCGCTTCGGAGATATACCGGCTAAACTCAATTCGATGTCATGATGGGGTAGCTAATCATGTTGGTGTTGATATAGGTCCGCATCCGATGCGCCGACTCAGACTGCAGTGACTTCGACCTCTGTGTCTCGTGTTTCGCCAAAGGTGAATCACGAAATGCTCACAATCCTGCGACACACGCTTTTCGTGTGATTGAACAAAACTCATTCCCTATCTTTGATCGAGAATGGGGTGCCGACGAAGAATTACTCCTCCTTGAGGGCGCCGAAATATATGGTCTCGGCTCATGGGCCGATATCGCAGATCATATTGGCGGTTTCCGTGAGAAGGACGAGGTTCGCGATCACTACTTATCGACTTACGTCGACTCGTCTCACTTTCCACTACCCGAACGGTGCAGCCCTCACGATTGCGAATTGGCCAACGAAATCCCCAGAGAAGAATTTCAGGCACGCAAGAAGCGACGAATAGAGGAGCGACGAGATGCAGCTAAGAACGCGCCCGCTCTACAACCTAAAACAAAACCAACAGCTAGTGTACCTAGCTGTCACGAGATTCAAGGATATATGCCTGGTCGTTTGGAGTTCGAGACCGAATATGCAAATGAGGCAGAAGAAGCTGTCCAGTTGATGCAGTTCGATCCGGGTGATGGTTTGAACCCCAGGACAGGCGAGCTTGAACCTGAAATGGAACTCAAGCTCACAGTGATGGACATATACAACGCTCGACTGACACAGCGTGTGGAGCGTAAAAAGGTTATCTTTGAGCACAATCTTCTTGAATATAGAGAGAACACAAAGCTGGAGAAGAGGCGGACCAAAGAAGAAAGGGATTTGCTGCAGAAAGCCAAACCATTCGCCCGCATGATGAACCAACAGGACTTTGAGGAGTTCAATCAAGGTCTTCTCGATGAACTTAATCTACGACAAGCCATCACGCAGCTGCAAGAGTGGCGAAACATGCGTATCGGCGACCTTCGAAGTGGCGAGAAGTACGAGAATGAGAAGGCCTCGAGGATCCAGAAGGCAATCCCTATGGGCTCCATGGATCGCGAGCGTCTAGCATCTGCACAGAGGTCTAAGCAACCTCCTCCTCCCGAGCCACCAAGTGGATCTGCCCTTCTTATCGCCCCAGAACTTCCTGCTCGACTACTACCAACGCCTGCTGTGGAAGTCAATGGCGATGTAAAGCCATTAACAAATGGTCATGCTGATGGCCTAGCCAATGGCCAAACAAACGGCCAGGTCAATGGAGTAACTAATGGAGTCAACGGAGTCAATGGAGTAAATGGCCATGCAACTCCTAAGCAGAGATACACGGCCCAACCCATCTCCGGCGTACAACCAATGCCCATGACCCAAGACACCGCACCAGACTTGCATCTCCTCACACCAGAAGAGGTCAAGCTTTGCGAAGTCATTAGACTGCAGCCTAAGCCATATCTTATGATCAAGGAGCAGATCCTCAAGGAAGCTCTCAAGACAAACGGCACGTTGAAGAAGAAGCAAGCAAAGGAGATCTGTAGGTTGGACTCGCAAAAGGGAGGGCGCATATTCGATTTCTTTATTAATTCAGGATGGGTGGGCAAGGCGTGATCTGGTTGTTTACTGTTTATAATACCCTTTTGGAGACGAGGAATGAAATTGGCGCTGAGCGTTTGCTGGAAATTATGTAGTATATGTTACGCTTCTGTAGACAGATGTCACCAATACAATGTTAAAAAGAAATAGCCATATATATTCAAATCTCCAATTAGATGCTATTGGACTTATCCACAAGTATAAGATGGCATGAGAACTCGACCCTAAGTGATGAAAATAATTCGACAAGTTTAGGATATTTTATAATTCATTTAATAGGCAGACTAAGACTTTCACCAGTTCATGATTTTGTATGTTGGACTTTTCCAATTGACTAGTTCTATAGTGATTTGTCTAGTGTTCTGGCCCTCATCTACCTCCTGAACCAAGTCAAATGCAACTTGGCTAACATCTACCCAACCCTCAAATCTATAGTGTGTCTCTTCGAAATAGAACTGCATCATAGGCAATGCCTGTTGCAACTCACGGTATGGGGGGATAGCAGCATGGTGCAACAGATGTGTATCAGCTTCGTCGACAATACGGAGGTGGTGGTACGCGAGGTTGATCACCAACTGTCGAGCTCTTGGTGGTCTTGTCGTGACGGTCGTTGGTGGTTCCAAGTTCAACGTCGCCTTCGATTCCCTGAGGAGGCGCGGGAATCGGAGGTCCGGGGATCGAAGGCCTGGGTGCGGTTGGACGCGGAGCTCGACGATTCATGAGACACTTGAAGAACATGATGACAAAGGCAAGCGTAACGATGATGCCAATAACCCAGGAAACGATGGAAAGGCTGGCCATTGCGAAGTTCGACCCGGGAGGGTTAGTTTGTGAGGAGTGAACCTTATGCTGTAAAGGGAGGTCCATGTTGGGCTTCTTTTGGACTCTTGTTTGATGAAGCGATAAGGGGAGGAACGGTATAAATGATGAGGGCTATCAAGTTTTTTGAGCTGCAGTATATCAGATACTATTGGCAGGATGTTTGATTGAATGAATATTGACTGTGAGGTTGTTCGGTGATGAGCCAGTCGAAAGTTGAGTTGGGTAGAAAAGGGGGGAAAGGTACTGGTGGATAACCTTCGTGATATATGTCGTGGATTCGAATGATTCGGTAAGGAAGTGAAGAGAATTTGAAGTTGAGGCTGATGAGTAATAATGAGTCTTCTATTGACTCGAGGTGCATGTGGCTGAAGTGAAATGATAGAGTTCCAAGGTCTGGTCACCCACGGTAAAGCAGCTCAACCCTCGAAGCCCGATGAGATCAGGGGCTTGGATGACTCATACAGGCGATGGCTGCGTTGAATCTGGGTGAAAATCCTTGAGTCTTGGAACATAACAAGGCGGAGGAGTACCCATAGGCTTGTAAGCCGGAAGCTCAGTATCGTGAGGTGAGCGAAGGGAAATAGGAGTGTAAGTCGGCACAGGTTGATGGAGGATCTGTTCTTGGGGGGGATTGACGAAGATGCCTTCATAGTTTTCCTCCCGATTTATCACGATGTCTCCTCGTTCTTCATCCTTAGTCTGTGCTTTTGGATTGCAGCAATAGTGCCTGATAAGGCCACAGGTGTAGATGGTGGTAAGGAAAACGAGGATTATCCCCACGTCTTGGTATATGTTTAAGCCCATGATTTCTAGTTCGTTTTTGAATAGAGGCGTTTTTTCGTGGATGCGAGTCGAGGTGTAATAGAAAGACAGGGAAAGGAATGATGTTGTCATGGATGTGAGTCTGGAAACTCTTATATAGCCCAAGTTGCCTCTCAAAGTTAATGTTCAGGCAAATAATCGCCGGTATTTGAGTTACTTCACTAAAGATAATTCTCATGAGAAGATAAGTTTAAGTTGCTAAAGCTTTTATTTTCTGGTCCTCGCACATTTCTAACTTCCATGTTCTAGTATAAACCTTTGACTGCCTAGTTCCTTCCAATCACGAAGCCATGGACAAGTGTTTGTGCAGAGTTATTCCCAAGCTTACCCAGTCACAGCAAACAAATCAAACTCTCTTCCAGCTGAGAACTAGATGATCAAATCGCACGAATCTTCCGCTATGGGCATCCCATAGGTTGAGGAGAATACCTGTAGCCTGGCATTCCAGGCCAGCAGGGACCGGATTGTGAAGGAGCCATATGGACAGGCCGAGGTCCAGGGAGAGGTGCGCAGTCGGTTGAATCCAGTCGGCCCATTTCAGCAGCCTTTTCGTCTACTGGAAGATAGGAAGAACCTCCGTAACTTGCCAAGATCTCCCGGAGCAAGTCGAGATGGTACTGTTCGAACACGTCTGGATGATCCTTCCAGTAATAGATCGCATCCTCGAGGTCTGCACTGTCGGCTCTCTTGACCCATTTCCACCCATATCTTCGACCAAGATGCCTCGAAACGCTTGCTACTAGCCTCATGAGAAGGAGACACCCACCAAATGCGGCTCCCAGAAGAATTACGATGAGGAAGACAAGGAGGCCAGTGTACTCATACACCTCGTCCTCAGGCTGGCGGTTCTGAACAACAGTTTTGCCAGCAATAGGAGGGGGACGGAGAGGAATGCCGGTGATGTGGGAGACACCAGCGGTACCGAGACGACCTGGGCGCTCAAAGCTGGTGGCTGAAGGAAAGGCATGAGCTGGGCCATGAACTGCATTGTGACCAGGCATCAACTCCTTGTCTTCCTTTGGGGTTGGCTCTTCTTTCAGTGGTAGCCTGTTAGCCTTGTGGTTTGGTCTCTTGTCGGTGAATGGGGTCTTGGTGGGAATAGGAGGACCAGGGCGGGTAGGGATAGAGGAGAGAGGTCCAGTCAGAGGCCACCTCTCAGGGATGTTCCCAGGCCTTGGAAGCTCCGAGTATGGTGGAACGGGCATTTTGAAGGATGAAGATTTTAGGAGGGGTTTCAGAAAAGATGTGTATGTCGAGCGGGTTCAGAGAATTGGCTTGACAAGTGTTTGAGTGTTGGGGAGGGAAAATATGGACATGTCATAGGAAAAGACATCATTTTATAATGGTTGGGTGTAGGTTTCTGATGAAAGTTTGTCTCCTTCTCCCTATTATCTTGACCAATTACGGAGGAGAAGCTTACAGCTGTGTTCAAAGTTGGGCTCTCGAGTCATCCAAAGCTTCAATACGCCTTGAGAGTGTTGAAGGAAGCTTTTACAAGTGTTTGCGAAAAAGTAACTATATAAGTCCCTCCAGCTGACCCAATCGTATCCAGGATATAAGATCGTCAAGTTCTACGAACTTCTCCTTACGAATCCTTACTTCTTGACCTTTGATCAAAAGCTCCCTCACCTCAACCGTTTCTTCTTCAACCAATGTCCACACTCTTCCAAGCCTAATCACAACTCTTATTCTCTTGAATCCACCCAAGAATATCGGAACTTCCGACTTCTCACCAATCATTCTCTACCATCACCATGTCGCCCTTGCCATCCAACCTCACACTGCGTAACACGCCTCCCGGGTACCACCTCCAGGCTCGAAGTGTTGCGGAGAGTGACTACTACCCCTCGGATGAATATGGCAGAGCTGATGAAACAGCCGGGCTCGACTGGTGGTCGAATCCAGCAGACGCGACAGAGCGCATCGCGGTCTTCGCGATAGTGACCGGCATTCTATGTGCAATCATCATTGTTCTTTTCTTGAGAATACGCAAGCTGAGGATGGGGCCAATCATGTAAGCTGATTGGTGATCATGGTGTTTCTGTAAGTAAACTTTTCTCTACAGTCAGTGTGTTATTGGGCTAACATTTTCTTCGAGTCAAACATAATGCGGAAGGGGAGCCATCTTCACTTTGTCTTATGACGAATATACACCACCATCATCACAGTACTCTATTTTTTAGAGGTTATCGTTGGATGATATCACTCTCTCAGCCTGGTCCAGTCTCTCGAAAAGTCTTGGTCAAAACACAGTGGGAAGCATGAGATGGAAGTAGGGGTTCTATCGGAAGACTCAACTCTAGCTCTGAATGAATTAATAATTGTCCCACAAATCCTTAACGTATCCCTCCGTCAATCTTTCATCCTCTCCGTAAACCTCTTGCCATCCTGAGAATCCCCTATCCAGCACGAACACATCTTGACCGCTCTCTCCCTTGGGGTCTTCGCCCATAGACTTCAAAAGGCCATCCCGCTCACGCACATACTTTAGTGCCGCACTCGGACCCCGCTGTTGACTGAGTGCGCAGTGAAAGACAACTGTCTTTTTGTCTTTGAGGCGACGGACCAGAGTTGGCATCATGGCATCGAGAGTATGTGCGGGGATATTTGTTGAGCCCTTGATATGTCCACCAATGTAATCTTGAAAAGTCAGCTGAGCTGTCACAGAAGCAATTGGAATCGAGAAGAGTTTTCTTTTCGAAAAAGGTTTGAAAGCGAACTTACCATTATCACGAACATCGATAACAGCGAATGTGGGATCTGTGGCATTGACTTCCTCGAGGATCTTCTCAGAGAGGGATTTGGCTGAAAGCCGCTTTAATGAGGCGATTGTTGTCATTTTGCGAGCCTGTGGACGAAAAGGCTCGATTATTCTTTGTAAGATTCTCATGCGGGAGTGAGGTTGAATAGGTGCCCGATATGGATCAAGATGAGGCTCATGTAGATCTAACTGAGGCGGAGCTAAATTTACTTTTGGTCCTTGGCGGCGGAACCCCACGTGCGTGGCCAGTGTTGGTGTTAGTGAGGAGATGGTGCTCTGCTGCTGCGTAAGAAAGCAAATCAGGGCTCAACGGAAGCTTATTGATTTGATGGTTAAAGCTTCGTGCTTCAATGGCTTTCTGTGGATCGGCGAGATTTTATGTTGGAATTTACATGTATTGGATTATTTTCATCGTCATTCTTTTACGAACTAAAGATGGACAATCCTCGACTCTGAGGAGCGAAACATTAAGAACAAGGCCTATCAGGCTTATGTAGCCTGTTATTATTTTGGTTCTAAAAGTTTCAACATTTTATGTTTTGTTACGAAAACTGTTATGACCTCGGAGAGTGTTTTCTTTTACGTAGCTTGCGAAAACTACAAGATATATCTACAAAGCTCCCGCGATTAGCGTCAAGACTTCCTAACAAGTCGAATAGTCCAGACCCCCTATCTGGCAAATGAATATAGTACATAATGTTAGAATACTATTCAAAATAGGGCAAGTCCTTTAGAACTGCAATTCATAACATGGACAGAAAATTAAATAGTCACTGTATCACCGTGTAAGTGATTGTGGTGTCGTTACCCTGTAGTCACACCAAGACACAGACAAGATCCCAGCTTCTACCCCTGTAAAATGACATATGACGCACCAAACGACCGGGGCTATTAGCTGACCATTGATCAATTCCGCACTGGCACAAACCTGGACTACAAACCCACCAACTAGACTCACAAACTAGCCGCTCAATCAAACATTCTTCTGTCGTTCTAGGCTCTTGTTTGTTTTCATGACCCCTTTGCCCATTGTGCTCTTGTTATGACCATCTCTGTTTGTATGCGACTGCCGCAAACGATTCGTATCATAAAAACCACTGTAAACTCGCTGCGACCATTTTCTTCACCTTGCACTAGCAACTCAACATTTACCCCGCGACGATACAGATTGTACTCTACTGCAAAGATGGGTTCGCAACCGGAGAAGGAGAATGGACGTGTGGATCTTCGTCCTGAAGAAGTAATTGGAGATTTAGGTTTCACGCCTATGGTCAAGGTCGCTGATCCTTGGACTGTTGACAAGGTGGTCAAGGAGATTCCTGGTGGTGCTCCTACTGAGGAATCTTCCTCGCCTCTTCCCTTCTTCCACATGCTCGAGCGACTCAAGACAACCAAGCGAGAAGGATGGAGGCGTTTCGGTATCTCTAGGTAAGGAAATTGGTCCCTCGACTTCAAGACGTCACTGACATGCGACAGGGGAGAGTCTATTGCCGACCACATGTATCGCATGTCTCTAATCTCTATGTTTGCGCCTCCCTCTCTCGCCCCGAAACTCGATCTTCCCAAGTGCATGAAGATGTGTCTTATCCACGACATGGCGGAGCTTCTTGTCGGCGACATCACACCCGTCGACGGCGTTCCCAAGCCCGAGAAGAGCCGACGCGAAGCGGAGACGATGGACTTTTTGACCAAGAACTTGCTACGAAACGTTGCAGGCGGCACAACAGGCGAGGACATCCGCGCAATCTGGCAGGAATACGAGGACTCCGAGACACTGGACAGTCACTTTGTGCACGACGTGGACAAGATGGAGCTTCTTCTGCAGATGGTGGAGTATGAGAAGCGCGGTGAGGGTAAGGTCGATCTTGGCGAGTTTGCGTACGTCGCGACCAGGATGACGCTGCCGGAGATGAAGGCCTGGGGCCAGGAGGTTCTCAAGGAGCGGGAGGCTTTCTGGGGAAGTAAGGAGCATGTTCATGGAGAGCAGGGTGTTAACGGAGGTGTTACATCTGAGCGAAAGGGCCAGCAGGACAACTACTACAATAAGGACTAAGTGATAAGATACGAATGTTTAGACTTATGAGAAGGACGGGCGAATGATACCAATGAGTTGAGGTCATGGCATATGGCATAGAAGAGATGGGACGCAGGGTTTAGAGCGGTTCACGCGATATGAGGCATAGACTGAATAGAAGTTAAGGCAACGATTAACGACAGTAAAGCACACTTGAACTCCATGAACCGTCATCGTTGCGATCTGTTTGAAGACCCCTGTGTTGATCCTTAATCGCCTAGGACAACCAAGGATATTAGAGCAATTTAACCAAGACAATATAGCAATGCAAATGAGCTCGACGGCCCAAGACTTGGTATAGAAAGGAGGGAAGGGAGACTTTTGTCTTTTGCAACTACGAACTGTTCCTCTGATGTTCGCTTTTTGATGTTCTTGGTTAGCTGAACCCTGCCGATATCCATCAAGTGGACCAAACTCTTGGAATCAGCCACACAAGAAGAAGCTGAAGCTATAAGTCGGCAACAAACCGAAAGCTTCCCGTTCTCCGCAAACCAGCCCGAAGAGCAAGAAAGGGGATTCCCCACCAGGATATCTCACCAGCTCTGGACGTCTTTTCTTGAAGTCTTCTTCTATCATTATACAGACTACAGAGTACTGTGCTCTCTATCGCGGCTCTTGAGCAACTGCCGGGATCATTACCAACTGGCCAATCACACACCGTCTCTGACGCTGGCCACAGGCGCTGGCCCCCCAACCATTGTTTACTTGCCCCGTCGACATTTTGCCGCCAGGACCATCTCTCTAATCCAATACATCATAAATCAATAATCGAGCCTCACTTTCAAGGCGGCATCTCCAATACTGTGCGTGCATCTACGGTGCCCTCCCCTCTTACACGAGCGCCATACTTTTGGCTGCGTCTATTAGAGTTGGGCGCTTGCAGCCAGGCAGCCTCCCCCTCCATGCGCTCGTCATCACAAGACACAACCTTTTATCTCACCTAGTCACGAGGCGCTCAACAATATCGCCCATCGCCATCTCAAATCGCCTTCCGAGTATCGCTTCCCCGTCGATTGCAATCTCGTCTCCAGATCCGAATATTCGGTTTGCTCTTACCCCAGACCCGCTTGTGCGATAGACGACCTGAGATGTGTCTCGGCTGCTGTTAAGCTTGGCCGTGAGTTACAGCTTCGCCTCCACTCGATAAGGATCATTCGTCTATCTATCACCACGCGCGTGCGCGCACATACCGATCAAATAGGAAGGCCCTACCCCCAGGCAGAATGACGATCCCTTCGCATTTCCATATGTCGGGCAGCTTCAATAGAGAAGGCGTGCACCCTGGCCTGTTTCGCCCACCCATCTCACCAAGCTCTAGCACCAGCTACGGATATGCTTCACCCTACAGCACAGCAACCCTCGACGGACAAGCTACAAAACGAAAGAGACCTTGCCATGATATATCGCGATCTCAAGAATTCCGCTTCCAGGATGATTCTGATAGAAAAGGGTATTTTGGAACTCCAGTGGCTCAGATGAGGAATGAGGAAATGCGGTACCAGCTTGCTGGACAGCTTGATACACCGAGTTCTGGTCCTTTCGATAGCGGTATTCTTGGCGAGAGCATGTATTCAGACACAGATTATCGCAAGGCGCTTGGCTCAAAACGAACCCACGACGACATCGATCATGGAGCTGGACCGACACAACTGTTTAATCTGCCTCCTCAGCCGATGCAGTCCCAAGGCTGGGGTAGCTTCGCATTCTCAACTATAGGAGGTGTTGT